>NC_082641.1:105765920-106390920 GCF_028023285.1 Balaenoptera ricei
GTCTAGGTCTATATGCATTATACAATGCAGCTATTTTTTTTCACAAAGACTTCTCAGACTAGGCAACCCAAATGCCCATTTATCTGTTGCTTCAAGGTGAGAGATGGTGTGCAAAGAGAACAGTGTGTTTGACCTGTTTGCTCCACGTCACAGGAATGGGAAATGGAGATCAAGTCTCTAAACGTCCCTTCTCCTCACACTGATTTCTCCCACTCTCTCGTCTCCACCTCGTGGAGGTCACCTTTCTACTGTTGGCTCCTGAGTGCTGGCTCTGTCTGTCTGTCTCTCTCTCTCTCTCACACACATGCACACACACAGAGCTATTACTGTGCTTCAGTGAAGCTGCACAGGGTTTGTGATCTGGGCATAAAAGCAGACATCATTTGCTCATTAGAGTTAAGTTTTCAAGACGTGTCCCAATTACTGACCTCCACTAACGGCCTGGGTTTGCGCTCGACTGCAAACCTGAAGTGGCAGAGTTCACAGTAGTTGGTGTTTGAGGATGACAGCCAGTGCTCCAGGCAGCTCCGATGAATTGTCCCCAGGGTCCCTGTACATTCACATGGAGAGAGCAAGTCCTCTTGGCTGCTGCCCTCGTGGCAGATCCTGCACATTGGCCGGTCATTGAAGGGGCTGCAAGAGAGGAAGGGGCACCTGCTGGTCACGGGCTGGAAACCACCACCATGCTGTGGTCCTCTGGCTCTGTGTCCTTCGGACCCTCCCCCAAGGCAGCTGCTCAGAACAGACACCTGGTTTACAACCCGAGATCTACACTGGCACTCGGTAGTGGGCATCTACTTCTGTCAATACAAAGAAATAGGGGGTGACCAATACCAGAGCAGGTGGGCCCAGGGCCATAAGTGAGTGAAAAGGAGCAACGTGTTAATTTTACCTTAGACATCGATGTAGTTCAGGCAAACTACCAATCAAAAAATAAACATCATCCCTAGCTATTAAGAAGTTGTTTTGAAACGACACCAACTGTAGTTTCTAGACAAACTGTATCTTTTGAACCAGGCTGGGACACTTTTGAATACCCAGAGGTTCCTTTCCTTTCTTCTTTTAGTGGGATGGGCGAGTGAGAGAAGGGAAACGGACTGGTGGCCAACCCTGAAGCTGCCACACAGAACTGCAGTCTGAGCCAGAGCATGACGCTGTGGCAGCTTGGTCCTTGGAGCTTTCCTAGGATGCACTTTGGGACGCTGAGGACAGTAAGCTGAAAGCGAGTAAAGGTACGTGCTACCAAGGTGGCCTCAGTCCAGAGCTTGGCCTTTAACTTGGAAACACCACCCCTGCACATTCTGTGAGGACACACAGGGTAGTGGTTTGTGAGGCAGGCTCTGGAGTACAGCTGCCTGGGCTCGAACCCCAGCTCTGCTGCTCACCAGCTGGCTAACTTTGGGTGAGTTACATCACCTCTCTGGACTTTAGTTTCCTCATCTGTAAAATGGGCACAAAGCATGGTGCCTTCCTCATATGGCGACTGTGAGGATGAGAAAAGATAGTCCAGATTACAAGCTTAGAAGAGGGACCAGCATGTGGTAAGTGCCTAGTTAATGGTAACTATTTTCACTTGTAGAAAAACTCAGGTCGGGGAAAATCAAAAAACATGGCCCTCATCACATAAGTCAGAGGCCAATGGAAGGCTCAAACCAAGATGGCCTCACTTCTCAATGGATACTGGAGGACTATCCCTCTCTGATTAATGTCTTCTTATATTGCTAGAGGTCCTTATTGGGTATTAGATTTTAAAATGTCATCATTGTATGCGCCAACCCAAGGACCATACCCTTTACCCACCCTCTCCCGCCTCTTCCTGTCCCCCAAAGATGACAGTGTTCCAGGCTTATGCCCACCACTCTCTTTGACTCCATCTTTGTGGAAAGGCCTTTCTGGGGATGATCCTGGGAATGAGTGAAGGCTAAAAGGGGATTAAAAGAGGAAAGGATCTCCTTCCCACTTGCCAAAAGACCCCCTCATGCTCAGGGGTGGGAAAAGAAAGTTTAAAGAGTTGACTTTTTTCTCTCATTATTACTGGTCTCCGTCATTCACACTGAGCCAAATGTGTGTAAAACTGTAAAAGCTCTGGTTTACATTTCTATGTGGTAGGAGAACACACACGTACACGCACATTGGCTCACAGGTCTCAGTTGTTTCAGCTCTGCAGACTGTTTTTCCTGATCAAATGAGGTGATTGATGGCTCAAGAGTGATGGGGGCATATGCAGACAGATAACTGTCTGTCTCAGTTCACAGCTGAGCAATGATGCTCACTGCCTCATCGTATACTGAGTTCTACCCAACTGATTGTTACAAGTTTTCCCAGAGGCGGAAAAATATATATTGACCTTTTTTTCCCCTATTTCTTCCCTTTGCAATAGCCGCACGGATTGAAAGTAGATGGCACATGGATAATGTTTACAACACGTGGCGGTGTGCGAGTCCGTGTCTGGTGGCCGCCACGTCCGGGGCTAGGAGCGGGGGGACAGAGAATGTTGTGGTGTCACTAGGAGTTCTGCTGCAGGGGCACGTAGGTGGGCCTGTATCTGCACCGGAGGGGTTGGCTGAATTGCTCAGACCAAGGTAAGCAGTCGAGGTCTGAGTGACTGACCCAAAGTCTCAGGGCCAGAAGTGTCAGCACTGAAACCAGCGGGCAAGTCCAGTATTTTACAGTCGTAAGTCACAGTCTCACTTACCCGTTCTGAAACTAATGGAGAAGCCAAGGAGGACCTAGAGGCCAGGCAGCCTGTGGCTCTCAACCTGCCAGTGGGCAGCAAGAGCACCAGAGGAGACCTCCAGGGACAAAGTGCCGGCCTGGATAAGCCGTCTCCGGGCTGCTCAGAGCCTTCTTTCTGGCTCCGGTTTATCACTTGGGGGAGACAATAGTACTTCACGGGGCACAGTGTATATGAAGGATCATGGCTGGGACGCCGGGAGAGTGAAGGAGGAAGCAGCCAAAGAGGCCCCCACGTGGGGATGTGCCAGAGGTGACTCCCCCAGGAAGTAGCTGTGGACAGCCCCCATCATGGCATGCTGATTAGCATGCACATCAGAATGTCACTTCAAAAGTTTTGCCCACATATCCAATCACTTTGGCTCAGTCATCTGAAACCAGGTGCCTCCTTCATTCTATTCTAACAAAGGGCTACCTTTGTTAGCACCTGGAGACAACGAGAATGTAATTACTGTAGTAAGGTCAACGTAACAAATGTTAAGCAAGCTACCCTGTGCCTTGTGGGATACTCCCCTGCCTGGGTCTCTGCAAGTGTGACTTTAAGCGGAAAAGTCCACAACATGAGTTTTATCTTTTTGCCCCATTGCTATAGAAACGGCAATGACAGAACGTGTGTAGTTTTTTTTTTTTTTTTCTCCCAGTACCTCCTCTCACCTGACACAAAGACCTGAGCACTAATTACATTCCCTTTAGCATTTCCCATCTGACAGCCCTCCGGATTGATTACTGATTCATTGATTTTAACTGTGGTACTACCTCTGGGTGGCAAGAGTCCGCACTACTGTTGACAGCAGCTGCCCGTCCTTGGCTGAAACTTGCATGACATACTGCGGCTGCCCATTCACTAGGCTGCCACAGTCCTCCACGGTCTTCACCACGGGTGCAGCTGAACTGGTGCAGTCTGGCAGCACTTCGGGCAGGTGACTGCAGCGGCTGGTTGTCATGGTAACGGACGGCAATTACTCTGCTAATGGCTTCCACATTCATACAGGATTTCCATCTAAGAGAGATCAGAAAACAGTTTACTTGGTCAGGGTGGTTAATAGAAAATGGACAATTACAGGCCACCACCATCATGTCATTATTTAATAGAAATAACAGCGGTGGCCTAGACGCGGCACATTATCTTGCTACCATTTAAAGCGCGTGCGCACACTCAGCCCACAAGAAACAGTGGACGTGGTTATGAACAGGAAGGTGAGCGTGTCGGTGTCCGTAAACATGGAGGATCAGAGAGGGGAGGGCACGATGGCCCTGCAGCCAGATCTGAAGAGAAGATAAGCACTTCCCCCACTCTGGGCCAGAGAAGCAGTAAGTCTTTGTTAACACTCTCTCAAAGTTACTAGAACCATTATTAAAACCGTTTGGGGGGACTTCCCTGGTGGTCCAGTGGTTAAGACTCCACGCTTCCAACGCAGAGGGCCTGGGTTTGGATACCTGGTTGGGGAACTAGATCCCACATGCTGCAACTAAGACCCGGCGCAGCCAAAATAAATAAATATATATTAAAAAAAATGCACCACCTTTCTGACTTTTCCCATATCTGTGTTCCATAACACAATTATCTGCTCAATGTGTCTTGAAAATTACTTTCCTTTAAAAAGTTAACCTGTTAGCCTTGTCTTAAAGTTATTCATGAAATGATAAGTTTGACGAGCTTGTTATATATATTTGTAAAGGACATTACAATAAATACATTAGTACTAAGTTTTTGGTTTTTTGTGTACCACTTAAAATCCAGGGACACTGCCTTATCATAGGGGAACACATAGGCAAATGCAAGAAACTGATGAATGAGATCTCTACCACCTATTAAGAATAATCCATTCTTAATTAAGGGCCTTACCTCGCTGACACATAGTCTACCATATAGAGTGCAAGAAATTCTGTTCCCAATCTGTGTGCTGTGGGCCTGAACTTGACCTCAAGTTCAAAGCATTCAGATCCAGTGGAGTAAGGAACCCCACTGCATCCAATAATAGAGCTGCATGTGATGTGTAAGAAACAGAGGACTTAAGAGAAACTTGCAGGAGGAATTCTTTATGTCTAAAGGTGAGAGGACACAGTTTCACGTTCCGTACGGACCATCTCTGCCCGGTCTGCTCACCTGGAGCTCCTGAGCCTGGGACAGCCTGGACTCAGTGGACAGTGGCAGGCTTGATGGATAGACTGAGTTCCCGTCAATAACCAGTCTGGGTGGTCAAGGCCCCAAGTCTAAATAAATTTGCTTCCCAACCCTAAGAGCATGTTTGGAATTCCTCAAAGGGTTATTTTCTCCCACGTATTTGTTACATTTTACTCGACTCTTACAGGTTTGGAAAATAGGATCTGCCCAACTTCCAGAACAATGTGCATCAACTGGATGTTCTCAGGAGAAGAATGCAGTGTTTCCAGATGAACTTGAGCTGACACTGTCCCTGCTGACAAGCACATATCCCACAGGCCTGACCATTGGATGGGAACGGAATCCCCTCCTTCCTGCCGAGGTGTCTGGCTGGCTCCCTTTCCTGTTCTCCTAGGCTGCCTCTAGCCCTCTCAGGTCTGCGGTCTGGCCTCTTCCAGGAGCCCTTTGGAACCTGGCAATGGGGCGAGGGCTGTGGACACCAGCCCAGGTCTTAGGCCTGATGTGGGGCAGAGGCAGGGCTGCCCCTTCCATGTCATTGTCACGGCTCCGGTGGGCTTCTCAACCCCCGGGTACCAAGCATTCAAGAAACACAGTGAGATGATTAGCTAGTATACTTTTCCTTGTTAAATAGGATTTGTTGCTTCTTTTTTTTCCACGTTGCAAAAACAAGAATATACGTTACAGAAGGTATAGAACAGCACAAAGAAAATAAAAATCACTCAAAACCCCACCACTTGAATAACCACAGTAAACTTTTTAATTTTTGGCAGGGTTGGCAGGGTGGAGTTGATTTGTAGCTGGGGCCACAGAACAAAAAGGATGTTCAAAGGTCGGCTTCGAAATCTATGTCTAACCCCTCTCCCCTGGCCTGCCCTTATAAATCCCCATTGACATGATTTTAAATTCTCATAATGCCTCACAGTCACAAAGTGTAACTTCCTGGCACAGCTCTCTTGCTTCACAAGGCAACCACAGATTAAGAGCCAGGGGTGTGTTGGCAGGAAAAGCAGACACAGTGACCTTCTTGCCGCACGGAATCATTATGTCTGGGTGCAGTCTGAGAGTTTATTTTCGGGTTTTGCATTAACTCCAGCTCAGAGGGCCAAGCATTCCCTCCCTCCACTCCACGGAGCTGGAAGGAGGCAGAGAAGGGATGCAGAGTGAGAAAAGGAGGCCAGGCTGGTCAACGGTGAGGCTGCCCTTAGTGAGGGGAATGCCACTCAGACACACAAGGTTCCCAAGTTCATTCACTTATAACTAGACTAGATTAAGTCCTCACCAAAGGAAGTAGTTCTAAATGTCTGACCTAAATCTGCAATAAAATGCCCTTAAAACAGTTGTGGAAGTAGAGTTTCCTTAAAACTGTAGTTTCACTTCTGGATGATATTCTTCATTTCACTTGTCTTCTCAAAGGCGAAAGGGATATTACCCACCATCTGATCAGTTTATTCCATTCACAGAGATTGCCAGGCATTGAGTTGGGCATAAAGAAATAAAAGGCTCCTCTACCTTGCCTTCTTCTGCAAGCAAGCCCTGGCTCTTTCCCTCGTGCCATCTCTGCAGAACCCTGAACCCAACTTAGGATTGAAATGATACTCGAGTCCAGCACTTCACTGAAGAACATGCCAGCACATCCACTGACCAGCACACACCAGAATAACCCTGAGATACTAAGTCCTGCATGCCACGGTGAGTCCGCACACTCCTCAAAGACCATGTCTTGAATTGAAAGTGGGGTGGGAGGAACTACACAGAGGATGGGCACCTCGATCCTGGTGGGAAGCACTGAGTTGGTTCCAGCCCTAGAGAGGGAATCAAATCAGGTGGAGGAGGAGAGAAGGAAGCACACCTTCCCAACCTCAGTCAAAAGAAGCCCAGGGGGACTTCCCTGGCGATCCAGTGGTTAAGACTCCGTGGTGCTTCCAATGCAGGGGGCAGAGGTTCGATCCCTGGTCAGGGAACTAAGATCCCACATGCTGCGTGGTACGACTGGGGAAAAAAAAAAAAAAAAAAAAAAAAAGAAGAAGCCCAGGGGCTGAGATCAAGGTGTGGGGCAGGAGTGGGCCTTGCAGGCTGCGGACACCAATTGGCATGCATATGTTGCACCTCAGGCAGTGACAAATGGCCCACTGCATTTCCCTGTCTCTTTCAGAGCCACCTGGGAAAACAGCAGGCTGTTGCCGTGGATGCTAGAAAGAGCTGAGCTGTGGGTTTGTAGCCTAGCACTGGTCTTCCACTGATCTTTCCGCGAAATTTCAAGTGCCATTTGACCGCTTTCTTATCAATACCGCTCCTAGGAAGTCCACCCAAGAGTTCTGCTCTCTGGGATTTCTCAGGACAAAAAACACGTTGCTGGGAGGGAGGGGTGTCCATATAAACTTGAAACCTCAAATTACACTGATGGGAGGAGTTCTTTGTTGGCCAGGCTTGACACCTTATATAATTCCTCAGGCTAAGAATAAAGCATGATTTGGCACTGGCCAAATTCAGCTGCACTCAGTGGGAGGACTGGGAATAGGTGGACGAGAGGGAGACAAATAGAAAAGGAAGGAGTGGCTACAGAATGAAAGCCTGATTAGACAATTGTGAAGATAAAAAGGCCTGTCTGTGAAACTCTGACCCCTTTAAAGGACAGAGTACAGTTTCATAAAAGCAAGGACCCAACCAGGCTGCAGCTAATCGTGGCTGCGTTTCTGCTGTCAGTAAGTGATTTCCATGGGAACATGGCTGGCATCACGAGGATGCGTCCAGAGGATGAGGGGGAAGGGCAGGGGAGAGAGCCCTGCTCACCTGTGCAGCCCTCTTGCCTCACAACCCCCGAACCTCCATAAGGACCACAGAGTTATGGGAAAGGCTCTGTTCTTAGAGGCAGGACACCCAAGCTTGCGCCCTGGCTCACCACACACCAGCGTAAACCATTCCATCTCTCAGACTTTGCTGAGATTACTTGCATTTGAAATGAGGGTATTGATACTTCCTGAGCCACCACATCTGGTTGTTTGTGAGGCCTCAAATAAGATGAGACATGTGAACGTGCTCTGGAAGTTGGAATGAGCCGTGCACAGGGAGCCACGCACATGCGCATTTTGTTACTATATTAACCTTTCCTGCTCTTTTTCTGGCCTGGGTTGCATCTCGTTTCCGTCTTCTATAACTGCTCTCCTCCATGGCTGGTCAGTTTGTACCCACTGCTCCCTCTGGATCACACTTGAGCCCTGACATTGTGCCACTCCATCTCTCCCCGCGGGGAGCACAAAGGGAGTCTTCCTCACACCCTGTGTCTCCTCACTCTCCCGAGACCTGTCACCTTCATATCCCCCCCCAACACAGGTTGCACTTTTCCATGAAAATGTTTAGTATAGATACCCGATGAAAAACTGCTATTATGTTTGATATTCGTGTCTATTTGTTCCAGCAGCTACCATTATCTTAGCTAATCTAAATACACTGGAAAAGAAAACACAAGCCACACCCAGCTGCCTTTTTAAGCCTGCTTCTATCAGAACTGTATTTTCAGTGCCAAGTCAACTTTAATCTCTCAGATGTAGGATAAGAAGGCTATTTTGGGGAGGTACCTGGTGCGTTGGCATCTCTATTTGGGTATAAAAATTACCCACAGGATTTAAAGGTGAAAACAAGAGCATAAGGGTGTGTGTGCCCTGGCGCTAATCTGGCCGTGTGGGCTGCCTGGGCAGTGGTCTGAGCAGGCCCAAGCTCCGCAGGGCAGTCTAGAGCCAGACTGGACCTCCAAGTTCAACCCTAATGCTAATTCCAGAGATTTTAAAAAGTAGGCTCCTCAGGTGCTCAATATGTCCTGGAAGGGTCCTGTATGACCTCCAAAGCCAGAGTTGGCCAACAAAGCAAATCAAAGGATTCATTCATTATTTTATCCATTCAAACAAGCATGTTTTGAGAACTTACTAGGTATTCCTAGGAAGTTTCTGGTGGTGCAGGGTCTAACCATTTCAAGTCCTGCTTTACATTTCCCAAGGGAAAGCACAGACCACCAAACAGTATGTAGTGTTCCCCAGACCCTCTCCAGGGCTGCAGAGCCATGAGGACATGGCACCTTCCCCCTAGCAATCATGCCCTTGCCAATTCGGGGGATACCGCCCAATGCCCTAAATTTGAGGGAATGAAAGTGCAGAACTATGGAATGGCTAGATGGCTTTCTGCTCCCACAGAGCTGTGCATCATTAATGCTGTTCCAGGATTCAGAAAACTGACCTTAGTTTTACATGAGCAAATCTGCCTCAAAAAGGATCTCAAAAATGTCCTTTAGTCTCCTTTGAGGAGTTGCATACTCAGGGAGCAAGGCCTCCTCTAATGAGGCCAAGGAATGG
This sequence comes from Balaenoptera ricei, assembly GCF_028023285.1. Classification (NCBI taxonomy): domain Eukaryota; kingdom Metazoa; phylum Chordata; class Mammalia; order Artiodactyla; family Balaenopteridae; genus Balaenoptera; species Balaenoptera ricei. The sequence continues at coordinate 105,775,122 of NC_082641.1, forward strand.
ATGATACAAGTCGGTCAGTGATTGAAAGGGGAAAAAATAGCAATAATGGCCTGTCCAGGAACTTTCCCCTCTGAGTTGGATTTTTAGACTTTGAATTCTAAGAACAGTCTCTGAGAATAGGATCACTCTTTGATAGAATATTTCCCTGGCTTTTCAGGCATGTTATAAACAGACAGTGCACTGCATGGCTGATGAACTGACTTAAGAGTATCCTGAATGTTCAGAAAAAACGAAGGCAGGCAGGAAATCACACACTGACCTTCCTTTCCAATGGAAATGGAGCACATGACTAATTTCAAAACCATTAACATGTAAAAGCAGCATATTTCTTCTGAGAACATGGCACAAAGGCTCTCCAAGGAGATTGCTGGGACATGATTACCAGCAACATTTAAGTTTTCAAAAACGCACCAAGGAGGCTATTCACTAAGAGTGTGTTAGCGGCAAAGTAGCTGCTTCATTAAACTTAAATAGCCGCAGCAGGGCTGTGCCTACAGACCCAAGCTACCAAATTATACATTTCTTTTCTGGATGCTTCACTGACCTCATTATGTAGAGTGGAGAGTTTGTCATTCCAAATAAAGTGACCATCCAAGTCTTTATAAACATGTCCATCAGGTGCTTGATGAGTTTGCAGAGTGAAACACTGGGAACCCAGTGAATTAAAAAAACAAACAAACAAAAAAACGACTTCTCTTTTTGTCGTTTCATTCTTCCCTGCTACGTGCTCATTGTCACACTTACAGAGCAGAGTAAGCAGGTGAAATGCCTGCTTCCGAGCATGAAGGAATTTTTGATTTGGGGGTTATGGCATTTTATTGAGAAACGTGTAAACACCAACGATGAACCATGGGAAGAAAAAAACCCAGACCAGCATAAGGCAAGTTGGATCCAGAGAGAGTTACAGCTCGTTCCCAATGTTCTTTTTGAAACTTATATCCAGAGTTATTTATCATTTCCCATCCACGTTATTAATTCTGATTCTCAGCCACAAGAAGTATCAGGCTAATTTTTCTTCCATTTAAGATTACTATATTTTATTTTCAGCCAGGTAAAATCCTCTAGTTCTGCTGAAGGCAAATCAAGTAACAATTATCATATTTATACATATTTTTTCCCCTCAAGAAGTACTCATGAAATTAATTCAGATTTTGGAGGCTATCCCATTTTTTTCCACTTCATTTTAATTATTTAGAGGAAAATGGCAATTAAAATCCCACAACAACCCTGTGTGTTCAGAGACAGCGACAGCTGAATCACACTTGTAAATAACAACTGGTCCTGCACAAGGAGCCCTGCTGAGCTAGGGGAGCCCTGGGGAAACAGAGCTGCCCGGTTGAGTTCCAGGGGCTCGGGAACAATCAGGGCACATAAGAAAAGTTGAAACGTCAAGTTTAAAATATAGAGGGGAGCAGGCAAAGCAGAATTAGATATTCACGGGATGTTACTCAGAGATGAGAAAAGCGTATGCTTCAAACGATATTCAGCGTGCCCAGTGCCAAACGGCTACCTGTTCAGCATAAGGAAAGTATGGAGGGTACGGCACACTGACCAGGATATCTGATGATACGGAAGGAAAATATTTTGGCTACAAATGAGGGCTGAATACGCTCTAAGGACTACAAGTTCTGGATTTGTGGATAGGTTCATACACATCTTCCACCAGCCTCCAAGTGAATGCCCGCCATTAAAGGAAGTTGATTTGGGGTTCATTCCAAGTCGTATCTCACCCTCCTCCACACAAACAACTCCGTACTAGCTACACAGATGTGCTCCATCTTGACAACAGCCTCCCAGAGCCTGGAATAAAGCCAGCTGTGGCTTATTTTAAGCCCCAGGGTTCCTTGGGGCTTTCCCCAGCTGCATTTCACCAAGACCATGGGGAGGTTGCAGTCTTGCTTTCTCACGGGGTAGGGTCCAAGCTCTGCATTCTGCCAGGCTCGGGGGCCCAGGTCTCCCTGCAGTGTTTGCTGGAGCCCCAAGAGACGTTTGGCTGGTGGACCTCCATTTACACACGAGGATATCCGAAGTTACTCAGCTCGCCAAGGAATAGTAAGGTGAGTGCAGAGCAAAGACGAAAACTCTTTGGATTTTGCTTTTTAGCTCTGTCTTTGGCATTATGGGTGGGCTCCCTATCATATGCTTCATATTACTGAAAGTCCCCCAAACGCCACTTGTTCTTTCCCACGTGGTCAGAGTCTCCGGGTGTTTCTGTGTTGACCTTGTACGTACTTGGCTTTGGATTCAGGGGAACCTCTGGGAGCCTTTGTGGGGGAGGGGACAGAGACCTAGTTTTGGATCAAGGAGTCCTGACTTTGAACTGCTACTCAGGATTTACTTGGCACTCAGCCTCAGTTTCCTCCCTGACAGGCTGGACCTGGGGTAGGTATGTGCCTGGCCTGTGGTGGTCACTCGGTAACCGGCAGTGCTTAAGACTGCAGTGCAGCAGGGTCAGCTCATATCAGCCGAGGACCAGGGTGGGGAAGAGAGGTCCCTTCCAGACCCTACCTCTAATCCCCTTGCCTAGCCCAACCCTCTGTAGTCATCCTTACCACCCTACCATCTTCCCAAGCGAATGTCTTGTGGGGGCAGAACTGCTGACAGCTCTGTTTTGACAGTCTTGTATGAACATAGGTAAAAAACACAGAAATGCTCCCTGGAATTACTCTACTCAGCTCTTGGACACTGCTCCCCTTTCCCTCCACTACACACACACTCACACATACACACAAAAACCATAGTTTCTTTTTATTGGTTCTCTAAAATGTGTCCAGTCTTTTAAACCATCAAGATATAAACAAGCACAAGAAAAAACTAATACTTAGGCAAGGACCAGGTTATCTGAGATCACTTTATCACTTAATTTCTTGACAGTTGTATACTCTGGATTCTTGTGGACCGTGAAATTGGTGGCAAATGGGGCCTCATTCGTATTGATACTTCCTATTTACCTCAATGAGAAGCACTTCCAAACCCCTTCAAAGGGGCCTCTCAGGACTTCTGTTTTCTAAGTAGAGCATATGCCCCCTCCCGCACTTGCTCCTCTGGCCGTCTGTCCCATCTTGCCCTGCATCTTGACATTGGTGGTTGCATTGGTCCCGCATCTTACACAGCCCACACCCATTGGAGTGTCAGCTTCATCTGGACATTTTTTAGTGTGAGAACCAGCCCACTCTCTCCCCAAGCCTCCAGGGGAGCCGAGTGTTTAAAGTCTGCTAGAAATGCTCCAGCGCATCCAGCTTACGTGGAGGGCTGTCTTCCCTTAGGCCACTCAACCACTCGGGAGGCAGGTCCTAAATCAAATATCTGGTCTGTTCATTTCTTTGTATATTCGTCCTTGCAAAAATAATGAGTGCGGTTCCTTAACGTGATCCCGCTTGTTTGACAGAAACAAAAACCACCTTACGTGGACACTGAATTAACTTATTATCCAAGACCAAACAACCAAATATTAAACCAGAGGTCTACCTTTACTTTACAATTTTCATCTGATGGTAGTCCTTCAGAACAGACAAAAAAATTACACTATTAATAGCAATCGTGAGAGTCTATTTTTCTATTTTCATAGCACTATTCATTTTCTATTCTCTAATTACTTAATAAATACAGTGGGTCTTTACTGCCTTCGAGGGTGAAAATAACAGTTATACCCCTACGGAGCTTGTTCATTTGCTTTATGGGCTAAAAAATCTCTAGTGTGTCACAAATTAACACAATGTTCCCGAGGACTGTGTTTTACTCTTGAATCTCCAATTTCACTAATAAATGTGAAAAACACATGTAGCCAGATAAGTCCCTGGAGCCCAGCCACTGCAGATGCTGAAGAAAGCAAGTTATTCCAGCTAAGATCAGCATTCACTTTCACATTGGAGACTATTTGTCTCCCAAATTCTCCTCCAATTGCTTGACATGAAGCAATGAAATTGGTTTTCAGTGACTACCCCCAAAATCTTAGAAAACTAGTTTGTCTTTTTTTTTTAAATAAAGGATATCTTCAAAAAAAAGAAAAAAAACATAAAATTTTTGATCATCAGATAATGTCCTTTTTCTAATCACATCTCCAGTGGATTCCCCACCACCTTCTGAGAGAGCTGTTACTCTTTTTAAAAAATACTTTTATCAAGAAAAATTTCAAACAAATAGGGAGAAAACTACAGTAACCCCACATATTCTTCATCATCCCAATCTAACAATTAAGATTTTGCTACGCTTGTTTCACCCTTGCTTCCTTCCTTCCACCCTATTAAGATTTTTACGCAAGTCTCAGAAATCGTCATTTCACCCCTACATACTTCAGTATGAATTTCTAAAAATATGAACATTTCTTATAGAACCACAAAACCATTATCATACCTAACAAACTTAATAATTCCTTGGTATCATCTGTTACCCAAACTGTATTCAAATTTCTCCAACTGTCTTGAAAAATCTTTTATGGTTGCTTTGTTTAAATGATCCAGACAAGGTGTAACATTTGGATACATCTAAGTCCCTCTCACCTGCACACAGCCACCTCCCATTTCCCCCCTTGCCAATTGTCTTGCTAAAGAAACTCGCACAGGGCTCCTCTTAAGCCCCATCCCAATAGCTACGTTCTTAATTTTTCTTGTAGTATCATTTAACTTGTTCTTCTATCCCCTGTATTTTCTGGAAACTTACTGATTGGTTCAAGTTCAACTCTTCTGCAACAATAGCTCATGCTGTGTACTTACGTATTGCATCATAGCGGGCAGGCTCCTAAGATAACAATGAACCACTTTTAGTGGGTTCAGGTGAGGGCAGCCTGATTCCTCCATTGTGGAGTTCCCCATAACGTACCTAATGGTCTAATGATTGCATCCATTGATGACAGGTGCTTGAATCAATGATTTCATTTGGGGGCTACAAAATTATGCTTTTCCAATTCTAACTTCCCTTCCACATTTCGTGGCTAGAGTTCTCATGTGAAAAAGAATTTTCCTTCATCAACACTTGCAATCCGGTCATTCTGAAATACAATTTGCACAGAGAAGGCATAATAACTGCTTAATTCTTTCCTCTGACTGCCAATTTTCAGAGTAAGGAATTGGTGCTTTAGGTACATCCTATAGTAACTGAGTTGTTTTTGTTGCTTTCTATATTATTCTTAAAGGTCCATCTGTCTTTATTGAAATTAAAAAAAAAATCAAATCACCACCCAATAACTAACCCTTCTGCTTGAGTATAGAGAACTGGATTTGTAATGAAAAAGGACACAAAATATGTCTGAGCCCAAGTCCCTGCCATTGTGTGTCTCTCTTCTCACTGGAAGGCCAGGCACTGTTTCCCTTGCCTACTTTGGTATATGACTCTTGTCTTTAGGGTTGATAGAGTCTTTCTCTAGGCTGAACACTCTCTGAAGACAGAGGTCTTCTGCATTTACTGATCCCTGAGGAAAACAAGAATAATCTTAAAATCTACCCTTTTCAGCTTACTGCGGCACAGTTGACTTGGTGTCACTTGCTCCTGTGGATTTCCACTGTCTTTATCATTCACTGAATATATCTGAAGGTGCCACCAGTGTAGAAGCCAGTCAGCGGAACTACACCACTTCAGACTGACTAGCTAAGGTCATCAAGTCTGTATTAGATTTTTGGGCTTCGTCTGTGACCCATCAGGAAACCATTCCTGTCCAATGAAGCCTGCAGGTGCCATCTAGCATGGCCACACCCAGCTCCAGGCTGCAATGGTGGCACATTAACACGATGGGCAAGCTTCCACTAGGGGAAGAAAGAAACTGCATGTGGGTGAAACTTGCACATGTATAAGAAACAGCTCCTTTTTCACCTTCTCACTAATAAGGGTGAAAACATTTAGGCCATTCAGAGGTATTCGCCACAGAGGCATTTATAAGTCTTCCTTAATAACGGCTGACAAGTGTCTCTGAGATGACAGGAACCCAGGGTCTTTCTTCTTTGCTCTCTAAGAGCAGAGATATTTTCTGCCCATTATTGCCTTGTTTTACTGACAGGCATCTGTCAGTTAGACATTAAAACAGAGTGATAATGGGAAGATAATATGCTGGCTTTGTCCACACACTCCAAGAGGGAAGCACTCATGAAAAATGTGTATTTTGGTAAACCTAGATGCTCATGTGCCCATCTGCATTTCTATTAAGTTGGAAACTGAGTATAGAATAGCAAAGCAGTGAGAAGAGGAATAACAGAGGGATGGGATCAGAGGAGATTCCTAAATGGCCCTGTAGACACCAGTGTGGGGATCCGCTGCTCTGCGCAGCAGGGGGATGGGTTAGGAAATGCTCGCCAAAGAGGATGAGCAGGATGGCAGCAGTTTTTTTCTGGCTTCACTGGAACTCACGGAGAGCTGCTGAACCAGGGAACTGGCAGAAAACATCTTCCATGGCTCTGTAAATGGAGGATGTTCACACATTCTGAAATAGCTTAAATACTCCCTTTGGAAACAGAGGTAAAAAGGGAAATGCACACTTTAAATAAACTAATAAAAGCAATTCAATTCCTACTGAGAATCTTCTAGTAAATAGTTCTCTGTCAGAAAGTAATATTGTTACTCAGATATTTGAATCTCCAGTCATACGTTCAGGTTCTGACTTCTTGGCTAATGCAAGTAAAAGCATATCCTACACACACACACACACACACACACACACACACACGCACACACGCATGCCCCGTATAATGCCATCTTTTTTTTCAATCGAATAAAACTTTAATTTATTCAATTAATGATTATAATAGAATGCCATGTTTATGCTGACAGTTCACCATAAAATCTTACCATTCTGTACTGAGCCATGGAGTCTAGAGGCTACTCAAGTATAATCCCTACTGTAAAGTTCTAATATGTGTACAGTGGGAGGAAAATAGGTGCCATCGTGTTCAGTGGCAGTAGTCAACTTGAATAGGACAGAAGCCAGAAATCACTAGCCTCACCGGCAAAAAGTGTTACAATTTTCTTTTTAAATTAAAAAATATTTTTTAAACATCTTTACTGGAGTATAATTGCTTTACAATGGTGTGTTAGTTTCTGCTGTATAACAAAGTGAATCAGCTATATGTATACATATATCCCCATATCGCCTCCCTATCCCACCCCTCCAGGGGGACACAAAGCACTGAGCTGATCTCCCTGTGCTATGCAGCTGCTTCCCACTAGCTTTATTTTACATTTGGTAGTGTATATATGTCAATGTTACTCTCTCATTTCGTCCCAGCTTACACTTCCCCCTCTCTGTGTCCTTAAGTCCATTCCCTACGTCTGCGTCTTTATTCCTGTCCTGCCCCTAGGTTCTTCAGAACCATTTTTTTTTTAGATTCCATATATATGTGTTAGCATTTGTTTTTCTCTTTCTGACTTACTTTGCTCTGTATGACAGTCTCTAGGTCCATCCACCTCACCACAAATAACTCAATTTCATTTCTTTTTATGGCTTAGTAATATTCCATTGTATATATCTGCCACACCTTCTTTAGCCATTCATCTGTTGATGGACACTTAGGTTGTTTCCATGTCCTGGCTATTGTAAATAGTGCTGCAATGCACATTGTGGTACATGACTCTTTTTGAATTATGGTTTTCTCAGGGTATATGCCCAGTAGTGGGATTGCTAGGTCATATGGTAGTTCTATTTTTAGTTTTTTAAGGAACCTCCATACTATTCGCCATAGTGGCTGTATCAGTTTACATTCCCACCAACAGTGCAAATGGTTTCCCTTTTCTCCACACCGTCTCCAGCATTTATTGTTTGTAGATTTTTTGATGATGGCCATTCTGACTGGTGTGAGGTGATACCTCATTGTAGTTTTCATTTGCATTTCTCTAATGATTAGCGATGTTGAGCATCCCTTCACGTGTTTGTTGGCAATCTGTATATCGCCTTTGGAGAAATGTCTATTTAGGTCTTCTGCCCATTTTTGGATTGGGTTGTTTTTTGATATTGAGCTGCATGAGCTGCTTGTAAATTTTGGAGATTAATCCTTTGTCAGTTGCTTTGTTTGCAAATATTTTCTCCCATTCTGAGGGTTGTCTTTGTCTTGTTTATGGTTTCCTTTGCTTTGCAAAAGCTTTTAAATTTCATTAGGTCCCATTTGTTTATTTTTGTTTTTATTCCCATTTCTCTAGGAGGTGGGTCAAAAAGGATCTTGCTGTGATTTATGTCGTAGAGTGTTCTGCCTATGTTTTCCTCTAAGAGTTTTATAGTGTCTGGCCTTACATTTAGGTCTTTAATCCATTTTGAGTTTATTTTTTGTGTATGGTGTTAGGGAGTGTTCTAATTTCATTCTTTTACATGTAGCTGTCGAGTTATCCCAGCACCATTTATTGAAGAGTCTGTCTTTTCTCCATTGTATATTCTTGCGTCTTTTATCAAAGATAAGGTGACCATATGTGTGTGGGTTTATCTCTGGGCTTTCTATCCTGTTCCATTGATCTATATTTCTGATTTTGTGCCAGTACCATACTGTCTTGATTACTGTGGCTTTGTAATATAGTCTGAAGTCAGGGAGCCTGATTCCTCCAGCTCCATTTTCCTTTCTCAAGATTGGCTTGGCTATTTGGGGTCTTTTGTGTTTCCATACAAATTGTGAAATTTTTGTTCTAGTTCTGTGAAAAATGCCAGTGGTAGTTTGATAGGGATTGCGTTGAATCTGTAGATTGCTTTGGGTAGTATAGTCGTTTTCACAGTGTTGATTCTTCCAATCCAAGAACATGGTATATCTCTCCATCTGTTTGTATCATCTTTAATTTCTTTCATCAGTGTCTTATAGTTTTCTGCATGCAGGTCTTTTGTCTCCTTAGGTAGGTTTATTCCTAGGTATTTTATTCTTTTTGTTGCAATGGTAAATGGGAGTGTTTCTTTAATTTCTCTTTCAGATTTTTCATCATTAGTGTATAGGAATGCAAGAGATTTCTGTGCATTAATTTTGTGTCCTGCTACTTTACCAAATTCATTGATTAGCTCTAGTAGTTTTCTGGTAGCGTCTTTAGGATCCTTCTGTATGTATAGTATCATGTCATCTGCAAACAGTGACAGTTTTCCTTCTTTTCTAATTTGGATTCCTTTTATTTCTTTTTCTTCTCTGATTGCTGTGGGTAAAACTTCCAGAAGTATGTTGAATAATAGTGGTGAGAGTGGGCAACCTTGTCTTGTTCCTGATCTTAGTGGAAATGGTTTCAGTTTTTCACCATTGAGAACGATGCTGGCTGTGGGTTTCTCATATATGGCCTTTATTATGTTGAGGTAGGTTCCCTCTATGCCCACTTTCTGAAGGGTTTTTATCATAAATGGATGTTGAATGTTGTCAAAAGCTTTTTCTGCATCTATTGAGATGATCGTATGGTTTTTCTCCTTCAATTTGTTAATATGGTGTATCACATTGACTGATGTGCGTATATTGAAGAATCCTTGCATTCCTGGGATAAACCCCACTTGGTCATGGCACGTAAACCCTTTAATGTGCTGTTGGATTCTGTTTGCTAGTATTTTGTTGAGCATTTTTGCATCTATGTTCATCAGTGATATTGGCCTGTAGTTTTCTTTTTTTGTGACATCTTTGTCTGGTTTTGGTATCAGGGTGATGGTGGCCTTGTAGAATGAGTTTGGGAGTGTTCCTCCCTCTGCTATATTTTGGAAGAGTTTGAGAAGGATAGTTGTTAGCTCTTCTCTAAATGTCTGATAGAATTCGCCTGTGAAGCCATCTGGTCCTGGGCTTTTGTTTGTTGGAAGATTTTTAATCACAGTCTCAATTTCAGTGCTTGTGATTGGTCTGTTTATATTTTTTATTTCTTCCTGGTTCAGTCTCAGAAGGTTGTGCATTTCTAAGAATTTGTCCATTTCTTCCAGGTTGTCCATTTTATTGGCATATAGTTGCTTGTAGTAATCTATCATGATCCTTTGTATTTCTGCAGTGTCATTTGTTACTTCTCCTTTTCCATTTCTAATTCTATTGATTTGAGTCTCCTCCCTTTTTTTCTTGATGAGTTTGGCTAATGGTTTATCAATTTTGTTTATCTTCTCAAAGAACCAGCTTTTAGTTTTATTGATCTTTGCTATTGTGTCCTTCATTTCTTTTTCATTTATTTCTGATCTGATCTTTATGATTTCTTTCCTTCTGCTAACGTTGGGGTTTTTTTTGTTCTTCTTTCTCTAATTGCTTTAGGTGTAAGGTTAGGCTGTTTATTTGAGATGTTTCTTGGTTCTTGAGGTAGGATTGTATTGCTATAAACTTCCCTCTTAGAACTGCTTTTGCTGCATCCCATAGGGTTTCGGTGGTCATGTTTTCATTGTCATTTGTTTCTGGGTATTTTTTGATTTCCTGTTTGATTTCTTCAGTGTATCTTGGTTATTTAGGAGTGTATTGTTTAGCCTCCATGTGTTTATATTTTTTACAGATTTTTTCCTGTAATTGATATCTAGTCTCATAGCGTTGTGGTCGGAAAAGATACTTGATACGATTTCAATTTTCTTAAATTTAACAAGGCTTGATTTGTGACCCAAGATATGATGTATCCTGGAGAACGTTCCATGAGCACTTGAGAAGAAAGTGTTTTCTGTTGTTTTTGGATGGCATGTCCTAAAAATATCAGTTAAGTCCATCTTGTTTAATGTATCATTTAAAGCTTGTGTTTCCTCATTTATTTTCATTTTGGATGATCTGTCCATTGGTAAAAGTGGGGTGTTAAAGTCCCCTACTCTTATTGTGTTACTGTCAGTTTCCCCTTTCATGGTTGTTAGCATTTGCCTTTTGTATTGAGGTTCTCCTATGTTGGGTGCATAAATATTTACAATTGTTATATCTTCTTCTTGGATTGATCCCTTGATCATTATGTAGTGTTCTTCTTTGTCTCTTGTAATAGTCTTTGTTTTAAAGTCTATTTTGTCTGATATGAGAATTGCTCTACCAGCTTTCTTTTGATATCCATTTACATGGAATATCTTTTTCTATCTCCTCACTTTCAGTCTGTATGTGTCCCAGGTCTGAAGTGGGTCTCTTGTAGACAGCATATATACGGGTCTTGTTTTTGTATCCATTCAGCTAGTCTATGTCTTTTGGTTGGAGCATTGAATCCATTTACATTTAAGGTAGTTATCGATATGTATGTTCCTATTGCCATTTTCTTGTTTTGGGTTTGTTATTGTAGGTTTTTTCCTTCCCTGTGTTTCCTACCTAGAGAAGTTCCTTTGGCATTTGTTGTTAAGCTGGTTTGGTGGTGCTGAATTCTCTTAGCTTTTGTTTGTCTGTAAAGGTTTTCATTTCTCTGTCGAATCTGAATGAGATCCTTGCTGGGTAGAGTAATCTTGGTTGTAGGTTTTTCCCTTTCATCACTTTAAATATGTCCTTCCACTCCCTTCTGGGTTGCAGAGTTTCTGCTGAAAGATCAGCTGTTAACCTTATGGGGATTCCCTTGTATGTTATTTGTTGCTTTTCCCTCGCTGCTTTTAATATTTTTCCTTTGTATGTAATTTTTGATAGTTTGATTAATATGTGTCTTGGCGTGTTTCTCCTTGGATTTATCCTGTATGGGACTCTCTGTGCTTCCTGGACTTGATTGACTATTTTCTTTCCCATATCAGGGAAGTTTTCAACTATAATCTCTTCAAATATTTTCTCAGTCCCTTTTTTTCTCTTCTTTTTCTGGGACCCCTATAATTTGAATGTTGGTGCGTTTAATATTGTCCCAGAGGTCTCTGAGACTGTCCTCAATTCTTTTCATTCTTTTTTCTTTTCCTGCTCTGTGGTAGTTATTTCCACTATTTTATCTTCCAGGTCACTTATCCATTCTTCTGCCTCAGTTATTCTGCTATTGATCCCTTCTAGAGAATTTTTAATTTCATTTATTGTGTTTTTCATCATTGTTTGTTTGCTCTTTAATTCTTCTAGGTCCTTGTTACACATTTCTTTCATTTTCTCCATTGTATTTCCAATATTTTGGATCATCTTTACTATCATTACCCTGAATTCTTTTTCAGGTAGGCTGCGTATTTCCTCTTCATTTGTTTGGTCTGGTGGTTTTTTACCTTGCTCCTTCATCTGCTGTGTATTTCTCTGTCTTCTCATTTTGCTGAATTTACTGTGTTTGGGGTCGCCTTCTCGCAGGCTGCAGGTTCGTTGTTCCAGTTGTTTTAGGGTCTGCCCCCCAGTGGCTAAGGTTGGTTCAGTGGGTTGTGTAGGCTTCCTGGTGGAGGGGACTGGTGCCTGTGTTCTGGTGGATGAGACTGGATCTTGTCTTTCTTGTGGGCAGGACCACGTCCGGTGGTGTGTTTTGGGGTGTCTGTGAACTTATTATGATTTTAGGCAGCCTCTCTGCTAATGGGTGGGGCTGTGTTCCTGTCTTGCTAGTTGTTTGGCATAGGATGTCCAGCACTGTAGCTTGCTGGTTGTTGAGTGTAGTTGGGTCTTAGGGTTGAGATGGAGATCTCTGTGAGAGCTTTCGCCATTTGATATTACATGGGGCTGGGAGGGCTCTGGTGGACCAATGTCCTGAACTCGGCTCTCCCACCTCAGAGGCACAGGCCTGAGACCCAGCCAGAGCACCAAGACCCTGTCAGCCACTCAGCTCAGAAGAAAAGGGTGAAAAAAAAAGAAAGAAAAAAAATAAAGTAAAATAAAATAAAGTTATTAAAAAATTATTAAAAATAAAAATGTAATTAAAAAAAAGGAAAGAAAGAACAACCAAACCAGAAGACAAATCCACCAGTGATAACAAGCACTAAAAACTGTACAAAAAAACAAGAACAAAACCAAAAATGGATAGGCAGAACCCTAGGACAAATGGTAAAAGCAGAGCTATACAAACAAAATCACACAAAGAAGCATACACATACACACTTACAAAAAGAGAAAAAGGAAAACATATATATATTAAAAAAAAAAAAAAGAAGAGAGCAACCAAATCAATAAACAAATCTACCAATGATAATAAGGTCTAAATACTAAACTAAAATAAACATAAAACCAGAAACAAATTAGATGCAGAAAGCAAACCCCAAGTCTACAGTTGCTCCCAAAGTCCACGGCCTCTATTTTGGGATGATTCGTTGTCTATTCAGGTATTCCACAGATGCAGGGTACATCAAGGTGATTGTGGAGATTTAATCCACTGCTCCTGAGGCTGCGTGGAGAGATTTCCCTTTCTCTTCTTTGTTCGCACAGCTCCTGGGGTTCAGCTTTGGACTTGGCCCTGCCTCTGCGTGTATGTTGCCTGAGGGTGTCAGTTCCCTGCTCAGACAGGATGGGGTTAAAGTAGCAGCTGATTAGAGGGCTCTGGTTCACTCAAGCTGGGGGGAGGGAGGGGTACGGAATGCACAGCAAGCCTGCAGTGGCAGAGGCCAGCGTGACGTTGCAACAGCTTGAGGCGCACTGTGTGTTCTCCTGGGGAAGTTGTCCGTGGATCATGGGACCCTGGCAGTGGTGGGCTGCACAAGCTCCCAGGAGGGGAAGTGTGGATAGTGAGCTGTGCTTGCACACAGGCTTCTTGGTGGCTACAGCAGCAGCCTTAGCGTTTCATGCCTGTCTCTGGTGTCCATGCTGATAGCCACGGCTCGCACCCGTCTCTGGAGCTCGTGTAGGTGGTGCTCTGAATCCACTCTCCTTGCGCACCCCGAAACATTGGTCTCTTGCCTCTTAGGCAGTTCCAGACTTTTCCCCAGACTCCCTCCTGGCTAGCTGTGGCGCACTAGCCCCCTTCAGGCTGTGTTCACACAGTCGACCCCAGTCCTCTCCCTGGGATCTGAACTCCGAAGCCTGAACCTCAGCTCCCAGTCCCCATCTGCCCCGGCGGGTGAGCAGACAATCCTCTCAGGCTGGTGAGTGCTGGTCAGCAGTGATCCTCTGTGCAGGAATCTCTCCACTTTGCCCTCTGCACCCCTGTTGCTGCGCTCTCCTCCATGGCTCTGAAGCTTCCCCCCCCGCCCACCCACTGTTTCCAACAATGAAGGGGCTTCCTAGTGTCTGGAAACTTTTCCTCTTTCACAGCTCCCTCCCAGAGGTACAGGTCCTGTCCCTATTCTTTTGTCTCTGTTTTTTCTGTTTTCTTTTGCCCTACCCAGGTACGTGGGGAGTTTCTTGCCTTTTGGGAAGTCTGAGGTCTTCCGCCAGCATTCAGTAGGTGTTCTGTAAGAGTTGTACCACATGTAGATGTATTTTTGATGTATTTGTGGGAAGGAGGGTGATCTCCATGTCTCACTCCTCTGCTGTCTTGAAGGTCCCCCAATATTTTTTTAAAAACAAAGTTGGGGAAGGTTATTTTCTGCAGTGATTCAGCACGTGAGCCTTGGAACTGGACACCTTTGGTTTGAGTTCCAGATTTTCCATCTATCAGTTTTGTCTTCTCAAATGGTGGGATAAAATGGTGCCCATCTCACATTTGAGGATTCCATGGGATAATGTATATAAAGTGCCTAGCATAGAGCTTGGCACACAGCAAACACTGCTACTTTCAATACTGTGCTAGGGCCACAGCAACTTCAGATGTCTCTAGGGTAAACTATTGTTTGCGATATTTCTGCTCAAGCCAACAGACGTTGATCACATTTATCACAATACTGATACTAATATGGGAAGAAACACAGTACTTTGAGAGGCACAGTGGAGGATCAGAAAAAAACATGAGCTTAGGAATCAGGCACATGGCTTTGAATACTGGCTCTTGCCACCAGCTCCCAGGGTTCAATCTTGGATAAGCTGCTTCTCTGCATGTCAAGTTGCCCACGTGTGAAAAAGTAGAGGATGGCTGACTTCCTTACAGAGTAATTGGGCAGTTAGCCCACAGGGTATGTAAAATGCTCTGCCCAGTGGGGGACCCGCTCAGTGGTAGCTCCCATTATTATTAGAATGTTATATAAGGCTCTGGAGACTGACAGAGGTGGGCCTCATGAATGCTGCCACTAGATAGTGTGATCCTGGACTGGGGCAGACAGGTCAGAACTTGCCAGGGGAACTTTTGGGTGGGACTGAACACACATATCCAGGCACATCAGGAATCTAAAGAAATTAAGTGCTACTGGAAGGTGAAGTGTGCAGAGTCTATTATCTTAAAACACAGCATCAATACAATACAGAATAGAAGATTATCTCCCTTTGTCTAGAGGGCATATATGAGGCTCTGGGGAGCCAGGTGGGCCACTATAGCTCTTGGAACTTTCCCTTTATCCTCCCTGGGTTTACTCAAGAGCTAGGTACCATTTGGCCCCAGAATGAGATAACTACTCTGAGACATTTAGCTTTGGGGACGATGTGTCTTTGCTCTTTCCTAACAATAAAGGGAGAATCAAATTGAGTTTGTAATTCCACTTCCATCTGTTGATGCCAACATTCCTAGAACCAGGCACTCCCTTTATCTTGTTTACACAGTACTCAGCACAGGGCCCACTTAGATGTTTACTAGGTACATTAGGGAGAAATGGATGTTCTTTTAATAAAACAGGGATATGTGGACAGAGAAATTTACAACATTTTGGATATCTGGATCATAAGGATCTGCACACTTGAAAGAGGCTGGAATAAACTGCGTCATGATTTTTATTAAGTTCTACTTTCAAGGTGACATAAAATATGTGTCCTGTCTGCTAGGGGAGAAAATGCAACCAAAGCTAATCCATGATGACAGTGTGTATGGATGCAAATGAGGCATGCTGATTTCTCCTGCTTCATCTGTTCATAAATTGGACTCACTTCTTAGATTTACAAACGATGATCACTATGGTAAATTCAGTAATAAAATTTTCTGCTCTAAACATGGCATTCCCCTCAGTATCTTTTTAGAGCCCTTAAGTGGTTTTGATGTACATGAAAGTAAAAGCTAGGGGAATTAAAAATTACACAAATAATGAAGATGAGTTCCTAGGTGAATTACCCATTACTGTGGAGGTTTTTGAATATTTTCATTAAAAAGAGTAAAAAGGCCATTTAAAGATACTTGTGTATCTACAAATGATTGTGAAGTCATTGTCTTTATTTCTTTCCAACTCCCATAAGCCTCTTTTATTAGTTTCAAGGAATAAAGCTAAAATCTGCTTCAGTAAGCTGCATTATTTTTTAAAGTACAAAACATACATGGTTTCTTTACACGAGCAATCTTCTTTAATGGCAATGCAGTCACTGGGAAGACTGCATTAAAAGGTATGTTTTATAGATCCTCCCTCCACCTTCTATACCTCTCTACTTTCTTTTTAAAAAGAATATTAACACAAAAATAAACTCAAAATGGATTAAAAAGCTAAATGTAAGGCCAGACACTATAAAACTCTTAGAGGAAAACATAGGCAGAACACTCTGTGACATAAATCACAGCAAGATCCTTTTTGACCCACCTGCTAGAGAAATGGAAATAAAAACAAAAATAAACAAATGGGACCTAATGAAACTTAAAACCTTTTGCACAGCAAACGGAACCATAAACAAGATGAAAAGACAACCCTCAGAATGGGAGAAAATATTTGCAAACAAAGCAACTGACAAAGGATTAATCTCCAAAATATACAGGCAGCTCATGCAGCTCAATACGAAAAAAACAAACAACCCAATCCAAAAATGGGCAGAAGATATAAATAGACATTTCTCCAAAGGCGATATACAGATCGCCAACAAACACGTGAAAGGACGCTCAACATCACTAATCATTAGAGAAATGCAAATCAAAACTACAATGAGGTCTCACCTCACACTGGTCAGAATGGCCATCATCAAAAAATCTAGAAACAATAAATGCTGGAGAGGGTGTGGAAAAAAGGGAACCCTCTTGCACTGTTGGTGGGAATATAAATTGATACAGCCACTATGGAGAACAGTATGGAGGTTCCTTAAAAAACTAAAAATAGAACTACCATATGACCCAGCCATCTGACTACTGGGCATATACCCTGAGAAAACCATAATTCAAAAAGAGTCATGTACCACAATGTTCATTGCAGCACTATTTACAATAGCCAGGACATGGAAGGAACCTAAGTGTCCATCGACAGATGAATGGATAAAGAAGATGTGCATATATAGAATGGAATATTACTGAGCCATAAAAAGAAACGAAATTGAGTTATTTGTGGTGAGGTGGATGGACCTAGAGACTGTCATACAGAGTGAAGTAAGTCAGAAAGAGAAAAACAAATACCGTATGCTAACACATATATATGGAATCTAAAAAAAAAAAAAAGGTTCTGAAGAACCTAGGGGCAGGACAGGAATAAAGACGCAGATGTAGAGAATGGACTTGAGGACACGGGGAAGGGGGAAGGGTAAGCTGGGATGAAGTGAGAGAGTGGCATGGACATATATACACTACCAAATGTAAAATAGATAGCTAGTGGGAAGCAGCCGCATAGCACAGGGAGATGAGCTCAGTGCTTTGTGACCACCTAGAGGGGTGGGTTAGGGAGGGTGGGAGGGAGACGCAAGAGGGAGGGGATATGGGGATATATGTATATGTATAGCTGATTCATTTTGTTATACAGCAGAAACTAACACACCATTGTAAAGCAATTATACTCCAATAAAGATGTTTAAAAAAAAAGTATTAAGATCCGCTTCTTTTTCACAAGTATCTGGCATAATATTTGCTGACTCATTCAATGAATAAATGAATTCACTGTCTTGATATCAAATTCTGGATCCAGGTTATCAAGTCACACAATCAGGGCTGATATAGACCTCCACTTTAGAAATACAATACACTCTATCTGGCTTAACTTCTAAGTAGTCTAGTATCCCCTCTACTATTTGATAGTTACCTATATTTTAATCTTTTTCTTGAATTTTGAATAATCCTTACGTTCATCCCCAAACTTGAAACCAGGCACTCCTATCTATCTAATAGATAGTCTAATGACTATCTACAGGTCATTTTGGAATGGTAACCAGCAGACCATGAATTTGAACTCTTAACTTGGAAATGACTTGCAGGCATCTCTAAAACAAAGAATTTCTAATTCCCTTCCTCACTTGTCCCTATGCATGTAGTCTTCTTAAGTTGGCATGGAGGATACTGTTGAAAAATGAAATGAAAAATGAAAATAAAAATTGAATGAATGTAATGAATAAGTGACTGAATGAGTAGACAAAGATACATAATACTTCATAAGTAAAGCAATTCCCATTTTCCTATCAAGTCAGGACACTTTGAAAGTATAGAAAAGGAGGCTCTTGGGTCGAAGATCTTATCCTGTCTACCCAGGCCCAGGTCCCTGATTTGCTGTTATGAGGCAGAAGCATGGTGCAAGCTGCATGTTTCTGGCATCCTGATTTGGGACTCAAGGGTATATTTTTCCCAGTGGGGATAAAATGGCTGGCTAGAGTTGAAATGGTACCCTTACTTCCACATTCAGAAACACTATTATGTGAGTGGGCTCTTAAGAGCTGGTGTTGGAATCTAACCATCACATCATCAGGTTTCTATATGTCACAACATACCATGTTCGCAAGTTAAGGGAAGCCTGCCCATTCTGTTTCTGAATGACGTGAAGTAGCAAAACCACCAGAAAAAGCTCCTGTCCTAAAGAAAACAAAATTGCTATTTCAGTCCCCTGAAGCTGTTGGTTTGGGTAGACAGGCAGGCAAAGGTGGCACAAGAGTATAAGTGTGATGGTTAATTTTATGTGTCAACTTGACTGGGCCACAGGGTGCCCAGATATTTGGTCAAATAGTATTCTGGGTGTTTCTGTGAGGGTATTTTTGGATGAGTTTACATTTAAATTGATAGATTGAGCAAAGCAGATTGCCTTCCCTAATGTGGGTGGGCCTTGTCCAACCAGTGGAAGATCTAAATAAAACTAAATGTTGATTCTCCCCTAAATAGGAGGGAATTCCTCCTGCCTAACTGCCTTTGAGCTGGGATATTGGTTTTTTTCCTACCTTCAGCTTTGAAATAAAACACTGGCTCTACCTAGGTCTCAAACCTGCCGGCCTTTGGAAGGGAGCTTATGCCATTGACTCTCCTGGGTCTCCAGCTTGCCAACTCACGCTGCAGATCTTGGTATTTGTCAGCCTCCATAATTGCGTGAGCCAATTCCTTATAATAAATCCCTGTCTATCTATCTATCTATCAAATCTATCATCTCCCTCCTATCCTATTGGTTTTGTTTCTCTGGAGAGTACTGACTAACATAGCAGGAAGCACCAAAGAGCTGATAACCTAAAAAATATATATGTATATACATGTATATATGGCTTTAAAATCCATGAAGTAAAATTTAAGCAAATTCCCAATTACCTTCTTGTTGATGCTCAGGCTATTGTAAAAAGTAATGCACGATCCCGGATCACACACTAAGAGAGAGGATGACAAGGTTCTGCCAGGCAGAAAAGTCACAGGTTCTTCTCAGCACGTGAGGAGCCCTCACACACACCGAAAAGTAATTCGGAAGTGTGTATCAATGGCCTTAAAATGGTTGTGCCTTCCCTTTTAGGAATATCTTTTTAAGACGTAATGTTTGAACCTCTTCTGAGGGAATCTATTTTAGGGACATAATCAGAAATGCAAACAAGGACTTAGGCACAACCTGCAGTGCTCTTTTATAAAGTGCAGTATTCCTTTTAGTAGCACAAGACAACTGTCCAACAGTTGGGGAAAGGTTAAATAAATGGAGTACCTCCAAAAATGTATTGTTAGTGGGACCATCAACATTAGTTTTATAATCAACATTTAATGGCACTGAAAATACAATACAAGGCTATGTGGGGGAAAAAAAAGTAGACTATACAAGTATTTATACCTATAATTTCAACTACCAAAGACAGAAAGATGGTTTATCAATGTGTGAACAGTGGTTCTCTCCAGGTAGTAAGTGATTCTTATTTTATTTTTAATGTTTATGCTTTTCGTATTTTCTAAAATTAAAAAAAATTTTTTATTGTATTTAGAAAAAAAGGATGAGCAAATAACATTTTAGACCCCTCAAGAGGGGAAGCATATTAAACCACTTCCTGAGAAAACAAACAATAAACACAAAGACCAAACCAGCCAAACCCAAACTCAAAAAAAGCACATGCCCTCATCATAAATAATCCAAAAAGCAGTCAAAAGGATTTCCTTTATTCCATAGGTGCAGACATGACATTACAGATCTTCAGAGAAGGAAATTCGACAGCCCCCATCCACAGCAGCCTGCCCCAGGAAATGGCTAGTCTAGTGGAACGATCCCTGGGTCGGGTCCCAGAGGCCCCAGTCTCTTTGCTGCTGACTGGTTGGGGCCACCAGGGTGTTGTTTGCTCTCCCTCAGCTTCGGTTCTTTCATCAGGAGTACATGAGAACTAAATCCACCTCTATGAGCTACACTGGGGGTTGTCAGAATAAAATGAAGTGGTAAATTCACAAATACCCCCAAGTGCAAAGTACTGTAGCAGTGTGACCAACGGTCATCAAGGCCCCCACCACCAGGTTCATGACTGAATCCTCCCGTGGCCCCTCCTACTCCCCTGGTGCCAGCCACAGATGTCAACAGTGGAGAGACAAAATGACCCAGACAGGATGCTCTCTCTCTTTTTCCCTCATATAAATACAATGTGCCCTAAATTAACATCTGGTTGACTTTTTTCTTTTTAACCAGAAACATGTCAATTTAGATTAAAACCCCATACTTAATGTGAGTCATATCCTTGCTAGAGAAGACAAATGTATAAACAGAAGCTGTAATAACCAGCCAAGCTTTTCTAAAGCATCATTTACCATTCCTGTTTGGAATTGTTATAATTGCCTGGCCATCAACTGTATATTTAAACCACGTGGTCTTATGAGAATTGATGAGCATTTTCACCTCTGTTTCATAAATGAGGAAACCAAAGCAAAGGGATTTTATGATTTTCTCCACATCCTAGTGGAAGAATCTGATAACTCCATCTCTGACCCCAATTTCTGTGCCTTGTTACCACTATTATTATTTAATACGGATCAAATGCATATATGATGCAAGGTACCCTTAGTCATTCTGGCTGGGGTGAGAGGGGGTGAGAAGGAGAAGTAGGGAAAGGGAAATTAAAAAAGTGAAAACCCTTTTCCCCAAATTTAAGGTTAACACAGTAGGTGATTTCTCCAGTTATGACAAATCTTTGATATTCCACAAAAGAATTCCTGAGTGTCCTAATAACACTGAGTAGGATTGAATGCTTAAAGGGAAAGTACATGTTCTTTTGATTAGACTCAAATTTGGAAACAGGAAGAATTCTTGGTATTTAATGGTTGGGCAAGACAGTGTGTAATGGTTGCAAGATTTCATGATTGAATCTTACAATATACATTTGTAGTGGCTATCACATTGATGTGTACCTCAGATTTTTTTCAGTATACATTTTACTTAGAGGTGAGTAGAACATAATTCTCAGTTGATCATAATTCTCATAATTCTCTGTTGATCTGATTCTATACAATTTTTTTTTTAATGAGTAGGGCACAAAAGTAGAAAATAATTTTAAAAACCTTGAAGCCGAATCACCTTCCTTAGTATTCCCAAAGGCTCACACTGTGGATGAAACTTATCTGTGAATCATCACACGTTTTTATAAGCATCACAATTCATCCACTTCCCATCTTGTGCAATGATTTAATTTTCTCCACAGCACTTTAGAACTGTGGGCTAGAAAGTTCTGTGAGCTGTCCTACTGAATTACAGAAAATTAGAATCCGGTTTGAAGGAAATAACGTCACATGTGCATTACAATGAAGAAAATGTAACATTTCCTCGGTTTCACAGAAGCCAAAATAAGTAATTTTTCTTATTTCTTACAGACAACAAGAAAAACCCACCTTGATCTCCTTTGCTATTAAAATCAGGTATTTTGGGAGTGGGGTTGGAAATCAAAGATTGTTCTCCCATTGAATGAAAGTGAATTCTGTGGATACAGCAGTCACTAAAGTTGCAAATGGCTTTTTTTCTTAGAAAAACCTTATAAAGATTGCCAGAGGTTTCCCCCTTTTTGGATATTGTGTAATAATAGCTCATGTACAAATTCCTGTTAACATCCATCTACAAACATAACCTTATGCTACGGTTGATTTTAACAGGTGACCCTCAACTTAAATACCATTAGTATTATTTATTCATTGACAACTCCATCCTCTTGGCTATACTTTCCCTATATGAAAAGGCTGGATCAACATCTCATCCATATAATCCCACCTTTCATGCCCTTTCCTGAAAGGAAGGCTTCCCTAGTGGTATAAACTTTTTGGCCAGGGTGAGCAAAAGGTCTCAGTAGTGGCTGGGATGGGAGAACACTTACTAATACTTCCCTGGCTGCCACCCATTTCTTCATTCCCTTCTTATCCCCGACCCCTTCCTATATCATCTGTGCTGGGTGTTCAGCCTTCAGTATGATTCCTTTTTGAACATGGTACAGTATTAATAAAATAGAGAATTGTAATTCTCTTAGAAGGACTGGAAGAAATTCCTGTTAGCGCTTTGAGAATAATTGTTGTAATTATAAAACAGAGTTGTAATTTTAACAGCCAGAGACTCTTCTGGACTAACAGTACATAAGCCCCAAATCTAAGACTTGAATAGAAAGGAAATCCAAATGCAGCTGATTCTTTTTATTTGAGGTAGTTATGCTTAATAAATTGTCGAGAACACTGAATTAGGGAATACTGGACCTTTGTTCCTAGGGGAAATACAGGGTCAGCTTCCTGTGAGCCTCTGGTCACATTTTCATCAATTGATCATATATAGCCTTGCTTCATGTGTGTTTCTGTTTAAAGATATCTTATTTAATATATATTGTTGATTCATTAACATTGACCTCAGGGCTAACAATACTATAACTCATGCCTGAATGAGATTTATCTAACTTACATTTTCTGCATAAGGCACATCAGAGCCTTCTTGTGCATAGGAACAGGTAGACAGCACTTCAGCACTATGCTTGGGCCATTTTAAAGAGCAAAATTAGCAACAAAAAACACAAAAGTAGAATGTGAAGAAGACACTTGTTCACAGTATGAGAGTTGAAACAAGAAGGCAGAGCAGAGCGCTGCCTTGTTTGACCTCGGCTGGGAATGTGTGCATAGGGTGACTCAAAATTTTCACTGCACTGTGCATGTCTGTATATTGCAGTGAAAACACTACAATTATTGATTTTGGGTTACCAATAAATTTCAGCAAGTAGGTGTAAATTGTCAAATATGGAATCCACGAATAATAAGGATCAAATGTAGAAATTCTGCCTTTTATCCAACAGCAGATCATGCTTTGTTTATCTCCTTTTCTCCTAAGCACTGATAGTCTCAATTAGTGATCTCATGCTGAACACTGAGAAATATCTTTATGCTAGATGGCCATTACAATTGTAGTGCAACTGTATATTATTTATTTGCTTGCTTGTTTTTGTTTTATTTTTTCAAGTAGATGAGTGTTAGAAGCTTTGATTTTCAGAAACTAATGAACGTTACTCTGAGTGGTAGAAAATATAAAACGACAAGTTCACAAAATTTCTTCCAATTCCCTGTTATAGAAAAAGATAAAGTGTTGAGTCTGAGTTCTGATTTGAAAAGATACAGAAGTTAATTTTTATAATTCAGGTAAAACTACCAGTACTGCATTATAACTTATTCTGGTTTGGAAATGGTATGCTCAGAATTTGGTAGAAGAATGATGACTAATTCCTAAATGCTCTAGAGAGGGAGAGATTCTGAACTGAACATGTGAAAATGAGACTTCTGTCTTCTTAAGCCCTTTTGTCCTGAGTTGCATTTCAGGAACTAACACTCCAGATAAGATTAGAAGTTCAAACCTATTTTTAAAAAGTTGTCATCTTCTCTAAACTGTGGAGAAAATTTTTGACACCATCCACCCAATAAGCAGGTGTAATAAATAGAAAAAAAAAAAACAGCAACAGGTGGGAAAATTCACACTTGTTAGAAACAGTTTCAGACTTGTGCTTGGGTTTTCAAAACTTAAGCCAAAGCATGTGTGGTATGTGATAATAGTGTCCCATGGAGTAGAATCTGAATAAGGCAAGACTGACTTGCATCTAGGTCTAGGGCAGCATTAAAGTAAGATTCTGGCAGACTCACTGTTTGCATTTGGGTCAGGACCCCAGGAAAGCACATTCATTCGTTCATTTGTTGGTTCCTTGGAGGAAGTGCCATGGAAGTGTCTGGGGGCCCTTCTGTTGGTGGAGCTGCCGACAGTCACCCTGACCACACCACCACTATTGTTTCATCCCAGACAGGTTCCCAGGCACTCCACTTGTGGAAGATGTCCAGGACGGAAATGAAAGTTAAGTGCTATAAGGTATAAGCACGCAATGAGGGTATCTTATAATAACAACAAACAAATCATCCCAGCTAATCTTCTAAACAGCCCTGTGCAATATCAGTTATTATTGCTGGTTTATAGAATACTGGTGTTGTCTGAGACTCAAGGTTGCAGTCTTCCTGTCTTGTGCCTCTTACCTAAAATGAACTTCATAGCTATCTTAGAGTCCGAAAGTAAGCCTTCTTGAGCATCTTGAGCTATTTAATCGCACTGTAGCTTTAAAAAAAACGGCATCGCATCACAGTTTCTACCATTCTCCATGTTGTTTAAGAAGCAATGAAAATCTTGAAAGCCATTTCAAGACATTGAAAATACAGTGACAATATGGCCATTGTCGTATTTACTGATGAAACCTTAACTTTTAAGGGGATCTACTAGTTATCCTAGGCCAGGAGTCCGCAAATCTTTTCTTTACAGTGCCAAAGTGTAAATATCTTAGGCTTTGCAGGCCATTTGATCTCTGTCACAACTCTTCAACTCTGCCACTGTAACATCAAAACAGCCATAGACAATAGTAAACGAATAAGCATGGCTATAAAAAACTTTAAATAAAATGTTATTTATGGACACTGAATTTCATATAATTTTCCCAAGTCATAAAGCATTAGTCTTTGTTTTTGTTTTGTTAAAAACCATTTAAGAATCTAAAGACCGGGGCTTCCCTGGTGGCACAGTGGTTGGGAGTCTGCCTGCCAATGCAGGGGACACGGGTTCGAGCCCTGGTCTGGGAAGATTCCACATGCCGTGGAGCAACTAGGCCCATGAGCCACAATTACTGAGCCTGCGCGTCTGGAGCCTGTGCTCCGCAACAAGAGAGGCCGCGATAGTGAGAGGCCCGCGCACCGCGATGAAGAGTGGCCCCCACTTGCCGCAACTAGAGAGGGCCCTCGCGCAGAAACGAGGACCCAGCACAGCCATGAATAAATAAATAAATAAAATTTAAAAAAAAAAAAAAAGAATCTAAAGACCGTTCTCTTGGTTCAAAAAAGCAAACATAGTCCCTGCCTGAATGGAGTTTACCATCTAAAGTGATGACTGTGGACACAGACATAAAAACAAAACACAGAGAAATAAGTATAACCAGACATGGAAAGAAAACAGGAGAGGATAAGTCATTTACATTAGATGGAGTTTAATGTCTCTGTATGTTTTACTCAAGATGGTACTTTGCAAAGTATATCTTACGCTTTGTAAAGCCACCGGTAAATTTACATGGAGAAGGAAAATCATCAGAGCTCTCTACGAGACAAGTCCAAGTGGTCACTGGCTTCCACTTTAACTCTGTGACTGTCTCAGGACAGTTTTTTTACATGTTTTAGAACTTCCTCAGAAACAGTAAAATATTCCTGAGCTCAAAGTCTGGATGGCATTGTAGCCCTACTAATGGCACTTGCACTATTGGCAAGGCTTTCTTTTCCTATGATTTACATCAATAAAAGATGCTTAATCACCTCAGTGTCATAAAAAAAAACACTGATAAAATGATAGAAGGTAATAAAAGGTACAAAAACAATACTGAGTGTTCACTCCATGACAAGCACTGCTCTAAGCATTTAACATGAATTATCTTATTTAATCCTCAATCAATTATCTGAGGGACTATGCAAAAAAAGTTGTTAGTAGTAGGAAATGATGGCATTAAAAATATTACAGGCTCAAGGTCACACAGCGAAGAGGTGGAATAGGATTTGAACCCAGGTGTCAAATTCCTGAACCTCTGCTCTTAACCACTCACAATCCCACCTCCCAATACCAGGAGATCTTGCATTAACAGCTGTCACTCCCTTGGTATTCCTTTCCCAAGATACGGTGTCATGT
Source organism: Balaenoptera ricei (assembly GCF_028023285.1). NCBI lineage: Eukaryota > Metazoa > Chordata > Mammalia > Artiodactyla > Balaenopteridae > Balaenoptera > Balaenoptera ricei. Next base: position 105,801,175 of record NC_082641.1, read on the forward strand.
GTGCTGGCCCCTGGTGTCATGTGTGCTGGCCCCCATGCGTGTGCGCGCAAACACACAAACATCATACCCGGACACTCTTCCCTGCACCATTACCCTCCCCAATTCTACCTGCGCATGTGTCCAAATATCTGCTTTCACACTGTGAGCAGGTATGTTGATACGGGATGTCACCCTGAATAATAAAGGAATGTGGGGCTAGAACTCAGGGGACCTTGGTTCTAGCTCAGGTATGAACTGTGTGACCCCCTATGTAGATCACTTCACCTCTGGGAGACAGTTTCTTCATCTACTGAATAACACCTGTCCTTTTAACATTTCTGTGAAAATGATCAAATGACACAAAGCATGTGGAAGCATTTTACAATCTACAAGGAAGGGGTGGGTGATTGTTGGTTGTTATTTTTATCACACACAGCCTTTATTCTTTCCTCTCCCACTCCTTCTCTACTCGTTGTGACTGTCTTAGTATTTCTCAGAACACCAGTCCCTTTTCCTGCCTGCCCCTTCCTCCCCTCCTTTTTATCCACTGAGGAGTTATATAATGGTCAGTAAAGCAAAGACGATCTCTCCCCTCTGCCAGGTCAGAGAAGACAAGACAGACGTTCAGTGGTGTGCTGCAGCCAGTTTCTTTCCAACTCCATGTTCAGTGAAGCCATGCTGATGGCTTGAAATGGGCAACAGTGGAAGTATTTACACTATGGAAACTGGCAAACGCTACATACCCCTCCTTCCTCCCCCTTTTCCCGGAGAGCTGGATGTTGAACTTTTACCAGCACACCACTGGACAGAGAAGCAAAATAATAAAATGGCCCAGGTGCTAGGATGGAGAAAGCACAAGAGTGGCCTGGGAGCATACAAGGAGGCACTTGTCATTGCTGCTGGGGTGGGCAGAGGCATTCGGAGAAGGTGTCCTGGAGGAAATGAGGTTTAAGCTGAGGCCTAAATAATGAGAGGAGCCAGGCAGGCAAAGGGGAGGGAGAAGTAACAACTTGTGCAAAGGCCCAGCACATTAGAGCAGCTGACGGAAGTCCCTTAAGGCTACAGTGCAAAGCAGGAGGGAGGCGAGAAGAACGAAGCTGGAGAGGTAAGAGGTTCAACTTGACCCCGAGGGCAACGGGCAGCTACCAGTGGGCTTTGGGCAGGCAGGGTCAAGGTTAGGAGCGTGGGGTTCAATCAGAGCCATGGCATTTGAATTCTGGCTCCCCCAGTGGGGGGACCTTAGGCAAACTTCTAACCCCACCTGAGCCTCATCTGGGAGTGAGAGTAATTATAGTACTCAGACCTCCTGGCATTGCTTGCGAAGCTGCAGGTCACGTGCTCAGCACAGGCCTGGCCCCTCAGAGCGGCTTGGTAGGCGTCCCAGCACAGAGCAGCTAACTGAGGAGTAGATGCACACGTTCTCTGCGAGAAGCGCTGTCTCTGCAGCCTCTTTCCACCTTAAAATACTGCTCTTCTGCTAGTCTAGGGCAGTGTTTTTCATACTCTGGATGGTGACCCACTAGTGGGTTGTGAACTCATTTTAGTGAGCCTTGAGCAGCACGAAAAGAAAAAAAAAAAGGAAAAAGAAATAGAATTAAATGGAATTAGAAAGAAAAAAAAGCAAGCACCAGAGCCCATTGTACGTTGCAAGGTAAGTTTTGTGTTTGTGTGTACTGGGTTGCTGTGTAAAATTTATTTCTGAGGGCTACAGTTAAAAGGTGAGAAAGCCCTGGCTTCCACAGGAAACGTCCTGTGAGCTTTGGGGGTTGGGGAGGCAGGATGAGAAAAGCAGGGCCACCCTGGTTTTCTCCTGCTTCCCGAGCTGGAAATGTCTCAGGAATTTACTCCCCTGAGTTTCCAAGGCTTTTCAGCTTCCAATAAGAATTGATGCTCCTTGGGCCAGGTAGGACCCTAGCTCTAGTCTCTCTGCTGTCTAGTGGCCCATGAAAGTGACCAAAAGCCAAAGACCGGGTAAGGAAAGTGTTTCTTCTAAGTCGGGGTGGGTGTGTGAATGGGGGAAAGGGGGTACTAAGGACCTCCAACTGCCCTGTGGTCACTAAGCCCAGCCCTGACTAAGTCAAACTCACTAAAACCATCCAAGGCAGATCGCTGCCCAAAGGCTTGGTGCATGAAGGAACTGAGAGGTGAAACAGACATTTAGTTTGGAAAGATAATTCTGTATGTGAATAGGTTTTAGGGTAATTTATTTTCACCATTTGTCAAAACATATCCAATTTGCCCTTTGGAGCTGCAAGAACCGCTTGGCATTTCTTTTTCCTCTGCAATTAAAAAAATGGAAAGTAATGGCAGATGCCTGGTAAGCATTTCAGAGAGAAAACAAGCGCCACTTGTTTTAAACTACACGATGATTTAGTTTCCTTGAGTTTTCACAGGGCTCATTCCCCAGGCATATGCAATTGGCACTAGATTAGCTGCCGGCCTTTATTGACAGAGGAATTAATCTTCACCAATGATGTTTTTTAAAGCCCATTCTTTACAGTAAGTTGCCACAGAACATCAGGGCTTCTTCACTTTCCCTTTTCCTCCTTTCCCTTCTGACAAAAGTGGCTAAAAATAACTTCCTAAAGCCTTGATTCCATTGAGGAAGGTGAGGGAGCAAAAGTACAGAAGAACATCTTTGCCTTCGTGCAGGCCATCGCATGTCCAGTTCAGGCAGTCACTGAAATCACAGCCATCAGGAGACCACTTCTCACCCGGGATTAGGAGGGTGTATGCGCATATGTGGGTGTGGGGCGCAGGCAATGTGATAACAGATACCCTAAACATGATAGCTGTGTATTTGGTCAGAGAAGAAATTTCCATCAGTGATCTGCAGGTACCCACTTCTTGGCTTAACTGCGTTTTCCTACTTGCTTTTCACTCACCAAGATCATCTTTTGGTGGAGGGAGAAAGCAATATATAGTTCCTACAACAGTAAAACAGTGCCAGGCCAGGAACTGCCCACTTGAGTTCCCCAAACACCACTGAGAGCCCCTCCCACCCCAACCCTGGGCGGCCATTGCAAGGCTTTGTGGGCTCTCTTCAATGGGGCTGCCCAGTTTCTCACCTGTCTGTTAATAATTGAGCATCCACTGTGTGCACCAGGCCTGGGCTTGTGCAGAAACACACAAAGACATAGAGAAAACGTTGTCCCTGATAATCTCCATGCTCCTTGGAGAAACAATGCATTGAATGAAAGAATGTGTGAGAGTTGAAAGTAGCCTAAAATTGTGGTACTGGAGTGTCTCTGTTATGTGGCATTCTGCATAATGACCTTTGGGCCAGTTTCAACGGGGGTTATTTCTTAAGTGCTCATGGATTTCATCATGTCTAGGTTATCTGTGACACAGGCCAGCAGCCTGGAACTTGGTGACACTTATGAAAAGACTCTAGTGTGTAGAGGGGACACTGAGACGACAGAGAACTAATAAAGGTGGATGGGCCCTCCCTAAGTCGGTCCCGACATGGTCTTAAATATCTGTGCCTGGTGGGGCAGGCTGAGGAAGTTGTCATGGTGAGGGCAGACTTCTTGGTTTGAAAGCATCTGTTGTACGTGTTCTTTGGGGGTGTGTCTTTGCTGGTGTGCAGCTGTGGAGGTACGCAGCCACACCTGGCCACGTGGGCATGTAGAGGGCAGAGAGGAGTTTTCCCACCATGAAGGGAAATCTTCCTTGGCAATCAACGAGCCTTATAATACCAGCATAAAGGAATTCTTTCTTTTGAAGTGAACTTTAGCTTTATTAAAGGAAATCCCAGTGGAGGAAATACCTTAAAAGACAAGGCTTAAGAGGCAAACACAGGTTTAAATACACACAAATCTAAATTCCAACTCTTTCATGTACATATGTTAAAACAAGGTATTAGCCAACTAGTGAATGACACAGAATTTCAAATTCATCCTCCCTAAAGAATTATTTAATTTTCCTGTTAAACTGATTTCCCATTAAAGATCATAACACACGGGCCATTTAAACCAAGAAAAATATGGTGACACCACAATGATTGGAGTATCTCCTAATAATATTTATAGTGGTTCCGATGGAACAGGAAATAGAGAATATCTTCTAGGGCAGAGCGACAGATCACACTCCACTCAGCAAGAGACCTAGAAAGGTGGAGCTATACCCTGCAAAACTTAAACTCCCTTTTCTTTGCTGTTCTGGACCAGGGAGCTAGAATTCAGCTGTAAAAGGGAAACACTCCACCTGTGTCCATTCTAATGCTTCATCCAAGACTCAGTTCTTGACAAGGTGGGTTGCCCCCGAGGAGACCCTGGAGGGACAGGCATACACTGCAAGTGGACTGGTTTCCCCTTGCTTTCCTTCTGGTTCTCAAAGGAATCACAGAATTCCCAGCATAATTCAAGGACAGATGTTAGAGAGAGTTGACATCACAGAGGCAAAGGTCCTTAAATAGAATAGTTAGATTGGGGTTAAGTGATCTGAGAATGATGGGAATGAACATGGCAGAAATTCCTGGGCTCTCAGGGAGAAACAGCAATGACCAAGAAATAAGAGGTGGCGGAAGTAAAGAAGACAGCTTTCATGATCCTATAGACTTACCTAAGAAAATGGTCCTAACTGGCTAAACAAGCTCTGTACACACATATAATGGAACACTGTGCCATGTGAATACTCTCCGACCACCACCCTTACCTTTCCAGCTCCCTCCTTCCAGTATCCCAACCCCAACAATCTTTTGACTCCCCCAGGACCTCCAATCCATTGAGTCTACCATCTTTTCACCCTCCCTCTCCCCTTGGATGTCCTTTCTTCCCTCCTGATCCAGTTTAAACAAATGGTCCATCATTATAACTAATCTCTTGCATGCACTCACAAGTCTTTGGCCTCTCTTGCTTGTCTATTCTCTTGGAAAAATCATGATCCAATTCTTTGCCAACTCTATGCCTGCATCCTTGCTGTTGAACACGGCAGAAGGAAAACGTACAATTGCATCGAATGGAAATTCATGACCACAAGACTCATCAAGCCCTAAATGCTGCCCAGCAATCATTCCTCGCTCCATTCCTTTATACCTTGTCAATTCCCTTGACAATGATTTTACTATGACCTTTCTCTCCTCAAACTTCCAATGCCTTCTTCTCTATCTTCATTCTCAGTTCATGACCTTGCTTCCCACTTCATGGAGAAAAGTGAAGTTATCCAAAGAGAATTTCCACAGACACTCACCACCCCATCTCCTCCCCTACTGATACCTGTACACGTAGACTTGGCTTCTCTGTCACCATAAATGAGCCACCTGTGTTCCTCTTTCTTCATTTGTGCACTAGATCCCATCCCCCTGCAGCCCTATCTACTCTACAGGATTCACTCTCCCAACCCTCCCCTCTTTAACAGCATCAGTTTCTCTCTTACTGAACCATTCCCAACAGCATACACATATGTGGTTACTTCTCCCACATCAAAAAATTCCTTTTACCCCACTTCTTCTGTAGCTATCACCTTACTTCTCTGATCCCCTTGCAGCTAATCTCCTCAAAAGAGGTTTATTCATTTCTTTACTCCCACTGTCTCTATTTTTCAGCTTTATTAAGGTATAACTGAAGTACCCTAAAGTGCAAAACTTTAAAGTGTATAGTTTAATCAATGTATGTACTGTGAGACCATTACCAGAATCAAGATAATGACCCTATGCATCATCCTCAAGAGTTTCCTTTTCTACCTTTCCTTCTCTCTTACACCCACTCCAATTAGACTTTGGCCACCACCACTCCAAAGAAACGGCTCATCAAGTTACCTCCTTATTGCTAAATCCAATAGTCAATCTTCAGTCCTCATCTTATTTGACTTCTCTGTAGCATGTGACCTAATTGTTTTCTCCTTCCATCTTGATACATTCTCTTCACTTGGCTTCCAGGGCATCGAACTTGATTGGTTTTCTTCCTACCTCATCGACACTCTTTATTAGCTCCTCTCCTCCTCACTAGCATCTTATGCTAGTGAGCACCAGGGTTCAGTCCATGGTTCTCTTTTCCTCTCTATCTACACTCAATCCCTTCATAAGTCTCAACCAGTAACACAGTTAACCCCAAATTTATATTTCCAGCCCAGACTGCTCTCCTCTAGTCTATTCTTGTATATCCAGCTGCCTATTTGACATCTCCATGTGGCTGAGTAGTGACTTCTCAAATTTAACATGCCAAAGCTGAACTCCTTAATCCTCCACCACCAACAAAAACCATTCTATGTGTAGTCATCTCCATCTCAGTCAATGGCATCTCCATCCTTCCAGATGCTCAGGCTGCCAAAAGACTTGTAGTTATTCTTTTCTTTTCTTTTCTTTTTTTTTTACTATAGCCACCAAATCCATCAGAAAATCTAGTTGGCTCTACTTTCAAAACATATCCAGAATTTAACCACTTTCACTGCCTCCACTGCCTAAACCCTGGTCTGAGACACTGTCATTTCTTGCTTGGATCATGACAATGGCCTCTTAATCTTCTCTCCCCTGCAGTTTATTCTCTGCATGGCAGCCATATTAACTCTTGTAAAAATGATGCCAGGTCACATCATCCCTCTGCTCAAAGCCCTCCAATTCTCTCAGAATAAAAGCCAAAGTCCTTACAATGGCCTAAAGGGTCCTGTATGTTCTAGTCCTCCTCCCATTATCTCTCTGACCCCATCTTTGGCTCACTCACTCCACTCCAGCCACAGTGGCTGCCCTCCTGTGCTATAGACATGCTTTTGCATTGGCTGTTCCTTCTACTTTAAACACTTTCTCCCTGGCCCAGCCACTTTGTAAAACAGTCTGGCAGTTACCATGTGATCCAGCAATTCCACCCCTAGGTGTATATCCAGCAGAACTGAAAATACATGTTCCCACCAAAACTTGTACATGAATATTCAATGCAGCATTGTTCATCATAGTCAAAAAGTGGAAATAATCCAAATGTCCATCAAGTGATGAATGGGTAAATAAAATGTGGTATATCCACACAATCAAATATTATTCAGCCATAAAAAAATATTCATCCACGCTATGACCTGGATGAACTTTGGAGACATTTGCTCAGTGAAAGAAGCCAGACGCAAGAGGTCACACATTGTATGACTCCATTTACATGAAATGTCCAGAATAGGCAAAGCCATAGAGATAGAAAGTTGTTTAGTGGATGCCAGGGACTGTGGGGAGGGGGCAATGGTGACTGCTAATGGGTACAGGGTTTTTTGGGGGGTGATTATAATGTTACAGAATTGGATGACGGTTGCACAACTTTGTGAATATACTAAAAGCCATTGAACTATATATTTTAAGAGATTGAATTTTATCATACGTGAGGTATATCTCAATTTTATAAGAGCTTTCTCCCCAGATATCTGCCTGGATTACTCCTCTACCTCCATCAAGGCTTTGCTCAAATGTCATTTTCTCAGTGAAAACTTCAATCACCTTACCACCCTCCTAGCTCTCCTGATCCCTCTTACCTTGTTATATCTTTTAATCCATGTTGTATGCTTCAGCTTCCAACATAATATACACATCACTTACTCTGTTACTGTCATTTCCCCACACTTAAATGTAAACTCCATAAATTCATAATTCAGGGGTTTTTGTGTGCTTGTTGACTTGTGTAGTACAAGTGTCTAGAATAGTGCCTCACTCATCAATAAATATTGATTGAGTAAATGAATAAATACCAAGCAGACTTTAAAACTGATATTGCAGAGGACTATGGAATCATATGGAATAATATCCAATTATTCTTAAATGAAAAAAGTTGATTATCAAGCAATATATTGTGTGTGTATATATATACATATACACACATACACTCTATATAGTACAGATAGAGATTCATGATCCCCAAATTGGTAAGGAATAGAAAATGTGTCACATGTGGAAAGTACGTTGGGAGGATGAGACACATTAAAGTACATAAAAATCACAGGGTGTTGAGATTATAGTATTAATTTATTTCTTAAAAAATATATTCATATTTTCTAAACTCAGAGGTTTTGGAATTGGGCAGATTTGGGACCTATGCACCATTTCTTACTGGCTATGTAATTCTGAGCAAGTTATTCAACCCTCAGTGACTCAGTTTCCTCATCTGTAACTGGGGACAGTAACAGTACTAACCTCATTGGAATCTCTTGAAGATTAAATGAAATAATACACATAAAGCACTCAGCACAGTGCTTGGCATAAAACAGGCATTTGGTAAAATGTTAGCTATTATTATTTATTATTATTATTATCTTTAATAGAGTTCAAAATGTACTACTTGCAGAATTTTTTTGTGGTATATTTTGAGTCATACTTTGACTTTCTTTGAGTGAACAATGAATTTGAGTCTAGAGTCTCACCTTTGTTGTTATATCTCTGTATATTCCCTCGAATCATTTTGAGCCCATACGCTTGTTTGCTGACTGGGTTCATGAGACACATCTTTTTCCTGCTCATTTTGGGTAATGTTTGATTCATCTGGATAAGAGTAGCAGATTAGATGTACACTAACAGCATTGTCTGTAAGGCACTGACCTTAAATATTTCCATTTGATTTCTTTGGACATTTTTGTCCATTGTTCAGTGTTTGCTCTATAGGTTTTTGAGTTTTGGCCAAACTGTAATCTAGGCTCTTTACTCTCTAAGAAGACTACAGAAATTACAACACAAAGAACTTTGACAGCAAGCTCTCGCCCTTTTCTCTGGCTCAACTCTTTTCACGGAGTGGTGTTGGAGGAATCAGCAAGGCAGAGGGAAGCTTACGATTTTTTATCTCCTTTTTAAAATTTATTATAGAAGTAATGAATTCTCATGGTAATACAAATTCACTCACTAAAGTAGGATATAAATGGAGGCATAACACCTCCAGATCATATACTACCCCTAGTCCCAGTAACCATTTGCTAGAATTCCTGGTTTTAGTTCTTCTTGCAGTACTTATGCCTCCTCTCTTGATTTATCAAATTTTAGCAGCATCAATTAACTTTCTGTTTTAAAAAAATTAGAAATATAGCTCACTACTTTTTCTTCCCTTCTTCCTCCTTTCCCCAAATTTTGCTATATTATTTACTTCTAAGTTCTTTGTTAGCTTTAGAACTTTAGATAACATGCCTAAACATTTATTTCTTAATCCATCAGTTTAAACCATATCTCTTAATTGTGTAAGGTGAGGAACCTGGCACCATTTAATCTCCCTCCATTGCTCCTCTCTTCCATCACCTAAATTCTCTCAGCCATAGCGTATATTTTGAATTTTAGGGTTTATAATTTAAATTGTCTGTAATCTCAGTTGCCTTCCACAAAGTCTCTAGAAATAACCTGCAAAAAATGAAAACCAAGAAAGAGCATTTCAATATTATGATTCTATAGATATCACTCACTTCAGACCCTGACAGAAAGAGATACTGGGTTGCTTAACTCATGTTGCTTGAAAGAGAATCCTCCAAGCCTCAAGGTCAAAACTTTTAAAAATTGTATTCTATTCCACCAGTTGCTGAAAATCAAAACAGGTTTTCATTGTTTCATAGTTAGACAATGTATGTTATTTCTTGTGAAGCTTTTTGTTTTTCCTGACAGTTTCAATTGCCTTTGTTATTGTTTTGCTTCTATCTTGTTGACAGTAGCAGCTTATTTTTTTGGCTTAATACTAATTTCATACAGCTGGTTAATCAAATCAATACAGAAAGTCCACATTCTTCTTGAATATTTCCTGTTACTTTCTTACTTCATGCTGTAATTCAGACATACTGTTATATAAACATATGTCTAAACATATGTTTCTGGAGCTCTTATTAATCAGATGTTTGACTTCTAGGATTGAGTGTCCATGCCCATTAAATTTTCTCTTGAATATTCTATCTTCTTGTCTTTTTGGTCTAAGGTCTAGGAGATTTACTTGACTTTATTTTAAATCCAGTAAATGAATTAATTTCATCCACTATATTTTGAATATCCACTGTTGTTTATTCCTTACTTCCACTTATATAGTTACCTTTTCTTATTTTATGGATAAAAAGTATTCTTTTTATTTAAAAAGTTTTTTTTTTTGGGGCCGCATTGGGTCTTTGTTGCTGTGCGCGGGCTTTCTCTAGTTGCAGCGAGCAGGGGCTACTCTTCGCTACGGTGCGTGGGCTTCTCATTGCAGTGGCTTCTCTTGTTGCGGAGCACGGGCCCTAGAGTGTGTGGGCTTCAGTAGTTGCAGCGTGTGGGATCAGTAGTTTTGGCGCACGGGCTTAGTTGCTCCGCGGCATGTGGGATCTTCCCGGACCAGGGCTTGAACCTGTGTTCCCTGCATTGGCAGGCAGATTCTTAACCACTGTGCCACCAGGGAAGTCCCTAAAAAGTTTTATAAACAGAGAAAATAAACATGTATTTACAAGTCAGATTTTTTAAAAAAGTCTACACTTTGTCATTTGTGCTTCAGATGAGTTTTTCTTATTAGAAGAAATAAGACCATAGAGGTAAACTGAAGTCTCCTTTTGTTTCCCAACTCCTACTCTCATTTTCCTTCTTCTCTCTTTCTCTTTCCTACCATCCTTCCCTTCTCTCCCAGAGGCAACTACTATTAAAATTTTGTGTGTTTTCTTCTAGACTATGTTTTAATATTTTTTACTACATATACAGGTGTCTATGAACAATATGTAGTATTGTTTCCTGTGCATTAAATTTGTTCCATAGTGTACAAATTCCAAAATCATTTTGTTCACCCAACACTTTCTGAAATCTACTGATGTTGATACATATGGATCTAGTTGATTCATTTTTAATGCTGTAAGTTGTCCTCCATATTCATTCATTCATTCAACAAATATTTATGCGCACCAACAGTGTTCCTGGTACTGTTCTTCTGGTGGCTAGGGACACAGCAGCCAAGCAAACAAAATATGAACATAGCATAATTTATTTTATCTTTGCTCCATTAACAGATATTAGGTTTTGCCATGACAAAGAATGCTTTGGTGAATGTCCTTGTACAGGGCTTCTGTTGCAAGTGCTTCTCTAGGGAATATTTCTAGGGGTGAAACTGCTGCTTAATAGACCACATTTTCAACTTTACCAGGTATTGCCAACTTGCTTTCCAAAAAGTTATATCAGCCTGCATACCTAGCAAGCTGGGAAAATGCTCTGTTCCATTCATACTGCCCAACATTTGAACAGTCATACTTTATCTTTTGTCATTCTGATGGATGAGGAATGGTACCTCTTTGTTTTAGTGAGCATTTCTCCTAATTGTTAGTAAGGTTCAGCATCTCTTCTTATATTTATTTGTCCTCTAACTCTCCCCCTTTGTGCACTGCCTGATGGTATCCTTTGCTACTCATTTTTGTAGTCAGTTGTTTGTCTTTTTAATGCTGTTTTGTAACGATTCTCCATCTATATAGTCTGGAAGCCAACATATTTTCTGTTTTATGTGTTGAAATTATATTTTTCCACTCCAGGGTTTGTGTCTTAAGTTTATTTATAGTGGCTCTTGCATAAAAGAGTTTTACTCCTTAATGTAATGTTTCCTTTATGAACTGTCCTTTCTGTGTACTGACTGAGAAATAATATCTCCCCAGCAGTCATAAAGATATTCTTTTGTATTTCCTTCTAAAACATTTAAAGGTTTATTTTACACAGGCCCTTAATCCATCTAAAATTATACATCTGTATGAGGAGGCATCTACCTTCCTTTTTTCATAATGAGAGCTAAATAATTTATCAAATAATCCTTCCTTTTCCCACTTTTTTTTTTTTTTAAGTATTTGTTTTTATTTATTTATGGCTGTGTTGGGTCTTCGTTTCTGCGCGAGGGCTTTCTCTAGTTGTGGCAAGCGGGGGCCACTCTTCATCGCGGTGCGCGGGCCTCTCACTATCGCGGCCTCTCTTGTTGCGGAGCACAGGCTCCAGACGCGCAGGCTCAGTAGTTGTGGCTCACGGGCCTAGTTGCTCCGCGGCATGTGGGATCCTCCCAGACCAGGGCTCGAACCCGTGTCCCCTGCACTGGCAGGCAGATCCTCAACCACTGCGCCACCAGGGAAGCCCTCCCACTTATTTTTAATGCTTTAATTTACCCTCTGCCAAATTCCCACATAGATTTGGGGGATTGTTTCTGGGGTTTCTATGCTATTACAATGAATAGATCTGAGATTTTAGTCAGATTCTCTCTCAAAACAGTTCTCTTCTGGTCCCTAAATTTCCCGTCTTTCTCCCAGTCTCAGGGCTTCTCTTGTCTTCACTTAAACTGACCATATTTTTAAACCCACCTCTTTGTTCACAGATGAAAAAACAAAGATCCAGAGTTCTTACACTTCCTGTTCAGGTTCACACTGCAAGACAGAAAGCTTGGAGTAGCTCTTAGCCTGCATTCCATGCCTCTTTCCACTTATGCTCCTTCCCCTACAAGTTTCCATTTTCTGTCAAATGTTTACTTCCACTGCTAGTGAATGAAACTACTCATCTCACTGAATCTTTCTCAAGACTGGGTTTTCATTGTTTTAAAACATCTCTTCAAATTGGCATATTAAGGATTGTATTTCGTTATTAGTTTCTTGACATAGATAATATTTAAATACACAAATATCAAGTAAATAAATACTCCTTAAAAACTTTATCATGGAGACTTCCCTGGTGGTCCAGCGGTTAAGACTCCACACTCTCAATGTAGGGGGCCTGGGTTCGATCCCTGGTCAGGGAAATAGATCCCACATGCCGCAACTAAGACCCGGTGTGGTCAAATAAATAAATATGTAAAAACAAAAACAAACAAAAAACTTTATCATGTTTTTCTTGGCCCATAGTATTCTGTCTTTCTGATTTATCTATTCATGCCTTTTCCCTAGTGTTTTGTTGTTGTTGTTGTTGTTTTGGGTTTTTTTATTAGTGGCGTTTAGAAATTCTATGTATATGTTAAAGACAGTAACTCTTTGCCATATATGTTTAACTTAAAAAAAAATCCTGTCATTTAGCTTCTAATCTTGTTTATAGTCTATTTGACTCAGAGGTTTTAGAATTTAAACCTATCAATCATTTTCTCTGTGGTCTCCTCTACTAATCCTCTACTTAGAAGGGTCTTCTCGGGACTTCCCTGGTGGCACAGTGGTTAAGAATCCGCCTGCCAATGCAGGGGACACAGGTTTGAGCCTTGGTCCGGGAAGATCCCACATGCCGCAGAGCAGCTAAGCCCGTGTGCCACAACTACTGAGCCGGTGCTCTAGAGCCCGTGAGTCACTACTACTGAGCCCACGTACCACAACTACTGAAGCCCACGCACCTAGAGCCCATGCTCTGCAACAAGAGAAGTCACCACAATGAGAAGCCCACGCACTGCAATGAAGAGTAGCCCCCGCTTGCTGCAACTAGAGAAAGCCCACGCGCAGCAACGAAGACCCAATGCAGCCAAAAATAAATAAATAAAAACAAATAAATAAATTAATTTAAAAAAAGGGTCTTCTCATTCCAAGTGCACAAATATTCAACCTAGATTTGCTATGACTTTTACGATTTCATAAACTCTTCAATCCATTCATAATTTACTTTGGTGTATGGTGTGATGTCAAAGCTAACTTCATTTTCTCCAAATTGTTTATCACTTGGTTCAATCCTGTTTATTGATAACTTCTTCATTTATGTATCACCTTTATCGATAGTAAGTTCTTACACATATTAGAGTCTCTTCCTAGGTTCTGCTTCACTAATCTGTCCATTCTTGTAAAACATCACATTTTAAAGTTATTATAGCTTTACAATTCATTTTAATGACTGGTAGAGGAAGATGTCCAACATTATTGTCTGCCAGATTTTACTGATCATTTCTGTTTATTCCTCCCTATTTTTCTTTTGAGTCACCATTTAAAGATGAGATTTAGTCTTCCCATCTAGAAACACAGCATTTATGCTAATTTTCTTTTTTTCTCTCAGTAAAGTATTTAAATTTCCCAGATATTATTTATTAGTATTTTGTATTCTAGTAAATGGTATCTTTCCCATTATATTTTGTAGCTACTTATTGTCCATACACAGAAAAGCTATTGATTTGGGTTTATTTTGTATACAGATTTTAATTTTTTAATAAATATTTATTTATTATATTACTTTTTGTTGGTTCTATTATGTTTCGAGGTAAATAGGAATATAACATACAAATAATGATTATCTTTTTTCTCCTTTCCTCTGACTTTTATTTCTTGGAGGGGTTGTAGCTTCCAGAAGAATATGGAATGATCATGGTGAAAAGCAAGTCTCACTCCGGATTTTAATGCAGTGTCTCCAGTTTGCCATTCAGTATGCTCTAAGTTGTTTCTCTGGCTGAGAAACTCTTGATCATATTAAGATGGATGTTCGTTTAATAAATGCTCTAGTGTACTTATCTTGAATTTTAAGCCTATTTTTTTTACACAGCTCCTTTTTTTTATTTCTAAAAGTGCACTGCTTTTGTATTCTGTATTTTTTTGTTTTCATTATCTAATTCTTCGTATTCCAGTCTTTGTCCCTATTCTGATCTAATCTGTTTATCACTGCTTTTAAAAGAATTAATCTTTGAATCCAAAAAGGGTCTCATGACTGGGTAGTATATACAAGGAGAAGAAAGATCAGGGGTACTGAATAATCTTCTAGTTAATAATCAAATGTGACTCATTTAAAAAAAGATCCTACTTGTTCACTTGAATAGAAATTTATTGATTACTGAAATCCAGGAGAAAAGTTGATAACTACCAATTTGTCTGATTTTTATGTGCAAGAAACAGTTAACTTGAAAACAAATAATCAATAAAACCCCACAAAAAACAAAAACCCACAGTGGTGAGGGGTTATGTCAAAGAGATATAGGATCCAAGTGTTAAGAACTCCAGTGGCCAAAGGTGGAACAATCTGAGAAACAAAATTAAGTAGTACTGCATTATAACCAAAAGTATAAGAGTCCATACTGATATAAATAATTGATTGAATAAATAATGGAAGAGGGGGCAAGAGAAGAGACAAATCTCCTGTGCAGAAGAAATCCAAATAATTTATGTAGACACTCTGACCTGCAGGACACAGAGGATACCTCCCCATTCCTTAAGTGTGGGCTGTGCATAGCGACTTCCTTCCAGAGAGTACAGTACGGAAAGGGGAAAAAAAAGGAGTAACTTTACACTGGAGAAACCTGACAAATACTACTTCAGACAGGTAATCAAGATCAGCATCAACAATAAGTCATGGTAGTATGTACCCTTCATATGTGATGACACTAGCACTTTATTTTGGTCTTCTCCAAAACTCATAACCCCAGTCCATTTATGAGAAAAAAAACCAGACAAATCTCACTTGAGAAACATTCTACAAAATACCTAACCAGTGCTTTTTAAAACTGTCAAAGTTGTCAAAAACAAGGAAAAGTCTGAGAAACTGTCACAACCAAGAAGAGCCTAAGGAGATGTGACAACTAAATGTAAGGTGGGATCCTGGATGGAATCCTGGAACAGAAAAAATGGATATTAGGTAGAAACTAAGGAATCTGAATGAAGTATGGACTTTAGTTAATAATAATGTATCAATATTGGTTAATAGTTGTAACAGATATACCCAACTAATGTAAGATTTTTTTTTTACTGTCTTAGCTACTTTCAAATACACAATACAGTATTATTAACCATAGTCACCATGCTGTATTTTACATCCCATGACTTATTTATTTTATAACTGTACCTTTTGACCCCTTTTACCCATTTCATCCACTCCACCTTTCTCCCCTCTGGCAATGACTAATCTGTTCGCTGTATCTATGGGCTTGGGTTTTTTTTGTTTATTTATTTTGTTTTTTTAGATTCCACAAATAAGTGAAATCATACAGTATTTGTCTTTCTCCATCTGCCTTATTTCACGTAGCATAATGCCCTCAGGGTCTATCTATGTTGTCATAAATGGAAAGGGGCCATTCTTTTTTTATGGCTGAATAGTATTCCAATACAGAGATATCATATCTTCTTTATCCATTCATCCATCAATGGACACTTACAGTGTTTCCATATCTTGGCTATAATAAAATATTGCTAGAGTGAACATGAGGTTGCATATATCTTTTCAAATTAGTGCTTTCATTTTCTTGAAATAAATACCCAGAAGTAGAATTGCTGGATCATATGGTAGTCCTATTTTGAATTTTTTGAGGAATCTCCACACTGTTTTCCATAGTGGCTGCACCAATTTTCATTTCTACCAACAGTGCACAAGGGTTCCTTTTTCTCCATCCTTACCAACACTTGTTATTTCTTATCTTTTTGATAACAGCCGTTCTAACAGGTATGAGGTGATATCTCATTGTGGTTTTGATTTGCATTTCTCTGATGATTAGAGATGTTGAGCATCTTTTCATGTGCCTGTTGGCCACCTGTATGTCTTTCTTGGAAAAATGTCTATTCAGATCCTCTGCCCATTTTTTAACCAGATTGTTATTTTGCTATTGAGTTGTATGAGGTATTTATATATTTTGGGTATTAGCCCCTTATAAGATATATGATTTGCAAATATTTTTTCCCATTCCACAGTTTGCCTTTTCATTTTGCTGACAGTTTCTTTTGCTGTGCAGAAGCTTTTTGGTTTGATTAAGTCTTACTTGTTTATTTTTGCTTTTATTACCTTCACTTTTGGTGTCAAATCCAAAAATCATCGCCAAGACTGATGTCAAGGAGATTACTGCTTATGTTTTCTTCTAGGAGTTCTATGGTTTCACGTCTTACACCCAAGTCTTTAGGCCACTTCGAGTTAATTTTTGAGTATGGTGTAAGAGAGTGGTCCAGTTTCATTCTTTTGCATGTGGCTGCCCAGTTTTCTCATTACCACTTATTGAAAAGACTGGCCTTTCCCCATTATATATTCTTGGCTCCTTTGTCATAAATTGACCATATATGCATGGGTTTATTCTTGGACTCTCTATTCTGTTCCATTGATCTATGTGTTTTTATGCCAATATCATACTGTTTTGATTATGATAGCTTTATAATGTAGTTTGAAACCAGGGAGCATGATGCCTCCTGTTTTGTCCTTCTTTCTCAAGATTTATTTGGCTATTCAGGGGTCTTTTGCAGTTCCATAGAAATTTTAAGGTTGTTCTATTTTTGTGAAAAATGGCAAATTGGAATCTTGATAGGGATTGCACTCAATCTGTAGATTGCTTTGGGTAGTATGGACATTTTAACAATATTAATTCTTCCAGTCCAGGAGCATAGAGTATCTCTCCATTTATTTGTGTCTTCAATTACTTTCATCAATGTCTTATAGTTTTCACTGTACAGGTATTTCACCTCTTTGGTTAAATTTCTTTCCAGGTATTTTACTCTTTTTGATGCAGTCATACATGGGATTATGTTCTTAATTTATCTATATAAGTTTATTCTTAGTGTTCAGAAACACAACAGATTTTTGTATATTGATTTTGTATCCTGCAACTAAATTCATTTATCAGTTCTAACATTTTTTGGTGGAGTCTTTAGGGGTTTTTTATATATAAAATTATGTCATCCTCAAATGGTCTCAGTTTTACTTTTTCCTTTCCAATTTGGATGCCTCTTATTTATGTTGCCTAATTGCCATGGCTAAGCCTTCCAATACTACGTTAAATAAAAGTGGCAAGAGTGAGCATCCTTGTTTTATTCCTGATCTTAAAGGAAATGCTTTCAGCTTTTACCATTGAGTATGATGTTAGCTGTGGGCTTGTCATATATGACTTTTATTATGTTGAGGTACGTTCCCTCTATACTCACTTTGTTGAGAGTTTTTTCATAAATCGATGTTGAATTTTGCCAGATGCTTTCTCTGCACCTACTGAGATAATCATATGATTTTTATCCCTCATTTTGTTAATGTGGTATATCACACTGGTTGATTTGCAGATGTTGACCCCATCCTTGCATCCCTGGAATAAATCCCACTTGATCATGGTGTATAGTCATTTTAATATATTGTTGAATTCAGTTTGTTGGTTTTTGTTGAGGATTTTTGCATCTATGGTCATCAGGGATATTGGCCTACAATTTTGTGTGTGTGTGTGTGTGTGCTGTATTTCTCTGGTTTTGTTATCAGGGTAATGCTGGCCTTGTAAAATGAGTTTGGAAGTATTCTCCCCTCTGCAATTTTTTGGAAGAATTGTGAAGGATTGGTATTAATTCTCTGAATGTCTGGTAGAATTCACTGATGAAGCTCTCTGGTCCTGGACTTTTGCTTCTGGGGAGGTTTTTGATTACTGGTCAATCTCCTTACTAGTCATCAATCTATTTCAGCTTCTCTATTTCTTCATGATGCAGTCTTGGAAGGTTGTATGTTTCTAAGGATGTATCCATTTCTTTCAGGTTGTCCAATTCGGTAAGATGTTAATAATAGGGGAAACCAGGTGTGAAGTGTATGGGAACTCTGTACTATCTTTGCAATTTTTCTGTAAATATAAAACTGTTCTAAAAAAAAGTTTATTAAAAAAAAATCACTCCTTCAGTAATAATATCCAATAATTCCTAGGTGTTCTTAAAGGTGCAATTATTATACCACCATGAAAAACAACCCAGTATCTAGCAGACAGCTAGCTCTGCTTGGTATTCCAACCAGCATCACTTCCTGGGCTAATTACCAATGTACTTTTTCTCCTAGGTTATCGCTTAGTTATAGTTCCACAGAGGGTACTCAGTTATACTCTAAGAGCTCCTTTGAGAAAACAGCAAGAACAAATGGACATAAATTGCACCAGGAGGGTTTTGAGTTAAGAGTTTCGGAATGCTATGAATTCAAATTATGTGATATTCCTTGCTAATTAATCTTTTTTTAAAAAATAAATTTATTTATTTATTTATTTTTGGCTGTGTCAGGTCTTTGTTGCTGTGTGCGGGCTTTCTCTAGTTGCGGCGAGCAGGGGCTACTCTTCGTTGCGGTGTGCGGGCTTCTCATTGTGGTGGCTTCTCTTGTTGTGGAGCGAGGGCTCTAGGAGCGTGGGCTTCAGTAGTTGTGGCATTCAGGCTCAGTAGTTGTAGCTCGCGGGCTCTGGAGCACAGGCTCAGTAGTTGTGGTGCATGGGCTTAGTTGCTCCGTAGCATGTGGGATCTTCCCGGACTAGGGATCGAACCCGTGACCCCTGCATTGGCAGGCGGATTCTTAACCACTGCGCCACCAGGGAAGTCCCGCTAGTTAATCTTTTAAAGGGTGAGTTGACAATACATCGGTGTGGTCCTGAATTTCTACACTTTCCAGAAGGTTTTTATATCTTAAGTACAAAATTTACGTAAACTAAAAGTTGGCATAAGTGGTACTGAACACATAGGAATTGTTCATCTAATTATCTATGGTCTCTGCCATTCTCTCCATCAACACATGATATAATAATTTTGTTCCACAGATTTGAGTTCAGTCTGCATAAATCATGAATAAAGATTAGTTTAACAGTCATAATGCCCCCTGGGACAATGCTTCAAGTGAAGAAAACTCAAAATTGTCACAATGTGAAAATAATACGACAGTCGTACCAATATTGGCAAGTTGAAATGATATTCAACACCCTTACAGAGGCAGAACATAAAGCTTATTTCTGCTTGTTTTATGCAAACTCTACAGCTTTTCCTTTTAATGTTTTATTAATATTTGCCCTTGTGAAAATGTTTTGAAAACAAATCTAAGACCATCCTGATCTGCCTCTAGCTATTAAGCAACACTATGAGACACTGACCTCCTGCTGCCTCTTTGATGACTTAAATCCTTTAGAAAAACAAGACTTTACCAGGCCCCCAAGCCATTTACAGCAATGATATTTTGCCACCATTTGTGATTAAAGAGAGAAGTGTCTGGCAGTGTGGCAAATACCACAGTTTTAATGTTCAGAATTATATCACCTTGTGTCCGTTGGCTTATTCCACCTGACTCCTTAACCTTTACAAAACTTGAATTTTTTGTATACTCAAATATGTTGTAGTGATTTAGAAAAATGATCAGATAATAAATACTCTGGTTAGAAGTTACATACTCACCAGAATAAATGAGAAGTGGCCAGGAATAAGGGAAAATGGCTCATGGAATAGATAAGTGAATTTTCTGTTATTTACATGATTCTCATGGAGCTGATGGTGTGGTTAGTACTGACAATACGATGATGTGTTAGAGGCAATTCCAGCTATGACTTCATTCATTCAGTGGCATCTCTTGTTTATAAACACTTACTCCAAATGAATGAATTCTGGGTGTGCTGGATGAAGAAAAGAGAGAAAAGAGCAAGCAGAATGGAGCAAACCAAAGTCCACCACATAAATTCCGTCTCCACTTCACTAATGATATGTTGTTGGAAAGGTTTCAACACATTCTCTTTGACAGAAATAAGAAACATTGATCTGCATGCAGGGTTTGCATAGAGGTTATCAAAATAAAATTTTAGAGAATCATTAAAGGGCTGAGTACAGCATGTTAAATCCTTAATCAGAGATGCCAAAACCCAGAGTCAGACAGCTGTCTTTCAGAAGCGACCACCATAAGGCTGATGAAAGAGGGTTCATGGAAAGGTCAGGAAAAAAATGCCAACAGTTATGCTTACTGTTATAAAAAATATTTATGGTAAGCAATGTAATTTGTTCTTTTTTTTGTCCTATGTTGTCCCCTATTAATTTGTATAAACTACAGTATTGAAGTTATTTCATTAGCTAGTATTGGGGAATGAACAAAGCTTAATTAAAATTCAAATTATAATTCTATCATGATGTATTCTGCTCTGGTATTCTCTGGATCTAATAAGAAATTATGCCTCATCAAACATATATAATTTGGCTTGAAACGGTAATAGTAGGAAACCAAAATTATAGTCATAATAAAGTTGTCTATGCTGGATATTTTCATTTCAGAGTGCAATATGCGCTGGGTAACCTGAGTCCCCAGGCAATCATTTAGTCATCCAGGCTCACTCTGGGTGGAGCTTGTTTACATCCTATAATCACACCATTAACACTCACTGCTAAATATAAACACAAGGAATGGATATTAATGTTTGTTTCACAACTCCAGCGATACTACCACACAATTATATTGACAGGCTCGATAGTGAATACACTGAAACTACCATGGTTACTCTTTGAGAGTGTAAACGAACAGGCATCTGCAATACTGGACAGCAATATACAGTATATTTCTTGGTCCACAGAGGTAGGGAGGTGGCATCATGTGAAGAAACAAGGATGGGTCTATGCCATGAGCACGGTGGTTTTGCAATGTGAGAACTCAGGGAAGGAAGGAAATTTTGGACAAACTACCAGCCTTTGAGGAACTCATGTTCACAGGAGGCACACAATATACATCTGCTGATTGAGTCTGGAATTCACATAGCTGGCTGTGTCCCTGGGGGCTAGTCATTTCACTTCCATGAACCTTAATTTCTTCATCTGGAAAATGAGGGCATTAGATGTTCCATGGGAATTCCTTTCCAGTGTAAGGTTATATAACAGTGATCATACATATGTGAGTGTTTATGCATATATATGATAACTACATGCTTTCAACAATAGCAACAATGATTAAACTAAATATGAACTTGTGATTCTGTAATTTGTTACTGAGTCTATTTTATTATTTTTTAATAACAAAAGATTTTTTCAGTCCATGTGACTGTGGGCAAGTTAATGTTCTCCAAGTTTTCGTTTCCTTTTATATAAATTAAGCTGATAATAGCACCTATCGATGTTTATAGCATGTTGTGAGCATTACCCAGATAATGTATATAAAGTTTAGCCCAGTGTGGGGCACACAGTAGGTACTTGATACATTTTTTTCTATTCTTTTCTAGCCCTCTTTATTTGGTTTATAAAACAAGTGAGCAAAGAATGAATAGACTTATGATTGTCCACTTAGAAGGGAAACTATTTTTATGAATTGTTACAAAAAGACTTTTTAATGAATTACAGTTATTTAGAGAAGAAGCATCTGAGTTTTGGAAATACATTTTTTCAACAGAAAGAAGGGATCCGAAAACAATGCGATCCTCCTTTAAAAGATAAACTAGAGTAATTATACATTGGTTTTACTATTTTGTAGATAAACCTAGACAGTATTAACTGTAATACCCATATAAACCGAAATAGAAGATGTCACCGATCTTAGGTAACATGTCAAAGTTATCAAGGAAAAAAAAAATCCTTAGACTGTTATTGCTCACAATTGAAAAAAAAGGGAGGTGGGGGGAATGCTACATATGAAAAGAAAATTAAACCAAGCACTCACATTTTCTGCCTGAGTAAATGGCATAAAAGATGTTTGCTACAGAGATTGACTTATTAGTTAGAACTAATATAAGATAAATTTGATCTAAGACACTAAACATTTTTAGAACTAGAAGCTCATAAAAATTTAGTTTTAAAATTAGTAAATCTTTCAAGAAAAAATCTGGTGAGTTTCTGAGGAGTTGAAGAAAAGCTAGCAGAGAATCCTGATTCTTCCTCAATTGTTATATACTCTTCTGTCAGGAAAACCAAAGAAAAATAGACTAGGATGTCAAAATGTCAAGGGTATTGATTATAAACTATTGAAGCTCATCAAAATAATTCACCAACATTTTCTGTCATTCTCTCTTTTCTGTGTAACAGAGAACTGACCTGAGGGGCAGCATCAGGGGCCTAAAAGCCTCTCTAAAGAACATTCCTACTTTGGGGCCTCCTTTCAATATTTAGTACAAAATTTGACTGTCTCACACCTTCACCAATTCTGGTTGAGGAGACTCAGTGAGTGAGCTAGATGCTAGCTTGGACCAAGTGGTCAGAGATGCAGGCCTATCCTTCAGTTGGTGCTTCGTAGGGAGGGTATTTGACAGAAAGATCTTGACCTAAGGTTAGCATGACTTCACCCCAATACTGCCAGACCATAACCTCTGCCTTCCACCCCTCTTCCTCTGTGCTATGCCTCATCAGTCCTTGGCATGAGGTGGAAATAACACCATAGGGCAAAGGGCACAACACACACAAAGGCGGGGATAACAAGATTTGCCTCAATGTGATGTTCAAAACAGTAGTTGATGCCATAATGCTGGTTCAACCTGAGTCTCCCTGGTTGCTCTATTTGCCAGATATGTATAAACACATTACAGTTCTTAATTAACTTACTTCTTGGTATGATTCATTTACCTCCTGACAGATTTCAGTTTCCCCAGATTCAGGAGCTAGGGAAGATGCAATACTGGCTACTCTATAAAGGCCCTATGTACAGATGTGAAGAGAAACATTTACCAAATGGTCTTTAAATTGAAAGCCTGAGACAGGGGAGTTTTCCTTCCTTATGGTCCATGTCTTTGAAAAATTAAACTTAAAAAAATGATTTTCTGGAATTTTAAGATGTGAGTCCAGTGAGTTTTTTTTTTTTTCCTATTGTTCTATTATGGTTGTTTGAGGCTGGGGTCCACATAGCAGCTGCATCTTAATCCCTCAGCCCACAGGTCTTGTAATTCTCCTGAGCATGTGGGATGTTCATTAAGGTTAAATTCTGGAGGGAAGCAGGTTGTTTCAGTGTGAGATTAGTTGAAACAGCTGAGGCAGAGGGCAACATGGTAAGCTAGTTTTGAGTCCAGGCTTCTGAGCAGGTGAGCTTGACTGGAACTGGTGAGAGAAGGGTCACACACCACCCCCCCTTAGACTAGGCAGCCCCAGGAGGAGTGGAAGGTGGGGAGGGAAAGACCTCGAGGAGGCTGGGGCTTGTGGGAAGCTAATGGAATGGGAGTCTCCCTGATGTCCAAGGGGAAAGAGGGAACATGATCCTGGTCAAAGCAAGGAAGAGAGAGAATTCACGTTCTAGAACACACCTTGGGTGTCCTGTGATGAGTTTTTTCTTCAGTGATATTGGAACACATCTTTTTTAAAGCTTCCATTTGTTGAGCAATAAATATGGACTGGGAATACTGCCAAAGACTTTATATACATGAGCTCACTGTCCTCAGAACAATCATATGAGATGTGTACAATTATGACACCCCCAGATTGCAGATGAGGAAGCCAAGACTCTGTATGTTAAAGAATGTGCCCGTGGAAAGAAGCCAAGATTCTCACACTGGTCTGACTACCTCTTCAAGGCAGAGCTCTTTATCTTTAAACTGTCCTACTCTTCTTTCATGAACAGAGGCCCTGAATTCCACAGAAAGTTGATTTTCAAAAGGGTAAACAACAAAAATTGCCAAGATGTTGAATGGTCAAGGATTCATTCATTGTTATTGCCTACTAATTAGAAAGGAGCATAAATAAATGCTGTCTCAGAAACAGTTTTTAGCTACCAGTGCTGGGAAAAAATATTCTGTGTTTAAAATTTTAGTTTAATTAATAGTATATTAATTATATACACTGTTATTTATATATATATAAATTACATATGTAATTAATTAGCAGTATTTCAATATTAATGCTGGTTGAAGCCTAAAAAGGGATTGGAACTGTATGAAGAATGTTTACATGAGTAAAAGGTGAAGCTTCTAAAGCAGCAGACAAACTAATGAGCCAATGAGAGATGAAAACCATTGAAAGAGAGAGGGAATTTTCTCTCTACTAATTCATAAGCCAAGGTTATGGGCTTTAACTGTCACTCTCACGCATTGCCAGTGGGAGTATAAAATGGTGAAGCTACTTGGGAAAAGAGTTTGGCAGTTTCTTATAAAGTTAAACATACATTTAACACATGGCCCAGCATTGGGTATCTACCCAAGAGAAATGAAAATATATGTCCATAAAAAGACTTACATATTTTTATTCATAATAGCCTCAAATAGAAAACTACAGGTGAATGGATAAATAATTTTGGGTATATTCATATAATGAATACTACTTAGCAGTAAAATGAAATGAACTAATAGTGTGCAGCAGTATACACGTATCTCATAGTTACCATGCTGAAAGAAGCTGGACACTAGAACATATACAGTATAAGTCTAGAGGCAAAATTAATCAACGGTCACAGAGATCACACTCAGTGGTTTCCCGAGGCAAGGCAGGTATTGGGGTGGGGAACTGACTGCAAAGGGGCACAGAATTCTGCAGAGGTGGAAGTGCTCTGAGTTTTGAAGGGACGGTGGTTACATGAGTGTGTATACATTTGCCAAAGGCATTCAGATGATATGCTTAAAATGTGTAAACTATACCTCCAAAAGTTGACTTAAAAAAAAAAAAAAGACTACTGGCTTAGAAGAGAGTATGCATTAAAAACCAAAAATTCCTCCATCTCAGTTTCTCTCCTCCACAATGTTTTCTGTAACCAATGCTTGTTTCAGGAAGTTATAGCCTGTTATTTTTCCTTAGTTGCAAGGTAGATTTTGTTTGTAAAAGCCAAGGAGAAAAAAAATTATTAGACTTTAAAATATAGCGATTAAGAATTTTTAAACAATCTTACCCAGATAATCAGATTTCCTCTATATATAAGGTTTTACCACTCAGAACATTCTTAAAATGCTCTTTTCTAAAATGAATATTTACCTCCATATGCCTTAAATAACATTTACTGAATACAATTTAATCCTCTCTGAATGCCTCCAGGTCATCATTATGAATATCAAAAGTTGTGCTATTCTGTCATACAGTGATGATTTCAGTTTGTTATGGCACATAGGACTGTTTGCTTCTATGCTAAATGGCCTCAGGGTACTGAGCTTTTAAAATTTTTGCACTTGTATCTTATTCTTTCCTATTTTTCTCTTGTTGGGCTGTCAGCAATCTTTTCTTTTTGCTATTGCCTATTTGTCTCTCTGTAGGAGTTGCTTTCCTCTCTTCTAACTTCTAAGATAATCAAATTATCAGGAACGTAGGTATAGAGCAGTTGTTCCCACATATTGATTTTCAAACCAGCAATTGATTGGTTTCAAACATATCACCTGGAAACCTGTCAAAACTACAGATGTCCAGGCCCCATACTTGGTGATTCGAATATCTAATTCAGGATGCATCACACATTATTTTTTTATTATGGAAATACGTTTGTGTATGTCTGAACACAAAAGTAGAAAAAATAGTGTAATGAACTACTACATCATTCAGTTCAACAATTATTAGCATTCTGTCAATCTTTTTCGTGTATCTGCTCCCCACCGCCCCCCGTTTCTTACACTAGAACTAGGATTGGCAAACTATGGTCCCACAGGCCAAATCCAGCTTGCTGCCTGTTTTTTAAAAATTGAGATATAATTTACTCACAGTAAAATACACCCTTTTATTCAGTGGTTTAACAGTTTACCAAGTTGTGCAATCATCACCACTATCTAATTCCACAACATCATCATCAGCCCCAAAGAAACCCCATACTCCATCACTCACTCTCCACTTCCCTCAGGCCCTGACAACCACTAATCAACTTTCTACCTCTATGGCGTTATCCGTTTTGGACATTTCATACAAAGGGAATCATACAATATGCGGCTTTTTCACTTAATGTTTACAAGGCTCATCCATGTTGTAGCATGTATCAATACTTCATTCCTTTTTATGGGTGAATAATATCTCATTGTATAAATACACTACATTTTGGGGGTAAGGGAGTGGTAGAGATAAGTTGGAAGTTTGGGATTGACATATACACACTACTGTATATAAAATAGATAACTAATAAGGACCTACCGTATAGCACAGGGAACTCTACTCAATACTCTGTAATGACCCATTATATGGGAAAGGAATCTAAAAAAGAGTGGACATATGTATATGTATAACTGATTCACTTTGCTGTACACCTGAAACTAACACAAAATTGTAAATCAACTATACGCCAATAAAAATTTTTAAAAAAGCTCCCTCTAATTGTATATTCCCATTAAATACAAAATGAGTCCCAAAAGGTTTACTGTAAAGCATAACAAATACGAAGAGTGCAGAAATGTTCATTTTTATGTTTTTTAAAAGTATCAATGTTTATAATTTGTTATTTTAAATAAACTCAATAGGAAAGAGGAAAAAATTAATATACCACATTTTATTTATTCATTCATCAGTTGATGGACATGTGGGTTGCTTCCAGTTTTTAGCTATTATAAACAAGCCTGCTGTGAAACATTCATGTAAGTGTTTTGTCTTCAGTTCTATTGGGTATACACCTAGAAGTGGAATTGCTGGGTCAGATGATAACTCTATGTATAACTTTCTGAAGAACTGTTAGACTGTTCCCAAAGTGGCTGCACCATTTTATTCCCACCAACAATGTATGAGGCTGCCAATTTCTCCAAATTCTTCCCAGTATTTGTTGTCTTCTTGATTCTGACCATTCCTAGTGTGAAGTGGCATCTCATTGTGGTTTTGATTTGCATTTCCCTGGTGATGAATGATGCTGAGCATCTTTTTGTGTGCTTATCAGCCATTTGCATATCTTCTTTGGAGAAATATCTATTCAGATTTTTTGCCCATTTTTAAATCGGGTTATTTGTTTTTTGTTTACTGTTGATTTCTAAGTTTTAAAAAATATATTCTAGGTACTGGACTCTTTTCACTTATGTCATTTCAAATATTTTCTATTCTGTGGGCTATCTTTTCACTATCTTGATAGTGTCCTTTGAAGCATAAAAGTCTTAAATCTTAATTATCTAATTTTTCTTAGTTTGCCTGTGCTTTAGGTGTCATATCTAAGAAACCGTTGCCTAATCCAAGCTCACAAAGATTTACACCTAAGTTTCTTCTAAGAGTTTTATACTTTAACTCTTACATTTAGGTTTCACGCATCTGAATTTTTAAAAAGCTTCTCATATGATCAGTTTTGGAAAGTAAGAGTAAGTAGATTCTGGCAGCCTCCAAGAATTTTTTTTTAAGTATGAACTTTGGTGCACAGTTTTCTTAATAAGTTGAATGATGAGAGGTCTTTTTAATCTACTTTTTGGTTTTTTGCTATATTGCAGAATGCTGAGATGTTCAGAGAGCTGATTCAGGCAAAGTGTGTACCACTATTTAGGTGTATGGTTACCTCTTAGTACCAAAAAACTAAAACGGTCCAAACATATTTAGGAGGAGCTCCTTAGAGTTCCAAGTTTTAAAACACAGACTATCGTCTTAAGTCACTTTCAATGTACGGTGCCCCTTGTTCTGATCCATGTAGTGGGAAATGTTGGGGAGAAAAGAAAGCAAAAATCAGCAGCTGGGACGTAGCTTCTAACCAAAAGAGGACAGCATGACGGCCACACTTTTCATCTGCAGAAAGACAGACGTCCAGATACATCCACAAACCTTCAATTGTTAGTTGACAGTTTGTTCCAGACCCTGAGGCCAGTGGTTCTCAAACTTGAGTGAACATCAGAATCACCAGGAGAGCTTGTAAAAACCCAGATTCCTGGGCCCCATCCCCGGAAATGCTGTACAATAGGCTGGGTAGGGCCCATAAATTTGCCTTTCTAATAGGCTAGGCGATCATGCTGATGATTCTGGCCCTAAGACCAGAGGATAAATGGGCTGCCCATCCCACCCTGTTGCTTACTGAACCTTGAGCAAGCAAGCTTTAAGCCAGGAGACTCATCTGGTGCTCCACCTTGGTCAGGAACATGCTAATAGTATACTAAGGAAGTCACAAGGCCATGAGTATAGCTTCCAAGTTTGTTTTAAATTCTTAGTCACTGACAGTCTCATTTCAGGTTCCAAGAATATGATCATTTTTCCAAACGCTATTTGGTCACTTGGGAATGTATCCTGATTTCAATAAAATTAGCAGGGATTATCTAAATTATTTTGTTTTTCTGATATTTTTTGGTATTTGACTTGCTTGATGCATGTGGATGTTAGCTGTGGTTAGGAATGCTATTCAGGAACATCCACTGTGTTTGTGATAATGGATTTGACCTACAGCCAAATGGTACTCTTGAAATGTGGTTGTGACTTTGACAGATTGAGCCAAAGTTAAATTCTGATGAACTGCAAAGGAATTTTATCAGGCCCAGGATGTTTGCTAGCTGAGTTGGGCAAAAGAGTGAGTTTCCCAAACATCCTGAGCAATCCACATTTATTCTGTCACCTATACTTCCTATTTTCTCAAGGGTCAGCTAAAAACTTCATTTTCCTACTTTCTGCCATTTCCAGGACCACAGGCTTAAACCTGAGAACCAAATATTAAGCTGTGTTCCCGTCTCTTACAAATCAGCAAGGGCAGAGTTCAGCAAGCAGAAGGGAGTTTACAGTTTTGCTGATATCACAGAGGCAGAATGAGACCTCAGCTTATTTGGCTATTCAGTAGAGAAGGTAAGTAGAAAATGTTTCTGTTGGTAAATTGAGGAGATCTAGGAACAGAGAGAAATCTGACAGGCTGGACACAAGAAGACATTTTGCATTTAGGTTCTTATAGCAATGCCTGAAGTCAGCTAATCATTTTTTGAGAGAAATGGGACATTGGCTTTGAGAAGAAGAAACAAAAGTTCTATGCTAATCCTGTCTGCAACAACCCTGCAGCAGGCCCAGCTCTGCTCTAAGCTTCATCTGCAGACTCTCAAGCCCTCTGTCTCCCAGACCACCCACAGGAGGGACTCAGCATCCACCCCACAGCAGCCTTCCAAAAGGAGGAAGAAAGCTTTTTATTTTAAATAGACTGCAACCCAACCCAAAGGAAAGCCAGTTATCCATACAACCACGAGAGGGAAACATACACGTGTAGCATTTTAATCCCAGTGAGAGATATTAGTCACCAGGCTTCTAAGAAGTTTGATTGTGTTATTCCTCTCCCTCTTTTCTAAATTACAATGGCAAATAAGTGCATTTGCACAGAAATCACCCTAACTGTCTAGCTATTACATTAAATGATCACACGATTCCTATTTTATGGGTACAAAAAAGTTGATCTCATTGAACTGGAAATTTAGAAACTTGAGGCAAATTAGAGCAATTACTAATAAATTATACATGTGGTAACTAACAATTTGTCTATCATCACCTAGAAATATGAGGAAAAACTGCCAGACTCCCTGGCCCTGCAATTCTGAACAGGTCTTTTCATTTTCTCCTTTCCAAGACTAAAAGCTTTTGTTATCCACGCCAGTTCCACCATTACTGTTGCTGCTTTAACATTTATAATACAAAGTTAAGAATACAAGGGATGGGATTTGCACTCAGTTTGGAACAGAGGGTGTGGCCGCTTAAAATTAAAAGATTAAAAAAATATGCAACAAAAAACACCCCACCCTAAAAAAACAAGTGAGCTTCATTTCAGCTTTCCCTAAAAGAGTTAGTTCATGGAGGAAATAATGGCAAGAGATAGTAGCAAAATATCTTCTTGTTTGTAATCACTCTTCATAATCACTACTGTGTCTCATTTCTGGGTGAGGTGGTTTGATGAAATTAAAGGAAGTTCTGTGTTATAAGTCATCTGTAGTTCTGGGGGAGGAGGTGAGATTAGGTCAATTAACAAGATAGGATCTTTCTCTTTTTCCTGCTTGTCTCACCTAGCCCTCGGGTGTGCCATTCAACATGAAAGGCGTTGATGTCATTCATTAATTGAGGGCCAGATTCCTCCATCAGCATATTCCTCCCACCTGGTACCGCCTTACTACCAACCACTCACATCCCCATCAGGTTTCATCTTCTGTGACGGCTGTCAAAATGTGAGAGGAGGGAGAGAGAGAGGCTTTTACTACTGAATGCTGGAATTCATTCTCACTGGTCTCCTGTTCAAATGAGGAAAAAAAAAAAGTATCCAGATTCTAGGGAAAGGAGGTCCAATGACTGGGACCTAGCTGTTGAGACAGGATGTAAGAAACAACACTGAAAATAAAACTTGCAAATTCAAGAGGATTTAGATATGAATCTCAAATACCCTCTGGCAATGGAGAAAATTTGTTTCCTGCATAATTTATACACTGCATTCCCCCCCCCATACCCAGCAAAAATTATATACCTATTTCTCTACATCACATGATCATCATGTCAATTTTAAAATAGTTTCTCTCTTTTTGCTTTGAATACAAATGATACCTTTGTTCATAATCGCATATTTTCACACTTTACTTTTACTTATAATTTCAGTATGTTTTCCCAGGCTCTTCATTTAGCTATTTTTGCCATATACCTGGTTACAGGACCTAAGTCCATGTCATCGTGTCTCCCTGGAGAATAAAATGGCAAACATCTTCTCTGAGAATCACTAATGTTAGAAAGAATAAAGGGTAATCAACATTCATTGTTTTCTACCAGTGCAATAAGCAGAGTTTAAAACAAAACCAACTTCCCAGTGAATTCCAAACGTCCTTCTAAATAACCAGGGGTGTTATTTCACAACCTGACCTGCATACTTCCTTCAGGCTGCCGTGGGAGTTGTGACCACTCTGTGTCCACATGTTTGCGGGTGGGGTCATGGTAACTGAGTAAACACATTCTGTGGCAGCCTGTAGTTTGTGGAGGCCTGAGTGAGTGCACCCCAGTGAATTCCATCCCTGTGGGGCTCCTGCCAGGTGGGGTGAGCCAGAGGAAGTAAGGCTTCCCCCTGCAGGGGATGCACCTGCAAACCTGGCGGCCTGGAGGTCACACGGCTCCTGATTCATGCGGTGTCTGAGCATCTCACCTAGTTAGATGCTAAAGCAGGCAATCCCAGAGCGAAGAAAGTAGCAGAGAGAGTTTGGGGGAACAATCCTCAACTCTCACATCCCTTTTGCCTAAAATGCATTGTAATGACTCCACTCGGTTCAGTAGTGCTAGAAAAGAAATGTTTGGGTGTGGATTATTGCTTCTCTTGTAGTTATAAAGTAGGAAGTGATCTCTATTAGTAAGAACATATATACATTTTTGTAGTTAATCACGATACAAAAGCTGCTGAAGTTGATGGCAGAAAAGAACATTAGTTAAAAACATTATAAATTGGGGGCTGAAGGATGTCTTAGAGGAATATATACTTCATATCCATAATACTAAGCAAAAGCTATTTTTCAAGGTGGGGGCCTAGGATGAAGAAAAGATGGATAGGGAACCCTCCTTCTACCAAGACGATCTGATTGCTGTGGATGATGGTCCAGGCCCCTGGCTCCCACTTTACTCTGTCAAAGCTACACCTAACTGAGCAGAAAAAAAATCCTGGAGACCACCACCCAAGGAGGGAGAAGCCTCGTCAATATGTTCTACTTCTTTTTTTTTTTTTTTTTTTAATTTATTTATTTTTGGCTGTATTGGGTCTTCGTCATTGGGTCTTTGTTGCTGTGTGCAGGCTTTCTCTAGTTGCAGCGAGCTGGGTCTACTCTTCCCTTGTGGTGTGCGGGCTTCTCATTGCGGTGGCTTCTCTTGTTGCGGAGGAGGGGCTCTAGGCGTGTGGGCTTCAGTAGTTGTGGCATGCGGGCTCTAGAGCGCAGGCTCAGTAGTTGTGGTGCACGGGCTTAGTTGCTCTGCAGCATGTGGGATCTTCCCGGACCAGGGCTCGAACCCGTGTTCCCTGCATTGGCAGGCGGATTCTTAACCACTGCGCCACCAGGGAAGTCCAGTATGTTCTACTTCTGAATTCTGTTCTTTTGGCCAAAAGAGGAGCCGCTTTCCTCCGTATTTGGGCATTGTTATTCTCTGGATAATCAGAGGTGGAGGGAAAAATAAGTAACCTTTTTATAATACTCTAGTTCTTGTATTTTGTTCAAAACTTTCTGTTACCAAGGAAATGATTAAGATCCTTAATTAGGGGTTTTCAAATCAAAAGCATTACAAGGATCAGGGGTGGCACCTTTCTAGCAGTGTTCGTATGATGAACTCATTTTAAAATAGATTTCAGGGAGTCCTGACCAAGATTTCAGGTCAACACATTAAATTTATGGAAACTGGCTATTTAGACAATCAGAAAATGGGTATCTTTTTGTAAGCTGCACTCTATTAAGTTTTTACATATTCAATCATGTTCTGAGTATTGCTTTATTCCAATAAATTAATTTTTATCTATGACTTAAAAGTCTTAATGAAAAGCTATTTAAGTTTCCTGTGACAGTTGAAGTCATCTGGCTATCATATCCTTAAATCTATTTTAAAATAGAATATGGTATTCTAACACTAAAACTTTATTATTGCATTTTCTTGTTTCCCCATGTGTAAGTTCAAATTATATCTTCACTTGCATAATATTCGGGTAAACTTATACCAGAATTATACCAGAACCTAAGCTGGGGTCATGTTTCCTCATCAATCACATTCTGCCAATACAGTAAGCCAGACATCCCAGGAAGCTCTTTATCACCAGCCTAGAGGGATGCAGAACGTGGGAATGAGGAAGCCTTTCTCCCAGGTATAGCAAAAGCAGTCTGTTAGCAAACTGATGTGAAGGGGAGGTAGCTTTTTATTTTTTTATATTTTTTAAGATTTTTATTTTTGATGTGGACCATTTTTAAAGTCTTTATCGAATTTGATACAATATTGTTTCTGTTTTTTCTGTTTTGGTTTTTTGGCCACGAGGCATGTAGGATCTTAGCTCCCTGACCAGGGATTGAACCCACACACCCTGCTCTGGAAGGCGAAGTCTTAACCACTGGACCGCCAGGGAAGTCCCCAAGGTCTGTAGGTTTTTAAATGGTGGATCAGAGTTTGTGTGGGTGAATCTGAAACCCAGAACAACTCTACTGGCTAAAACTCAGGATGATTTGAAAAGCAAATTTTTGCGCGTATGTACGTGAAAGGCATCAGGGAAATTTAAAGCCCCACGAATAGATTAATCCTCTCCTACAAGAAAATGTACCTCCTTTTCTCCCCGTGCCGTGTCATATCCCCAATAGGCCTGTCCCAGTACCTCTTTTGGTCCCTTTGGAGGTGCCTGCTGTTCTCACATCCCTCTCTCTCTTTTGTGACTCCCCAGAGTAACACTCAAAAAAAGCTCCTTCAGTCAGGTTCTCACTGTTTTTTTTCTCCTTGGATAACTTTCTCCTCCTTTTTTCTACTTTGTCACCCAGGGAATGACAAAGGAAGATATTTCCCTTTCTACATCCTTGGGGCTGAACCACATGTTTTTAATTCTTTTTTCCTGCTCATGATGCATTCCTGATATGTCCTCTACAGGACATGGCTGGGTGTCCACACTACAGTGCAGGGTACCTTGAGGGTAAAATTATCCACAGCTCACTGGAGTTTGGGGACAAAATCTTATGTGACTCAATCAGTTTTGTTTTCTATTTTGTCAGTCCTGACCCTTGGAGTCTCTCTCCTTTCTTGCTAGTTTGCCCTGCTTTCAAATCCAGGTCCAAGTCCAGCTCTCTCTTAGCCAGCCTGCTGCTTAGTATCTAGTTTCTCTCCCTCTGCTTTGGGTCGGAGCTTCCTTGCAGAGCCGTCTGACCCTCTGCAAGGGCACTCAGGCCCTTGGTGATTTCTGGGACGCTTATCTTCTTTCCCTCTCCGCCCAGGCCTCCTCACATCCTCCCTCTGCTCTCCACCAGCGGCACACCTGGGGGGCTGATTAGCGCAGTCTCCCCACCCAGCTGAGCTCACTCGGCTCCCGCCTATCTCCACTATCCAAGGTCTGAGCTCTGGAGCTGAATTTCCCCAGTCCCCTTCAGAAGCCCACTCTTTGGCACGTACCATTTGCACAGGTGGCCCCTGGCTCCTCGTTCGCTCCAGGGATCCTCGCCCCTAGCCCCGGGCAGCACGGAGAGCACAGCCATCCGGGCACTCCGCCCGCTCACCCAGCAGGCAGCCCATGCGTCCTGCCTGGGGTGTCCTCTCAGGAGTGTTCTCCTGACTTGCCTTACACATACTGACTGACCCAGATTTGCTTCTGGTCTCATCCTCCAAGGCAACTCCCAGAAGCTTTTAGGAGAAAGGAAGGTCTGTGTGTTAAAGTGATGATGCCTGCTCTGAATGCCTTGCTATCTGGCCGCGTTCAGAGGCAGGGGCTTGGTTTATCAGTCTCGGCCAGGCTG
Source organism: Balaenoptera ricei (assembly GCF_028023285.1). Taxonomy (NCBI): domain Eukaryota; kingdom Metazoa; phylum Chordata; class Mammalia; order Artiodactyla; family Balaenopteridae; genus Balaenoptera; species Balaenoptera ricei. The sequence goes on from NC_082641.1 coordinate 105,835,881, forward strand.
CTCCCCGCCCAACATAACCGGTACACGGGCACCTCAAGATAGGGCTCTGCTCTTGGGCAACACGTTTTGGGTCTGAGAAAAATGGGCAGATACAGGGGTGCTGTAGAGGTCACATGAGGTCACACTGCTAAGGCCACTGTCTTACAGTACAATGTTCTTTCTAAGAAGCTGCCAAGCCATGGCTTTGCTTTCAGGTGTGGAGTCTGTAATTGATCAGTGTCCCCTCTTTGCATTGGCTGCTGCAAAGCTCAGTGCCAAACCTGAGGGTTGCCTGGGGCATACGATGACTTTGAATGAATTTTTATCATAACCTTACTCACCAGTCCATTTTATGTCTTTATCTTTGTTTTTCATGTTCCCTCCCATCCACCTCTCATTTATATTCCCCTGCTAACCACCTTAAACCCTTCCTGAATCAAGGTGGGACATGTATAAACAAACATACAAAATGAGGTAATTTTATGGCGACCTGAAATAATCTCTTTTACACAGTTGGTTGGAAGATAACTTTCTGGACAGCCATAACTACTAAATGTTTTAATGTACAGATTCATGAAATAGAAATACCTATTCCAGAAGTTTATCCTACAGACATACACAAGTGCGCAATATTTGTCTGACTGTAGCATTGTTTGTAATAGAAAAAAAAGAAATAAAGTAAATGTTCAGGAATGGCTGAATACATCATGCTACACGTATACAATGGCACACTGTGCAGCTGTTCAAAAGTGAGAGATGGGTTTACGTGTTCAACATCAAGGATGCCTTTAATGTATTAAGTGAAAAAGAGAAAAGCTTGTGGTGACGGGGAAGAGGAGGCTATATCTGTTAATTTAAACTTTCTCCCAGCCTCACCACAAATAGCATGAACACTAAGGGGAGCTTGTTGCTGATTGCCTGGTATAAACAAAACCGTCATACTCAGCACAGAGGCTTTCTCATATTCAAGGCAGTATTAAATAACAGGAATGAGGAAGTAACGTTTGCAGAAGCTCAGGGAGCTGCATTCTCTGAATTAGCACACGTTATACAGTGAGGAGAGGGGAGGGTAAAGAGGAAAGATGAGGGAGGGGGCTGGCCTTTGAAAGAGACAAGCTTTGGCAGCTGAGGGTTTTCTATTGGGAGTTTTGGTATGAAATGCTATGAATTTCCTTTTCACTCTGCCTGCCAAACCCTCAGTAAAACCTACCTGTTTCCCAATACGTTTGTAGTTGGATTTGCTTTGCAGGGAACGTGATAAAGTGTTGCATCCAACCTAAAGGTCAGAAAGGGTCAAGGGCAGAGACGGCAGAGAGTGACCATCTGGGTCATCAACAGATAACCAGGTCCCATGTGCAATCAGTTCTGTGCATACTGGGAAGGGCAGGTTGATGACTAAGAGAAGACTTGAAGCAAAGGGGGAAAATGCAATAAGTCAAATCAGCCTTCTGCAAAAGCAGTGGTCTGACTTAATAAATACTGAGATTAGTTTTCATACCCAGGATGACAGATAGCAATTCAGAAAAAAACTGTGAAAGGATCACAGGTGAGAAGATGATTTCAGAACTTAACTTATGCCAGAGTAGCCACAATTATTTACATTACAGATGCACAAAATGCTAGCTCTGACTACGTTAGCTGTTATAGAAATATCTTCATCTGAAAATAAAAAAAGAGTGATATCTTCATTAAAAATTCCCTTCACTGCCCACTTCACCTCTGTGCACCTCAGCCCCTTGACCTCACACAAAACAGCCCTGTCTGACTGTTGTTTATGTGCAGCTCTGTCTCTTCCAGAATCACCTCTCCTGGAACCACTGCTTCCACATCCTGTTTGACCAACCCAGTGAGAAGGTTCTAGAGATGAAGCAGGCCCTGTGGATGGGCTTCAGGGGCTCCCAAACCCCTGGAATGTCATGCAAACTATTGTGTGTGGACAACTTTCCAGGGAAGGGGTCATACTCTGATTCAAATATCCATGGGCTGATCCCCTAAATGTCAAGGGCTTCTGATTTAGAAGCCTGATATGGAACTCCTCTAAAAAAAAATCTCTTATTTCCAAGGCCTAACACAAAGCTTGGCATTCAGTTGCTCATATTTCCAAGGCCTAACACAAAGCTTGGCATTCAGTTGGTACTTAATAAAAAAAAATAAAAGCTCACAGCGACTGAGTATACAGAGTATGCCAAACATGGAGGTGTTTAATGTTATGTTCCTTATTTTATAGATGAGGAAAATGAAGTCCTACGTGCTGATCCATGTTTGCAAGACTCAACCCTCAATGTCAAGTGCACTTGATAAATGTTGAATGAATGTTGAATGAGAATAAAGGTGGCATTTACGAAAGCTTCCATCATCAAAGGTAAGGAAGCTGACCTCTAATCAGCATGGGGTGAGGGGAGTTGAGTCAAAAACTCAGGTTACCTGTCTTCCATTTAGTAGGCATTTCCTTATACATCTCTAACTTTGTTCGAAATAGTCTTTATTCCTTATTAGATATGAATGTGGACTCTTGTACACTAAACTGAACTCATTTCACCCGTCTCTGAATTCAGGACTCTGGCATGTGTATGATAGCTTTGTTCATCAGTAGATCAAATTTCATACTGGCAGGGACTCTGTCAAAAAATCTTTCCTCTTCTGGGCTCCTTCTCTTGGTGGGGGTTCCAAACCCAAACGCCTACAGGGACTAGTAGGTAATGGAAGTGATTCAAGTGGGCTGGGTGAGAACGGGGGCAGCCCAGCAGGGAGTCACATCCAGTGTGAAGGGCACGGCTGCCCCTTGGACTCACCACATCACTGTCACTTGAGAATATGGGCCCAGGATGTTCCGATCATCCGAATTTTAAGAGAAATCAGAAACGTAGATTTAATGTGGAATTTCCTGAGTTTTAGATGTTGACAACTCATTCAAACATTTTTAAAAAGTAAGAGTATAGGCCAAATAAAACACATCATCTATGGCTGGGTGGGCCTGTGAGCCACCAGTATGCAAACTCCGTTTTCGTTTGGGGAACATCCGGAATCATGTTCTGGTCCAGTCAGGCAGATGAAGTGTATGGAGGGGAGGTGAAAGGAATATTTTCAGTTTTGCTGCTTGCTAGATACTTTACTGAAAGGTTTGTAAGGGAATTGGTTAAAAGAGAGGCTAAAAATTTTAGACTATCTGTGGATTTGAAAGAAGCCATCCATGGCCCCAAATGGAACATCAAGTTGTGTGTGACTTCCTCCCTTAAGCTACCAGTCAAGCTCTCTGCTGCAAAGCCTTGTCCCAGTGTGGACTGCCACATGACTTCAGCACTCTTCAAGCTGCTTGTTAGCATGCAGCACTCTGCTGAATCTGCAGAAAAATCCACAACCCGCCGCACGTCTTCTTGCATTGCGTGTGCTTCTGCGGGGCAACAAATCAGCCTCCAGCAGTGAACAAATGACTCTTCCCAAGACTTCTCTGGCTAGTTGGTGTCCACTGAGGAAGACCAGCTTCTCAGAAGAATGGACCTTCTCCTAATAGGGGGCCCCTACTTCACCTTGTCCTCTGTCAAACAAGGCTGTACACAATGCCAAATAAATCTGGATCCATTCGGGGATCAATTACTCCAGCACTTGAGCACCTGGGGCCCTCAGCCCACTTTCTGGACAGTACAGCTTCTAGGGTTTGATGGAAGAAGCCATGCAAAAGCATAATGGAGAAGATGAGATTTTTGAGACCTTTAAGCATTAGTTCCTGCTCCATCTGATTGTTGGAATTGTATGTGGAGGAAATTTCCTCGAGCCTTCTTCTCTTTAAATACGTTAGTGAAATGGAAGCAGAACATTAATGTATTTTGCAAGGCTTTGGTAATACTGAACACAGCGTTCTCCTCAAACTGAAGGTGTTGTATACGTGTTTAGTTTGGAGCGAGATCTCTGTTTGTGCACGCACAGAACTTCCTTCTCATCACACCAGCAAATTGAGAATTTTCCAACCTTTCTTCTTTGAACAGCAACAAAAGAAAATATCACATCAGATACCTGAGCCAACAGTAACAGAGTAGTGAGGTGTGGACAGTATCAAGTATTATGTTTGGAGTGAAGCTTAGTTCTTCACAGGCTGCCAGGCATGCTCGTTTTAATTTTACAAGGAGAACACATGACTCGACCACTATGGTATTCAGAATCCCTATACTGGAGTATTCCCAAGGCTTTTTGTGACATATCCAAGGCTGTTTCCAAAGAGTACTTTCCACTTTTGTTAACACTTTCCTTTCCCTTTAAGTCAACTTGAAAAATTGTGCCTAAGTTTCAGGTTAACTCAGATTTTTCCATACCCATATTTTTCCATAAGGACAAACCAATGATCATGAAACCTGGTACCACTGTCCAAACATCTGCACTTTTCAGGTTTAAAAATTGTGGACCAAGATCAAATTCATATTTTAGTGCAAATCTCAAAGAAAGAATCTGTTCAGTCTCTCCTTTTCTACCCCGCTTTTTCAACTCCTAAATATGTAAGAACATATATGTTAAATAGAGGCCAAGTTAGAATGGTTCTCCCAGGGAACAAACAAGGCAGCAAAGGATCATGGGCTCTTCTCTCCTGCAAACAACTGTGGTTCTTTAAACAAAGAATTTAATTATTCCTTAAATTGCTTTCCCATCTCCTCATTCACAGGTTTTTGCTTCTTGTGCTGACAGTTAAGGTAACATATGAAGGGGAGGTAAATAAAGATGTGCATTTTCTCTGTATAAGGAGTCAAGGTGTCCATATGTACTTGAGTTAAAGGTTGGATACAATTTGGAATTAGTTTTTTGTTTGGGTTTTGTTTTCAGTCAAGTAAATAATGACAATTTGAACAGGATATATGTATATACCCTTATATTTTTATTGATATATAATTCACATGCTGTACAATTTACCAATTTAAAGTGAGTTTTAGTATATTCATAGAGTAGTGCAACCATCACCATAATCAATTTTAGAGCATTTTTATCACCCCCAAAAGAAATTCCACACCCATCAGCAGTTGGTCTCCACTCCTCTCTGCCCCCAGGCCCTGAAAACCACTAACCTACTTTCTGTCTCTATGGATTCGCCTATTGTGAACATTTTATATAAACTGCATCTTACAATATGTGGCCTTTGTGTCTGGTTTTTTTTTTTTTTTCACTTGGCATAATGTTTTCAAGAGATCCATACACATGTCATACACATACACAAGAGTATTCTCTGAATGCTCCAAAAGCACCTCGGTGGCACTGTTCTGCTGTTAACTTTCTCACCCTTTTCAGAGACTTCACCTCACATCTCGATTCATTTAGGAAATCGAGCAGGTCCTGTGGTCTCTCGTCACAAATGTTCACTTGTCAGTAGCCATCTCCTGGTCCAGTTCTTCTAACACCTCACACTCAGTGTGTACAACACGACCTCAGCATTTTCCCTCTCCAAACACAATATTCCTCTGTGTTTACTTATCTTTGTTAATGAAAAACCTTCTGCCACACTAACTTGAAAACCTAGTCATTTTTCCCTCATTCAAGTCTAACGCATCTATCCCTGTGCTAGATGCCGGTTCTCCCCATTCTACTTCCACAGCTTCTCCTGCCTGACTGCCTCTGAGCCCTCAGTGACCCTCACTGGCCCAACCTCTGTCATAGTCTCCCTGCTCGGCTCTCTGCCTGCAGTCACCTGCTCCAGTCTTTCCTGCACCATGGCTGATCCCTAGGCTGAATGAACTGCAATGAATGGCTTTCTTCCTTCCTTCCTTCCTTCCTTCCTTCCTTCCTTCCTTCCTTCCTTCCCTCCCTCCCTCGTTTCTTCCTTCCTCTTTCTTTCTTCCTTCCTTTCTTTCTTTCTTTCTTTCTTTCTTTCTTTCTTTCTTAATTTAATTGAAGGATAGTTGATTTACAATGTTGTGTTAGTTTCTGGTGTACAGCAAAGTGATTCAATTATACATGCATATTCACATTCTTTTTCATATTCTTTTCCATTATAGTTTATCACAGGATATTGAATATAGATCCCTGTGCTATATAGTAGGACCTTGTTGTTTATCCATTCCACATATAATAGTTTGCCTCTGCTAATCCCAAACCCCCAATCCATTCCTTCCCCTCACCACCCTTGGCAACCACAAGTCTGTTCTCTGTGTCTGTGAGTCTGTTTCTGTTTTGCAGATAAGTTCATTTGTGCCATAGTTTAGATTTCATATATAAGTGATATCATGTGATATTTGTCTTTCTCTTTCTGACTTACTTCACTTAGTATGATAATCTCTATGTCCATCCATGTTGCTGCAAATGGCATTATTTCATTCTATTTTATGGCTGAGTAGTATTCCATTGTATATATGTACCACATCTTCTTTATCCATCCGTCGATGGACATTTAGGTGTTTCCATGTCTTGGCTATTGTGAATAGTGCTGCTATGAACATAGGGGCGCATGTATCTTTTTTAATTATAGTTTTGTCTGGATATATGCCCAGGAGTGGGATTGCTGGATCATATAGTAACTCTATTTTTAGTTTTTTGAGGAACCTCCATACCGTTCTCCATAGCGGCTGCACCAATTTACATTCCCACCAACAGTATAGGGGGCGCTTCCCTTTTCTCCACACCCTTTCCAGCATTTATTGTTTGTGGACTTTTAAAACCATGGCCTGAAAGCTTTGTCTTGAGGGGAGAGATGGGGAAGGAAGAGCAGGGGACCTGGTGGTTTTACTCGGACCTATGCCGGGCCTGGGGTGATGGTGAGGCAGGCTGTCCTCTCAGTGCTGGAGAGGAAGCCGGGTGCTTGGCAGCTCTTCCCTAGGCAGCCTGGGTCCCACCTGAAGAGGTTCTGACTTACGTATTTTCAAAGTCTCCAGATAACTCTCATGTGCAGTTCTGGGATCTTACAGACTGTCACAATAGCATGGTGTTAGCAGGACAAGCAAGGGCTCTCGGGTCAGAAGACCTGGGTTACGACCTTGGTCTACCAAACGTTAACTGTGATACCTGGGGCATGTTCATCTCTATGCTCGATTTTGTCACCTGTAACATGGGCTAAATACACCTTCTCCATGGAACTGTTCTGAGTATGAATGAAATCAGATGAAGTACAAAGTAGAGTGCCTGGCCCATAGAAGGTGCTCAGAAAGTCGGGGGGTGGAGTAGGGTTATAGGCCTTGGTTCTGAATTGTCCTTGTCACACTGCTAATATGGCTCCATGCCAACCAAGAACCACTGTTTGTCTCCTACAAAGATCCACATCAGGGTGACTCCTTTGTTGACAGGCAAAATGACAGCTGGCTGAGGGTACCGTGGCCCTTAAGCTAATCCTGACACAGGTGCAGAGGTGAGCCCCAGCATGTTGTGCCTGTTTAGTGTCTCACAGTGCAGTGAGGAGCGGTCATGCCCGCAGGGAGGCGTATGAAGGGACACTGGGTTATAAGTCAGGAGAACTCACTGTGCTCTGTGATGGGAGGAAACTTGCACTGTACACACATGGCTCAGGTCGTTCTTGACACCCTATTCCACAGCCAACTAAACACGTCATTTTTCTCTCCTCCCACGGGCTCTTTGTATGGATTAAACTGAGATACAGGGTAGCGATGGGCTCTAAAATACTTCACGCACTTGAAGATAATTAACACATTAAAGTAAAAATTATAGGACAAATAGAGCATCTTAAAATTCTTCATACTTAGAAAAACATATTTTTAAATAGCAGTCTGCATAACTTCCAGTCTTCAGGAAACTACAGATAAGCTAAACAGCAAGTTCCTGAATGGCGAGTACTGATCCTTGGCAGCATTTAAAGTGAATAGGAGTAAAGATCTAAGAGTTCAGCCCCAATCCACCAAAAAGGAATTTTTATAGACAAGTTTTACAAGTGGACCTATCTTCATTCCTTCTGGGAGTCAGACGATGGGGTGACATACATCTAACTAAACAAATTTTTCCAATAGAAAAAAAAAGGCTGTAAAAATTTTATTTCAAGAGTTACTAAATTGTATAACTTTGTAAATGTGAACTTAGCGATTTAGTTTACATGTTAAACAATGTTTCTATTAGACTACATCTTTATTTTATTTTTTTAAAAATATTTATTTATTTATTTATTTATTTATTTATTTATTTTTGGCTGTGTTGGGTCTTCGTTTCTGTGCGAGGGCTTTCTCTAGTTGCGGCAAGTGGGGGCCACTCTTCATCGCGGTGCGCGGGCCTCTCATTATCGCGGCGTCTCTTGTTGCGGAGCACAGACTCCAGACGCGCAGGCTCAGTAATTGTGGCTCAAGGGCCTAGCTGCTCTGCGGCACGTGGGATCTTCCCAGACCAGGCCTTGAACCCGTGTCCCCTGAATTGGCAGGCAGATTCTCAACCACTGCGCCACCAGGGAAGTCCTAGATTACGTCTTTAAATATTCAGTATTCTCTGCCAGTTAAATACTCTTGCTATATAAAACCTTAAACTGTAAATAAATAAATAAATAAAAATAAAATAAAATACTTCGCCAGGTCTCACTAACAAGTCTTAGCCTGGCAAAGCCTTATTGTGGGGTCGGCTGTGCACGCCTTCAATCTCTCGTTCCTGCAGGAGGACCACTGGCTTAAGAAACAGCGCGGGAGGAACCGCAGAGCTGGATGGCACATGTACTGCCCCGCCGCTCCCACACGCCCCAAAGGGCAGGTGCCTCTGGCTTTCCAGGAGAGCTGCTTATTTTTTTTAGCGATGAAGGGACAGATGATCCCTTTTGAAAAGCTGGCCTCGGGGTGGGAGGGAAGGGGCGGGCAAGCGACCTGGCAGGGCCGTGGCACCCCCATTGCTGTCTGACGACAGGAACTAGCCCTCTGCGCGTGACCAGGCTTTCCTGTGAGTCTGTGAGGCCACAGGCTGGTCACTTCCTCGGCTCGGGATTGAGTATCATAAGCAGCCATGGGGCAGCTCAGAACTCTGACTGAGGGCAGGGATCTGAATATGGCAGGGCTTGAATTCTCTCATCTGGATGTTGGCAAGGGCTATGGGAAGTAGCAGCAGGCTCAGAATGCAGACCTCGTGGGGAGCTAACTTTGGACTGGAAGGGCAGTTTACTCGGGGCCCCAAATCCTCCCTCGCTGCCAAGTGACTTATGATGTTGGGGTCCGTCCGCTGAGGCTCCTGTGGCCGAGGAGCCAGATCCCTCAGCTTCCTTTCCAACTGTGCCCCCTCCGCCTCCCAGACCCTTCACGGGCGGCCAGTCAGAAGGAGCACAGGATGCGAGGGATGTGACCTTAGAAGAGGTGGGTCAGATTAAATAAAATGAATACTTGAAAAATTCTAAATAAGTACAATGCGATAGATACCTAAGAACCAACATTAGTAAATCTGTCAGGAGTAATATGTAAAGCAAATAAATTTGAGTTGAATCATGTGATGCCTTATTTTTTTTTTTTTTCATCTCAAAAGGACTGCTGATCTCTGCCGACATGCCAATGTATAGGACAGGCACTTCCATGAGCAGTTAGGGTCTCTTTGACAAGGAAACTTGGGTTTCTACTAGTAGAAAGAAGATGGTGGAATAAATACAAGCATTTGTCTCCCTGGACGCTAATAAAATGATACTAAAAGGGGGAAGAGGGACATAACAGTGGAGCAACCGGGAAAAGAATATAAGGGAAAGGAGAAGGATTTCAACAGATTTCTGGAGGTCAAGGAGAGGATGGCAAAGAGAACAGGGCAGATGACGGTTAATTTTATGTGTCAACTTGGGTAGGCTGTGGCGCCCAGTTGTTTGGGGAAAAAACTAGTCTAGATGTTGCTGTGAAGGTATTTTGTAGATGTGATTAATGTTTATGATCATGTGACTTTCTGTAAAGATCGCCCTCCATAATGCAGTGGACTGTGTGGGAGACAGGGTCCGGCCAATGAGTTGAAGGCTTTAAGAGCAAAAACTGAGGTTTCCCAGAGAAGAAGGAACTCTGCCTCAACACTGTAACATAGAAATCCTGCCCAAGTTTCCAGGCTGCTGGCCAGCCCTATGGATTTGGGACTCAGGACCGCAGTATTAGCTCATGTGAATTTCTAGCCTGTTTGCCTGACCTATGGATTTTAGACTTCCCAGTCCCCACAATCACGTGAGCCAATTCCTTAACATAAATGAACCTCTCTCTCTCTCTCTCTGTCTATGTATATCTATATCCACCTGGTTCTTTTTCTCTGGAGAACCCTGACTGATACGGAGTGAGAATGTAAGAGCCTAGAACATGTAGGAGAAAACTTCGGTTAAGTGGGAGGGTGGGAGTGAGCCACCTGGCAATGTACCAGTAAAACCCCAGGCTCACTGGGCAGCTGCAACAGAGACTGGGATTTTGAAGGGGGTTGAAAAGCAGAGAGGTTCATTGAAGTCTACCTAATGTACAGGGGGCCCGCAGGCGCCCCTCACTCTTCTCCCCATCCCCAGCCTTAGGTCCATGCGCTGTGGTAGAAACCCAAAATTGACCTGTGGGCAAACTATTAGAGGACTCTTTTATCTATAAAGAAATTTTAAGACTGCCTGGAAATTGTACTATATGTAAGATATTAACATTAGGGGAAGCTGAGTCAGGAATATATAGAAACTCTGTATTATTTTTGTAACTTCTCTCTAAGTCTAAAATTAGTTCAAAATAAAGCCTTAAAAAAATGTCTGGAAAGATGTAGGAGGGATAGAGTGTGTGCCAACACTCTAAAGAAAAGCCCTCCCCTCAGGCATTTGGAGCACCACCCCCAAACTCCTGACCAAAACCTAGCCCTTTCTCTGTGTTGGGGCTTGGGGAAGGACATGGCTTTACAATACAAGCATTTCTGTGCTATTCTATTTTTTAACTTATACATGTATCATTTTGATAAAAACTTAAAAGGAGAAAAAGAAGCTTCTTTCAGACTTGAATGAGCTGTTTTTTACGTAGGTGACACTCACTGACATCACTAACACATTTCACTGCAGAAGAAAAAAGCCTATAATAATAGGACCAAAGGGAAACAATTTCAAATGCAGACTTAGAGGCTCAAACAGCAGGACAATTAGGAAATTTCTGAACTGTCCTCTTTGTCAGAAAGCAAAGGAAGTTTTAAAAAAACACTTTAGTAGCCCTCCCTCTCCCCCGGACGCCATGGATTTTGTCAGTGTACGACTGCTAGTCCACCATAGACCTAAGCGTAAAAATGGACCAAACGCTTCATACACTGGTCCACTGACACCATCTCTTGGCTGAGGAAAGAGATTTGTGGAGTATTCAGTTCTACTGTGACCTAGCAAACCATAAATTGTAATACACATAGAGGAGAGAAATGTTTTACTGACAGCACCAGTATGAATATATTAATTATAACACTTAAAGCACATCAATGATAATTATGAACAGCTTCCTATGATGTTATGCTCTCATCCTCAGTGTCTTCTGCAATGATACCAACATGCCTTATTAAGAATGAAATTTAGCAGCATCAGTCTTCTTCTCTGAGTTTTTTCTCTCTACATCAATTAGCACTGTATTCTTTTCCTTGGCAAATGTATTCGTTGGCCTGATAAAATGTCTAGTTTTGTGAACTCGCCATATGCCTATCAAAGGTCCCCAAAGATGTTTTCATTGACTTCACTGCCTTTCGGAATTGCTGTGCAGGGCCTGCCAACTGGGTCTTCTTCAGGCCACGTGCAATACACAAAGTTGGGTAATTCACTGGGGCTGCAAATGCGGGCGGCTCTGGGGAAACAATTTCCCGGACAATAAAAGGGAAAGCCATCCCGTGGGTTTAGTTAATGCCGAGTGAACAGTCACAAAACTGCTGGGTGCCCCAGGGTATGTGGCACAATCAAAACCTGTGATTGCCTCCCCACACTGCCCCAGCTTCTATTCTGCTCTCGAATTCTGATAGCTCAGCCCCGAAAAGTTCACCAGCAGTCAAATCTGTAGCTGGAAACAAAACAAGCTGCTTCCTCTCGATACCATAGGTATCATATTTATTGGTCCTTAATATTCTGTTCAAACTGGCATTGCTAAGGAGAATGTCACATCAGCCCCAAACACAAGACCTACCAACTGATGCTTCAGAACCTTCTATAGCACCTCCGAGCATGTGAACTCAGGGAAGGAAGGGGAGCTGGTAGCTCTGAGGCTGACAGGCAAGCATTGAATGGACAGTTCCCTGAAGCAAAATCAGACAGAAAATCATCATTTTCCATTTGCTTTTCCATCTCCTTTCTGTTGTATTCAAGTAGAAGCTGTGAGTAAAATACAAAAACCCCACTGAGTCTAGTGCCCTTGGCTGAAAGTTTTCCTTAGTTGGGATCATTCCGTTAATTCCTACTTAAACGCTGCAAGTAACTGGTTCCTGGACGTTACTGGTTGGATTTCCAGGTCAGGGTGCTTGATATGATTACTACAGAACTTTAAAGGTTACAAAAAGGCATCAGAGGTCCACAAGTCACTGATTTTTTTTCCTTCCCATTTTTGATGCCCAGCTGATTCTAAAGCAAACCACCGTGACCCACAACAGGCTGTAGGAGGATGAGGCCTCCAACCCAAACAGCCTTTGAACTCATCTTCCTGTTGAGTCCAGTAGTGCTGATGGCAGCAAGAGCCAGAGAGCACACAGATACAGCTCTCCTGAATTCGGGCTGAGGTTCCAAGGCCAGTGGTAGAGGCCAAATCCATAATCCCCTTATACCAACCATATGAAATCTAGATGATAAGAAGCCTTATGAGCAAAGTATCACCAGTGGTCAGAATCTGAAAGCATTTAGGTGAGGTGCTAAATCAGTTATTAGGCAATTGATAATGTGAATAAAACTTGGAAAATCACCCTTAAAAGATGTGCCATCTTCAGGTACCCAGTATTCGATGTTTGTTATCAGATATCATCACACCACGACACTGGTGACTGCCCAAAAGGCCTGGGAAATGACTTAGTGGCCCATTAGATTTTCTGAGCTTATCTGCAAAGCTGCTCTAATCTCCCCTGAATATCAGGTCAGTGTCTTGCCAAGCAGCCAAACACTCACTTTAATCATTTTCAGGCAGGAAAAAAAAAAAAAAAAAGTTCTCTATATAAATAAAAAGCTTAACCCACTGAGATATGGTCTACATCCCTCTCCCACTTCTCTTCCTTCCTCTCGACTCACCCACAGCTGAAGCAGAACAACTTCGTGGACACCTTTAAGCGACTTTCAGTCCACCTGAGATATATAATCCTACTGAAGTGACCTAAGATGGTGTAGATGTAACCTTAATTCTAGAACTTTCTTAGTGAATAGTATAGGAATGCAAAATAGAACAGCCACTTTGGAAAATGATTTGGCAGTTTCTTATAAGAATTAAACAGACACCTGTCATTCAACCCAGCAATCCCACACCTAGGTATTAATATTTACGTAGGAGAAATGAAAACATCTGTTCACATAAAAAAAATGGTATGTGAATGTTTACAGTGACTTTATTCATAATGACTCAAATCTGGAACCACCCAAACGTCCCTCAACTGGTGAAGAGATAACCTGTAGTATATCCATACAATAGAATACTACTCAGGGACAGAAACGAACTAACCACTGATCCACACAACGACACGGACGGATCTCAAATACGTTATGCTGCATGAAAGAAACCAGACTCAAAAGGCTACATACCATCTGATTCCAAGTATGTAACATCCTGGAAAAGGCCAAACTATAGGGTCAGAAAACAGGTCAGTAGTGGCCAGGGGCTGGGAATGAAAGGAAGAGTTGACTATAAAAGGGCATGAGAAATAAACTCTCAACTACCAAAAGTAGTCACCAAAAAAAAAAAAAAAAAAACAAAAGGCATGAGAGAATTTTGGGGGGGTGACGGCTCTGTTCCATATCTTGATTACGGTAGTACTTACACGACTGTACGTATTTGTTAAAAATGCATAGTTCTGTACACTAAAGTGAATTTTACTGTGTGTAAATTATACCTCAATAAACCCAACTTGAATACAAAATCTCAGCAGAAAATGCTCAATGATTAAGAAAGGCAGCCTTCAAAACAGCTGATGAACTTCCCGCCTACATTAAGATCTCGAGGCCTTCTCCCAAGCTGGATCTGGTGGTGCTCAGAAGCCAGGCACTCAGTCACTCTTGGACACATAGTTTAAATAAAGCACTAATATGTAAATCAATAAAGTCGCGTGCCACCATGCCACTGCGTCTGGGGTTACTCATTTAGGATGTTTTCAAGCCTGTACTTCATGAGAGAGCTTCTGACATTCTGACATGAAGGTGCTGTTGACTTTACAGGGTGCTGCATATGTCCCTACCTTGCTTTGCCTAGAGTTCTCACTGCTTGGATGTCACTGCTTTTACAATCATTGGAGTCTAGAAGTTATTTCAGACTGAGAATTCAAGCCTTCCCTGTGTTTGTGTTTTCGATGATAAAGCAAATTAATCTTTATTATTCTGACCAGACATAACACAGAGAAAAGAGACTTCCCTAATTCAGTGATATTCTTATAGATTACTTGTACAGATTTGGCCCCAAAATATTTATGTCCTTGACATTCAAAGGATTTTGTTTAATTTTCTTCTGGATGCCATGACCATAATATACTGTCTCCATTTTGAATGGCTATGATCTGAAACTAGGCTTTATTTCCTCTCTATCCTTCTCCCAGTAAAAACATTTATTAGAAATCCGCTATATGGAAATAAATGCTAAAGGCAGACAATGAGAAATTCAAAGATGCAGGCTTTTGGGCGGCCTACATCAGCTCTTCAAAACCTCCCATGGAAGGCAGAGTGTGATGTGTTATAAGCAGAGGCTGAAATATAGTGCTAAAGCAGCAAGGGGGAGGGGAAACAATCTGGGAAGGTGGAGTTTAAGCTGGGCCCTTGAAGGATGAAGAAGATTGAGACTGCAGACGGTCCAGGCTGAGGAACTACTTTGCATAAAGGGTCTTGTGAGTGCACGTTTGTTTAAGCCGGTTATCATCAGCTGGCATCCTGGAGCCTGAAAACCACGACTATTTAAAATTCTTTTGGAATTTCCATGTCTCAAGGACTTGGGGCTCTCCATTTCTCCATGAATCCCAAAGTACCCTATTCTCTCACACACTACAGCTTCATGTACTTAAGTTACCGTCCTTGTTCAAACGGCATTTATTTCAGCGGGGACCCTCGTTTAATTGGATTGCTTGTGGCCGAGTGCCAAGTTATGAAGAGGCGAGAGAAAAATAAAAATAAAACGAATAAGAAAGGGAGAAGAGGGCACACTGGTGGCAGGCTTTAAGACGGGGTGGAGCACTTGCTCCTCTCCAGTGGGGGTATCGATCCAGGATCTTTAATCTCCTTGGGGAGTGGTGTTAGCAAAAAACACTAATAATGAATGCAGGAGAAACTTCATTGTGGAATTGTCATTACTAATAAGAAAATGAAAATCATCTAAATGTTCATCAACAGGGAACTGCTTAGGACTTCCCTGGTGGCACAGTGGTTAAGAATCCACCTGCCAATGCAGGGGACATGGGTTTGAGCCCTGGTCCGGGAAGATCCTACAAGCAACTAAGCCCGTGCACCACAACTACTGATCCCGCACCACAACTACTGAAGCCCGCGTGCCTAGAGCCTGTGCTCCGCAACAAGAGAAGCCACTGCAATGAGAAGCCCACGCACCGCAACGAAGAGTAGCCCCTGCTTGCTGCAACTAGAGGAAGCCTGCGTGCAGCAACGAAGACCCAACGCAGCCAAAAATAAAATAAATAAATTAAATAAATTAAAAAAAATACTCAGGCCCTTCACAATTAAGTAAACTTAAAAAAAAAACCAGGGAACTGCTTGAATGGAAAATTGATTATTTACATAATGGGATACTATAGTCAGTAAGAAAAAAAATAGTATGAAGGGATAGGAAGATCTCTAGGATAAATTACTCATGTTATTTAAAAATCAGGGTGCAGAAGAGTATGTATAATGGACTCCCTTTTATATTTGCATACGCACACAAACTTCTAGGAGGATACATAAAAATTGTTCACGTTGGTTACATCTGGAGAGTGAAGAGTGAGGGTAGGAGAAAGAGAAAAATTTACTTTTCAATTTATACCCTTCATAACTGAGTTTATTTTTAACTACTTGTGCAGAGGAAGATAATCATGATCACATAAAGTATTAAAGAATACTTACAATAGTTCCTGGGCTGACTTGCAATTTAATATGAAGACCACTGGCTACTGTTGTTAGAGGGCCAATACAGAGACTAGAGGTTCATTTCAATAACTATTAAACGGTTTAAAAGTGGTTACTGGATATGTCATTGTCTCAATCCTTGAGCAGCCAACAGCAGAGTGCAGCATCAAGTTAAGACAAAGAGAAACACAACAGACATGATGTGAATGTGTGGGAAAGCCAGGCAGAAAAGACTTCCTGGTGGAGGCATGGATTAGGGTTTGGATTGGTGAAGCAGAAGAAGCAGGGAAAGGGCAACAATGAGAAAACAAGGAAACAATATGGTGAGCCCTTCACTTGACATACAGACATTTGCCCTTCTTATTTCTGTTTTGGATCCGATCAGCACTGGAAGCAAGAAAGAATTCTAAGATATGAGAATCCCAACCCCTCTCAATCACAGTGGCAATACCTTTCCATCAAAGACTTTAAAGACTGAAGCTACTTGGACCAAGACCCATGAACTAGACTTAGTAATGAGACAACACTACTAAGGAATTCCCTCCCACCGCCCACCCCGCAACACACATGCATGCTTAAGCATGTACACAGGCACTTTAAAACAAATTCTCATCTCCTTTTCTTTGTCAGAGGTAAAAAAGCTTTGCCACATATATGAATAATATTCGACTAGCCAACCTCCCTTTTAAAGGAGTGTTCTTTATCAGTGTATTTGCTTAGTGCTCTATCCCAAGAACTTTCTCCAGAAACACTGTCCTCTTTTTGCAAGTGTGGGGACAGGAGTAGGAAGAGGAAGATCTCTGCCCTGATCAACAGTCTTACTATTTCTCACCATCACTGGTACCCCAAAGTGGAAGGGCCAGGGGACCCAGAGCAGTCTTTCCTGTGGATTCAGATTCTCTTTCTAATGGAAACAGTAGAATAACCTATTCAGTTTATTCTTCTAAATGCCAGTTTAGCCAAGATGACTGGATACCTTAGTTTTTGGTAAGATTATCATTTTTTCAGATTTCCTCCCTCTCTCTCTGGAGAAATTATGTGAGATGAGCAATAATTCTCTGTGTTCATTTAGGACATCTGACCAAGCCAGGCTTAACTGCTACTATTGTAAGGGAATTCACCATTTGCGCTATGGTATCAATATAGCAAAGAAACACTGCCAGTTACCTTAGAAAATGATCATAATAAATAATCGGCTGATTGTTTATCACTAGAAAGAAAATACTGAAGCACTTTTATTACAGAAACCCATTGGAGGCTCTTGGCAATCTAAGAACAAATGAGGAAATATTAAGAGAAAAAACAAAGTAATATTAGCCTATTCCTAAAAACTCTCCTGGCTGGCATTATAAAACAATCTCTTGAATGGCAGGAAATAATATATCTCACCACATGGGAAATCTTAGGTCTTTGTGGGTTATTTTCTTTTATTTTGTGTAGGTCCCAAAAGAAGTTAAAAAACGTCATGTGCAGGGGAGGGAGGGAGCGTGGAAGTGCAAAAACAGCAGCTTCCAAGTGGCCCATGTGGCAGCCAGTGAGCCTGGTAACCAGGAATCAGGAATCAGCCAGGCCGGGCGGTGGATCAGAAAGCAAAAAATGCTGACTTACGGTGGAGCAGAATTCTGCTCTTGTAGCTAAGAATAAAGTACAAAATTCCTGCTCCCTTTTCAAGCTGCTCCTTGGCCTTCCTCAACTTGGAGAATGTACTCCAGCTTGGGTCAGGGATGAAACTGGAGCAGCCACACTAGAAGGGCACTTGGCCTCACACCAACATGCTTCTTTCTTGACTTGCTCTCTGCCAGACCAGTGCAAACATTCAGCATTCCACGGCCGAGGCCACACACACGAAAGCCATCAGGTGGAGATGGCCACAAACGTACTTTCTCACAGTGGGGAGAACAGGTGGGAAGATGAGGTGGGGGAAGGTCAAGAACAGGGTGGAGAGAAGGGAACCTCATGAATGCTTCAAACTCTATGCCAGGAGGACAACAAACAGATATTTCCCTGGCTATCAACCTGAGAAAAGCCATTTTTTTTAAACAAGGTCTCATATGTTCCCCTGTACCACTCCCTCCGTGCCAATCCCCAGATGCCAAAACAAATTGAAAAGCTATATCACAGGGAACTCTACTCAATACTCTGTAATGGCCTATATGAGAAAAGAATCTTAAAAAAGAGTGAATATATGTATAACTGATTCACTTTGTTGTACACCTGAAACTAACACAACATTGTAAATCAACTATACTCCAATAAAAATTAAAAAACAAACAAACAAAAAACAAATTGAAAAGCTATAAAGATCTGTGGTTAAAAGAACAAGCTCCAAACTATTTGTGCATGTTACCTAAAGAGGCCTCAAAGTGATGGACTGAAGTAAAAAAAATAAGAACTGGGAGAAATAGTACCACATGCCACAAGACATCAGGAGGAATGCATACATGCCAAGAAACCAGAGAGGCTCCCAGAAGGTTCTTTCTCAGCAACCCCTCTCAAGGAGAACTAGCATATTGAACTTGCCACATAATTGCTTTTCAGGTCTGTTTCCCAAATAATCCCTCAGTGAATACCTACGTCAGCAAAACAACAGGAATTTTTATATTGATCCTATAATACTGGCAGGTCTGTGAGCTATAGGCCTCAGTCGGGGCAACACATAAAATATTGCCAGTGGGGATATGAAGTTTTTATCTAATGTAGATGATGCAGAAAATGGGTCCATTTTCTTCCTTTTTCCAGATGGCAGAATTTTTTTCCTTATACAATGCCCATTTTAATGGCAATTATGCCCAGACCAGCTTTCAGTGAGCCCATTAGAAACAGCCAGCCCAGCACAACCTCTTGGACTGCCTGCACCCTGGGGACAGGGAGGCTATTTACAGGGCAAAGTCCTGGATGACTTAACCTACATCCTGGGCCTCCCAGCTCCAAACTTTAATCCTTGTTCTTGAAGCCTACTCTGTCACTGACTTGCAGATTTGGCCCTCACTATTCTATGCCCAGGCATAAATTTACCCCCTTACAGCTTCTGCCTAGCCAGTCCCCTTGCAGTAATGCCTCCCAGCTGATTCAGCCCCTGGTCCTCTGGCACCTGGCTGCTTCGGGGGGCAGCACTCCCCCTCAAAGAGATGTATTTTTAAGGCATGCTATTTGTTTCCAGATAGTGAAGTTCTCTATCAGTCAAATATGCAATCTAATTTATTTGTTTCAACAGACATACCAAAAACACATGATTGTAAGACGGTTAGTGCTGAAGGTACGACAAATAAGGCACTGCTCTCACCCTCAAAGAACTTACCCATTACTAATGCCCCACACTGTGTAGAAATCAGCCCGCCCCATGGAAGCCATCTTATGGAACAAAAGCAAAATAATAACAATGCCTTAGAGTCATTCTAAACTTTATAGATTTCAAGAGGCTAGTACATATATTTCAATATTAATGATCTTAAGTCAAATTCTCACTAGTGAATTGAAAGAGATCCTTAACATCATTTAACCAACTTTGGGCTATCTCTAGTCCCGCCCCCCTTAGCACACCTCCCTCATTAACTTCCTTCTCCCCAAAACTTAGGAGGCGTCATGCTTCCATTCCATTCCTCATCCCACATATTCAATTCATTTTCAAGTCCTGTGTGTTCTGCCACCTTGAAATTATACACTTCTCTCCAGCCTCACTGCTGTCACCTTACTCAAGCCATCTGAATTACTACGGTAATCTCCTAATTGGTTGCCTTGCTTCCCCTTTTGTCCATGTACAATCTATTTGCCACGCAACAGCCAGTGATCAGGGTGCCCATAACATGCAAGGAAATGGTGGTGAATTTGGTCCCAGCAACTTTTATTAGCCTGGAATGCTGGGCAGTGATCTAACATGCAGGAGGATGAGCAATAATTTGGATTTGGCAGTGCCAGTGACCTCAAAGCATCACTCCTCTTTGACAAAGGCAAGAATGAATTACTGTATATAAGGTTCCAGGAAGACAGCTGTAATCATGTAGATGCATGCCACTCAGAGACACTACAGAATGCACACTACACATAGTGACATATTCCAGAGGGTATGGAATGAGAAACAGAGGTAGACCAAGGGAGAACTGAGTACACTTAGCGAAGAGTGACAGGGCGCAAAAGGATTTCAAGAATGAAGCTGGGAACAATACCCAGCCACCAGAAAGATGTTAACTCTGTCACGAGTGATGAAACCAGTTGAGAATTCCAGACACACAGTAAGGCCTTGAAGGGTAAAGAGCTCACATTATCTGAGCCCTGAGAGCATTTGTCTGGTGATTATCAGAAGACTGAAGAATAGAGACGAGGGTTATATTTAAAATGTTTATTAGTTTTCAAGTTCCTTCCCTACCGTTTGTTTGAAGTCTGGCCTATATACAACTGGCATAGTTTTGTGACTGTGAAAGATGTACTGCCTGTCACTATTCTTGGTGTCTCTTTTATTGAAAATAAACTGATGTTGTATTTGGATGGGCAGAGGATCTTATAAAAGATCTAAAGGGAAGAGATGGACACAGAGACGATGGAAAGCAATTTTACCAGCCTCAAACTGGAGTAAACTGTTACCATGCTTAGTCAGGCCTGGTTTGCTTGTCTGTTTTTGGTACTGATTTTAAAATGGTTAGTTATTTTAGCAGTCCAGTGTTGCATTAGCACTAAGACCACCATATCAGAGTGAAAACTATCACCAGGCCATTTCCCAGAGCCTGGCCAGCCATGCCCTCAGGTGAAACAACATCACTGCAGAGGTTTAGAAGGTGGTCAGGCTCGTTAGCATCCCTTAGGCATTTTTAACACACAGAATCCAACCCCTTCTTATATCACATTTTGAGGAGGTTAAGCCCGTTGCTACAAGCCCAGTTCTTTTCACAAATCAGAGGTTACTGGGGGTTTAAGACGGAATTCATTTTTACTGAACCAATGCTTTGCTCTTACTACAGTGGATTATGCTGGCAGGAAACTCTGCCTGGAGGGTGCGATCAATAACTAGAGCAGAGGGAAGAGGGCAGAGCATAGACCACATGTCCTACTGGACCGAGCAGCTTGAGGATGAAGATTCTGTCTTATTTGTCTCTTTAGCCTCAAGACTCAAAGATGCCCAGCACTCACTCAATGCTTGTTGAATTGAACTGACAGTTGTAAAAAAAAGAAAAAAAGAAGCCCAAGGGTGGAACTTGGTGAGCGGGGTGGAAGGAAACTGGAAAAATAAGGGTT
Source organism: Balaenoptera ricei (assembly GCF_028023285.1). NCBI lineage: Eukaryota > Metazoa > Chordata > Mammalia > Artiodactyla > Balaenopteridae > Balaenoptera > Balaenoptera ricei. Next base: position 105,857,203 of record NC_082641.1, read on the forward strand.
TGGGGGTATTAGAGGAGTAAATAACTCTGGTAGGAAACGAGTGGAGAGAAAAAAAATTACAAAAATTTACCAAAAATGAATGGAGAACCAAATGTCAAAAGAGGATCCCACAAAGCATTCCATTCATACAAAGGTATGCATGAGTGCACACAAACACACGTGTGTACACATGTGCACACAAGCATGGTCAATACCAGTGGGGAATAGAACTCGCTAGAAGGACTGAAGGGCAGGAGGGGTCTGGGAGGCACCCTCTTTGCTTTTAGCCCCTGCTCCCAGGATGGGGAGGTGGGGGGCTGCGGCTGAGGGAGGCTGGGTGCAGCCATGGGGCGAACTCCAACCGGAGGCCCCACTTAGGTTGGGAGCTCCAGACACTGGACTCCACGGTTCTTTCCTTTGTTCCACAGGAACACAGGGGATGATCCCTCTTCACTAATTCCAAAGGAGATCCCTTCTAGTTCAATTTCCCAATGTAAACCAAAATCTACCTGACAATTCACCTTGTTTCTGTCATCCATATATAGCAATGAACGAACTGCTCCCTATAAATAGGTTTGCAACACTGGGTTGTGCCTTTTGCAAACATGAAAGTGGAATTGGCCTGACAGCGATCAATAATGCTTGCCTACTTCCCTGTGCAGCTCTGTTTATTTTTAGTCCCTACACAGAGCACAATGTTTGTAGGAAAAACTCTATATATCACCTTCAAGAATATTACTAACTAATGACCCAGGCAGAAAAAAAATTACACCTACTTTATTCCTATCATTCCCTTTTTTATAGGAATAAATTCAGACTCGGCAGGAATTTGTTCTACTACCTTATCACATAGATTCAGGCCTTTGGGGAAGGAGATCATGAAGCTTATAAAATTCCATACTTCCTTTATTACTCTCTGTTTTCTTCCATTTGCCAGTTTATCTAAGAGTTCGTTTCTCCATTGCACAGGCAAAGAGGTGCATCCTAGTGCACATAAACCCAAAAAGAGAGCTTTCGGTTGCTTAGAAATAGGAAGGCGTATGACCCGCTGCCTCATCTCTTTACTTGTACATCATCATTTAGAGCACAAAGCTGCAAAACCCCAATGAGAAGCATCACCGGGTTCAGCAGTATAAAAGGTGCATTAGAAAAGGGATTGGAAGCTGGAGCAAGTAATTGGGACTTGATTCTCTGCAAGGGTTGTCTTGCCCGTCTCTGCGTTTCCTGTGGAGTTCAGCATAATGCCCTCACACAGCTGGTGTCATTTAATGCCAAACAAGTTTCTCCTGGACATAAACTGTATTTGGATTATTTCTTGCATATTGGAGTCACCAGTGAACTTGTGAATTCCTTGGGAGCCCAACTAGAGTTCCATCCTCATGTTTGCATCCTCAGCAACCAGACCAAAGCCTAGAATGACATATGCTCAGGAAGTCTCGATTGAAAGGTCAGATTATGTCACTGTGTGACCATGGGTAAGTCGCATAACTCCTTAGGTCATTCATGTCCTTAGCCAGGGGGTTGAATGGAGTTTATGACAGTAACCATCAGTGGGCATGTGATTGCCCTGAAATTCTGGGCAAAATTTTATTTGGCAGAGTATGTGTATAATTTTTCTGAGAAGAGGGTACATATCTTTTATTGTTTCAAAGACTCTGTGACTGTTCTCTGCCCCCAAAAGTTTAAAAATCTTTAGCCTAGAGCAGTAGTTTCCAAAATTATTGAATCATGAATTCCAACACTAAAAAGCTTTTGAACGTGCACACCATGCTCATGTACTAGATATGTGCCCATGTACTATATTAGGTCCATTATAAAACAAACATCAAAATGACAAATGGGGGCTTCCCTGGTGGCGCAGTGGTTAAGAATCTGCCTGCCGATGCAGGGGACACGGGTTCGAGCCCTGGTCTGGGAAGGTCCCACATGCCGCGGAGCAACTAAGCCCGTGAGCCACAACTACTGAGCCTGCGCGTCTGGAGCCTGTGCTCCGCAACAAGAGAGGCCGCAACAGTGAGAGGCCCGCGCACCGCGATGAAGAGTGGCCCCCGCTTGCCGCAACTAGAGAAAGCCCTCGCACAGAAACGAAGACCCAACACAGCCAAAAATAAATAAATAAATAAATAAATAAAATTAAAAAAAAAAAAAGACAAATGTACAAGGTAAATATGAAATAAGCAATACTTTAAATATTTTTCTTTAACTACATCTAAGAGTAAAAACCCTTTTCATCTTACTGAACAATCGTCATTTTATTAAGAGGAATGTGACTGAATATACTTCGTGTTGAAAATCTAGATTTAATTATTTGTGATGTGTTAATTTGAAGGCCTAGTTTTAAGTTCAATTTATTTTACATAGGTGGGTTTTAATGGCTGTCATAATTTTAAGCAATAAAACCACATACAACATAAACATTTCCAAACTCTGTTTTCACAATATTCTCTCTATAATAAGAGTTTCTTTAAAATTCAGTTATTTTCTTAGTCTTAGAATGATACCTTTATTTTGAGAGGACAAATTAATTATGTTTTTAATTTTTTAATTTTAATTTTTTAAAAATTTATTTATTTATTTATTTATGGCTGTGTTGGGTCTTCGTTGCTGCGCACGGGCTTTCTCTAGTTGTGGCGAGCGGGGGCTACTCTTTGTTGTGGTGCACCGGCTTCTCATTGCGGTGGCTTCTCTTGTGGAGCACGGGCTGTAGGCGTGTGGGCTTCGGTAGTTGTGGCGCACGGGCTTAGTTGTTCCGCGGCATGTGGGATCTTCCCAGACCAGGGATCGAACCCGTGTCCCCTGCATTGGCAGGTGGATTCTTAACCACTGTGCCACCAGGGAAGCCCTAATTATGCTTTTTTTAAAAAAATGACCTCTTAATATACTACTGAAGTTGCTTATTATCACAGAAGTGGTTAACAAAATATGAGACCATTTCCTTTTCATACAAAGAAAAATGAATATAACTTATTGGTAAGTTTGACATCTCAAGTATTTTTCAACAAGGTAACCAGCAAACCTCTGTGAGGTTTCATGGTCCCTTCTTAACCTTATACAAAATATCGTATGGCTTCTGCTATATGGTGTATTAAAGGTTTGTTTTTATAAAATTAACTACGAAGTAGTATTCTGCAGCATTTTGTGTTCCTCTGGCTTCAACAAGTTGGCTGCGCTAGCTTGTTTATGAATGATACAGTGAATGAATTTCTCTCTTGTAACCTTACCCTACAATCCTTCTCTAAGGAACAGCTGCTGTTTAAGAGGAAATGCTACTTAGGTTTTTTCATAAAACACTTTCATTAAGATTATGAATAAATCTCATCTAGTGGTGGCTCACCAAAAAGAAGCACTTCGTATATTTCATTGGTAAAAGAGAAATGAACCAATACAATAGATTAGATCTAACATCTTACCAATGTAGAACAAGTCTTTTGCTCCCCATAACTTGTTCTAATACGGTATTTGCTTCTTCAAGATTTCAGCAATATCTTCAATAATACTTTCAGCAGCATTTTGACAAAGAAACTCATTTTAGATAGATTGTTTTTAACATATCTTATCTGGTCTTACATTAGGAGGAAGAACAAGTGTTTCCTAAAGATATGTAGCTTTTTTACTTTTGGGTACAAGTAAAAAACGTCAAAAGAGGTTCAAACCACCATTTAGTTTGATGAAATTTCATAAAGATTAGTAGGTGAATTTAAACATTGGTTAAAAAAAAAGTTGCAGAGGTTATCCTCCATGTTTTGCTAATCATGGTACCTTCATATTATCATTAGGAAATTTCTCAAGGCAAAGTATACACCTCCTTCTAAAGTATTCATTCTTAATGATAGTAGATGTAAGTCTGTATTTCAGTTATTTGTCTTGATAATTTTGAGATCTGAGGGCTGATTTCTGATCAGAACTGATTGTACCGTTGTTTTTAACTCACAACGCAGCTAACAAAGAGCCTGTCCTAGAATGAAGTGTCAGCTCTTCCATCCTCATATTGCTCCCTTGTGATTGCTTTCACAATTAGTGATATCTTTAATCCATACTTTGTTTTTGCCAGAATCTTTTTAAGCTACTTGCCCTGTTTTTTTTGTTGTTTTTTTTTTGTGGGGGGGGGGTGGTTATTGTTATTGTTGAAAGCTAGTTTAATTGAAACTAATAATATTCTGCAGATTAACTTAATTGGACACATACAAATACAGTGCAACATGCTGTAGACAAGTGAGGGGATCATTGTCAACCCTTGTATGTTGAGGGAAACTTACTCCTCCCTCAGAATATAGGACCTCCTGACTTGAAGAACAGGGGAGGGTACAAATACAAATTCATATATAGTAGTAAAATTTAATTTTTCTTATTTTTGGAGTATAAAAAATGAAGAGACATTCTAGTACTTTTTTCCCATGCCCCATTGGTTTATCTTGGAAATTTCACTTTCTAAACCCTGATCTAGATAATCTCCAGTGCCATTTCCAACTCAAAAATTAAAAATTAATGGATGTCCTGCTAGAAAGGTACTCTCATTGACTGCTCAAACAACTCTTAGATAATCCCCAAACTTATGTTTCCTGGTAGCTCTGGAAAAACCCTCCATCTACAAGTCTACTGAGTGAGGAATGAAGGCAGGTTACCTGGGTGAGTCTTCTCCTGCTGTCACCTAGAAGAGAGCCTGGTTGAATTCATCCAGAAGGACCAGGTAAGGTCGGCCAGTGTCTGTCTCCCCATTAGCCTACATTCACATACTCCTCAAATGGACTGGCAGTTTTTAGCCTCCACAAACAGTAAAGCATGTGATTGTGATGTGTCTCCAAGCAAAATTATTCAGCACACACAAATTTCACTTGGAGGCCTTGACAGCTGCAAGTGGGAAGTATGTGATGGGGTCAGGTGTTCTCATGGTTGTTCTGGACAGCTCCATTTTGTGTGGGAAGACGAAACAAATTGTATTCTATTATGTGGAAGGGCTAAGTTTTCTAACTTTAGAATCTGTTAGCACCTGGATTATTTTCTTTGAATGTGGTTTTGTACATTTGCCATGCTGAGGGGCAGGAGCTCCAGAAGTCTAGTGTGTTCTCTGTGGCCAGTGGTAACAGTCATCTACCAGGCAGTGGGCCAGACAACCCAGTTCAGCGACCAAAGCCTATTTCAAGAGTCTGAAAGGACAGACATAAACATCTAGGAGAAATTATTTGTACAGCGGCAAGACCTGGTTACCCTTAAGTAAAATCTCTTAAGGGACTAGCTTACAAGAACATAGGTAGGTTTTAAAATAAAGAAAGACAGGGACTTCCCTGGTGGTCCAGTGGTTAAGAGTTCACGCTTCCAGTGCAGGGAACACGGGTTCGATCCCTGGTCGGGGAACTAAGATCCCGCATGCTGTGTGGTGTGGCCAGAAAAAAGAAAGAAAGAAAGACAGGACCAAAAGACAGTCTTTGGAATTTTGTCCAGTCAAATTTCCTCCATGAAAATTAGCTTCTCTTCTGTTCTTTGAGAACTCCCAAGAAGGAGATTACAAAGCCTCTAATTCCTTTCCTCTCACAACCAGAGTCTTTCATGAAAGCTAAGGATAAGTCACTCTTAGGAAATTAACCTTGATTGGCTATGTCTGTATTTGAGGACAGGACAGTGTAGAGACTATAGGTAACATTAAGGCTTTCTTTCTTCAGAAAGAAAGTTTTGTTAACAAAAAGAAAGACAACAAGAAAAATAATTCTATCTAAGTTGTTTCCTGTATTTTAGAGATTCCACCAACATTATCTACTGGTAGCTCTGGAAAAACCCTCATCAGAAAGCCTAAGATAATAAAGGGTTGTATGTATCTCAGTTAAAATTATGTAATACGCTTTTCAGTAGGCTTTTTAGAAAGTGACAAGATGGCTCTTATAAATGAAGCTTTCATCTGTGCTACTTCCTTGCACACAGGTTTATAAGCACTGGTATTGTATTTCCTATATGAAGGGACAGAGGTTATTAACTGTGTGAATCTTGACTGGGTTCCTGTTACATGTTTGCGTACTGGATTCCCTCTCTATTTTCCTGTGAACCTAGACCCTCCATACCCACCCCCATCCCCCCATTTATGCCCTTCTTGCATTAAAGTATGAAACCTACTGGTTAATCTTGCTTGGAATTTGTGATCAGACAAATTGTATTTGAGCTCTTCCATATAACACAGGTAAAAGAAACAGCCAAAATAGGAACTCAAACAGCCAACCAGTAGCCTGGTGAGCATTGCCCTTACAATTAAAAGTTGCCAACCAGAAAATTTTACATCTTTCTCCCTGCAGAAAGGAAAAATAAACGGTCTTGAAAGATGAATATAATCATAGAATATTAACACTGGAACAAGTCCATAAAAACAATCCATTTTTTTTGTTCCTTTTCTAGAAGAGAGACATCAGGCTTAGAAAGGAGCCTGGGGACTTACTGCATATCCACCTCTTGTTAGAGGCAGAGCCAGACCCAGGCTCAGGCTTCTGATTAGGGTCAAAGAAGAATGGGGGACCTGGCCTTCTGGTCACTTATGTTGACATCAAAGAGAAATCTCATAGCAGTAACTAAAATTAGATAACCATTTTCATAGGGTGGTAAGGAGTTCTACAAGGCACATAAAGATTTAAATATTTATTAGTTATTCATACATTTTTGAAACTAGAAAGGGATTTTTTCAAAGATTTTCAAAGCACAAATCTATTTCAGGCACTCCTAAATATTTTCTAGGATGTTCCCACCAACATCTGTCAACTGACAGAGGCCTAGAAAATGAGCTAACTTTATAGCTCACAACCAGCTTACTTCATCGTGGGCAAGAACCCGGCACACACAATGGTGCAGCCAGACCCAACTGCCACATCACTTGTGTTTGCTTCAATTAGAAGCCAACAGACCTCTTCCTGCCAAATGGAAACCACTCCCAGAATTTTCATTCCAGAGGGACGTCTGTGAGAGCTGTGCTTCTAACCCTTTTCGAACATACCATACCTGGATCAGGAATAAAAATGTAGGCTCTGTGTTTAAGCTGGAGAAGGAATAAAGACTAAAAAACACTGTCAAAATACTTTCTTCTCATTGAGGCTCCAAACCACTCAGCTCACCTCTTGAAAGTTATAACCTGCATGAAATAATCCTAGTTCAAAGTGGAGTGTTTTAATCTGCATTAATGGCCTTTGAAAAGGTGAGCCTAGGAAGGCCTCTGAGATTCAAGCAGTGAAACTATCTATGCAGAGTACATGGAATCCATGAGCCAGGGTGCTCCTGTGAAGGACTCTGTGCTGGAAGTGAATGAATCCTTGGTGCTCTAAAGACAGACTCAAATTCAGTCATCTCGGCATGCCCCCATCTGCTCATCCAAATAACCGCCGGCTCTCTGTGCTTGCGTTCAATTGCTTAATCTAGCATGAGGGGATGGTTTCTCTCAGAATCCAAGGCTCCATCTTGGTCTGGCTCCCCCAAACAAGGTATGGGGGTATGGGGCAGATGCAGGAAAGCACTGCTTTTTTTCCTAGTCTTTTGTTAAAATTAGAATATGCAAATGTATGCAAAGTTAGGTATCTTCTGTGGTGAAAATTCCCACATATAAATATTAAATCTTCCTCATATTACCCCAAAAATAAAAGTAAAAAGCAACTGGATTCCCTAAAAGTGTACTTTTCTCCCATATCCATATATAATACTACTTCACATTCAAATATTGGGATAAATGAGGTTTCAAGAGAATTCACTTTTAACTGGCTGCTTACTCCTTGTTAGGAATTTCAACCACCGGGTAAATCTATACCTATAACTGTATATAGCTGATTATCACTTCCCATTTATACTTCTAGAATGTGAAGGGTACCATTTTAATTGGTATTCAGAGGTCTGCTAATGTGCAGACCCAAGCAGTTCAATTATTTTGCCCAACTGGGAAAGTGAGTTATCTAGAAACAAATGGGAATGACAGATTAAAAGGCTATCCTTGTTAATACTTTCAAATTGGGCTAAAGTTAGTTATACCCTGTTGAGTTCTTCCACTTCTTAGGATGAACAATGCAGTAAGCATGTCGAGACATATTGCTTGGGCCTCTAATCTTAGCTGTGACATTTCCTGTCTCATGTCCTACCATCAATAGTGACCTACTTGCTATACTATGTGACTTTCCAACTGGGTCTTTTAATGCTCACACATGGGAAACACAATTATTTTTATATTTAGCACAAGGTATAGCTGTGAAACATTTCAAACGATTTCTAGTTCAAGATATCCACACTAATCTTATTTGGTGGTAATCTTTTTTTGCTTTGTCATTTAGAAACATAATAATAGTTATAACCCATTAAAAACAAAGCTTTCACCTTTTTAAAAAAAAATGTGAAAATGCCACACTATGTCAGTATCTAATAAATTGAAAACTAATGAGCAAAAAGTAAAAGAATCATGTCCTAGTTACTTATCTTGTTTGAAGAACTGGACACAAATGATTCTTGTTGAAAGTGACAAGAAACAACACTGCTGGTATTATTTAGGTTTGAAATTCTTGGAAAAGTGAAAATAACTTATTAATGATGATAAAAGAGTAGACAAAAACTAACATTCAGAAATGCAACAGAAGTGTACAAAAAGAGCCACAGGATTTGTTAGGTAAAACTAAAGCTCACCAAAAAACAATGCACGATGAGATTACAAATACTGAGCAAGAAAGCCTTATAATACAACAAAATATGTCTGAAAGTAACTCAGGAAAGTTGATTTGCTAGGCAAAGTAAAACTGTCATCCATAGTTTTATAATTAAGAAGAAAGCCATCATTGCAAATTTATGTGTGTATGTAACATAGCAAATGACTGTTTAAAATTTTAAGTCTTTTCTTGTTAGCTTTGATCCACAAACTCTAAAGAAATGAACAAAGGATCCAACACTCTAATGAGGAATACTTGTTCCATGTCACTAGTGAGTAAGCAAATTCCCAACACTTAACCAAATCTCCAAAACAGATGTCAGGAGTCTGCAATACACCTATTTAAGTGAATTTCCAACTCTGTGGCTATACCAGCTCAAAAGCAGCTGCTTTTGTGAATCATAAAGGGCCTTTCAAAGCACAGTGTTCACACATGGAAAAGCACATGTTCTACTTTGCCTCTGCCAAAGAAGCCTCACTGCCACCCCCCAAATCCTTGGGAAATATTCCAGCAATGTGTGTGCACCCATTATGGATTCTTTCTCATTGCTACTGCTTTTGCTATATATTTTCTATAACCTCATGCTGTTTCCCACCCACACAGCTTAGAAAGAAAAAAGAAAGAAAGAAAGAAAGAAAGAAGGCTTTGTTGAGCCATAGAAAGGCCAATCTACTGTATATGAAAACTACCCTATAAAAGGCAGGCTCTCAAGAGCTTACATAGACCATGCACCTGTCTAACTTTAGTAGTAATGATACGCTGACCCAGCCCTTTAATTACTGATCTCATTGTCACCTGGATCCTGATGGCCTCTTACCCAATCACACACCCAAATCTACCCAGGTTATAAAGTGAGGAAGAAAGGGGTCCCTGCCAGGATGCACATGAAGGAACAGCATCAAAACATCCTCTTCCCTTTTTTTTTTTCTGACTTGTCTCTGATACAAAACAAAAACAAACGGAAAGAACTAGATTAAAAATTACTCTCAAATGCAGATGTATTCTACTCACCATAAAATTTAGATCTGCTTTTGGAAATCTGATATGGGGAGTGTAGCTGAGAAGTGTACTTCATAGTAAGCGAGTCTAACAGGTTTGTGTGGTAGTGGAACACCAGAAGGCAGAAAACAGCATCAAGTGAGTTTAGACTGATCCTGGGCACAGACGCTGTAGTCTGAGAGGTCACCTGGGGAAAGATCTGGGGAAGATGAGCAGGTAGGAGGGAAACGTGAAGTTCTTGTCAAAGTTGAAATGGTGATTTATTTAATTGAGTGGTAAAGTCACACTGAAAGCCTCAGAAAATAACGGCTCACAACATATTTAGCAAATGACACGGCAACCCACACAACTACAGGGAAAGAAAAAACACAAACGCACGTACTTTAATAGAGAAGGTCCTGAGCTGAAAGCCAAAGAAAAGGGACTTCGGAAGAAGGCTCTCTGTTTCATTTCTGTCAATCCCGTCCAAATTAATATGTAAGGTAAAGCTATTTTTCAATTTGCACCTTCATAATTACTTCAGAATAATTAACAACACAGTTCTAAGAATAAATCATTTTAGTAGATACCTGAGTGCAAATGAAAAATTGTGTCTAAGAGAAAACAATTTTATTTAAGTGAATTTGCCACTCCAAATTATCATGCAATTATTATTCTCCCAATTTACAATTTAGCTTTATATGTATACCTTCATTATTTTAAGCGTTTATGCCCTGAAATTAAAGGAGTTGGCATCCTTAAAACTATAATCAATATAAAAACTAGAGTTAAGAGTATTACTCAAATTTCCCTCTTGGATTAAGCTCTTGAATTCTTATATAATACATTGTAGGGCTCCCCCGGTGGCGCAGTGGTTGAGAATCTGCCTGCCAATGCAGGGGACACGGGTTCGAGCCCTGGTCCGAGAAGATCCCACATGCCGCGGAGCAACTAAGCTCGTGTGCCACAACTACTGAGGCTGTGCTTTAGAGCCCGTGAGCCACAACTACTGAGCCTGCGTGCCACAACTACTGAAGCCCATGCGCCTAGAGCCCGTGCTCCACAATGAGAGAATCCACTGCAATGAGAAGCCCGCGCACCGCAATGAAGAGTAGCCCCCGCTCGCCGCCACTAGAGAAAGCCCGCGTGCAGCAACGAAGACCCAACACAACCAAAAATAAATAAAAACAAACAAACAAAAAAAACATTGTAGTAAGTCTATCTTGTTTTCCAAAAAACTTTGATATCTATATTTTATTTTCCCTCAAAGAAAGAAAGAAAGCAGGCTTTTTTAGTTCTCAAATTTTGCAGGAAAAAAAGCTACAGCGTGCATACTCAGCTCATTGACAATTATTATCCTACCTTATTCCTAGTGTAGGAGATAAAAGACTGACAATGGATTCTTAGAGATTAATACTTCTAAATATTAACTCCATTAACTTATTCATTTGATTGTTCATTCATTTTACATATACAGCCAGGGTCTCTGCCCTCATGGAACTTACATTTTAGCGGGCGAAATAGACAAAAACAAGTATACAAGTTGGTAAATTACATAAGATTGTTCAAGTACCATATTGGAAACAAAAATGGGACAGAAACAGGTAATTGGGTGGGCGCCCTAAACAGATTAGATGGAAGAGTCCTGGGAGGTGCCTGTGACGAGGAACCCAGAATGGAAAAGAGGCAGTTGTTCAAACCAAGGACGTGTGATCCAAGCAGAGGGAACAGCAAATGCAAAGGGTCAGAGGTGGGAGTGAGACTGGCTTATTAGACAAACAGCAAGGAAGCTAGCGTGCTTGGAAAACTGAGTGAGGGCAAGAGGATAAGTGGTGAGGTCACAGAGATGGGCAGGGCCTGATCACTTAAGGCCCTACAGGCCACAGAGTCTTGAGACTGTCTGCCAAGGCAAAGGAAAGCCAAGGAGCGGAAGGCACATGAGCAGATGAAATTGAGTCTCAATCTGAGCTTGCCCACTATGTGGCCTAAGCGAATTGCTAGCATCTCTTAGATGCTAAATTCCTAATTTATAAAAGGGCACTCAGTAAATAATGACCAGTTGCAATCATCAGTAATAATCATTATTGTTACTGCTCTGATATGTAAATAAAGTTAATAAAAAATTTTTACATTCAAATAGGCCTATACTGTAAAATAATATATCAGAAATATAGAATTATTGAGAAATAAGCAAATGAATCTCTTTTATTCAGTAAAGATCATATTCTTATTGAGGACAAATAGACATAAATTAGTACATTCAAATTCATTAGGGCTTATTGTGGTTCTAATCAGAATAATTATTGATCTTGGCTCAGTTCTGTCCTTAATTAGTCTGCATTTTCTCTCCTTGTCAACCTAGCCTTGTCATTTTGTATCCAGAAATGTGTAGCAGTTCAGTGGTACCTACCAACTACACAGCAGTCATAAGGGCGAATTTCACAGTTATTTTTCAAATCACAATGTGTAGTAGACAATTATAATTGCCTGACAGCATCTATTGCCCCCTCACTTCCACACACATATTTCTTCCTTACTAACAGAATCCTGATTTTGTTCATATTCTTCTCTTCCCTCCCTCAGGCAATGATGGAGATCCTCTTGCTAGTGACTGATTTAGAGATGGGGCATGTGATCCTGTTCTAATCAACAGAAGAAAAGGCAGGTCTTCTTAGATTCTTGTGGGTAATGTTTTCATACTCTTCAAAAGGAGAACCTCTGGAAGGGGGATCCATTTTCTGTGCTATAGATATTGTCATGCTTGCAATGACATGTCTGTACTACTGCAGCCGCCTTGCATAAAAGAAGAACCAGTCTTAAGTGAAATGGTCCCTGAGGACAGCAGTGGCAGAGATGAAAGGAACCTGTATCATTGTCATTGTGCCACTGAATCAACCAATCCTGCTGCCTGACCTGCTTCTCTCATGAGATAATATACTTCCTTACCATGCAGGTCAATTTGGGATAGTCACCCAGAAAAGCCCAAGGGGAAAACACCCTAGAAATCACAACAGGAAGATGGTACTTTGGCATGTGAAGTTGGTACCAAATGGCCTGTCTCTGGCTTTCCCAATCTTTCAAAAACTTTGACTTTCATCTCCCACTTGCCTAGGACATCTGTTTTTCCCCCAGGACCCAAATAAAGCACAGCTCTTATTGGTCTTTTTTCCCATAAGGCTGCCAATTGTGAACCTGTATCTAATTACAAGAATATCAACAGAGAACACGTGGGACTAGCACAGATCCCAGGCACAAGCAGAAGCACTCCAGAGAGGAGGTGCAGTATTGTGATTTGTAGGCAGGAGGTATTCCTTTTCAGGAAGGAGGAACTACCATGATCATATTAGGACACTGCCTGTTTTTGTTTTAGTTATGTAGAGTTATTTTAAAATTAGGAAAATATTAGGAACCAGTAAAATAAAAAATCCATCTTAGAAAAAAGGCATAGATGATAACTGACTGTGTAGGGAAGGGATGCAGTGGGCTTATTGCTTGGGGAGCTGCTGGTGGGGGATGGGAATGATGTAAAATGAAAGATTATATAAATGTCTAATGAGTCACAATAAGCAAAAAAGCAGTATGGCTTGAAACCAAAGTAACCATTCCAGTCTAATAAGCATTTTTCCTACAAGAAAATTATAGAATTATAAATTTAGCCCATAAGGGAGAGCAGAAACTGTAATGCACACAGATTTCATAATTTTGTATAGTATTTGAGAAACATGACTTAGAAAATAGGGTGCACATTATAACTGGTGAAAATTTGCTAAGAGATCATAATTAAAACAGAATAGTAAATGGTGCCTTAGCTCTTGAAAGCGTCACTATCAGGATTCCACTTAATGTCTTCACTACTAATCTGCAGCGAAAAAGGAAATTTGTTCAATGTGAGGATGGTGTCTAGCTGTGAGAGGCTGTCGGGGCAGGAAAGTGGGAGAAAGATATCTGGAAGAGTTAGAAACAATACACTTTAAGTAGATCAGGAAAAACAACCTGAAACACCAAAAATAAAAATTAAATAAATGAAGGAGAGGAAACTGAAACTCACTGGAAATAATTCTGAAGGGAAAGAAAAAAAATGACAACTATTGACATTAGCTATAAGGCAATCACCCAGCCTCAAAAGAGAAACAGGCCAGGGTTTGTTAAAACAACAAATTAAGAACTTATCAACAAAAGATGCATCAATTCATGTGTCCCGCTTTTAAAGAAATCAGGGTAGCCCTACCCCTCTTTTCCTTTCCCTATTCTGTGTATGCCTGGTTTGGCTTTTGTAGAAAGCTTCATCTCCTTGGTTGTAATGAATGTCTATTGCTAACAGAGACGCGTGATCTTGTTTCTTGTTTTTTGTTTTTTTTTTTTTTCATTTACTTATTTAATTTATTTATTTTTGGCTGCGTTGGGTCTTCGTTGCTGCAGGCGGGCTTTCTCTAGTTGCGGCGAGCAGGGGCTACTCTTCATTGAGGTGCGCGGGCTTCTCATTGCAGTGGCTTCTCTTGTTGCGGAGCACAGGCTCTAGGCACGCAGGCTTCAGTAGTTGTTGCACGCAGGCTCAGTAGTCGTGGCTTGAGGGCTCTAGAGCACAGGCTCAATAGTTGTGGTGCACGGGCTTAGTTGCTTGGTGGCATGTGGGATCTTCCTGGACCAGGGCTCGAACCTGTGTCCCCTGCATTGGCAGGCGGATTCTTAACCACTGCGCCACCAGGGAAGTCCCGATCTTGTTTCTCAATGATATAAAAGTGAGCAGGAGGTGGTAAGAGTGATTAGGCAGGTGGGGGGCGGTCAGTGACAAGCATGGGTAAAGTTGGTGAAAACTGAGGTTTTGTGAGGCTAATCACTTTTGCACTGTGTAAGGCTGTCAGCGCATGTAATATCCCAGCGAGCAGGAGCTGCATTATTGTGATCTTTTTCTTAGCACCAGAAAGACATACTGGAATGCTCTAGGAAAGTTTTTTGAAAATGGTCAAAAATGCAGTTACTCCTGCAGGAAAAAGATTAATGGTAACACTGATTATAAGAGCTTTTATAACGTAGAGTTCTTACCTGAACAGAAGGGAAAGAGAATGTCAAAGAAAGGAAAACATTATTGGAGGGTGGGGGAAATGAAGGAGAGAAGTTGAAATTAGGGAAACCTAGGAGGTTAAGGATGAGAACTTTCCGACTATGAGAACCTCTGTTTGGGTAACACGTTCACAAAGGGTAAGAGGAAGAAGATTTGCTATTAGGGATGCTGAAAAGCAGATCTGAGAAAATGCCAGAGTCAGGCACCACAGGGAGAACGTCCACTGACCGCAGGGAAGGGTGACCTGTGTGTTGCACAGATGTTTGCCTCCACCCCTCACCCAAGCCTCCCTCAAGTCCTCCCAGGCCCCAGCTCCTAGGGGAAAGCAGAGCCCCGGGATATGCAGGGGCATGTGCTCCTGACTTACAAGATCCAAAAGAAACCAGTATTTGAGTCTATGACCTAATCTAGGGTGGCTCATCTTCTCTGCTGCCTTGAACATTGAAATAACTTTTAGATGTAATCAGTCAATTTTCTAGTGATATTTTCTTGGCAGGTATGAGAAGAAAGCACCTATGTTAAGTAAGGCTTAATCTCCCAGATGAGACAGAAGATAGGGGTCCTTGATCTCTTGCAGTCATTTAAAGCTCGTTAGGATCTAACATAAAAGGGCTATACTAATGGCCCTGACCTCAGGCAGTTATGCTTAACTCAGCTGATCCATAAACTCTACCTGGACACTAGGCTGTACACCACCTCAGTAACCCAGCTCTGAGGTGAGAGCTGGTACTTATAGAAGCCCTCAGACTACATCATAAACCTGACTATGTAGGGACACTTCCTGAATAAAAGGTGGTCTATCAATGAAAAATATTATACAAGTTAGTCTCTGAAATAAAAATCTGCTGGAATTATTTAATTTTTTTTTAAAGCTTTACTTAAACAAATGCCAAGTTTCCCCATTCAGCAGCCTCTAGGCCCAGCACCATCTAGTTCCTCCAAGACCCCCAAACCTCCCATGGCCAAAGCTAGATCATCACCTACACTGGATGGCAAAAGGGACCAAGCCATCTGAGACTTCAAAAGATGTGAGAGTGAAGCTGTCCCAAGTCTCAAAGTGGGGTCCATGAATCAGCTGCTTTGTCAAGATATGACAACAGGTATGGGAACATCAAAGGAACCAGGGGAGATGGCCTAGACTGGGTGTGGGGGGGGAGTTGGAGACATTCTTGAAGACACAACAGGGAGGCGGTGAGAGAAGAAGGCAAGTCAGGAATGGAGCAGAGACTCTGAACATGGAAGGGGCAGGCATGGATGATAGTTTTATGAAGTGTTAAGACTAGGGCTAAAGCAGAAAGTCTGGGACTATGATTCAGTTATTACTACCATGCAGACTTTTGGTGAATATCCTGTGCATGTCCTTTTAAGGCCTTGCAGGTGTTCACCTGTAATTCTTTGCAGCCCCTAGTGCACCTAGCAACTATTTCTTGAATACCATCTCTTGAGAAGCTACAAGATGACAGGTGTGGTCCCTGCCCTCAAGGGGCTCCCAGTCTGGAGGGGGGGATTACAGGATGTAAGGACTCTGCTGGCTGTATACAACCAGGCCAAAGAAGGGCATGGAAAAGGTTCCCAAAGGTGCTAATACTTGAACTGCATTTTGAGTTAGCTCAGCTGAGAAGAGGTGCTACCTATGATAGGTATTCAATTACTACTTGATAATTCATTTCCGTTCATTTTGATTTGTAATGATTACCTGGAAGATTGTTCAAGGACTAGGAGATAGTTCTTATCACCATTGTTTTTATTATTGTCAATCAAAAAGATAAACCTATCCATTTTAGTGTCTAGGGGTATAATCTGAAAAATACTATACCCTACCTTTGGCTGAGGTGAGGAGTGCACTTGTAATTTTTCTAATTACAAGACATCTTCTCGTTATACTTATTTCATAGCAAAAAGTTTTAAAAGATTTTGAAAAGATCCCATTTTGTTCACTTGAAATGTGTGTGTATATTTTAGCATAAAATATACTTGGCAGCTGCTAACATAATTGGGTGGCTACGTCTTGCAAAAACTTGATTTCTTTTTAATCAAATTTTCGGAATCATACTGGGTTTCTTGCCAGTGCTGCAATAGTGAGCAATAAATACATCATTAGATCAATGGTGGTCTGATGATGGATTACTCAAAAGATAGTTCCAGCCAAGAAGAATAAGCCCAGAAGTCTCACTGTGCAAAGATTAATAAAATATTGTTTAAAACATAGATACTGAGTTAATATAGCAGGGAAGAAAACACTGCAAAATACAACAGAACAGCCAGGGGTTTACAATGTAGCGATACTGATCATGGATTTTCCAAAGTATTCTAGAGCAGCCACACTATTATATATGCCTCTGATTAGACTCAGAGATGAGAAGGAAAAAGTTATTAAAAAAAAGAAAGAAAGAAAGAAAGAAAGAAAGAAAGAAAGAAAGAAAGAAAGAAAGAAAGAAAAACTAACCAGGGGAAGGCCTGCTGCTATAATAAATTATTTAAAGCAAGCAGGGCTAGTAGGTTGTGAAGACAATATAAAACAGAATCAATGCCTCCAAGAATACCCAAACCATCAGCACCTCTATAAATTTCTTACCACCCTATCTGGCATTTTACTGGAGGTATTTCTTTCCCACCACTCTCTCCATCCCATCCCAGCCATGACCCTTCACTTTTTGCCAGTTCTTTTCTCAGAGCTTAATATTTGTCTTTCTTCTGTAACCCAGGATGCTGTCTTCAGTTATATTTCTCAGCTTGTATCAGAAGAGTGTCTGTAAGGACACAGATGAGTGAATCTGTCACTTCATTCATCTGGATCTTAAATTTCCCATAGAAACTATGTGCTGGGAATATCTAATAAGATACATGTAACAACATGACTTTAATATTATCCTTCTTCTTCTTCTTTTTTCTTAATATTGTTATAGTTAAATCCACAAAGTTAAAGCTAGAGTAGAACTTCTATAGCTCAATGAGTGTTCTATGAGTAGAAGGTATTATTGGATCCAAAAAACCAAAGTGAATGTAGGAGCTTAAGGGGGCATTATAGAGGAGAAAGAGTCAAAATGGCTAAAATTAAAGTATTAGGAGCTGTTAAAAGGGCAGGTTGATTTGAAAAGTTAATTTTTTATAAGTAGATTTCACAATGGGAATAAGGGTATGGAAAGAAGGGCCAAAAACTTGAATTTGTCAAATTCTTTTTGCCAAAGAATTTTGCCAAAAGTATGCCATGGCCAAAAAAAGGAAAAAAAAAAAAAAAAAGAGTGAGAATTGTTGCTTAGAAGCTTATAATGATCTGTGGCCCACTTTCCAGAAAAGTAGCATTCTACTGTAGTTTTTTAACTGGGCACAAATCAGTACCATTGTATAGGGGCTGTGATTATACCCTAGGCTTTGGAAATTTTCTAGGTCCATCCAATCATGCAGAAGCTGGGCAAATAAAATATAAGCAAGTTCCTTTTGTCAGTGTAAAAACATTATTAGCAGCATAACATGACTCAATAGGCAAAGAGTACAGGTCTAAAATATTAGTCCCCCAAATTCTACATATAGGCTTTGTTGCCTTTGGGTTCTTTGACCTTTTGCAAATTACTTGCCATTCCAAGTCAAGCCTGGATGGTTAAGGTCAGGATCATTGAACCAATTATTATATATGGTGGTTAGCTTTAGAAAGAAAACTGTTCCAAGGTCACAGTCAATATAAAAAAAATTCTAAGAGGTGAAAAAAAAACTGTAGATGCTATGAATGACTAAGCATGAGTCTATCATCTCATCACGAAGCTAAATAAAAACAATTCAAAACACATGGGCAACGTCTCAGTTAGTGGTGTCATCTTTGAATGTGAAAGACAGAATCTAAATAGGGTTGGCTCTCGGTGTCCACGGATGAGGAACCTGCAGATATGGAATGCTGACTGCACTCCGCAATTTTATATAAGGGGCTTGAGTATCCCCGGATTTTAGTATCTGCAGGGGTGGGGGTCCTGGAACCAATCCCCCGAGGATACTGAGGTATGACTGTATTATGATCCTTTTGTGGCTGCTGTTTGCTCATTTGTAACAAAGTGGGAAAAAATCCTCGCACTCAAAGGATTGTTACGATAAGCAACGTAGGTTGCTATAAACATGCCTGCCAAGTGTTCCTCAGAACATAAATTGCTCCATAAAAGTCCCACTAATGATCCAGTGGCCTGGAAGAATCTAAGTTCAGTGTCCCAGCCTATACAGGTCCTTTTGTCATCAAGGAAGTAAATATTCTGGGCACTTCTGACCTCAGAGAAGTTATTTGTTTTTTAGGTACCTGGAGGGTAGAAAGAGGGAAGGGCAACAACTTCTGACAGATCCTTTCTTTTTTAAACTTTATCTAGGAGTCTTACACTGAGAACTATGCCAGTCTGAAATGGGAGAACAGAATCCGAAGGTCAGTATCAAACTACATATAAGAAAGCTAATTGGCAATAATTAATACACCAGAATCACACTGATTTGAAAGGAGAGGCGGCAATCAATTCTCAACCCCTCTCCCTGTGATGCTAAGAAAATCTATGTACCCGATTAATTGGACACCTCAAAATACTTCTAAGATGACTTTCTGAAAATGAGACTCCCTGGGCCTCTGGGTAGGTGGCCTGAGACACTCTCGCGACCAACAGGCAGACCAGCTGCAGCTTCCCAAGGAACTCCTTGACCTCAGATAAGTCTGTACTAGCCCTGCTGAGGTCCTAGCCCCCAAGCTCGAAAGAGTATTAGTGAGTCAAAGGTGGCTCTCAAGGACTGGGATTCTTCTACCTTTCAGGGAGAAATGCCCAACAATGTGAGTTAGGACTGACACAGTTACCCCAGAGCACCCAGGAACTCGCTGGACCTGGAGTAGGGAATGGATCAGGCTGGGGTGAGGTCTCAAACTACCTTGCTTCCCGAGACAGACTTCCTTAGAATTGGGGCTAACCTGGTTAGGGGATTGCTAAGGAGTCCAAAAGCACTTCTGAACACAGAACAAAAGGCACCATTGTTGAGGACAGAGAGTTAAAACATTAGCTATAAATTTCACATGGCTGGTAGATGCCACCTGGAAATTTTGGAACAATTATTTGTTGAATCAGCTCACAGACTGTAATTGTTCTTTTATATCATAAATGCCATTCCAGCGTTTCTCAAGATATGGTGAGAGGATCCCTGACATCAGAATCACTTGTGGGTGCATGTTAAAGATGCAGATTCCTAAGTCCTACCCCAGATTTCTGAATCTAATCTTGAAGACTAGAGTCCAGCCCATGAACTGAATTTTTAAGGAGCAACCCAGTTGACTCAGGTGATCCATATCAAGGCAGGAGAATTATTGTGTCTACATAGTCCATCAGAAATGTAAAGACATAGATTAGGGATTAGAATGTCTTCCCCCAATGTTTAAGTACCATAAAAATGAAAACAACACTTGTGATGAGTTCTTAAGAACCATTCCAGTATTTTCTACCCACATATAATAAACACCGTTATTAAAATATAATTATGAGCATAAAATTATTGGGTAAAATATCAACTGTGCTTCTCAAAAATACTGCCTTTATTTTGTCACCAAAAGTAATTATGCTGTTAAAGGAATTTATAGTTTTTTAAGTATCAGTTTGCTGCAGGAAATTAATAAGCTGTTATACTCCTCCCATACCCTTTTAGTCATCAGAAGTTTTGTGATAAAGGCTTTTTTTCTTATTATTTTTTAAACTATAAATTGTGAACCATTGCAACTAGTGATTAGGCTGAATATGAATTTATATCCAAGTTATAAATTCCTAAAAATACATTTCATTAGAATTACCAAGGCGGTCTAGAGCTAGTAGATTAAATAGCTTCTGTAATAAAGCTCTATTTACTTCTGTTAAGATTTTTTTTTTTTTTTTTTTTTGGTGCAAAACAATTCAGTTTTAATGCATTCTCTTAAGAAGCAAAAGGAAACAGTTTCTGATATACATGTTACTGCAAAGCGGTAAACCAGTGCTGCATGGTTATGTGACAAGCACCACATTTCTTTTCCGGAGGGATATTTTTTTTCCCTTGTATACTCCTCCTTCCCAAACCATGCCTATTAATTACTTCACAAAATACAGTTTGCCATTTCTGAAGAATCAAACACTCATTTTCTCCCTCACCAAAAATCACACGTTCAGACTGAATTCTGAATGAAAATGGACTTGAGAGGCAGGCTTTGTTTATAGCATGTTGTTTCTACTAAGGGTTGCCCCCTACCCACGTTCCACCCTAGTGCTCCCACTGAAGTGTACATGTTATGTTTTAACAGATGGGCCGGCTGGCGGCTGCTGGGCTATAAAACAGGAACTGGGAATCTGCTTGGAGTGGTATTGAACTGAATGCTCGTAAAGTTCATGGACATACACCGACCCAGACAGACTAGGAAGATCCAAACATGCTTATACACACACTCACCATACACCCCACAGATCAGAGGGTCCATCTCTCTACCCAGAGGAAGTTCAAGGCTGTTTCCCCCTCCATATCTCTATTTCATTTGCTTATCAATTTTATATACACACATATAAGTACACACATATGTAGGCACATCTACATATGCATGCATAGCTATATATCTCAATGTTTTTATACATCCTCAAAGATCAAAATATTCCCCAATTCTGTTGCCAAGTCTCTACCTAGTACTTTCAATAAGCTCTCATTCACATCAAGTAAGAATTACAAGAAAATATTGCATTCAATTCTATTTAGTCCACACATAATATAAACTACATGTATGTAACTGCCCTCAAAAAAACAGCTGCTTTTACCCCTTACCAATGAGAGAGAGAGAGAAAAATCTATCCCAGACTGAGTCACAAACATAAAGTGTCAGGTTTAACCTTGAATCCTCTGCTGTCAGTTCCTGTCACAACTTCATCACTTAAACACACAGGTGCTCAAACAAACACCAACCGACCAGCCTGGTGGTCGTTTTCACGGCCTCTTCTTGGATTCCCCGAGGCCTCCCTGCACTGGGACAGTCACCAGTTACCCCCGGTCCTAACGAAGTCCTTTGGACACACCTTGCAGGTGGATGTGGAGGTCTGAGCACCTCATGAGGGATGAGAATTCAAGTGCTAATAAAAAGTAATTACAAAGTTTAATATCCGCGCTGTCAATTCCTTTCAATAATTGCAAAGCTCTGAAGCCCCTGCTACGGAACCCGACTGGTCCTGAAGTTCTCTGACCCCTAAAGATGCACCCGGAGCCCGATGATCGCTGGCTCGGGCTACGCATCAGACACACACAGGACTATCTCGTCTCACCGACCCCAGCGCGTGTTAATTTTTCAGGAACCCGTCTTCAACCATCTAGGAACTGCTGTCCGCACGCCACTGGACTCGAAGGCCGCCCCTAGCGCGCGTGTCGCCGCTGCAGAGGGCCAGGAGACGCGTCCCCGGACCCCACCTAATGATGGCAATTACAACATGCCAAGTTCTTGCGAACGCAGAGCCGCGTCCCGGGCTGAGTTGGGACGCTTTGAAACAAGAAGTTCGGGAGTGGGGGTGCTGGCAAGGAGTGAATCCCGTCAGCCCTGACCTCCTCACAGCCGACACGCTCGGACAGACAGATCGACGCGCCCCAGGACGCGTCCAGTCCCCTATTTGCCGAACAGCGCGAGAGGAGCCGCTCCCCTTGCGCGCGGCGACTCACCCTAGTCGACGAGTCCAGATGGCAAACCGACGCCCCTGCTGCGGGTCCTGAATCCCAAGTTGCCCGGAACCGGCGACAGCTCTCGCCCTAGCCCACCGGGGCACATTGGCTCCGGCAGGCACCTCTGAGGGAGCACAAACCTGGCGGCCGCCCCGGCTCAACAGCTGCCTGGAGCACGCTGACAATTCACGGACCTGCTCAGCGAATGAGATGGACAGCAGGGCTGAAGCAACCGGGATCCGAAGGGAGGCGGGGCCGGGCGGCAGGAGGGGCGGGGTCATATCTGGGCACGCCCCCGAGGAGGCGGGGCGCTCTTCAAAGCGTGACTGGCGGAGCCCGCAGCCAATCAGGGTGGCGCCCGGGCCTGGGGCGGCCGCGGGCTGTGCCGAGCGCCCGGCTCCGCCCCGCCGCCGCCGTCCAATCGCCGGCAGCCGAGGGCTGGCTGAGAGACGCGCCCACGGCTGGGAAGTTGGCTGAGGTGAGGAGCCGGGGCTGTGGGCTGGCGCTGTGGGGGCGCCTGCGGCGGGACCCCGACGCCTCAGAAGGGAAGTGGCGGCCCCGGAGGGCCCCTGTGGGCCTGGGGCCGCCCGGAGCCGCCGCGTGTCGGCGCGCTGTGGTGCAAGAAGCCCAAGCACTGCGCGAGCCGAGACTGGGTCGACACCGCCCACCCCTGGCGCCCGCAGGAGGTGCGTAACTTGGCTCTAAACGAGGCCCAGCAGTCGGAGGAAACTGAGACCCAAAGAGGGTGGGTCCCGGGCCGGATCACCCAGCCGTCCGTGGAGGCCAGGGCCCGGAACTGGGAGCTGCGGGCTCCCTGAAAAGGCTCTGATTGAGGTCTGGTAGTTATCTCCGAAACAAAACTCCAACTCCGCCCGCCCCCCCCACCCCGGAAGGTTCGCGACACATCCCTCCTCACCCCTGCCCTTCACACCACCGGCAGCGGGGACTTACCAGACGCCTAGCCTCCATTCCCGACTCAAGGTGCCCGGGCACTTGCGCAGAGCCCGGGGGCGAAAGGGAGGCCCGGGCGCTGGACGGTCGGGCTGCCCGGCGGGATGGCATCCCCAGCGGTGGCTCCCCCTGCCGTTGTCCCTGGGGCCTGCCGGACGGACCAGGACCGTCTTCGCGGACTGGAACACCGCAGAGCCAGCCCCGGCCGTCGCACTCTGCGCGCCCTCGCACCCTCCACTTCGGCAGCCCCTGGGCCTAGCTTAGAGACCCCCGTAGTGGCGGGCCTGGGGGCAGCCTGAGCTCGCTGGGTCAGTCGTGGCTGAGTGGCCCCGAAGGAAGGCTTTAGGGGCTCTGCCCTTCCTGGCCGTTCCGGTCGCTGCTGCTCGTTTTGTCGGCGGATCAGCTCTTCAGCAGGGGTTTAAACCCTTACCTTGGCTGCAGCACACATACGTAGGGAGCTGGGGGTATCAAGAGTCAAAAAGCGGAGCGGGGTGTTGCTTTCCAGACCGAGGCCTAGAATGTTAGCAAGCCCTGGACTGTAGACTGGGCGTGGGAGCGGTCTCTGTGTGCCTGGAACTGCACCTGCCACAGGTAGACACCCAACCCATGTTAGTAAAATGAAGGTGTTCATGGCAGGCGAGGGGTCAAGCTCCCTGGTGCCCTGACACCACTGACCATTGTCTGCCTCAGATCTCAGAAGTCCTAAAGGTTTTAGTCTCTCAGTATGGGTAACTATTCAGACTATCATATACGAGAGAGTATGGACCTCCACAGGTGTTATTTCAGTGGCTGCCTGGCCCCCATAAGGACCTGCGTCATAGGTAGCCCACCTCTCATGAGCAGGTTCTGATAAGGGTCATTGGCAGAAGGAAGGCAAAAGTCCCATTGCTGAAAAGTAGTGAAATGGCCCCTCTAGCAGGGAAACCTGGATCTCTGAGGTGAGCTCTGGCTTGAAGTCAGTTTCAAATTGTGTCACCTCAGCTCCCTGTCTCAATGGGGAAAAGCAGGCAGTCAGGGGGGCAAGAAAATCAGGGTCTGGACAGTCCTTATTAGGCCCTGAAAGATTGATCAGTGATGCAGAAATTGTGCATATTTAAACCTTTCCTCATCTAATGAACCAAAGGACTGGTACAGGCAAGGAAGACCATTCCATCCAATTCCAACAGTTGCTTAGCATGCCGTGGAGTGGCCTGGGAGAACGGCCTTTGCCCACAAGGAATGAGATGTAGACCATGTGAATGGAATATATACTAAGTCTCTCTACGCTGAAGACGGGATGGGGGATAGAGGAAAAATGTATTTCCTTGGATTTTTTTTCTCACTCCTGGATATGACTGGAGAAAAAGTTTGCCAACAGTGTTTATCATATTAACACCCTGTGAAGGTTTTTCACAGATGCTAATGATTATTTTAAAAATCACCTTGGTAATAGGAGCCAAACATTGGCTGTTGACTGTACTTGATGTAGTATTTGTGTTAAATGATGAAAAAAGGAAATAAGGGACTTCCCTGGTGGCGCAGTGGTTAAGAATCCGCCTGCCAAGGCAGGAGACATGGGTTCAAACCCTGGTCCAGGAAGATCCCACATGCCACGGAGCAACTAAGCCCGTGTACCACAACTACTGAGCCTGCACTCTAGAGCCCGCGAGCCACAACTACTGAGCCCGTGTGCCTAGAGCCCGTGCTCCGCAACAAGAGAAGCCACCGCAATGAGAAGCCTGCCACTGCAACGAAGAGTAGCCCTCACTCGCCACAACTAGAGAAAGCCTGCGCGCAGCAATGAAGACCCAATGCAGCCAAAAATAATTAATTAATTTTAAAAAAAAGGAAATAGGAAATTTCTTCTCAGGAAATAAGTTACAACTAAGCAAGTGACTTCCATGTCCCAATTTCCAAGGTTTTCTGTTTGTTTCATACAGACATTACTGTCATGGGTTCCTGGACAAGCAACTGGTCTCATTTTCCCTTATAGAATGGATGGCGTTGGAAGACTGTAGATTACAATTCATATTTCCACACCATGTGCTGTTGTAATTGTATTTGACAGGAGCTTATCACTCAGGCACAGACTTACTCCATTTGTTGCCAGTCCCCCTAATGATCTCTTGAGTTTGGGCCATCCCCATATTCTACAAGGGAAAATTAGACCTGTTACTTGTCCAAGGACTCATTATGGTCCTATTTGTATTAGACAAACAAAAAAACATGAAAATCTGGACCTGGAAATCACTTGTTTAGTTTCACCAAAAGAAATATTCTTTCCCTCAAAGAAATGAGGAAGTTTATGGTATGGCTTGGGAATGAGAAGATTGAGGTGGGACCATGGAAGCAAGGCTGGTCCCTTTGAGGATGGTGAGCAAATTTGCCTTCAGGCACTGTCATCCACCTCTCACACTGAAAGAATATTTTGGGACCTTCTAAATTTCAATAGGGTGTGACTGATAGGAGCTGTGGGTTCTAATCTGAGTGGCTGCTGTGGTGAGTGCTCCTGGCAGTCACTTAACCTCTGTTCACCCTTGCTTCCTTGATCGTAAAACAGCAGTGGCAGAATCCACTGTGTTTATCTGCTTAAGGCGGACACCATAATGATGGTGACACAGCACTGTAAATGTACCAACTGCTGAAATGGAGAACAAAATGATGTTGAAATGGGAAAATGGTGGGGCCTGAAGAATTCCTTTTTACGCTTACAATTTCTATTCATTTTAATCTCAGTGGATTACTGTCCTTTCATTCTACGAATGGAAATGAGGGAAAACAGCCCTCACAATCCTTATTCTTTGATTACCAAATGTTTCAGAAGCTTTACTTAAGTGAAAAGTATTTTCCCCCTTTCCCATGTCTACCACCTCTCCTAACATATATTCAGCTTGGAAAATTATTCAGAATTTGAACAGGTTGAGCAAAGAAATGCAGTCAGAAGTAGCAGATTCTAATACCAGCTATGCTGTGTGTTCATTATGAGACCTTGGGCAAGCTGTTAACAGTGCCCATACCTTAGTTTACCACCTGTGCAACTACAGTGATACTTACTAATTTCACAGAGGTAGGAGAGATAACTAATGGTAAGGCACTTTGAAATATTAATTGTAATATAGACTACAAAATATCATGTAGGTGTTTTTGGCAAACTAAAGTGTGGTGTTAGTTTGTACACCACAACTAGGAGATATTTTTGTAACAGAGAGAGTACTCTGGCACAATATCTGTGGCCAGGGTGATACCACCCACAAAACAATGACAGCTTATTGCATTTGAATGAAAATGACACTGTTCCATATGAGAGTTATATTGCTACAGACCCAACTAAGTAAAAAATATGATAACAGAAATGGGTGGAGAAGGGAAGCTTCTATTCCACAAAAACATGGGATTTCCTCACACATGCCCCAGAAGAAAAACTACATTAAACTTCTTAAAAATGGATGCCACTATGTGAGTACAAGTCTGATGAAAGACTAGAATGGTCATGAGAAAATGGCCTGATATAAAAATTAGACAGACTGGTCAGAAGTACACCAGAAGATAGAAAAATAGTCTTAACTTTAAAATTTCATAGCAAAATGAGTAACACAGGAATTAGACATTGGGGAAGGGAGGATCATGTGCTCAGGGAGGAAAAATGGACTCCTAACCTAAGTAAAAAATAGGAACAGTAAGGCTACTAAGAAACAGGACAAAGAATAATGGGCTCTGGAAATACCATAGACCAAGGGTTGGATTTTCTTTCCACTGCTTCCTAACTTTGAGACCTTGGACAAGTACCTTAGTTTCTCAGAGCCAGATGGCGTGGGGGTGGAAGGTGATAAGGTTTTTCTTACTGGCTTGTTATGTGTCTCAAACAAGAGTCTCAAACTCTCAGCACAGGGCCAGGCTGATAGTGGGCCCTCTACCAGTAATAATAGCCTCTAATATTAATTGAGCAATTACTTTATGCTCTGCACTGTTCTGAGCCTTTTCATCTAATGACTCACTTGATCCTCACAACTACCTTATGATGTCGCTGCCATCTCTTCCTCACTTTCTATCTATGTGGAAGTACTATTCCAGGAATAGTATCCTGCTATGCAGTAAAAGTCAAAATTCTCTTTTTATAGGTACTGGAGATATTCCAAACATCTTATTTTTCTATAGGCAACCTCTTCCTTGAACATACTAAGAAAGAAAATAGCATTTAAAACTACCATTGTCTTACTTTGATGTGGAGTGGGCTAATACAGCCTTTCCTGGTACCTAGAAAATCAGGCTACAGTGAGCACTCAGTAGCACATACATGACAGCAAAGCAAATGAGGGATTCAGAGTTTGGGAGAAAGAAGGCCGTAGAAAACAAGTGCTTCAAAACTCCAAACCAGTTTCCAGATCTCAGATGGTAAGCTCCTAGAAGATGTGGGCTTCTAGACAGTGTACTTCTCATCTGGGTTTGGGTTTAGTGGAAGTTAGTTCCCTTGAGGCAATAATATTGGAATGATAACTGGCTAGCCAAAGAAGGAAAAAAATGGATGATCCCTTAGAAATGAATTCTATCATTAGTTATTATGAATACCCCAAATTATGACAAATTCATGTGTAAGTATGCCAGGGAAAAGTAGCCATGCACTATAATACACACAATCATTTATTACCCAAGAGAATTTAGGTGCTAATGTGCATGGTATTGCATCTGTGAAATTCTGAAACTCACAAAGGATTCCAAGATATAAAGCCAAATAAAACATAATACAGAGGGAAATGATTTTGATTATGTAACATTTATATATAGCATTTCATTTTACATTTCAAATTGCTTTTCAGTCATTGGTTTATTCTTCACAGCACACCTGGGGAGTACCTCCGTGCTGTTATCCTCTGTTCACAGCTGAGGCAGCTGAGACTGAAAGAGGCAAAGTGTTTTGTCCAAGAGCACAACAGGGGCAGGGTGACAAATCATGCATTCGTTTAATCATGTGTCTATTCAGCACCTACTCTTGGCAAGGCACCATGGTCTGTGGTGTACAGAGGTGGGTACTGTATACGAGGCCCCTGCATTGCAGGAAATTGCAGTCTGCTGGGACAATAAGTGGTTGGTGGATTATGTCTTCCGGAGTGATCTAGACAGCAAGGACCAGGGTTTAGAGGAGGAGAGGGTGAGTCCCCTAAGATTCCTAGAGACAGTGGGATTTGAGACCCTTGAGAGATGGGTAGAATTTTGGCAAATAGAGGCTGAGGGTGGTGGGAATGACACAGAGACACAAAGATGGGAAAATTCAAGATGTATTAGAGAATGTTTGACTGAA
The DNA here is from genome assembly GCF_028023285.1 of Balaenoptera ricei. NCBI lineage: Eukaryota > Metazoa > Chordata > Mammalia > Artiodactyla > Balaenopteridae > Balaenoptera > Balaenoptera ricei. The sequence goes on from NC_082641.1 coordinate 105,885,758, forward strand.
GCAGGGCAGTTGAGGAAAAAGGGCTGGAGAGTGGAAAGGAGCAGATTTTCCAGGGCACTGAATTCCCAGCTAAATATATAGATTTTAGCCTGTGGGCAATGGGCCCTGGACTCATTTCTGACTTCTCCCATTCACTCATTATTCTAACTTGTACTGAGTGCTATTATTATATGCTTAGTTTTCAGGTATTTTCCCATATATCAGCTTTTCTAAACTTCACGGCATTCCAACAAGATACATGTTATTTTTCCCTCCTTAAGTGGATGAAAAAACGATCATGTAGGTAATAGCTGACAGATGAGGAATTCCAAAGGAGCACTCTTCACTTCCTCATGAATGTGTACTTATGGGAGAATGAGTGCAAATTCCGGACAGTGTACTCAGGATGCCCATCTAATAATATGCCCCTCACTCTAGCCATTGTCTTTCCAGAAACAAAAAGTAAACAGGCTAGAAATAAATCTAATTTCTTAACATGTAAGTTATTCCATATCTAAAGTCAGCTCCAAGTTAAAAAGAAAGACAAAGGGTATTTCCCCCTATTCTCTCTGCCCTACAATTAACAACAAATGTCTGCATTTTTATAACTTTAGTCTTGTGAGTATCTTTAATACATTCTGACCTCAGCTTAGTGTTTCCACTAAACCAGAATCTCTTTCTGGAGTTGGTCAATTCTATCCCTCATCCCTTACCCTTAGCATGTAACCTAACCTGTTTATCTTAGTGCCCTGTAAGGTCTCTGTCTCAGCTTGAATTTTGGCCATCAAGAAATAGCTTTTTCTCTCCAGATACAGGCTACTAATTAGCATTTTTACTGTTTAATCATCAGGACTAAAATACAAGTGAGAGAAACATTACTGTTAACCCAAAAATATTCAGAAAGGAAAAAGATTGCTTACTTAAATCTTTCTGTAAGGAATAAAGAGATGCTCTAAGGAGGTGGGTGGATGTTTAGGTGACATAAAAATTAAAAGTAAAAAAATTTAACGTCTGTTAAGTAGGGTGCTTTTTATCTCAATCTGGTTTTGTGGAAGAGTTTTCTTTGAAAATGCCTATCCATGATCAGTCAGGGAAGTCTTCCTCTAGGGTAAATATCTACCACAAATGACAGGCCAGGTTTGACTTTCTGCATGAAGACAAGTGGGAACCACCAAAATGGGGCATTTAAAAATTCTAGATGCAATACACAACATTCTCCTATCTCTCGACCCTCTAGTGCCTTGTTTGGCTTTGCCCAGATTGTGTTTTATGACCCAAGCCATAGATTCATGAGTAAATGGTTGAGTATTTCTCCATGTTTGTTTGTTTGTGTTTATGTGTGTGTGTGTGTATGTGTGTGTGTTTTAAGAAGTTGAAAGAAAGTACAGTTAATAGGTAAGGATGATTAAATTTCATCTTAGATCTTAAGGTCTTAAGGATCTCCTGTGAAAGATATGGGAACAAGCACTAGATCAGAAAATTGTACCTGATTTGTCCTGTCTTAAAATGCATGACGTTTCCCTCTGATTTCAAGTAAAGCAATGGGCTGACACGTGGTGACCTGTGTTTCACTGAGGAAAGTGATGAAACTAATTTATAACATTTTGACTTCTAGATCCGCAAAGCTGGCATGCTTACCTTGAGATGTGGAGAAAACAGGACTTTGAAAGACTCACAGGAAATCAGATAACTTATTGTAACCTTTTGTATCTCTTTACAGAAGAAAAATCCACCATGGGTACTTCTGGGGATTCTCCATATTGATGGAAGAAAGTGTTCAGAGTACCAAGTGAATCCCATTGAAGGCATGTATTAGCATTAATTTCTCCTAACCATTGAAATGAAGCCTACATGGCTCTTTTTCCCCTTAAGATGTTCAGCAAAAATGCTGAGACTCTCAAAGATTATTGAGGTAGAAACATGCTGGAATTAACCTTATTTAAAAAATAATAACTATGCAAAATAGATAATTTCCCCAACCAATAGGCTTCCTGTATGGAGGCTCTTTACACAGGAGCTTTTGAATTCTCACGGAGGGCTAATGGGATATCGCAGGTAGGAAAATGTTGTGTGAGAAGTTAAATGACATTTCAACTTGGTGTCTGCCAAAGGCCAGTCTAGGAGTCCCCAAGAAACCAGTATGTCAGCTGACCAAACCCTAGGAGTTTCTGTGGGGAGGTTGTTGGTCTTGTCCTGACTCAAGGACCCAAGGTCTTGAGTTATAGCAACCCTGTAAGCCTATCAAGGAACTCTTGATAGCCTCCACAATAAGCATTACAGTATTATCCACAGATATAAGTACTCAATAAATTTAATTGTTAGCAGGTCCTGAGCTTAATCAAAGGAGACAACTTCCCTTGGGAATAAAACCAAAACCCTCAGAGGCCCAAGGAGGAAAGAGCATGGTCAATGTCAAGTGGCCCCAGAAAGTTCATGCTTGCTTGGGATTCCTGGCTCAAATCAGCTGGGGTGGGCGTGAGGGCACTAATTTCGCATTCAGAGTCACAGAAACTATTCAATTGTAAATGAACTGGAATATGTAATTGGACCTGGCCCTTGAAATTTTTGTGGCCCTTTCAAAGCAAAATGGAAAAAAAGAAAAACCATGTCTGTTTTCTGACCTTTTCCAAGAAGCTGAAAATATAGTGCAAATGAGTCCTTAGTTGTGGGTCATTATCCTTATGAGATTTGTCTCTGATTCCAAGGCTGGAGACTGTTCCTCTGCCTCCCATTTTTACCTACCTCCAACTTGAGATAGGTCTCAAAGTCTCATTTTGACCATATATTCTTCCAGCCACGTGAGGGAGACAGGAGAGGCTAAATATAACCACATTAAAAACCATCAGCAATGTTGGAAACAGCTTCAAGCTTAACATCAACAGTGAGTATGCAGCAGCAGCTTAAAGACTTGTGTGAACATGCCCAAATGTTTTCTAAGAATATTTTTCAGAAGAGTGTATTTATAGATATAATCTTTAATTGCATTATGAATGATAAATGAGAAGGTTAACAAACTATATTTCAGGACTGTTTTATATATTTGCTGCTATCATTAGCTCTTTCTTTGTGACTGCAGATTATTTCTGCTTACTAGTCTTAGTGGAAAGAGAGAATTGCTGTACTTTAGTGCTGGGAAAGGATGTTTCAGTTGACAGTGAAGGTTGCAGGAAGTCTTGTTTAAGAGTTTATTTTGGTATTTGTCTCATTTTAAAGGCTGTGACTAGGACTTCATATCTGTCTAATAAGCATGCATGTAACATTTTTATGTTTGCTGAGTGCCTTACAGTCCCCCATTAGTCTCCACAGTACCCCTTGAGGGTGGGTCAGTATTACCGCCTACAGTTTACATTTGAGGAAATTTAAGATACTAAGGGATTATGTGATTTGTACAAGGTCACCCAGCATGCAAGCCTAGCTAATAAAAGATGACTTCAAAGCTCTTTCCAAATAAAAGCGCCTTATAAATGTTAGGTAGTATTAATGGGCATGATCCCACGATGTGTAAAATACACTCCAGGAGTAAAGTGCTCATACATGCTCTATAAAATTAATTCTTTTTAACCTCAGAGCAACTTTTGAAATAGGAGTTCTTGAACCTGGCTGTGTATCAGAAACATCATTATAGCTTTAAGAACATGTGAGCACCTGGGCCCCTACCCAAAGTACAGAATCATAATCTGGGAAGTGGGACCCAGATAATGTGTATCTTGAAAAAGCTCCAGGGAGGGGATTCTGATGTTCAGCCAAGGTTGGGAGCCACTACTGTAGATTAGAATAATAACCTCAGTCAAGCAACAATAAGACATCGTGGAGTCAATTTCGGAGAAAAGGTCTGGTGTCTCCCAGGTTCTGCCCACCAGTTCACAACTATTATTAGCAAAAGAACTACCTCCATGAAATAATCAGCTGTGGAATACATGTGTGGAATTCCAGGAAATAATGCAGAGATGAAAGTTTATTTAAGAACTAACATTGTTTGAATGTTATAATTAACTGGGTAAACTTACCGGGTCTACTCTTGGATTATTATTGGGTCCACCCTAACGTTTTTATTCTGAGTACCTTGTATGATAATCAGCATACTAAGAACCTGTAGTATCTGCCTTTTCATCCATTTTTCAAACACTTATTTAATACTTGCTATGTGGAGACTGCAGAGTAAAATAATGATTTCGGTCCACAAGGAGTTTATAATCAAGTGATAGAACAAGACATAGGCCAAAAAAACCAAAACCCTATAATACTAAGCTGCACGTATTAAGTGATAATCAAAGTGTATATGAGGCATTATTCATAATCACTAAAAAGTTGAAACAACCCAAATGTCCATCAGTTGATAAATGGATAAATAAAATGTGGTATATCTATACGACAAACTATTATTCAACAATAAAATGGAATGAAGTACTGATACATGCTACAACATGGATGAATTTAAAAAAAATTATGCTAAATGAAAGAAGCCAGTCAGAAAGAACCACATATTGTATGATTCCATTTATATAAAATGTCCTGAATAGGCAAATCTATAGAGATAGAAAATAGAAAATAGATTAGTGGTTGCCTAGGGCTGAGGAGTTGGGCCGGGGGAGCAGATGGGGAGGAACCGTTAGTAGGTACAGGGTTTCTTTTGGGGGGTGATTAAAATGTTTTAAAATTGTGGTGATAGTTGCGCAATTCTGTGACTATTCTAAAAGACGATTAAATCGTATACTTTAAATGGGTGAGTTGTATGGTATGTGAATCATATCTCAGTAAATATATATATATATATATATATATATACACACTTTATATGTGTGTGCTATATGAACTTGGTGAAAAGAGTGATTAATTAGTATGCACTGGAAGGAAGTGGTGGAAAATTTCCTGGAGGAAATGGCATTTGAGCTAAGTCAAAATGGGTGATTTTTGTAAAGAAGGAAGGCATGCTCAAATATGTAGTCAAAGTGATGATGCTTTCATGCAAGGGCAAGTTATCTGGAAAAGATGAAGTTTAGGATACGTGAAGGGTACAGGAGATGGGGGCTAGGTGCAGAGCTTTTACTGCCATACTAAATTCTGCAGTTTGGTTTTCATTTTTGTAGAGCCATGATAGGTTTGTGAGTGGTTTGATTAGGGCTGTGATTTGGAAAGATAATTGGAGGTGGTGATGAGGTCGATGGCGGATGGGGTGGGAGGGCAGTGAGCAGGGGAGACCATTTAGGAGACTAGGCTAGTGTAGCGTAGAGGCAAGAGATGATGGAGCCTTCAGCTATGACAGCAGCGGTGAGCACTGAAACAAGGACAGATTTGAGAAAACATTTAAGAAGTAGAATCATAAAATTTTGTGAACTGAGGAGTAGGTGAGAAAGCACAGGATATATACAGCAGGGTATTTTAGACCACAGAAAGGCTGGGTCCTTTTTTGTTAAGTTATTTAGAATCATAATGTAAAAACTATTGTTGAAGTAACACCAAGCAGCCAAATTATAGCTTTTTAACACCTTGTCAACAAGGGTTTGATTACAGAGATTCTTACGTTTCTTTTTTTTTTTTTTACATCTTTATTGGAGCATAATTCCTTTACAATGTGTGTTAGTTTCTGCTGTATAACAAAGTGAATCAGCTATACGTATACATATATCCCCATATCCCCTCCCTCTCGTGCCTCACTCCCACCTTCCCTATCCCACCCCTCTAGGTGGTCACAAAGCACGGAGCTGATCTCCCTGTGCTATGCAGCTGCTTCCCACTAGCTATCTATTTTACATTTGGTAGTGTATATATGTCCATGCCACTCTCTCACTTTGTCCCAGCTTACCCTTCCCCCTCCCCGTGTCCTCAAGTCCATTCTCTATGTCTGTGTCTTTATTCCTGTCCTGCTCCTAGGTTCATCAGAACCATTTTTTTTTAGATTCCATATATATGTGTTAGCATACGGTATTTGTTTTTCTCTTTCTGACTTACTTCACTCTGTATGACAGACTCTAGGTCCATCCACCTCACTACAAATAACTCACTTTCATTTCTTTTTATGGCTGAGTAATATTCCATTGTATATATGTGCCACATCTTCTTTATCCATTCATCTGTCCATGGACATTTAGGTTGCTTCCATGTCCTGGCTATTGTAAATAGAGCTGCAATGAACATTGTGGTACATGTCTCTTTTTGAATTATGGTTTTCTCAGGGTATATGCCCAGCAGTGGGATTGCTGGGTCATATGGTAGTTCTATTTTTAGTTTTTTAAGGAACCTCCATGCTGTTCTCCATACTGGTTGTATCAATTTGCATTCCCACCAACAGTGCAAGAGGGGTCCCTTTTCTCCACACCCTCTCCCGCATTTATTGTTTGTAGATTTTTTGATGAAGGAATGTATATTGTGAATAAAGAGTGGAATGAATAGAAATGCTATCACCCCATTTTGTGAGCTCTTTGGAATCAGACCTCCGCTTATTGGAGACGAAGCAGTTATTTATGGCCTGTTGAATGACTAAGTATTTACCTCTTGCTCAGATAGCTTCCCTAGAAACACTTCCTTTGGTGTGAACAACTTGGATTTACTGCCAGGGCAACACCTTCCTTCCAACACCCACGCTGCCTCTTGGCTCGGTCCTCACGGGCAGGTGTTAGTAAGCAGCATTTTGTTTTGCTTCTAATAAGAGCACAGCCTCTGAAAAGCATAGGCTGAATGTACCACACATTGTAACTTTCCCTTACAAGTGTTCTTATAGGGGAGATGTGAAACTGTGGGAGTCTTAAGGATCAGGAAGATGAAGACTGCTTTTTCTCATAATCGTGCAGGGCCACACCTATGTTTTCCATCTCAAGGAGGGGCAGCCAGTTCCTGGGCAAGGTCAAAATAGACCAAGTCTCTCTCATTGCATGGCGTTACACTCACTGGGGATCTGTTATGGCCTTCTCTGGGGACTGTGGAAGGTGTTGCCATGACACTGCCTGCTGCTAGCCGAGTTTGGGAACAGCATTTCCGATAAGTGCCTTACATGAGTTTACCCAAGCCCGGAACACCGTTTAGAACACCGGTCGCTAACCTGTGGCTCATATCTGTGCCTGTCGGTGAACAATGACTACAGCTAGCTGTGTTCAGTCACAGTTGTTAGCAGAGCTAATTACAGCAGTCTCGGGTGGGAGGAATCCTAGAAGATACCTCTAAGGGACTTCTACCACACATTCAAACTTTGGCTTTGTAGGTCAGCGATGGAAACAGGCCCCTTGGGGAACCTTTAAACAACAGTTCTCTGCAACTCTGAACAGGGATCCATCTTCACTCCACAGTTGGTGAGGGATCACGTTGAAAAGAGAACCACCAAAGGGAAAAGGAGGAAAGGGACGCTTAAAGCCAGTAGGGTAAATGTTCTGGATTAAATGAGAGCAGAACTGGGTATTCTTCCTTGGGATGCCTTTTACTCCCTGCATGACCTGATGGAGGCCACTTCCCCTTTCTGGGCCTCACTGTTCTCATCTCAAAAATAAGGATAACAATTGTGGCCCTATTTATATCCCAGGATTTCTGAAAGGAAAAAGTAAAAAATATATATTTAAAAAATAAAGGTTGGGGGAACATAGAAAATGCGATATAACTCTAGGTAGTGTAACTATTATTTCCTATTGCTTGTTCCACATTTTACTTATAAATGATGAAAAGGAACAAGGGAAAAAAGTCTGGGCTGTTGTAGAATCTCAGACTACATTTTCTGATGCCTCTGAGGGATTCTGCGGTTTGCTTGTCTTAAGTCTTCAGATTTGCCTCCCTCTCCCCCAGTGCACCGATTCTGGTGTAAACTCATCTCCAGTTTGAGGGGTGGAGAAGACCTCAGGAATCTAAAGAGGCAAGGCCCTGCAGTCATCTGGTCTTGAATCTTAATGTCACCTGCTGAAGCCCAAGTCCCAAAGGCTTCCTCTCTCCCCTCACTGAGACACCCGATTTGGGAGGACGTCAGCTATGAATGAGTCACACAGTCAAACTGGGGCTTCAGGGGATACCTCCAGGATAGAACCAAAAAGAATTTGTAATGTGCTCTGAATGTGTCTCAGTCTGGGTCTCTAACTACAGTCTTGTTCTTGCTGAAAATCACAGCACACTTCTAACCAAGCAAGGCAGGTCTACTTATCTGATGGTGCTGTCAGTGATAGACTAGGATCATATTATGGATTTGGCAGGGAGGAAAAAGATTTATTTCTAAGATTTGAAGATTTATCTTTTCCACATATGCAAACCCAGTCAGAGCATTAAAAAATATCAGTGAAAAGTGATCATGTTTTGTGAGCAGGAGGAACCATTCTTGACTTCAGAATCATACAGAAGATTTTTAAGGATCCCAAATTCATGGTTTAAAAAAAAATGATTTGACGATAGGATACCAGCAGGATTATCAGACTCTTAACTGCCCCCTTATGGTGAGGTGCTATCTCCATTTAAATGAACGCCTTACATTGAATGCTTACATTTCTCCCTTTCTCTTTTTCTCCTCCCCATCATTTAGCTTTTTTCAATGTTCAGCATAACTAAAAAGTCTAAGTAGGGAATTGCACATAATTGTAGGCTCTGCACCATTAGCAAAGTGATGCTTCTTTCTAAGTATTTGTAATCATCTATTCCACTCTTGCTTCCTCCTCCTGGAAAATTTACTTGGAGTGATTGTAGTGTCCTTTATTTCTCTTGAAGGCATCCTTTTGACCTTTGTGTACAGGCTATAAAAAATACCAAGAAATGAAATATTGTATTTTCCATGTAGTCACAATATACACAAATAGAAAACACCACTTTAAATGAATAGAGCAAAAGGGGAGGCTAATCTCTAAATTGCGTTTTATCTTTCGAAGTTATTTGGTAAGGTAAAGAGATTTAAAAAAATACTTTTGTAACTCAAAGGTCATGATCACCCTGGATGTACGGCCTGCACCTGCCAGCTACGAGGTTGTTTTGTGCTATTAGGTGAGAACTCAATGGCATCCTTTGCCCTCTCATCCTTTATTATTGGCTTAGAGAAATGTGACATTGCTAAAAAGCTCTAACTTGAAAATGCTTCACAGAGCAGGATCCTTGCCACATTCAGGAATCTTGCTAGTTCGCAAGATGAGAGCTGTCATGCAGAACAAAAGGCTGATACTAGAAGTCAGCAATCACAATGGGAATAAATACCACAAACTGTGGTTTCCTAATGTCTTAATCTCCCCCAACCTTACAAGAGTGATGCTGGCCTTACTTTGAAGATAACTTTACAAAGAAAATGTAGGGACAGGTGGAGTTAATTCCTGAATCTTAGCTCCTCTGGCACTTCTTCCCCAATTTCTAATGCTTCTTTATTACCCAGATTATAAATAGATGCCCATTTTTCTTGTCTTGACATTAAGTCCCTGACAAACAACATACAATAACACCTTCCTTACCTGGTCAAGGAATAAGTTGTCCCGAGTAAGGGAGTTTGCCAACTGATAGTTAACCTAGTCCCATGATGCAATCGTATGTTTTAACCCAGTTTTGAGGAAAGTGTTTTTTTATGATTTGTTTCTCTCTGTCTCCTGCTTTGGTGGGCAGAGCATGGACTGACCTTGTTGGGAGGACGTGGGATCATTGCTGGGGTTTTGTACAATGCAATGCTGCAGTAAGGCCATCAATGTTTCTTAGGGGAGTTGGGTCACACTGGTACATTGTGAGTAGCACGATGAGACCTTAGGCTGAACTTGCCTTTAACTTGTATCCTTTCTACTTCTTCATGTTTCTGAATCATTAAGAAAAGTTCTACTTAATATGCTGTGTACCCTGTTTCTGAGGGTAGAAAACTTTCCATCAAGAATTGTTCAAATATAACATTTTGGCATGAGGAAGGGATGCCTATGGCTGGATTCTTCTTATTATGTGTAATCTATTGGTTGGCACTGCTCCTATGAGTTGTTCCCCATCTTTTGTATGATTTTAATATTTCCCCCTTTTTCCGAAGCTCTATGCTCCTCTAGGCTTTAGAATTCAGAAGTACTGTGGCTTTGGTGGTCATTCTTTTTGAACCTGAAAGGGGAGGTAAAATGTGAAACATCAGTGCCTAAATTAAAGACTGGCCAGATGAGGCCATTCTCTGTTGGTTCTACCTCAGTGGTTTGGCATGGGTTTCTGTGTTAGTGGAGAGATATAAGATCTGTGCCAGATGCAGGACTTTGGCTCACAGTATCAAAGTATTCTGGTCTCTGTGGTGAGCAAGAGTCTTGGGTCTGGTGCATGTCTGCAGACTAGAATGGATTGCCATGGTTTACTCTCCAGTGTCAGGGTTGCTCTGGAAGCCCCTGAACTCTGCTGCCCAGTTGCTTAGCTCTTCTAAGATAGGTTGAAGGTTATGGTACTTGCCCATCACTGCTTACCATTTTGGGGATTTGAGCTAATCAGTTAATCAGGTCTTCAGCTCTTCTCTGATGCTTTTTCTTAGAGGGTCAATTGAGGTATGTTTGAAAACTTCCTGGAAGATATGTACCCTGCCATCTCTTCTGAACCTCTCACTCATCATCCACATGCAATTTTCTTTGTCTACGTCTTCTTCCCTCTCCCCACCAAAATTGTTCTCAATAAGGTCAAGTTACCTGTTGTATTAATTTCCTTTTGCTGCTGAAACAAATTACCACACACTTGGTGGCTTAAAACCACACAAGTTTATTCTGCAACAGTTCTGTTGGCCAGAAATCTGAGAGCCGTTTCACTGGGCTAAAGTCAAGATGTTGGCAGGGCTTGCCCCTTCTGAAGTCTCTGGGGAAGAATCTGTTTCTTTGCCTTTTCTAGCTTCTGTAGCCACTTGCATTCCTTGGCTCAGGGCCCCTTTCATGCATCACTCCAACCTCTTGTTTCCATTGGCACATTTCCTGCTTCCTCTCTGTAGTCAAATCCCTCTCTTTCTCCCTTTTATAAGGACACTTGTGGTTCATTTAGAACTCATCTGGATAATCCACAATAATTTCCATCTCAAGATTCTTAACTTAATTGCATCTGCAAAGTCCCTTTTCCATATTACATTAACAGGTTCCAGGGATTAGGTACTGGATATTTGGGGGGGGGGGGCATTGTTCAACCTACCACAGCATTGATTTCCTAATTTTCAAATCCAGTATCTTCTTTTCAGTCCCCATCCTAGCTGGATTGACATTTGATACTGTCAATTACTCTGGAAAAAACTCCTCCTCTGACCTCAAGATATAGGTTATTTTATTTTGTTATTCTTGTTGCGATATTTTTATTGTCTGTCTCTCCCTCTAGAATGCAAGCCCCTGAGTAGAGTCCTAGGTTATCTTGTTTCTAAGCTCTATCCCCAGAGCTTAGACTAGTCCCTACTACTATCAAATAATGAAAGACATTGGATAATACAAATTGGATGAACTTTCCCACTCCTAGGTCTATCACCTTTCATTATTATTTTCCTTCAGTGGCCCTTCCTCTTCCCATGCAGTCAAGATTGGTATTCCCTTCAGGACTTGGTCCTAGTCTGCTTTTCTCCTCATCTGCCAGGTAAATGCTGCTCCTACCATATTCTGGGGTCTCTCAAATCTGTACCTCAAGCCCAGACCTCTGATTTGAACTTCCAGCTTTGATCTTTACCTGGATGTCTCACAAGCACAGCCCACCTTTCCCATCTAGATCCAAATACAACCAAAAACTAACCTCACCTTCCTCTTATACTCTCAGGGAATGGGAAGTGCCAAGATTTACTCAATAGTCATAGCAAGAAGACTGGAAGCCATCCCAGACTTCATGCTTTCTCTCTACTCACTCTTCCCCTACCCCCTCCAGTCAGTCATGAAGTTTTGTCAACCTGACTCCTAAATATCTCTTTCTGTCTAACTCCCATTGCCCTGATTCAAATCCTTATCACTCCCATGAGTAGGAGTGATGAACTTACCAAACTCTTGACTTCTCTTGAATATGGTAGAATGACATGCTCTTAAAATTTTGGGATGTGTACCAGAGCTGCTGATCATTGCCAGCCATGCTCTCAGGCTCTGCTGAGTGGGCAGTGACTATGATTTGCATACCACATGAGCTTGGTTGCCATAGCTGATTGGGCCAGGGATGGGTGCCTGATCCAAGGGTGGCTCTTTCTATGGGCTTGATCAGCCAACATATGATTTGGGTGGCTGGTTGTAAAATATAAGTTGAGTAAAATTCCTCTTTTGGAGTTTCAGAATAGAGAAGTTGAGAGACTAGGATCACTGTATTGCTGAACAGAAGGGTCAGCAGGAATGGCGGGCATGAGCAAGCTGCGGTTATTAGAAAGCAGATACTGTGAGTAAGGAGGGGAGCTGGTGAGCAAGATGAGAACAGGAAAAGAAATAAGCTGAGGCACTGTGAGTAGGGTGCTGCCTCCGTTTCTGTGGTTCTTTTTAAAAAAAATTTACCATTTATATTTAATAGAATTTTAAAAATTCATATTAATCCAATGCTTTATTTTTCAAGTTTTACTGAGATATAGTTGACATATAGGCCTGAATGTTAAAGGTGTACAGCATAATGATTTGACTTACATACATCATGAAATGATTACCACAGTAAGTTTTGTTGAACATCTATCTTCTCATATAGATACAAAATAAAAGAAAAAGGAAAAAAATATTTTTTTCTTGTGAAGAGAACTCTTAGGATTTACTGCCTTAACAACTTTCATACATGACATACAGCAGTGTTCATTATATTTATTGCATTGTACATTGCATCCCTCTGTGGCTCTCTATAAGAGTATTTCCTGAGGCCTGGCCCTACTGTGATTCCTATTGTCAGGTTTCTATGAGTCTCTGCATTATTATAAGCAAACAAACAAAATAACCCTCATCTGAGTGAACCCCTGCTTCCTTCAAGAAATTGGCCAAAGAGTTATGTGTTCCGGTAAGCCTTTACGATGTTATGATGAGACATCTGGAAGAAAGCAGCACTGTAATCAAGAGCAGCAATATGCAGTCCCAAACTCAATGTTAATTCCACTTCTTTTCAAAGCATTAGCTTAGGAAAAAAAGAGGTTATATCACTATTTCCTTTGGGAGTGGGAGAATATTATGAGCTTCTTGTGTCAAAATCAGTCTTTATTTAAAAACAAATCAATCCCTAAACATAGTTTTAGAAAGGAAAAGTAATTGCTGCTACAAATATCATAGGAAAATGACTATAATAAGTGACATAACATTGTCTGATGCTTATCAACAGTGGGATAATCAAACCACCTTTTTAGATGACATGTTTCTAGATAGCTGCCTTTCCATTTGCCAGCTGTTGGGACCAGAGGGATTACTGAAAGTCTCCAGATTTCTTAGTCACATGACCACATTCCTCTCTCAAATAAGAATAATTAAATTCATTGAAGATCTTTAGGTAAAAAACATTAGGCACATATAATCAATGCTCTGAATATGGAATACAATTAGGAAGCATTTTTATTTATGTCTCCCACTATCCCTATAAAATGTATTCACTGGGGAGTTTCTCACTCTGTCTAGGATAAAGTAAAAACTAGGTAGTGTTAGGACTGTTTCAAGCATTCTTAGGCAACAGAAAGTCCTTGGTCACTCTAAATGCTGTTTAGTGCATCTATTCCCGTGTTATATAATGTGAAACTTGGTTGAAAATTAAGTCTTACCCTTATCCCAGTGAGAAGCCACTTGCAGGTGGGCAGCTGTGGAAGGGGAAGGTCTTTCTCTTCTTGCTCCTGGCAGGAGCAAGATCCTTCTGGGGCTGGGGTGGGGCAAGGTGGGAGAAGCAGGGAGGGGCAGGAGTGTGGTCCCTTGAGTGATGAAGTTGTAAGATGGCCTTCAGCTTTCTGGGCCTGAGAAACATTTAAAGCAGACCACATTTCACAGAGACTTTTGCAGGTTCTTGGGAGATTGCACTCATAGCTGGTGTTGTCTCACTTGCCATTTCCTTGATTCAGGCAAATGCGCTCTCCACTTGAGCAGCCGCCTACTTCCTCAACCCCGAGGAGCCAGTCTTCTTGCTCTGCTTCGCCTCTTCCGAGGCCTGCCCGCACCCAAGGCTCTCCCCAGTCAGCCCTCTCTCCCGTTTGGCACACATCAATCCATGAAGATACACACACACACTCCCTTTCTTCCCTTCTTCCTTGGACAAACTCAGGGCAGCAGCCTCCCTCCTTCGCTCTGCACCAGAAGTGCTTGCAAGCTCTTCTTTCACACGATTTTCCAGAAGGGAGCTAAACCACCATATTCTTCCTACCCAGAGACATACATTAGGCTTTCTGATGAGTTCCACTCATGTCCCTTTTTCTTGACATTACATGACCTCAAGCTTTTACTTTGGTGGGAGGTGAGAGCACATTTTTCTCTTAAAAAATCCTCCAAATATCCAACAGTCCTTATGTGATCTAGTATTTCCTTTGGAATGTAGCGCCTTGTGTGTCTTGGTGCCTCAGCCAACACGTTAGTTTTAACACCCTGTTAAGTTTGTGGTGGATTTTTGTTTGCTTGTTTGAAATTCTAATGTCAGAAATGTGTTGTTTGGATGAAGTCTGTGTACATCCTACACACCTATGACCACACGGCTATACTCAAGCAAGAATTGCTCCAAAAAACAAACCTACAGCGTCTCTGGCCAGCCCTGATTTCTGAAGGGAACCAATGGATCCCCTCCTCCTTAGCTCAGCAGACCCTGAAACACTCTGATCAACAACCCTAGGACACGGCCCACGTAGCTTTCAAGCTGTCTGGAGGAGGGAGAAAGGAACACACGGTGCCAAGATACATGAGAGGGCGATCTTGTCTATGGCCTTCTCACCCATGGTCGTATTGAAGATGTGAATGTCCTGCAAGGCTACTCGGGGGACTTCTGGGCTTAGCATGCTTGAGGACTAGAAAGACTGAGAAAGGCTGGAATAGAGAGGCCAGAAACCTCTGAGGAATCAGGAGACAGAAGGGCTGACTCTGGATGAGGGCAGAAAATAAGGGAAGATACTGCTGCAGGGAAAAAACCACCTTACCTGAGGTCCTTCACAATGTGAACCCCAATCTTTCTTATCAGTCTCATGTTCTTCACTCCCCTCGCCTTCACTCCAGCCACACAAAGCCACCTGATATTTTCTAAATATGCCATTCCCTTCCACACCCTTTTATTTTTCACCTAACTTAAGTCTAATTTTCTATGATGCCTTCCTGCCACTTTACTCATCTGGCTGCTGTACCATTTTTTACATGTCTCAGCTCCAGCTCTCACAGCACTATGTTGTAGTGCTTTATTAACTTGCCTCGCTCTGCTGCCCAAGACAGTGAGTGCCTCTAAGACAAAGACTGTGCCTTATTCAGTTTTATACTCCCACCACCTTCATTGTGCTTCAGTGTTGTAGGGACTTCTATTAGTTTTCTACTGCTGTGTAAAAAATTACCATAAGCTTAGCAGCTTGAAATAACACACATTTATTACCTCACGGTGTCTGCAGATCAGACGTCTAGGCGTGGTGTGGCTGGATTCTCCGACCAAATTCCCACTGTGCTGAACCCAAGATGTAAGCCAGGGCTGTGATTCTCACCTGGGTTTCATGGTCCTCTTCTAGGATCACTAATTGTTGACAGGATTCATCTCCTTGAAGCTGTAGGACTGATGTCTCCATCTTCCTGCTGGCTGTTGGCCAAGAACTACTCTTAGCTCCTAGAGGTTGCCCACAGTTTCTTGGCTTGTTGACAGTTCACAACATGGAAGGAAGCATATTTGCTTCCTTCCAGGCTAGCTGGAGCACACCTCTTTGATTTCATCTTCTGCAACCAGCGAGAGAGAACACTCTGCTTTTAAAGGGCTCACCTGATTAGACCAGGCCCACCCCGGATAATCTTCCTTTTGCCCTGTACTGTAATGTAACATAATCACAGCAGGGATATTTGATCATATCCATAAGTTCCACCCATATTCAAAGGGGAGGGAGTACAAGGGTAATGGTTCATTGGGGTCACCCTAGAATTTTGCCTACCACAGGGCTCAATGAATATTTACAAAATCAAATAAGATGTGTTCCAAAAATTTATAAATTAGAAACAGTGGCATTCAATTGTAAGATTTCTTTCTCCTACTGTTACTTTGGAAGGCTTTTAAAGTTGTTTCTTAATTTGTATTGGATCCACAATGGTTAAGAATGCTTCATGTGAGATAACATGAGGCCCCCCACAGGGAACCCAGGTAGTACAAGAAATTTGGGGTGGGTGCCAAGACCTGGTCTGATATCTGACTGTCTGTGTGAACTTAGCTAACTTCCTGAAACTCTCTGAATGTCAGAGTCCTCTTCAGGTATAAAATGAGGGGGGCAGGGCTAAACAATGTCTAAGCTTGGCCAGCTTTAAAATTCTCTAATTTCTAAGACTAACTCATACTGATAAAATTAAAATCTAGCTAAGTGGATCACAATATGCAAATTCATTGAAATAGTTCTCAAAAGAATTTCATTACAGATGAAATTGCAATGATGAGATTTTAAGAGGAAAAGGCAGTTTTTTTTTTCTTTTATAAGTGGTTTTTTTGTTTGTTTGTTTTTAATTTTTATTTATTTATTTATTTATTTATTTATTTATGGCTGTGTTGGGTCTTCGTTTCTGTGCGAGGGCTTTCTCTAGTTGCGGCAAGTGGGGGCCACCCTTCATTGCAGTGCGCGGGCCTCTTCACTATCGCAGCCTCTCTTGTTGCGGAGCACAGGCTCCAGACACGCAGGCTTGGTAATTGTGGCTCACGGGCCTAGTTGCTCAGCGGCATGTGGGATCTTCCCAGACCGGGGCTCGAACCCGTGTCCCCTGCATTGGTAGGCAGATTCTCAACCACTGTGCCACCAGGGACGCCTCTGGCAGTTTTGTTTTTAAATGAATTCATTCCTCTATTGGCTGAACCTGACTAAATACAAATAAGAGTACACAACTACATTTTTAATACTTTACATAAAATGGTGAAGAATATTTTTTCTTTAGATGACATATCTGTTCACTTATGATCAGATGTGAATTTTCCCCAAGATATTAAAACTTGATAAAACCACTGTCTTAAAAATAGCTGAATTAACTCAGTTGATGATAACTGAAAAACTATCAAAGGCAGTACTCAAATATTACAAATCAGTTTACTGACTACCTGTAAAGCACGTTGAGATTCTTATATACATTTTGGGGTTTAAGTCTTTTGTTTTTCTCAAACGAAACGTCTTTGGCTAGGATAATTATTCTCTTCTATCCAAAAAAAATGAGCTCTAATTTTAAACAGGTATTATTAAATTCCTCTGAGATAGACTTCATGCAGATGTATTTGTTAAAACATCCTTTTATTGACTGTGCACAGTTATTAACAATTCACATTTCACTTTATCTACCAAGTGGAAGAACATTTATTCTTTCATTAAAAAGTTAAGCCCTTAGGGCAGCAACAGGGACACAGAGCATTCTTCCTGTAAACAGCTCTGTCCAGTGAATGTGAAATGCTTCCATATTAATACAAAAGAGAAAAATAAATAAAACAAGTAGATTACACCCACCTTTCATCATCCCCTCCCTCCCAGTACACTCCTCTTATTTTATAAAATGCCAACAGGTAAACAGTTCCCACATTGGTACTTCTATTAATCACAAGAGGAATATTACCATTTATTTGGCACCACTGAGTTCAGAACATCCTTAGAGCTGTGTGAAAGTGACAAAAGGAGCATGAGGCCACAGTCATTTCCTCAGGAAAATGAGTTCCGGACAGAGAGGGTGGAAAATCATGAAGGCGTTCATGAGCCTCCCGCACCTTGCTGCTCAAGTTTCTGGAGCTGTTTTTCAAGTTTTGAGACGTCTACTCGATGCATCATCAGAAACTGGCCGTTCAAATGAAAGACGGGGATGTCAAATTTATACCTGTCATACCAAGCTGAGTTTTCTGGAAGTGTGATGTCCACCTCCTGTAAAATAAACTGAAACAGAGACAGACTAAAGCTCTAGATTTCAGAGAACATGGAACAACGCAACGGCTGTAGTGACAAACTGATCCCCAGACTGGTTCTAATGCTGAGAGGTTTTTACTGTTGTTGTTTGTTTGAGGTCCACAGTCAGCTAGTGACCCTGAATTCTGTAACCTGATTGATTTCTTTACATTCCCTAATTTTGCTACTTTTCTGTTACATCTGTTAGGTTCAGCATCTACCTACTACTCAGTTCCCAATGAAATAAACAATGTCCCAACTGGGAAGCTGCCTGAGAATCAAGAAAGACATGTTTTGGCTGTAAGATTGGGAAAGGTATCATGGTTTGCTACAGGAAAACACTTTCATGGAAATGACAACATAAGATAAAAGGAATAGGGACAAAAACTTAACAGAAGGCCCAAATGCTGTACCTGCTAGTTAACTTTGATCATTTTAAGAGTCAGAGTAGGAAAACCAGTACTGCTCAGAGAAAAACACTTAGGTGTAATGACTTTTATGGAAATCAGCACTAAAATCTCTCTCTGAAGAACACAAAGAAAATTTAAATGAAAAATCATTCAATCTCTTTTCTTAAAGGAAGGATCCAGGCAGATACTTTATACTACATGCAGTATCTATTCCATATACATAAAGCCACACTGTATTATATTACCCTGTTTTTATAAGGCTCCAGTACTTCCTTGGCTTCATCACAAAGGGGGCACGGATCCTACAGGACGAAAAAAGCCATTAAACCCAAAGAATGGCATTCAGCCTGACAAAAACCACAAGAAGCAGATTATACTTATTTTAAAGGACAGTTTTCTCCCAGGTTAATTATACTGTTTTATTTTCCAAAGCAAAACACTGCCACAGAATCTTATAAATAGCTAGTGTTTCATGGTAAATGGGCTTTCAGCATTTTTTAGCTGTGTTTTGATTTTTTCTTGACAAATAAATCTATCTAGTAAATGTTGATGCTTATATTTGTTACATATATGTGTGTATATATGTATATATGTGTATATATATGTACACACAATACATTTAGATGCTTACATTTTTTTGTTACTGGCTTCATCTAATTGATATCTGGGAAGATTATTTTCCATATCATCTATAGTCCTAGGGCTTTGTCCTTCCTAGGTCAGGAGCACCTTCCAGGCCTGGCTGACATCACCAGAATGTCTTAAAGTCTGTTTTGATTGGGGGGGGCACTGAGATTTGCCAGCCTGTTTTTCCATTTTTTGTTTTTGTTTTTTTTGGCCGTGCCGCGCGGCTTGCAGGATCTTAGTTTGCCGACCAGATAGTGAACCCGGGCCCATGGCAGTGAAAGCGCAAAGTCATAACCACTGGACTGCCAGGGGATTCCCCAGCCTGTTTTTCCTAATAGCCCACTGGGATGGAGTTAGTGATCGTCCCATCTTTAAAAGGGAAAAATCTCTTGACTTTGGGTGATGACTGTACCAACTCTTCAATGCTTTGTCAGTTTTCTCATTACAAGTGTCAGCAATAGGTTTCCCAGACTAACTCTCCACCTCTGGAGCAAGCGAGTTTTAGTGCCCATTGTTGTTTGCACCCTAACCATCTAGAGGAGAAGTCTGCCGAGAATGCTATGGATCATTGGCAGATTTTAAAGGCTTCTCAGGCCTTGACTCAATGAACAGGGACTACTATAGGTTCTCTTGTATGAGCTAAAAATAGATTCAACATTACTGATGCTTATATAAAGCCTGCTTTTTAACATGACAGGAAAAGATGAGCTGCTATGGAGGCCCTTCCTCCAGCCTAACTCACCTTATTTTGAAATAAGAACCTGGATCATCAAAAGACAGTTTTCCTTCAGAAAGTTCTTTTTGGCCGTATTTTCCTGCTTCAGGGCTCATTATGTTATTTTAGCATTATCAATAAACAGATTATGGATAGTCTGTGACTTTTTAAAAAAATTTTAATTTATTTATTTATCTTTGGCTGCGTTAGGTCTTTGTTGCTGTGCACAGGCTTTCTCTGGTTGCGGCAAGCAGGGGCTACTCTTTGTTGCAGTGCACGGGCTTCTCATTGCGGTGGCTTCTTTTGTTGTGGAGCAAGGGCTCTAGGCACGTGGGCTTCAGTAGTTGTGGCGCGTGGGCTCAGCATTTGTGGTGCACGGGCTTAGTTGCTCTACGGCATGTGGGGTCTTCCCGGACCAGGGCTCCAACCCATGTCCCTTGCATTGGCAGGTGGATTCTTAACCACTGAGCCACCAGGGAAGCCCAGTCTGTGATTTTTAAGATAACCACATTGAAATTCTCTGAGAAAGTTTCAAAAAAGTCAAGAGAGGATCTTAAAAGCAAAAGCAAAACAAGAACCAGTGAAATTGCGGAAGTACCAAATTTGGTACTATTTGCTTTTATAATAAAAAAAAACTTTAGTAGAGCTAGGATCAGGTTTTTTATTTTGTTTTTTTTAAAACACAGGGAACGGGAATTCCCTGGTGGTCCAGTGGTTAAGACTCCACGCTTCCACTGCTGTGAGCCCGGGTTCCATCCCTGGTCGGGGAACTAAGATCCCCCAAGCTGCGCGGTGCAGCCAGAAACAAAACAAAACAAACAACCCAGGGACTATGGAAGTCTGGGCAAATTATCACGTGTGTATGTATTTTTATGAGGAAAGGTTATCAAATTTTAAAGAAATCTATGAGCTGAAAAATGACAAGACCCAGTGGTCTGGAACATTTGTACATCCTTGTCTAGGATTTTCAGTGGTGCCAGTACAGCACTTATTTACCCTATCCCTGAATTGTAGTGGACATTTGGTGGGTTGGCTGTCTACCACCCACTGTCCTTTCCTGTAGCAAGAATGCTGTGATTTTGCCTTACAGAACTGCTCTCAGCATGTGGCTGACTCCTCCCTGAACGGGGGTGGAATGCCTAATTTAGGCTGAGGCATCCAGCACATCACAGCCCTTCGACTACAAATGGCTCAGGGATCGGCCAATCACAGCCAAAGGATGGTGTGAGGGTTTTGCTGGAGTTTCTGTAGATACCTGAAATGTGAGATCTGAGGCTTGGGATCGCTGCAGTTATCCATATGAAGAGCCAGAGCGTGAACTGATTTAACCTAGAGAATGGAGTGCTGAAGAGACTGGTAATGTGCTTAAGTTTCAGAATCAAGCTACTCCTGAAACCAGACTAACCCATAAAATCCCTTTTTTGTTTAAGCCACTCTGGGTAGTACTTTCTGTTATTTATAACTGAAAGAGACCTGATACTGTACTTTTTCTTTCAGAGGACTGTGAACTCCGGGAGGTGAGAGTAATGTCTTATTATATGTCTAATGACACAAATGAAGGGTTTGGTACAAATTTTAAGCTGAATGGAAGATTAGTGTGTTTTGCTTTGGCGCATGTTTCTGGCTAACTTGGCTGTTGTTCAAACTGAAAAATAGTGCAGAATAGTTAGGCTGAGTGAGCATCATTAGCCTTAAGGGATTATTTTATTTTTGTGGTTAATTTTCACACACATTTCTCATATGTAGACACAAATGATGAAATATTTTTGTTCCATAATAATGCAATATATACTTATGAATATGAAAAGTAAAGATTAACTATTTTCAATAAGAAATTTTCAAAAGACTTAAACTTTGTTATTAGATAACTCAGATATATTCAAATTGCTAAAATGCCTGGGATGTGAAAAAAATCTATCAAACAAGAGACCTTTTTTGTTTGAGTTGCAGTATTATTCACTAAAGGTAATTCTATTACCCTGCACCTTATTTCTTTTTTGATTACAAATCACACAAACTAATGTTAACTAGCAAAAGGAAATCCATGATGTTTGTCTTATAAATTTTAGAGGAAAAAGCTCTTAAAAATTTAAACTTGCTTTATAGCTTAAAACCAGTGTTAGGGATAAGAAAATAAGTACAGTCAGTCCCATTATTTGTGGATTCTGTATTTGCGAATTCATCTATTAGCTAAAACTTATTTGTAACCCTAAAATCAATACCCAAGTTTTTGTAGTCATTCCCAGACATGCAGGTGCATAGAGCAGCGAAAAATTTGAGTTGCTCAAAGTGCACATTTCTGGCTGAGGTGGGGCAGGATGATGCTCTGCCTTCTTGTTCCAGCTCTCATACTGTAAACAAGTGTCCTTTTCTACTTAGTGCCACTCTTTTTGCATTTTTGTGCTTTTTCTTCGTTATTTTGCCATTTAAAATGGCCCAAGCATAGTGCTGAAGTGCTGTCCAGTGTTCCAAGCATAGGAAGGCTGTGACGTGCCTTACAGAGAAAATACTGTGTTAGATAAGCTTTGTTCAGGCGTAAGTTACAGTGCTGTTGGCCCTGAGCTCAGTGTTAATAAATCAACAATATATGTTAAATAAGGTGCCTTTAAACAGAAACACACATAAAACAAGGTTATGTATTGATCAGTTCAAAAATGTTGTGACCAGAAGCTCATAGGAACCTAACCCTATATTTGCCCTAGGAGCAGTGGTTCAGTACTTGCTAATTCAGTGTTCGTGGTGACTTTATAGAACGTAACTATCACAAATAATAAGAGTTGACTATATTTCTAAGTGATACACTTGTAAACATCTGATAGTTCTTTTCTTTCAATGTATGGATCAGATGACGATTAAATATATTAATTTACCTCCTGATAACAGTGACACAATGAAGTATCTGGGTAGGATAAAGAGTTAACCACTGTTGTAACTGGAACTGAAAAATTGAGGAGCATGTCTGAAGAAAATTTATACCATTGCTTTCCTTTCAACATTTTTCCCCTTTCTTAAATGTACAACTTTCTTCACCCAACATTTTAATCCTTTATGTTTTTAAAGTAGTGATTTTACTTTTCACTCTGTACCTTTGTGAATAAGGTTAGCACAGGCTGAGCAGTCTTAGAGGCAGATAGATTTCTCAAGAGCCGTTGAAAGGAGTGTTTGGCAAGTTGCATGCTATTTCCTTGAAACCAGGGCATCTTAATTCTGCCAAAAGAAAAATAGACCAGTAAAATTATGTGCCCTAGACTTTGCTCTTTATAATAGAAACAGTAAGCTGCAAATCTATGATGGAATTTGAAGACTTCAGATGTGCTTCTTGGAGTCCAGGAGTGTCAGAGAGGCCAAATGTTTGGCAAGTCTTCATGATGCCTCAATATTCACTGTATTCCAAATTTAGAATTTAGAATGGGAAAAAATCCAAATGTATGGATTAGTTGTGTGTCTAATCACTTGGTTTCTGTAAGCAAATTCCATGGGTTTGTTAATTAGATTAAAAAATTAAATTTCACCTGCAGATTTGGCTAGCATCCTGATGATCCCCTAAAATGTGGGAAGTTTCCTGAAATGGTTTTTATTCGCAGAGATAGCTTATCTTATAGGTAAGCATTCAACAATGCCCAGCCACCTTCACGGTAAAGGAGATAGTAAGCAAGAAGCACAAGTCTCCAGCTGAAGGTTAAGGCTATTACTTATGAGATTTATGCCCCTCTGCTGCAAGAGGTGGGGAAACACAGAGCTGTCCTTAGAGGAACTTATAGGGGAGATTAGGCTGAGTTAACCTGTCAAAAACAAAAATCTGCTCAGCTCTTCTAAGAAGTATTTTAAAAGGAGATGGTCATCATTTTTGAAAACATCCACAAATGTACTAGTGTTTCTACTGGAGATATTCCAATAAGAACAGCTTGGTAATAGCAGCATGTCAAACACTAGGCTTTGAAGCTCTCTCATCCTGCTACTTTGCTCGACATAAGACACCCTACTTATTCCTAGTTATTCTACTGAGCCTCCAGCTTTGTCCTTTAAACTACAGATATGATGATTTCACTTTTAAAACACATATGCACTGTTGACTTTATCACTTATCAATATTCCCTGCATGAATTCATTCCTGGTATCTTCATTTCTTAACTTTTCTTTACTCTACCTCTCCAACTTCATCTATCAGTTTCCCCTCCCTTATCCTGGCAACTTGCAGCACAAAGATTCTCTTTCTGTTCCTTGAATAACCAAAGATCGTTTCTTCATCAGGATTTCTGTACTTGCTGTTCCTCTGCATGAAAAACTTAAGTAGCTTCTCATCTGGCCTGGGCTTATGTCACCTCCTTAGAGATGCCTTAGTGACTACCTTACCAATGTGGGCCAGTCCACCACTCTTCTTCCTCATATCTTGCTGCGGTTTTCTTTTATCCTTCACTATGTAAAATTATTTCTTTACCTATATGTCCCCTCTACTACAACATGAGTTCCATAGGAGCAGCTACTTGTTCACCCCAATATTCCTGAGCATCTACAATTAACCTGGTACATAGTAGGTGTTCAAATAGTTGTTCGAATGTTAATAGTACTGGAGTGAGCCTTTCCCCCCCTTTAGTCTCACCTCTAACCCTGATCAGACACTCAGTGTGCACAGCAGTCACTATGTGGGCGGATCTCATATCCTAACTAAAGGTCAGTGCTCCTCACGGTGTCCACAAGATGCAGGCCAGCGCGCTGCAGCTGGTCCCAGCCCCTGCACCACCACCTTGAATCTCCTCCTGCTCTGCTCCAGAGAGCATGCCTGTAATAATTATGTACTAATCTCTACTGGTGACCAGGTTTCTCAGCATAAGATTAGCTTTAAACTCATTTCAAACAGAATGATATGACTTTAGAGAAAAGCACTAAATCCATATCAAACCAGAGTAAAGAAGACGGGACAAAAGGATTGGATTCTGATCTGTGAAAACAATAATCTTTCCTTCTCTCTTAAATCCTTAGTCTTCCACTTCTCCCTGGATCTCCCTGCTAACTAAATGGTCCTGATAATGCATAAAAAAGGAATGTGATAAGGATTTTACAAGGACCCAGCATTATTCTAAGGAGGAAAATGGATCTAAACAATTTCGCAATATGCTGTGCTACTTTCAACTAAGTGAGAAGCCCTGGTATATATATTTTCCATAAATTCAGCAGAACCAACACTCCAATAGGTGAATGTGGTTGGAGACAATAGCTTCCAAACATGGCTTTGTCTACAGAGGATATAAAGGAAGGGGAAGTATCAATGGAATGCTAGGCATGTTTACGACAGGTAGAAATTTCTGCATCCTTGGTTTTGGCAAGGCCTTATGCCAACAGTGGCACACCCTCCTAGGGTATGAAGTTAAAGAAACTGTATTAAATGAAGGAGAAAGAAACTTTTAAAAATCAGTTTTGTGAAAGTAAAGGCAGAAAGATAGCTCTTGAAAATGAGAAGGAGCAGGCTATCTAAGGCAGTGACCTAAGGTTACAACCAGGACAGTGAACAGCAGCTGTGTGCTTTTGGTGGAGGGATTTAAGATTTATTGATGTCAGGCTGGTAAGGAATGGAAAACTTACTGCTTTCACCTAACTGAGTTGAGACTGAGGTGTTAAGGCTTTTGTTAAAAAAAAAAAATTCACATTCACAATGGAAATCTGCTTCAGTATTTCCAACATGACAAAACACAGCATGTGGTCTTGGTTGCACCCAAGACAAATAAAACCTGTCAGAGTAAACAGAGTTGCTCTTCATTCCAGATTTGCTAGAATACTTGTTCAACCAACCCAAAAAGCTAAGTAAAGTCTTCAGAGATGCCACAACCATCTTGTTTAAAACTAGTTCTCTTTTCCATGTTAGTCTCTATTTCTCCTTTTTTTTAATATGTATTGAATCACTTAAACATGGCACATTTGTTTACTGAGAAATGCATTAGCATTATGCAGTTTTACTACCTGCATATGTTCCAAATGCCCTAGCGCACTAGGGCACGTGCGTTTTACCACATTGTTAAATTAACTTATTTCTTTGTAGGTACTGTATTATAAAATTATATTAGAGTCTGATACAAAAAAAAATTCCCATACCTCTCCTAGGCAGAAATAAGATATTATGGCTAAAGTTCTGAACACTGGAGTTCACTTAGTTCTAGAAATAAAAAGTAAAATGAAAAATGATACACTCCAACTGGAACACCCCAAACCCTAACACCACTGCTGTCAACGTCACAGTCACCCCATCATGCTTTCTTGAAGTAAAATCTTAATATTGGCTACTCTGACAATGTGACATTTTCATTAGTTCTGTTGTTTTTGAACAGTATCTCAGCACTATAAGAAATACTCTGAAAGGCGGTCTATGCCTGTTGGCTCATGACTGTGGGAGGACAACACCTTTTTGATTATGTCACTGAATTTAGTCATGAAGTGTGTGTGCTTACTACACACAAAGACACAATTTTATCCTTTGTATTTTGTTACATGCCTCTGTGATATGAGCAAAAAGAGCTGTATGCATAATATCAAAGAAGCACAACTGGGTCACCTTTGTCACAGACAAAAAAAAAAGCATAAGACTGGATTTAGAATGTGCCTAAAACAAATTCCACAGCCTAACAATAAAGATGGTGACTCCTGCTGTTTCAAGTCCACTGCCGCTCAGAGGCATGGATCACCCTGAAAGAGAAAGGGAATGCTGGCTTTTCAACAAAACTGAGGCTGACTTCAGTGGTCTTTATGGCAGAATTAAATACAACATGGAGGAGGACTGACTGGACCAATTCATCCCTCCTTGAAGCAAGATAAGGAAGATAACTTTATAGCATTTTCCCTGCGAAGCACTGAAGGACATACCATTAAAACAACTGATTGCTGCACAGAAAGAAGCCAGGGTCATTTGAGCCTTTATTAAGGATTATTCATTTCTTGCATGAGGAGCTGCCCAGGCTATGGCTGCACATCACTTATGTGGGGTTCCTGGATTCTTCAAACGCTGTGTGTGTCTGATTAGAAGGGAAACACCATTGTTCTCGCTTGAGTAGAGAAACTGACCTTCACTGACCAGAATTTTTATTCATATGAAGAGTCCTTGGGCACACCGAATCTCCAAGCTCACGTGATCCCTCATCAGCAAGCTTCAGTGTTCTTAGCTCATGTGCAAAATCAAAAAGTTTATATCAACTCAGGTACCGCCTTCATTATTAACAGATAATGCTGGAGCTTCTTCACAAGAATACAATATAAATTTAATGCTGAGCTGACATTAACCAAACACTATTACCGTCACTCTCGCTGAACCTGTGTTCCAGAAAGAGAGGCTCAGGGCTTCCGTCCCGTCATTTATGCCATGTGAGATGTTAAGTGCTCCATTTCACATTCATTACCATCTAAGTACAACATTCCTATTTTTACATAATGACTAGAAACACATGCGTGCGCACACACACACACAAACACATCCCTCTCTTGGGAATGAAATCCATTATTTTAGATTACTGAAAGTTTATGTAATGAGGTGAGGTTGCTCTTAGGGGACTCATCTGGGTCACTGGGCTCTACCTAATCCAGGGAAACAGGGACAAATGATGCCTCTCCAGTGGTCTTATATGCTTTTGGTCAGTCAGCTGTGTCCAAACCTCCCTCTCTCCCAAACAAGTGAGAGCCTACCCTAGGATCTTGGGCCCAAGTGTGGAGCCAAGAGTGACAAGGAGACGCAGCATATAGAGACACAATCAAAGCTGCAAATTGAGCAGATACTTTGAGGTGTCAATTCCAAGGGGCTAAGCAGGGTTAGAATGAGGCTATAGAACAGAAACAGAGGGTAGGGGGTGGAAGGCAACCTGGAGCGGGGCCCTCACTCCCTGCGTGCGTGAGATCTCAGGTGCTTTTTCAGCACCTCAGCCACAGCAGTCAGGGTACCTGGCCAGGGGAACTGCCAAGGAGGTAGCACCAACTCAGACATGATATTTATTACAACAAGGATCCCCAGCTCACCACCCATCTGTGGGCCCACTTGTACATGGCCTCATGCTCAGCTTCATTCTTTCTTTTTTTTTTTTTTTAATAACATAACATTATATTAGTTTCAGGTGTAAAACATAATGATTTGATATTTGCATACATTGTGAAATGATCACCACAGCCTCGCCTGGCTATGCATTTGGACTGCTGATTTGATCCCACATAACACATGAAACCCTGAGCAGACATACCCTGCATGTCCACTCCATTCCCTGCAGCTTCTACTTCCAGGCTTCAGTGCCAACAGGTTTACCACATGGGGGCAGAGAAGCCTGTAGAGAATCAGTCCCAGAAAGGAATGACTGGTCATATGAGTTCCTACAGACAAAACCCCTTTTTATTTTTTTTAAAATTATTACCATGACTGTGGGGTTTCCAAGTATCTGGATGTCTCTACTACACTGTGTGAATGCAATAGGTGCTCTGTTAATTTGCATTCAACACACTGATTTGTGCAAAAGTTTTCTAACTATTTGAAGTGTGGGCCTGGCCTAACCAGTAAGATTATAATTTCACTGAAGGTATATGGCATTTACATATCCATCACTTGGTACATACACTCTGCCCCCCTATCCCCCCCTCACCGCTTCAAATTCTTAGCAAAATAAGCCATTATTGTTTTTTCTTCATCCTGTCTCGTGTTTAGTCCATTTCTTTCCCTCCAAATAAAACTCTCACATGGAGAAATCAACTCCACATTCTGTATACAAGCAACAAGAATTACAGAGATGTACTCCAGCGGATTCAGGAGGAGGGAGTTAAATTCTTCACTGAAACAATATAAGTACAAGAGAGATCACAACAGGGACATCCAATGGGCAACTTTAAATGTCATAAGAGAAAGGAAGGGAAGAGTACTATGGGCTGAGATTGGAAGTGGTTTCACGAGAGAAGGATCCTAAATCATGTAGGATTTCGATATGTAGAAAAAGGGGAAGCATTCCGAAGCCAGGGTTAGACACAAAGGCATGAAGTAGGAATGCTGTGGCCTTTTGGATGGGAGCCAATGAAGGGTTTTAAACGAGAGTGATGTGATAAAATCGGTGTTTTAGGAGATTGATCTGGCAGCAGCGAGCAGGGTGGCTGCAAAGGTAAGAAGAATGGCGACGGGAAAGAGTTCAATTATGAAAATCCAGGTGTGGGATGAGATCATTCATTCAACAATTACCTACTGTTTTCCATGTCTTAGATACTCATAGGTACTGGGTTCAGTGGTGAACAGAAAAGTCAGGTCCCTGGCCTCATGGGGTCCATATTATAGGGAAGTTAAAGAGACTCTTTTATGTCTCTCAACATCAGACAGTGGTAAGCAGAGGGAAGGGAGTGAAACAGGGTGATGTGATGGTGACTAAGGCAGGTCCTTTAAATAAAATGCTCTGAGCAGGTGTCATTTTTGCTGAGACTAAAGGCTGAGAAGGTACAAAGATCTGAAGGAAGAGCATTTTGGGGAGAGGGAACAGTAAGTGCAAAGACTCTGGGGTAAGGACAACCTTGACTTAGTGGAAGAAACAGAAAGGACCATGTGGCTAAAGCACAGTAAGCAAGGGGAAGAGTGGAGGAGACAGGTCACTGGGGGTTGGATCACCTAAGGCCTCACAGGCTATGTTAAAGAACTGAGGTTCTATTTTCACACAATTAGATTTAGAGGAGGGAAGTGATGGGTCTCATGTACACTTTATATTTATTTATTTATTTAAAAGATTTTTTTTTTTTGATGTGGATCATTTTTAAAGCCTTTATTGAATTTGTTACAATATTGTTTCTGTTTTATGTTTTGGTGTTTTGGCCACGAGGCATGTGGGATCTTAGCTCCCTGACCAGGGATCGAACCTTCACCCCCCCTGCATTGGAAGGTGAAGTCTTAACCACTGGACCGCCAGGGAAGTCCCTCATGTGCATCTTAAAAAGATGACTTTAATGCTGTGTGAGAATGGATGGCAAGAGTGGAAGCAGGGACCCAGTTAGGGGCTAGTGCCGTAGTCCAGGTGAGAAAGGAGGGTGGTGTGGACAGGGCCAAAAGGACCTGCCAATGAACTGGATATGAGGAATTAAAAATGACAGTAAGGACTATTCTAGTTTTGGTTTTGAGCTGCTGGGTGGGTGGCAGTGCCATTTACTAAAATGGCAGCTGAGGCAGGAACAGATTGAGGGATGTGTGGGTCTGGGAGCTCAGTGAGGGACAAGCTGAGACTCAAGTAGAAAGTCGCGTGTACAGGTTTGGTAGTCAGGAGAGAAACCAGGGCTGAAGATAGAAATTTGAGACTCCCTCAGTTTAAGGGCTGTAATTACACCTGAGATCATGAGATCATCTAAATAGCAGAGAAAAAGAAGAGGACCCAGGACAAATCTCTGAGGCAATCCAACATTCAGAAGTTGGGTAGAGAGGAGCCAGCAAAGGAGGCAGAAAGAAAGGTTGGTGAGGTAGGAGGAAAATCAGAAAAGTGGACCATCATGGAAGCCAACAGGAGAAAGTGTCTCCAGAAAGAGGGGAGTGGCCCACTGTCAAAAAGAGCGATGAGGGCTTGGACTAGAATAGGGGTAGTCAAAGAAGCTACCACAAATCAGATGAGATGCGTCTCATGTTGCTCCAAAAGAATGAAACCTTCCAACCAATGCCTACCCCTAAAATGAACTACCTTGTCTGACTCTTGCCTAATTTCACATCTTAAGTAAAAGGGGATACTTCTGGTGAGGATGGAGGCAGTGGGGTAGGGGAGAAGAGTAAAAGCAAAATTTGGTTGGGTGTCTTAAAAAGAGATAATAAATGTAAAAATCATTGTATAAGTTAAAAAGCAGAATAGAGAAATAAGGCTTAACTATTTATTACTAAATAATACAAAAAATAAGGTATTGTTATTAATAATGTTAATGATGATGTTTCTACTGACTGAAATGTGCTTTTACTGGCCCCAAAAGGAAGATTTAAAACTCTAGGTATAATAGTCTCAGAAATAGGGAATTGCAAAACTGAAAAATATTTCAAACAGATATAGCTGAAAACTTCAGACTGTGAACATTACTTAAATAGGAATTCCTAAGACATGATATCACTGATTAAAGACCCAGCATATTTATCTTCTACTAAGACTGAATACCTAGACCAGCAAATACCTCGGCACCAGGTACTGGCTTACTTTACTCAGGTCTCACATAGTTACAGAACAGGGCACTGAAATTCAGTTTGCAAGGGGTAGAGGTTTCCCCTTGATAGGTTCTGAACAAAAGTCACTTCCCTTCCAGTTGCTCCTTCCGAATACTTGCCTTTATATTTTCAAGGAAGAGAAAATTCAGTACCACTATTATTTTACCAATGATATCCTCAACCCAAGCCTGGTACATCAAAACAGAAGCTGCCTAGGCAGTGGTAAAGTTGGATTTATTAATAATCTTTAAAGACAAAACTTGTTCCAAAGTATTTTTGAATAAATTGTGTAGAGAGGTCAAAGTAAATTTAAATGAACATAGTTCCCACAAACTCATCAGTCAGGGGAATTAAGCACAAATGGTATGATTCTTCACCTAGAGCTTTAAAGTTACTCTTTCTTACAGAGTTTCAGTTGGAATTCAGCATGTTTGAATTCCTGGGTGCATTTCTGTGTGAAGATTTCATAAATATAAACTCCAAAGACAGGCAACTCCATTAATTAGTTCTCTGATGCTAGGCAATTCCTCATCTCTTTAAGCCTGTTTCATCAACTGTAAAATGGAAATACAACCCCCTGTCCTGTTCTCTCGTTTTACAGAGACTAGGAGAAACTCTGCCCATAGGCTTTGCTTATTAAATATCCTCCAGATCAGAGAAGGGGAAACCACATACAGAAGAAATGCCATGGCAATAGCTCAAGACGTCAAAGGTCTCCAAAGAAAGGCATGGAAGTAGTTACCTGTAGGAGTCTAAAATGCTAGGCCATTTAAAGAGGACCAAAATTCATACATAGATCTGGGCAGAAGCGTAAACGGGCTTGCTCTTCGCAAACTCACTTCTCTAGCTCCTCAGTCATAACTGGGAAGCCTTGGCATCAGAAAAGACCCAGCAGGAAAACGGGGGAGGCGACATTAGGGTGGCCGGACACTGATCTTGCAACTGTTTGAGCATCTGAGATGGAAAAGTGCCTCCGAAAAGGAAGAATAATGTGTTTCTTTCTTATTGATGGACACATTTAAAGAATGATTTTTAATGGCAGACCCTCATCATCTTGGCATTCTCCTCCATGTCCAGAAGTGCTGCTGTGTTTGCCTAGGCGTATAGCAAGCTGACAAATGTGAGATGAAAGGGAGGAGGAATCTTCAGAGTAAGCAAGAGTTTGTTTTAGAATCTTTGGACCTTAGCAGTCACATTTTCCAGATCGTTGCTTCAGAGGAGTCTACTTGGTAATGGGGTTGGTTTCCAGAAAAACATTCAGCTAAGAAAAATAAAATGAAGATGCTGATCAAGAACAGTAATATACTGTTACTATACACTCCCTCTAGCACCCAGGGGTCCAGAGGGGATTCTGGACTAATTCTTATTAACACAGTGGGGCTTGCACACACTGTACCCCTCCCCTTATCCTCAACCCTGAAGATACTGACTCAGCATCTGGTCTAGAGCCAGAGGCATATTCTGAATTCAGAGTGTGCAACAATGTTCAGTATTATTAAGACATAATGGCTGCTGCTCAATAAGTGGTGCTGGGAAAACTGGACAGCTACATGTAAAAGAATGAAATTAGAACACTCCCTAACACCATACACGAAAATAAACTCAAAATGGATTAAAGACCTAAATATAAGGCCAGACACTATAAAACTCTTAGAGGAAAACATAGGCAGAACATTCTATGACATAAATCACAGCAAGATCCGTTTTGACCCAGCTCCTAGAGAAATGGAAATAAAAAGAAAAATAAACAAATGGGACCTAATGAAACTTAAAAGCTTTTGCACAGCAAAGGAAACCATAAACAAGACGAAAAGACAACCCTCAGAATGGGAGAAAATATTTGCAAACGAAGCAACTGACAATGGATTAATCTCCAAAATATACAAGCAGCTCATGCAGCTCAATATCAAAAAAACAAACAACCCAATCCAAAAATGGGCAGAAGACCTAAATAGACATTTCTCCAAAGAAGATATACAGATTGCCAACAGACACATGAAAGGATGCTCAACATTACTAATCACTAGAGAAATACAAATCAAAACTACAATGAGGTATCACCTCACACCCGTCAGAATGGCCATCATCAAAAAATCTACAAACAATAAATGCTGGAGAGGGTGTGGAGAAAAGGGAACCCTCTTGCACTGCTGGTGGGAATGTAAATTGATACAGCCACTATGGAGAACAGTAAGGAGGTTCCTTAAAAAACTAAAAATAGAACTACCATATGACCCAGCAATCCCACTACTGGGCATATACCCTGAGAAAACCATAATTCAAAAAGAGACATGTACCACAATGTTCATTGCAGCACTATTTACAATAGCCAGGACACGGAAGCAACCTAAGTGTCCATGGACCGATGAATGGATAAAGAAGATGTGGCACATATATACAATGGAATATTACTCAGCCATAAAAAGAAACGAAACTGAGTTATTTGTGGTGAGGTGGATGGACCTACAGAGTCTGTCATACAGAGTGAAGTAAGTCAGAAAGAGAAAAACAAATACTGTATGTTAACACATATATATGGAATCTAAAAAAAAAGAATGGTTCTGATGAACCTAGGGGCAGGGCAGGAATAAAGATGCAGACGTAGAGAATGAACTTGAGGACACGGGGAGGGGGAAGGGTAAGCTGGGATGAAGTGAAAGAGTGGCATGGACATATACACACTACCAAATGTAAAATAGATAGCTAGTGGGAAGCAGCCGCATAGCACAGGGAGATCAGTTCGGTGCTTTGTGACCACCTAGAGGGGTGGGATAGGGAGGGTGGGAGGGAGGCGCAAGAGGGAGGGGATATGGGGATATATGTACACGTATAGCTGATTCACTTTGTTATACAGCAGCAACTAACACAACAATGTAAAGCAATTATACTCCAATAAAGATGTTAAAAAAAAAAAAAAGGACATAATGGCTGCAAAGCTGTTCCTGAAAGCCAAGAAAGCCTGAATAATGTGGTTGGGTTATATCATACATGAGGGCTTAACAGAGTTTAAAAACCAATTTGAAAATTCCCTCATTCCATAAAGATAGCATTTAAGATGAGGGCAAAATCATGCTAGTGCAAGGGATGGGAACAAAGTACATAAGGAATTATGCAGACTCCTCTCCACATTATCCTTCTTAACCAAAATGACCCATTCCCTTTGAAGGTATATCTGATACCTAATACTGACCCAGAAAGAAGTCAATTTCATTAAAACATCTTAGTCTTATTGTACCCAGCTAGTAATGCCAGTTTCCTTGCTATTTAAAAAGCACACAACTTTATTTCCAAAAGTAATTGTTTGCAATTCAAACTCCATCCGCCCAGGCAATGCCTTCCATTTGTCACTAATACTCCACCATTTCCAATTCATCTTGCCAAAGAGGCGCGTTATCCACATGACCACACAAGACCTGAAAGATGTTTCATTCATTTTTAGCCATTTTGTAGCAGATGACTTTGGAACATTTGAGATATTAAATCCAGCATTTCTTGGGACTTGTAACACTAATACCTGAATGTTAGGAACTATCCACTCTTGAGGTCATGCCCCAGCCACCCTCAGTTATGTGAGATTCTGCAATTCTCTGAGTCCTATTCTGTTACTTAAAACTTGTCACTGATAGAAAATCTTAATATTTTGGAACTGGATTCCAAGACACTTTGGAGATTTCCCTTGCTTTATGGATAAAGGAACTGTTTTACCAAAGCCTTTTATACTGCAATTTTTTTCTCTATATTTTCTCTTTGAACAGTGCCTATTTTTATGTATAATGAGACCAACACAGAATTCTCAGAACTGCAAGGGACCTCCAAGTTCAACCCCCTTTTTTCCAAAAAAAGTCTCAAAAAGTTTTATACATTAATCCTCAGAGTATACTGAATAACAGATAGCACATTTTGTTTAAGATTTAATTTAAAGATGGAGAGAATGAGGAAAAATCTCAGCTTCGGATGGCAGAATTCTTTTACTATAAGAACGAGGTTCTGATCTCTAAATCTAAGATGATACAGATTAACTTTATTTTTGAACTTGGAGAAACAGAGCCGCATTTAGATCTATCTCTCTTTTTTTTTTTTTTCCCAGTCTATATCCTAAGCTGCTTCGGCTGACTGAATTTCTATTAAATAACAGTATCCTTTCTCTTGGCTGACTGGAAGAACTACAGGTTTTAAGAAGAAAAGAGTTTAAAAAATTAAATAATTCAGTCTTATGTCCTTCCCCCTGACTAAAGTAGAAGCCACTTCCCCATTATTTCATGATTAATATGAAAAAGTACAGAAACAATGAGAGGAAGTTCATCTGTTTCCAGTAGTAACATTCTGGTTTCTGTTGGAATTCCATTGGCAACAGAAGGAAGCAGCATATACCACATGCCTGCCCTATTACAATACAAAAAGCTGTCAACTTTGAACTCTTTTGAAATGTTAGTAAAGTAGAAAAGATGATTGTGGCTTTCCTTCAACATTATTTGGGTAACCTAGCCTTAAAATAGTGAACAAACATAAGTCCTTTATCCTTAAGGCAGGACCAAACCAAGATATTAGTGACCTAGGTAAGCTAATAATTTGGCATACCTTCAAATGGATACTTTTCAAATATTCACTCAACAGGTGTTTGGGTGAGGAGTTGGGCATGGCAGGCCTTGAGAGAGAGTGGAAAGGGGGCTGGCGGGGCCTTTCAGTTTGCATACTCTATTCAGTATAACAAAGACCACACAACTGATCAGGCTAGATCTCCTTGGAAGGCAGTTTGTTGACCATCTGTAGATTTTCAAATATGCCCTTCCCTACTCCAAGCTGTTTATCGAGGCATTAGTAACTGCAGCATTTATAACTGCACTGGTAGCTCCTTGAAAGGTTATTGCTTTATATTCTTTTCTCTACCTTGTTGCATTCCCAATGATGCTTTCACAGTCCTTATAGATCCAGCCTCCCTTCTATACCATGTACTGAGTGTTTGTTATGTGCCAGGCACCGTGCCAGATACTAGAAATATAAAAGTGATTAAGATACTTTCCCTGCCCTTAAGGACACACCTTGGGTAGGGGAAAGATTTACAAACAAATAATACAATACCACAGTGATGAAGCCTATAGCAGTAAAATGGTTATTACTAGATATTACAGGTAAAATGCTCTGAAATCCTTTCTTAAAATAGAAGGTATTTTGAATTTGCCTCTATCTCTGGAAATCTTATCTTGGGTAAGGATTGGAATAAAAAGAGAGTAATGTTTTCATGCCTTCAGTTCTCTGCAGCTGTAACTGAGATGGGAAGGTAGGGATGTGGAATAATATCTACGTGAAACTTAGCCCAAACCTTTCACTTTGCATATTCTTCCTCAAATAATTTTGTCTCTCAAACTTGCTATGTGATACTAGGGGAAGGATGAAGGAAGCTCACCTAGTCCCTGCTACCTGTGTAGCTACACATCCCTGGATCCAGATAGTTTCTCCCCTTCAAAATAATTGCAAACAAGATTAAAACTGCATGCAGGAATGATTCCAGCTGGCTTTTGGCTTCCTCTGATGTACACTCCTTGAATAAAGCAGTGGCAAAATTAGATTTAAAATAAGGAACATAAAAAAAAAAAGTACTACTTGTACCAGATCTCCTCAAGGTCCTGCTACGTGTGAAACCCTGAGCCCTGGCATTAGAGTAACTAAATGCATCAGCCAGCTGGAGTATGCACATGTTATGAAATACAAAAACCTTAATAATAAAAAAAAACTTATTTTGAAGGCATACTTCCACATTGCCTCTGGGTACTTAAGAGTCCGCGAGAACCAGGCATCTGGAATAAAATTGAAATACAGTCCAATAAATTCCGAAGTTGGAAAATCCTCCTCTCTATTTCCTTACCTGCCATCAATCCATCTAAAGAAAACCACATAGCCATATTTTCCTCCGATAAAGGAGACATAAAAATATTGATCCTTCCTTGGCAGGTAGCTACTACTGACCACAATAAGCATGAAGAAAGAAACTCTGCGGAGTCTGCCTTTCTAAAACACCAGCTCCGCCAACCTTAATTTTCACAACAGGCCCTTTCTGGTTCCAGGCAATTCCTCAGCAGAACAGGACCCAGGCTATTAGGCTACGACATTTCACACAGAACCATGATTAGTTCTGCTTTACCCCCAATATTACTATAACCACTCAGTATTTCCAGGGCACACCTCTTTTTCCAAGTGTTTTAAATCTCAATGCATACAGCTGTAAATATTGGTAGAGAGCCTCATAAGCATTTTCACACAGTATTACTGAGATAATTAGTAAATGAGAAGACTGTGGCCTCTAACAGCCACTTCATCTTTAGCAGTCCCACACTGAGACATGGCTCTCATGGCTGCCTAACCAAGGTAATGTGTGGTTAAGGAGATGTGCTTATGCTGGGAAGTGTGCTAGAAAGTGTGGGGGGCATAACAGATCTTAGACACTATCCCTGTCCTGGAGGAGCTGAGAATCTTGGGGTTTAGCTGGGCCATACTGTGGATTTTTCTTTTAAGTGCTCTAAAATATAAAGTACAATGTAAAATACTTTCTGTTAAGAAACAAGAATAAAGATCTGCCAGGCAAAAAACTCCTTGTTCTTCAACAGAACAGCCTTAGAAACAGACACTTGCCTATTCACGTTAGCAGCAATTTAGTAGGGACTTTGTAACTCTGGACTTACTTAAAATTGTATGAGCGATATTTGTCAGGGGTGACTGACAAGGCTAAGTATTTGAGAACTGTACAGTCTCTGATTTATTCTCTAATGGTTCAGCACCCAGAGGGCTGCTTTTGCCCAACAAAGGCAGACAGGAGGTCCAGGGAGCCCCAGGACTCACAGCGCTCCTGCCAGCACCCACGATTAAACCTTTCAGCCCTCAATTAAAGATCAACATGGTTGCTCAAAAATATTTATTTAAAAAGGCAGTCATCTCAGCCAGTCGAGATTATATTACCACTTCATAGAACTCGAATAAATCCGAAGCAGGGCATCTGTGAATCACGGAAGAAGCATGAAGCTGTGATGTTTTCTGCTTCCTCTTAAAAAGCTACCTTTCCCACCCGTGATTCTGTTCACTTCCCAGAGCGCCATCGCGCGCGCGCGCACACACACACACACACACACACACACACACTCACGCTTATAATTTGACCCCGGAGGTTCACGGATTTATGGCTCCCGGTTTAATTAAATTTCCTGTAGTGACAATCGAAACCGGCAGCGTGCGGCGCAGTGTGGGGCTCCCGTGCCCCCCTCTCCAGCCCGCGTGCCGGCTCCAGGGGGGGCGTCCCGCGAGCGCCCACCTGCCGGCGCCCGACTACCGGCACCCACCTGTGCTTCGGCTGCTCGGGTCGCCGCTTCCGCCGTGCGCCGGCACTTCCGCCCCGGCCGCCAGGAGCCCGCCCCGCACTTCCGCCCCGGCCCGCAGCCGCTCGGGCTGGCGTCAGTGGATCCCAGGTCCGAGCCGATCGTCCCTCTGAAGGCTGGCCGCGCTTGGGCTGTTACGCATGAAAAGAGAGATACAAGAACCAAGGCCACACTGTTTAAAAAAAAAAAGTCCACGGAAAAGTGACCTGGCATGTTTGGGAACCATTAATAACGAGCATCAGGTGTGAGAAAATAATAAGTAATACTCTAACACGTATTGATTGCTCACCATCAGCTTTACGTTCATAACTTGATTAATCCTGAGAATAATCCTATTAAGTATTATTAGTACCATTTTACAGAAGAAGAAATGGAGGCTTAGTAGCTTGCCCTAGTTCTCAGAACTAGAAAATGGCAGAGTTGAGATTCCACCCCATGCAGTCTGATGTCGGTATCCCTGAGCTTACCACTGTGCACTCAGTATGTATTCAATGCTTTAAGAGAAGATACAAAACAAACCAAGGTCAAGAATGAATCCCGTAAACAAACCACGTTGGTTATGTGATAACTTTTAGAGGGCACATCTAGAAAGTAGAGTTTTCAAATTCTAACTTTATCACTTCAACATGTGCTGATAACAAAAGAGGGGATTTTGTGACTGTCAACAGACTACCTATGATTATTTTTGAGTTGATACACTTTGATAAAACCTAATTTATCTGAAGAAAAGAAAAAAAAAAAAAAAGATCGATCGACAAAGTATGCTCCACCTAACAGTTGCTGTTATGTTACCTTTAAAGAAGTTATCTTGGGTCTAGTTATAAACACCTTGGTGGTACACGCATACCTTTGTGGAGTGATAGAAAAGCTTCCTAGAAATGCAACTCCAAATCAACTTCCAAATCTCATTTCTTGTTGGAGAACGGAAATACTGTAAATTGGATTTATGACACCTGATTTCATCCACTGAACGAGAAGAATGACTCCACCCAGGGTCACCAGTGAAGGCTTTTAGCATTGGTTACTGGTGAATTTCTCCAAAGAGCCAAAAATTCACAAATTTTCAGAATTTGAATTCAATTAGTAAGAATTTCTTGGGTTGTTCAGACCTCCTCATGATTGTTTTAGTTGAGGGTGGAAGTCCCGTGAAATGGCTGGGCATCCCTGAGAACTCACTGTAATCGATGCCCAATCACTTTGGGAGAGCTTGGCTGAGTGCTGCGAGCGCAGAGGACCAGTTTACCTCTAGGTGTAAGACTCACAGTGCTGGGCATATGAGCTAAGCTTGGGAAAATGTCTGAAGTCTGACCAGGAAAAATTATTGTCTCCAAAATAAAAAAAAAAAATCTGCCAAAGCAAAATTAATAAACATTTATTAATGGTTACAGACTGTAATACTGCATCAGCTATATTAATTGCTGGATTCATTGTTCAAAACAATTTCATTATATTTGAAAACAGTTTTTAGATGAGATGCTCTTCCTGAGGGAGAGTTCTTAAATATACATGATGAGTGTTGAGAAATCACAGCATATTTTAGATACTTTAGCCAAATTATTTCAAAAGCAAAATTATAAAATCTTACATAGCAAAATTATGAAGTGTGAGATGTATATAGATTTTAACATGGTTCACGTGATGTGAAAAGTAAGAGTCTTAAGAGAATATGAAAGTCTTGGGACTTCCCTGGTGGTCCAGTGGTTAAGACTCCCCACTCCCAACGCAGGGGGCCTGGGTTCGATCCCTGGTCAGGGAACTAGATTGCACATGCCGCAACTAGAGATCCCGCACACTACAATGAAGATCCCGAGTGCTGAAACTAAGATCCAGTGCAGCCAATTAAATAAATTAAAAAAAAAAAAAAAAAAGAGAATATGAAGGTCTTAGTGTAGCCATGGGTCTTGTGCAATTTTGTTCACTCAAAACGGGCTTGTCATAGGCATTTGATCTCCATCTTGTTCTCTAGGTCTGGACTCTAATTCCAAGCTATGCTCTAGGAATCTGGATAGGACCGGTGCAAGGATCTCTGTGTCCTGGAACATCCGTTCAGAACTGACATGGGTTGAGTTGTCTCTTAGATCTCAAGGCCCTGCCAGCTTTGCTGTCAGTTCTGAGAGAGAAGCCTGCTCTAGAGGAAGCCTGCTGGTAGAGCCTGGTCCGCAACTCCTGAGTTAACTCCAAGGGTACTTTAGGAAACACTGTTACCTGTTCTTCCAGCGATGACCTGGAGCCAGGCTGCCTTCAAGACCTCCTAAGGGCTGGACGTGTGGTGAGGAGTGAGGCATCTTCACTTCTGCCTGCCAGGCTTTGCCTCTGAGAGAGCAGGAGCAAAGAAATGGCTTTTGATGTTAACACTTTCTCTTGAGAACACCTTAGAAAAATAATGTATGTCCTGACAGTTAATGACTGTCATGCCAACTCTATTTTACAGTAACCTGGCTCTGTGCTGCCACTGAAGAAACATGCAGTGTGAACTTTGACTAGGAGGGACAGCCCCAATAATTGCCCCAGCTGGGTGATGTGATCATGATGGTGGAGGTATTTAGAAACCTGGTAGGTTTCCTTCCCTGGTTTTTTTCTGGTCTTTATAGTGAGCTTATTTGTTTATCTCATGAACGTCTCATCCCCAGTACTGAAAACTCTGCGGGAAGTCATCTGTAGGGACCAGATATTGTGTTATGTTTAAGGTCATGAGAAAAACAGTGGCAACCTCCCAAAGAAAAGACTGGCTTCTGAGTCTGGATGTGTTGGGTCAGTGGGGTCGCTGTTGACTCCCCCAGGCCAACCATTACAGGAAACAGAATTATAAGTCTGTCTTACTAGGGAAGAATGGATCTCCGTAGCCTGATTTCTATATTCCCCTTGACATTTAAAAAACTCTGCTCTTCTGCCAGACCTTCAGAGGAGAGTGAAGAAAATTTTAAAAGGAGAAAAATGTTTATTTGTTTTAAAGCTTTCTCAGTAATCCACTTATGCCATTTACATTAGTTAGAGAAACTTTCCATGTAAACACCATTAATTATGTAGCATAAGAGCCAAATAAAAATGCTAAAAAATAAAAGTAATTGTAGAATAGTGTAGCTTGAGTGCACATATATTATACAGAGACTGCAGACTTAATACATTTTATTGAGGGAGGTGAATTTGTAATTTTCTATTGTTTGAACTACTAGGATGGAACCAACAGAAATGACATTTTACAGATGGATACCAAAGCTGTTAAAGTTTAAACCCATACTGGCAATGAAATTATGGTTTTCACAGGGGCCTTGACTCATGCTCCCTCTCTATATCTGTCTTGAAAAGACTATGGGAGGAGATACAGATTGAGTGTTCCATGGATTTCCCCAGAAGGTTTGCTGGAGCAGGACCTGACTGTCTACCCCCAAATCAGTAGACTCCAGCATCTTCTCAAGTGCAGTAACAGAAGATGGCCTGTGTCTGTGCGAAAGGCAATGAGTTGCGTGTACCCTGCCAGGCAGAGAAGGGCAGAGACTGAAGCTGCTGAGGAAATCTGGTGTGGGGACCTTGTAGTAACAATGACAGGAAAAATGTACTTTACCTTTTGTAGTATTTTAGAAGTTTTCATGTATATTATTTATTTTGATCCTTCACAGGAATGCTGTAACATAGGTAGGGCATGTATTTTTACCAAGCCCATTTTCCAGACAAGGAAATTGATGCTTTAGGGAGGGAGATCACAGCGAAAGCATGTCCTAATTCCTATCTGTATTTTTTCCACTACCACACTCATATTTCTTTTTAAATGTAAATGAAAATCTCGTGGTTTAGTGTATAGCAATATTTTGTGCTATGTGGCATCTTTTAAGAACATTTGAGTGCATTTACATCATTTCCTCAGGGAAAACTTTGTTTTACTTAGAGAAGCAGGAAATGGAGTTGAAATGGGAAAAGTTTTTCATTTTTATGGATTAAACCCGTCTGTTATGTTCACTAAGCCTGCCTGGATCATGGAGGAGGATAGATTTCTCACAGCATAAAGAGAGGAGAGAAGAGGAAAAAGTGCTTCCTTCATTCCCTGATTCAGATCCACACCTATCCAGGGAGTCCTGTTCAGACAAAACAGGGCAGCCAGCCCATCAGTCAGACAGAAACACGTCCCCACACTCTGTGGAAGAACAGTCTTCCACAGGGTTGAAGTTAACACTCACTGCTCAGAAGAGTTCTGAGGGATAATTTTTTCCACTGCTTTCAGCATCTTTCAGAAATCTGTTTAAATATTTTGCTATATTATCTACTATGTCTGCACAACACAAAGTAAAGGGAAATTATCTTTCATTCATTTTTTCGGAGTAATGCTTACTGAGTATGTACATTCCAGTGCTAGGCGCTAGAACTCTGGGGTTGAACCTGGTAGACATGCCCCTTGGTGTAATGGAACTCACAGTCAAATCTATAATCAAATGATCACATCAGTAAATATTTACTGATCTTTACTGTAGAAGTCCCTTTATCCAATGAGAGGGAGACTGGTAGCTGATTAGGTGATTGGAAAATGCAGGTAGAATGGGAAATCATTAAAATGTGGGTAGGGGTACATGTGTGTGTGTATGTATGTTTATGTATATATAACAATTTTATTTTTTACTTAAAACACATAAATGAAAATTTATTTGCCAAATTTGGTAGGACCAAGGTGCTTTCTTTGAGGATCAGTCTGGTAACTGAAGGTTTACATTATCTTTCTTGCATAAAGCCCACTCAAAATGTATATCATCTATAATTTTCAGTTTTAGACACTTTAAAGTAGAGGGAGAACGTAAAGACACTTGTGAAGTAATTTGAACTCATTTAGATTTTTATTATTTTTCCCCAATCTTTTATACTTGTCTTGCCTACAGTTTAAGAGCAATTTTTTCTCCAGCTTTTTCAAGTCTTTTCATAGCATTGAACTTAAGTTTTCATAGAAACAGTGACTCTCTTTTTATGCTCATATTCGATCAGTTTATGTGATATTTAATTAAACTATATAATTACAGTAATCAAGTTCAACTACCATAAACAGGTTTGGGAACAAAAACAACCCTCTCTTAGTAAGGCTAGAGCTCAGCTGGTGGGGTGGAAGTGATGAAGGTATTAGGTGGCAGAAGTCACAAGTGTTTATCATACTCTGGCAATCAGTCAATACATTTTCCAGATGGAGTTGAAAACATCAGTTAATTTCCCAGAGGAGCTCAATTAAAAGAGTTTCTATTATGATTAAAAACTAATAAACATTAGTAAGGAAAAGCAGTGGGTGCCATAAGGGTCTGTAATTGGGGGGATGTGACTCAGTCCTGGGGTGTCAGGAAAGGCCTGGCAGAGAACGTGACAGTTGAGTGAGATCAGAGGATGATTAGGCAGCTGCTCAGAGAGCGGCTGGGGCAGGGGTTGCGGAGAGAAAAGAGTTTCAGGCAGCAGGAGCAGCAGAGTCAATGGTGTGAGGGCGGAGGGAGTATGTGTTGAAAAGGAGGAAGTGAAAGAAGCCAGTGTTGTCAGAGCCAAGAGCAGACGCTGGGGAGCAGTCCAG
The DNA here is from genome assembly GCF_028023285.1 of Balaenoptera ricei. Lineage (NCBI taxonomy): Eukaryota > Metazoa > Chordata > Mammalia > Artiodactyla > Balaenopteridae > Balaenoptera > Balaenoptera ricei. The sequence continues at coordinate 105,929,446 of NC_082641.1, forward strand.
GATGAGGCACAGGGGGGCGGAGGCCAGTTCACACCAGCTTTCTAGGCTCTGAAAAGCAGGAGGATCTTCCTCTCTATTGACCACGGGAAGCTGTCAATGGTTATGAAGCAAGAGTCGGCTTATTTGATCAAGAGCAACAGCTGATTTGTGGAGTTTTGACCTCCAAATCTGATTTGGGCACTTCAGATTATTTGTTTTTACAATCTCAATACACTAGAGGTAGTGGAGAAAAAAATATTTTCTTAACCTCTGGCACCAGGATATCTCTTAGGGATGGAACTATCCTTGAATAGGAAAATACATGCATCAGCTGCTGGTGGGCAAATTTGAGGATCTGAGCGTAGATGTCAAGATCATAAGAGATGCTAAATATCTCTGCTGAGAAAGTGGGAGGGAGGGAGAAAGAAGGAAGAGGCAGGTATTGTATTAGTTTCCTAGGGCTGCCGTAACAAAGTGGGGGCTTAAAGTATCAGACATTTATTCTCTCACAGTTTGGGAGGCTAGAATTCTGAAATCAAGGTGTCAGCAGGGCCATGTTTCCTCTAAGAAGCTGTGGGTAGAATCTTTGCTTGCCTCTTCCTAGCTTCTGGTGGTGGCTGGCCATCCTGGTTGTGTCTTGGCTTGCAGCCGTATCACTCCAATCCCTGGCTCTGTGGTCACATGGCATTCTCGCCATGCTTCTCTGTGCCCCTTCTCCTCTTCTTATAAGGACATCAGTTACATTGAATTAGGGGCCACCCTAATGACTTCATCTTAACTTGACTACATCTGCAAAGACCGTATTTCTAGATAAAGTCACATCCACAGATACTAGGGCTTAGGACTTGAATGTGTCCTTGGGGGGACATAATTCATCCCGTGACAGGGACGAGGAGGCGAGAAGGATTAGCAAAATGGTGGGAGGTTAAATGGCTAGGGTGGATACAGCCAGTAAGAAATTGATGGTACTAGGATGGCAGAAAGGACTAATTCAGGGTTTTCAAGTGCTTTTCTTACAGTGTAAGATGTAGCAGCCTGCATAACATCTCCCCCATTGTATCCATGTGTTGGCTCCCACCTTTCCGTTGAAATTTCTGGTACCTATGTTTGCTGATGCTTTGGAGGTAAAAGGGAGAGAGCACGTGACAAGTGGAGTCACGGAGAAGGATTTGGGTCCCATGTTAGGGTGATGGACACCAAGGGTGTAAACACAGGAAACCTCACAGAGAACAATTCAATAGAGACTGGAAAGCTGAACAAAAGTACTTCTGTGACTGTAAATCCCCCCACACCTAGATACTCAGAGAACTATTGGATTTCCACAGTCTCCAGCATGGGGGTTTGGGTCAACCTTATCTCCATCTTATTGGGCTAGGATCAGGGTTTCAAATACAATTATTAAAACCTTCCACTTCACTTTGTACTGTCAGCCTTTTTAAGATATGTGCATGACTTTAGCTAAATTAAGAGTGTTTGTGAGTTGCTTAAAAAAAAAAAGATGGGACTTCCCTAGTGGTCTAGTGGTTAAGAATCTGCCTTCCAATGCAAGGGAAGCAGGTTTGATCCCTGGTCGGGGAGCTAAGATCCCACCTGCTGCAGGGCAACTAAGCTCGCGCACTGCAGCTACTGAGCCCACGTGCTCTAGACCCCACACGCCACAACTAGAGAGAAGCCTGCATGCCGCAACAAAGAGCCCGCCCACCGCAATGAAAGGTCCCGCATGCCACAACGATGATCCTGTGTGCTGCAGCTAGGACCCAACGGGGCCAAATAAATAAATAAATAAATATTAAAAAAAAAGATTAAAAATCCTGTCTTCTAAATCTCTTGCCCTAGCATTTTCTGAATACAAAAACTCCATGTGGGGACTTCCCTGGTGGTCCAGTGGTTAAGACTCCGTGCTCCCAGTGCAGGGGGCCCAGGTTCGATCCCTGGTCGGGGAACTAGATCCCGCATGCCGCAGCTAAGATCCTGCATGCCGCAACTAAGACCCAGTGCAGCCAAATAAATAAATAAATATTGAAAAACAAACAAAAAAAAAACCCAAAACAAAAAACGAAATGCAGTCTCAGCCCCAGTCCTGGATGGACTGAATCAGAATCTGCATTAAAAAACAAAAACCAAAAACTCCACGTGGAATCTCACTTTGATGGCAGGAGAATGTTCTCTGAAGGTTAGTTCTCATTTCTTGTCAGTCTCTCCTTCCTTCTCAGAACACCTTTCTATTGCAGTTCTCCGTTGGTGGCTGAGGCATGGAAGCTCTTACCCACCTTTCACTCAAGTTGGCGTCAGACTCTCAAAATGAGGGAAAGGATTTCCTGTAGTGAGTCCAGATGTTTGTGCTCGCATTATTGCTATTAGCCATCAAGTCTGAGCATTGTACAAAATTAAATCCATCCTTGAGGCCTGGAAGGGAAGACGATCTTGAAAACAGTTTAACATCCTCAGAGTGAAATAGCAGAAATGGGGGGAAGAACCATTATCTCCGTTAACTATGATCTCACACGACAGCATTGATGTTTATTTCTGTGCCTCATTTATGTTGGGATTTAACGTAAATGTGGTTTTAAAACACATAGAAGCCCCCTTAAAACCTAAGTAATTAGCAAATTGTTAGAATAATTAATAAAGCAGCTTTTTCTGTAAGCAGCTTGAAGAAAATGGGAAAATTTGCAGTTGGCAAAGGCATTATTTGTGGCTAATCCATTATGCCTCTGTGCAGGTTTTCACCCCATACTGTAGGTATTTCATGAGTGCTGAGGCTGCTCAGGCAAAATGAAGCAAAAAGCAGAGCAATTATCCAGAGCCTATGAACGCAGTATGAGCTTACGGTTAGATATTTAGGCAAGAAGTCTCTAGGGTCTTCTCCTACTTTGTGAATCCTGCGTGAGTTGTCGGCTGGAGTAGCTGGATAATGCTCTTCTTTACCCCTGAAGGAGTTGGCTCACCCACCCTTTCCTCACCTTATGCCAGAGAAATCATGTCCTCTGGCTGCCGAGGGAAGATGGACCCTCTTGGTAAACCTGATAGTCATCCTCTTGTGCTTTCAAGAACCAGCCTGTCTCCCCCTTGAACCAAACTATCTCTGCATGACTCCTGTCTGCTGAGGGGAGGTGTCCTCTACAGAGAAGACACCCATGTCAGGGCCAGGAGTTCTGAGAAGGCCCAGAGCATGCTGGAGGAATGGCCTCTGAGGCTGGACCCAAGGCCTATGCTGTGTGTTGGGCTCTCTCGTTCTGGACAGGGTTCTTTTCTATAATTCCTGTGTGAGGTTCTATTTCCACAGTTCCTGCTCTTCCCTTATTAGTCCTCATAGCAACCCTTTCATGACAATTATTCAGCAGATATAAGAGGTGTCAGTCTTCTCTGACATCCACATTTTGACCATACCTTAAGCCCCAGACCATCTTCTCATAACTCTATACAAACTCTCAGTGGCTAACTCATGTTAAAAAGACTAAAGCAGAGAAAGAAAAAAAAAAAAAAATCTCAGCTTAAACTAGCTCATTGGTGCTAGTTACCCTGAAGGCATAAAGCATTCTCAAGTTTTAAACATTTCATTTTTTTAAAATAACAGCAAGTCAAGTGGGCCAGGTTTCAGAAATCTCTTGAAATAGTAATACATTTTAAAAGATTCTTTCTAAAATCAAGAGTGTTAGCTACTTTCTGGGAAAAAGCAGGAAGACTGAAAAATAACAGTACTTGGACAGGTGTGAATGTTAGAAAGAAAGTGGGGATCAGTTATTCCCCATTAGTCAAAGAGACAAGTCAGGAGTAATTGGCATAAGCTTGGTGAAAAAAAAGACATTTAATATAAGAAGAAAACTCATTATAAGTACAAGGAAATTTTGGCATTGCCCTCTTATACTGCTGGTGACAATTCAATTATAGTATAGTCATATTTCTTATTTTGTAATTGTTAATCGGTTAAGGCATAGATCATCTTTATGAAACTTCTCTTTGCGCGCGCACGCGTGTGTGTGTGTGTGTGTGTGTGTGTGTGTGTGTGTGTAAATGAAGAAACAGAGACACAGGAGGGACCTAAGTTACTAGCTCCATTCATCTGGGGAAAGCTCACAACCCAGAACTACTCTTTGCTTCCACTACTGTTAATGAGGTAGATGGTTGCTTGTGAAGGCATCTACTCAGTTTTTTGCCCCCCAGGGTGTAATTCTGGGGTTATTCGTGCCTTCTTGGTTTAGCACTGGTCTCCTTTATGATCATCGCTGTCTATCATTGTAAGAGCAGATGATGAGGCAGAATCTAAGCAAATGGAATGGTCAGTTCATGTTTCATTGCGTTATCTCTGCCCATCACCCATTTTTAAAGCTTTTCTGGTTGTATATTCTCTCATAGCTTGCTTGGATTTCTTTCCTCTTGGTCTGGAAAGAGAGAGAGGGGAAGAGCGAGAGAGAGAGAGAGAGAGAGAGAGAGAGAGGCATTTGAAGGTTGCTGCCACCTCATGTCAGCTGCGCTTCTGCAGGTGATTTGCATGCCACTGTCTGTGTGCTGTAACTCAGTATCTCAATGGTAGCCTGACCTTCAACAGCTGCTGAACCTCTTTGTCTCTAAGCAGGGGCAGAGGAGGCCATTATTGCAAGGAAATAACATGTGGCTTTCCAAGCTGCATGAAATACATCTGTTGTGACTAGGTGAATTACATATTCATGAAAACTTTGAAATGGAAGATCCTCCACTTGCCAAACACTCACCTTGACTGAGCACAAGGCCCGGCAAACAGTGCAAAGCTCTGGCTTGCTCATTTCTTTACGTGTGCATCACGAGCGCAGGTTTCTAAGACATGCCATGAAAAGAAAGCTGGGAAGAGTTCTACATTTCCATGACTTTCCAATGGAATTCCATGATGATTACACTTTTATTTCATATCAACAAGTACTTATTAAGTTCCCACCATTCTAACATTATCGTAACAAACCTGCAATACTGTATTATTAGGAAAGGAATTTACTGGTCACATGATGAGTTTCTGCAAATACTATGAAGATCACCCTTCTCCCATTAAACAGAGTATCTAACTAGCCTGTGTAAAACTATTCACACCAAGATGATGAGTTTTGATGTTTCTGTGTCTTATTAATTTCTGATTAATTAGTAGAGAATCATAGAAACTCTCCCTATCTTACAGATGGGAAAAATGAAGCCAGTAACATTGATGACCAAAAAGATTATGACATTTAAAATGCTGTCCTTTGTTCTGTTCATAGCTCATCAGGGTGTTGTTCCAATGCTGGTTAGGTTCATGTACACGCTGTTCCTCCTACCTTCGGCCATCCCTTTCTCGGCCCTAAGATCTCTCCATTTTTACGTTCTCTGCTGGGCTGACTGTGCTGGATGGATGAGTCCACTCGCAGCTGTTCACACCGCCTTCCAGTGCTCCGGTACTGCAGGGGCTGGAAAGAGACTCCCTTGCAACTAGGGATCCAGGTGTGATTTAGGGCTCTGCTAATCGGATGCAGTCACACAAGACAAATTCAGAACTGAGTTAAATGGTGACAGCAATGGTGGTATATTAGCCTCCCCACCACCCCAGCAAGGGTCTAGTAGGAGCCAACAGTTGTGATCCCTGGAGAGCTGCTAGTGAGGCCTATTCGTAGAGCCAACATTGCATTGGCAGCCTCTTGATTCCCAAGCTCCTTGAGTTTGGCAGAGAGGACACTCCCCTTGGGGGGTGGGGAGAGCTCTGCAGTGTTGGTCTAGAATTCTCCTCTCCAGGCTCAGCATAGAGACTGCTCCTCCTGACCGTTCAGTGATTCTGTTAGCATCTCGGTCTCTGTAGTAAATCTCTTTCTACTTACTAGCTAGAGTGGTCCCTCTGATCTGCAACGGAGTCCTGACTCATCCACTGCTCAAAGATCACCTGGGAGCCCAGTGCACCCTGAGTCAGCCCTTGTTCTGTCACATCAGATTACACTTAAGTTGCTCTCTCTCTCTGTCCTTCCCACCACCCCCTCGACCTCAGGCTGTAAGGTTATTCATCTTTTAGTCCTGCTCTATCTGTGATAAAGCCTGGCCCATAATATTCACTTAAGAGATGTTTGTTTAAATAAATGGATGGATGACTAAATGCACAGGACCAAATGTCCTGTGACACTGAGTTCATGGCAGAATGAAAAACTTGTTAAAAATGCAATTTTATTTCATACATATGCCATGAGTGTATTTTATTTAATAAAATGCAGCAAGGCACACACTTTTAGCTTGATATTAATCATTACCTTTTACTTAAACAGTCAAATGGGATTTGCCGCTCGGCAGTTAAATATCTTGCTGTCGCCGGAAGACAAGCAATGCGCATTGATGAATGTGAGCCTTGCCTCTTGGCTCCTGCCTCCTGCCCATTACATTTCTTCCTGGGTACATTCCAAACAGGTGGTACTAGACGCCTCATTAACTGCATGGAGCTATCGAAATTGTGGGTGAGATGATCTCTCACCAGAAACTAAGCCCTGCCTTTTTTAAACACCACACTGGACTTAAGGCCTTGATTCTCTCTGTCTTGCCATCAGCAACAGACACTGGCTTATGGTGCCAAGAGCCTGAATTGATGTTACATCTTACCTTCCCTCTGATCCTCCCTTCTTGTTATTATTCAGTCTGCTCTCCATCATTTATCTGTTTCATTTCCCCATTAATGTGTATTAAGTGCCTACAGGTTACATTGTAATAATAATAATATAATTTTTTAAACGGCTTTCTCAATTTGTAACTCATTTAATTATTGTTAAAACTTTCTGAGATCGAGTGGGTAGGCATTGTTATTCTCATTTTATTGGTGAGTGCAGAGAGATGCAGAAAGGGTAAGTGTCCTGTTAAAAGTTATTCAGCAGAACTGGGCCTACATGGTACCAGCTGACCTTACTTATAGGTTCAGTGTTTGCCTTGATCCCATACTTTTTATGGCAAGAAATAAGATAAAGATAGAGACATAAAATAGATGATATCAAATCTTTTAAGGCTTTGCACTGCAAACCAATATATCACATAGGAGAAGACATAAAAGGAATATCTAGATGAGAGTTTGAAAATACCTCAGCTAAATTACATAAGATGTTACTACTGTCAATGAATGTACGTGGTGCATCTACATGAAGCGCCCGTATGGAGAGGATACAGGAAGCTTAGCTGGCGATGATGAATTTCTTTGGCATTAATGATGCCACTGCAGCAGCAGCGGCAGAGAAGGTCACACACTCACGGCGTCCTGACCTGGTCTGATGACACGTGGGATATTGAACAACATTCCCAAGTCGGAGAGCAGCCAGGGGAATCGGAAGGGCAAAACATCCCAGAAACCAAGTCAAATGGGGATTGCTCGAATAGTCTGGGGAGGAGAGAGGAGGAATGGGGGATGGAGGAGATGGTGTGAAGTGTTTTCTATGTGACGCCAGAATGTAAAATACTCACACCAGTGGGAAAATGACAGGGAGGTAGAACATTTTCTGACAATTACAGGAATCCAAAAATGAGATGAGCTATGCTGAAAGATAATAAACTCCTCGTCACTGGAAATGTTCAAGAAGATGACCACCTGTCAAGGCTACAGGAAGGAAGCCTCCCTCGTGAGGAGCTTAGATAGTCATCTAGTTGTCAGACCAACACAGGCTGGGAGCTGGTTGAGAAGCAGGCCATGCCTGGGAGTCTGATTCAGCAGCTCTGCGTGGAATCCAGAGAATCTCTGCTGGGAAACCACTGGACCAGATCAGTGGACTCCACGGTGGAGGAAAGAATGAAGAGGACAACTCCTTCATATTTACATTTTTATCTAAAAGTTAAAAAAAGGAAGTAAGCTTACTGATGTTTGAGGTCTGGTGAATCAGATGGTCCCATCTCACAACTGAGATGCCACATAGGATACTATAGGCAGAGCAGGAGTACTCCAGCACTGAAAGTTGCAGCAGTATCTTCATTGTTCATTCACATTAACATGTTTCCATATATTGTAGTTTATTGGGACCTGTTAAAGAAATTTATGGATGATATTATTTTAAATAACAGAATTGCAAATAGTAGAGTCTTAACAATATTTTGAATGAAATGTGTAATAACCATGACAATCTTTTGTGTCACAGAGAGGTTTGTAGCTTATCTTGGGTCAAAATAATTAAAGCATAGTCAAACATAAAGTTGTGCTTTTTTTTTTTATGAAAAGACGTGTGTCCAATTATGCTGATCTTCTGTGATGACAACTAGCTGTTGGTAGTAGAACTCTTGGCAGAAATTTTTGTAAAGCAAAACACACTTCATACGTTCCATTTATATAGGGTTTAGTATGGGCCTGGCATTGTTCTGTTTTAATGAGTTAAGTCACTGATTCTTCACACAGTCTTAGAAGGTAGAGACTGCCAACTCCTTTTTATAGATGAGGAAAATGAGGCACAGAAAGGTGAAGTGACTTCCCCAAGATCACTCAGTTAATGAAAGAGTGGAGTTTAAAGGAAGGCCTTTAATCAGTCAACTAAACTAATTTACTCCTTCTCTAAAATGAGAAATCAGATGTTTTTTGACAGTAACTTGTGCTTTGGAGAAAGCATTTTGAAAATAATGGCTGAAAATGTTTCCATTATTAATGTTATTTTTGTTGCCAAAGCTGTATAAGTGTTTAAACTTTAAAAACCATAACATCACAAACTCAGAAAATTTAGAAATAGAATTTCAAAACTGATTTAAAAATGAAGAGTTTCAGTATATTTTGAGCTCATTTATTAGATATATAAAACCACAGTAAGTTTCAGTTTGTTGACAAGAACAAATGATAGAGCAGGAAAAATATAAATTTACTAGCAAATTTCTATAAAAACTTTCACGTAATTGGTGAATGAGATTAGAAATAAGTTTCATAATTTAGTAAGCCCAGCCAGCATTTTTTTCACCATTTTGTTGGATATATTTTTGAGAAGTAGCTTTCTCACCAGTGGCAGCCATCAAAGCAGTGCCAAACTATCAAATCCCAGCATCACAAAGTATTAAACTAAGATTTAAAAAAATAATGAATCATATTCATTTGCATTATTCTCAACAGAGAAATGTTATCAATAGAGGTGTCTTTTTAGTGAGAGAAAAAAATTCTTTGTTCCTATTAATAAAATATAATAAAATAAAAATTATTTTAAAACATTTTATCTCCACGTTACATGTTACCTTTTTAAATTTTCTCATTTTGTGGCTTTAAAGATTGTAATATATTGATACAATAGTGTGTGTGTGTATATATATATATATATATATATATATAAAACGTATAAGTGAATATATAAAAATAACAGGGTGCATGCTCAGATAGTTTACTGAGATGGGCCCATGGTCAGCAAAGGTCGGAGCGGGGTTGGAGACCACTGGAAGTGATGTCCTTCAAGGTCCATTCCCTAGTTTGGAATCTTCAATTCTCAGGTAAATGCTCTGTTCTTATTTGGTGGGTGATAAAACCTAAGTGCCAGAAAGACACTTCCCTCCAGGGTAGGCAGCACCTCATTATCCAGCTCACTGCCCAAAATCCTGTCATAAAAAAAAAAACAAAAAACAAGGCTAAAGACCCACATTTCTGAGTCAACTTGATTTAAGACTTGGAGCTCTATGTGTATTGTACAACATCTAATGCACTGTTGATACCCAATAAATAACAAATCATGATGTTAATAATTAAAATTTGATGTTACTGCTCCTGTGAAATGATTTTCTGAAGAATTATTCCCTATTCACTCATGAAGAAAAATGACAGGTAGAGACAGAGCAATAGCTTTTAAGAAAATTTAGTTCCAGCTACTCTGCCCGTGGTTTTACTCCCCCATCTTTGGTAAATCTGATGAATAACTGAGCAAGACAGACCCAGAACCAGCCTAAGCTGCTCCATACCCCCCCAACCTTTTGTCTTTCAGTGTTTAGGTGGGAATGTCTAGGATGTTGAATTGTATGATTTTAAAGTGCTGACAAACATTAATTAACTAGGGGTACTTCTTTGTTTGAAGAGAGTTATGTCTAATTGTGAATATGTCTCCAATTATCTGCTCTCCTTTTTTGACTGTATTATTATCTGAAATCTGCAGTATCTAATTTGCTTGTACATTTATTTTAGTATGCTTTTTGAAATAGGTGGCAACCGTGAAAAAATGGACATATAGTCACCTTAATGAGACAAATCATAATTGTACAAGATTTATGTTTATGCTTATGTATGTGCATACATGTATTTACACACACACATACACACACACATCCTTACTTCTATTTGTAACCTGTCCCCTTTCAAGGTGTGAATTTTGACAGTTGTCATACCCACATTGAACTGGACTTCATTCCTTCTGAGCTGAGATTTTGTTGAGATTTGTTTAACAGCAGAAATCAGAAAAGTGCTCCAGAAAAGTAAATTAATCCTCCTGCAGAAGCGAGTGTAATTAATCATGAGAGAAAACCGACCATGCATGTCAACAGAGTCCAGAGAATTAGCTGAGCCTTATTGATTCATTACCTACCATGGATCCCTCCTCCCACCCCATGCAGGAAGAGAGGTGACATGCAGACGGCAGCCATACCTGACACTGGCAGCATGGACCTGGAGACCAGATGGATTACAAACTGCAAGAGGTGCTGGGCTCGTGTTTTGGCATAAGCAGCGCACACTGTTAATTAGGAGCATAGCTTTGACCAACGTCTTAAATAATTAGCCAGAGCAGGTATGTGCTTGTGCAGGGGCGGATTACAGATTTTTCTGTTGCTTAGAGAAATTTTCTCTAGTAACAAAGGAACAAAATGTAAATTAATCTACAACTGTAGGACTTACATTTATTATGAATTTCAAAGTAAGCTTCTAAGAAAACCATCTACCAAAACCTTCTAGACATAACAGTAGTGTATAAATACTGATGTTGATGTCACGCCTAGCCTAGTGTCTGCACTGCTAATCAGATTTTAGAGGCAGTGTTATATGGTGGACATAACAGACTTTCGTGTCAAACAGACCCAAATTTAAGGCCTGCCTTTACCATTTACTAGCTCTGTTAGACACAGCAGATTTTAAAATCCTCATAAGTAAGATAGGAATCATAGTACTTGTTACAGGCTGAATTGTGTCCCCCCCAAATTCGTATGTTGAAGTCCTAACCCCCAGTGCCTCAGAATGTGACTGGATTTGGAGATAGGGTTTTTTTAAATTTTTTTTTAAATTCTTTTTTAAAAAATTTTTATTGGAGTATAGTTGATTTACAATGTTGTGTTAGTTTCAGGAGTACAGCAAAGTGAATCAGTTATACATATACATATGTCCACTCTTTTTTTTAGATTCTTTTCCCATATTGGCCATTACAGAGTACTGAGTAGAGTTCCCTGTGCTATACAGCAGGTTCTTATTAGTTATCTATTTTATATATAGTAGTGTGTATATGTCAATCCCAGTGTTCCAATTTATCCCTCCCCCTCTTTATCCCCTGGTAACCATAAGTTTGTTTTCTTTTTTTTTTTTTAACTGGGGTATAGTTGTTTTACAATGTTGTGTTAGTTTCTACTGTACAACGAAGTGGAGTTCCATGTGCTATACAGTATGCTCTTATTAGTTATCTATTTTATACACATTAGTGTATATATGTCAATCCCAATCTCCCAGTTCATCCCACCCCCCACCCCCCGCTTTTCCGCCTTGGTGTCCATACATTTGTTCTCTACATCTGTGTCTCTATTTCTGCCTTGCAAACTGGTTCATCTGTACCATTTTTGTAGATTCCACATATATGTGCTAATATACGATATTTGTTTTTCTCTTTCTTACTGACTTCACTCTGTATGACAGTCTCTAGGTCCATCCACATCTCTACAAATGACCCAATTTCGTTCCTTTTTATGGCTGAGTAATATTCCATTGTATATATGTACCACATCTTTTTTATCCATTTGTCTGTCGATGGACCTTTAGGTTGCTTCCATGTCCTGGCTATTGTAAATAGTGCTGCAGTGAACATTGGGGTGCATGTCTCTTTTTGAGTTATGGTTTTCTCTGAGTATATGCCCAGTGGTGGGCTTGCTGGGTCATATGGTAATTCTATTTTTAGTTTTTTAAGGAACCTCCATACTGTTCTCCATAGTGGCTGTATCAATTTACATTCCCACCAACAGTGCAAGGGGGTTCCCTTTTCTCCACAGAAGATAGGTTTTTTTTTTTTAATTAATTAATTTTATTTTATTTATTTTTGGCTGTGTTGGGTCTTCGTTGCTGCCCGCACGCTTTCTCTAGTTGTGGCGAGCGGGGGCTACTCTTCGTTGCAGTGTGTGGGCTTCTCATTGTGGTGGCTTCTCTTGTTGCAGAGCATGGGCTCTAGGCGTGAGAGCTTCAGTAGTTTCAGCATGCTGGCTCAGTAGTTGTGGCTCGTGGGCTCTAGAGCGCAGGCTCAGTAGTTGTGGTGCACTGGCTTAGTTGCTCAGCGGCATGTGGGATCTTCCCGGACCAGGGCTTGAACCCGTGTCCCCTGCATTGGCAGGTGGATTCTTCACTACTGCGCCACCAGGGAAGCCCAGAGGTAGGGTTTTTAAAGAGGTAGAATGAAGCTGTTAGGGTAGGCCCTAATCCAATCTGACTGGTGTCCTTATAAGAAAAGGATATTGGACACACACAAGAGTCTCCAGGGATGCAGATGAACAGAGGGAAGACCATGTGAAGAGGCAGCAGGAGGGTTGCCATCTGCAAGCCAAGGAGAGAGGCCTGGAGGACACCTTCCATTATGACCCCAAGAGGAAACCAACCTGCTGTCACCTTCATCTTGGACTTCCAGCCTCCAGACCACTGAGATAATGTATTTCTGTTGTTGAAACCACCCAGTCTGTGATATTTTGTTATGGCAGCCCTAGGAAACTAATACAGGACTTGTTATAGGGTAATTGTGCAGATAAATGGGGTAATTTTTGTATAGGGTCTGCATATGTCCTTAATAAATGACCATTGCTATTATCATGTAAATATTCAGTAAATATCATCTCCCTTCTCTTCCTCACTGAAGAAGTTGTCCTTTCCCAGGATTCCTCACCATGCCCCTGTGGTATCTGTTTGAAATTGGACTTGGGGCAGTATGGTTCTTTCCCTTATATCCAAGAGGATGCTGCCAACACGACCTCTTTATGGAGCAGTAAGCCACCTCTCCCCAAACACCCCTCTTATCTCTGTTCTGGATTCTTCCCTCTGGCTTTTTTCAGGTTTAGCTCCAGGAGCCAGTGCCTCCTCTGGGATAGGCTTTCTGAGTAGGTAAATCCACCTTCTTCTGCCAGTTCAAAATCTACAAAGGAAGGGTTGTCTGCCAATGGTGGAGATCATGGTAAAGAGAGAGTGAGAATATCTCATTGGATACTGGTGGTGTCATATATTTCTGCACTTCTTTCGTTGACATGAAGAGGTGGATACCTAATGGCTCCACAATTTGTGCAAAGTCAAAGTAGATGTCATCTTAGAAACAAACACGAATATCTGTGAGGTTCCCACTCTGATGCTTGGCTTTGGAGCCAGGTAAATTAACACAACCCCATGGTCACAATACTTATGCCCCAATTCCAGACAGAAACAGTTGGTAACTCACAGCCCTGCTGCTGCTGCTGGCCTCATGTCCAGACTCTTGTCTGGAAGGCAGTGTGTGCCACTGCCTGCTCTCCTCCTGGGCTGACAGGGGAGAAACTGCCATGATGACAGCATGGCAAATGAAACCTGGTCTGGGCTATGCACAGGTGTTACTTTTAAGATGTTTAGGAGGTAAGGTATTCTTCAGGCATGGAATTCAGAAGAGTTCTCTTTCTTCTATGGGCCAAGAAGTTTGTTGGCTGCAACCGTTTGTGTATTCATTAAATTGACAAACATTTACTGCAAGCCTACCAACTGCAAACCACTGAAGTGCTCTCTGAGGAGAATAATAATAATAATAGTAACAATAGTAAATAGATTATTATGTCATAGGCTCTGGGCTAGGCCCTTTACATATTATTATTGATTTTATTGATAACATTTGTTCAATGTCTGCTGTGTAGTAGGAACTGTGCTAAACAGTCTGCATGCATTTTATTCTTATAATACCTCATGAGGGGAGGTACTCTTGGTCTCATTTCACAGGTGGGAAAGCTGAGATTCGGGTGATGCTGAAGGTCACATAGCTGGTACATGCTGAAGCCAGGGGTAACACTTATGTTGTTCTGATCCCAAAGTGTATTCTTGCTTTATTTGGTTGTCCAAAAGATAGTTGAGAAAGAAACATTCTTTGATAATCGAGGCCCCTTGTGCGTTATGCTTGGAAGTCACTCTCAAGAGGAACATTCTATAAACAATGCTAGCTTTATTTCACCAAATCACATGTCTGGTGTGGTTTTCAGACTATTGCTCAAATCTCCACCCCGCACCCTGCAACCAGCTTTTCATGGACATTTGAGAGCTATTACTTTGGGTTAAGGCTGTGCCCAGTGGTGTGTGGGGGGGGGATGTTTATGCCATTATGTCATTTGCACCTTCAGGTGAGAGTGTTTGCCATGTCGTATTCTCTTGGGGGTGCTGGAGAGGTCAGTGCATGTTGATAGGGAGAAATAGGGCCACAGGATGTGTGGATGTCTGAGGTGCAGGCCCCTCCAGGACAGAGCATACAGTGAGGCTCAAGTCTTCTGAGGGACAAGCTGGTTGGTGTCACTGTGAGCTGGGATTTCCTGAAGCTCAAGGCTGCTCTCTTTCCAAATCCATCTAATCTCTAGATGGATGATGGCTTAGATAGAAATGTTAGGAAGTAGGCAGAGTCAAGCTGTTTGTGAATAAAAGAAAACTCCAAATCTCTGAAATTAATCTAACCATGGTCATGTCTACCTACATGAGGCCCATTTGAATGGAGATATGATCCTCTCTGTTTAATCCAACTACAACCTATTACTACTAAAACTAATGTTTATATCATGCTGACCATCTACAAAGCACTTTTATAGGCATCAGCTCATTTGATTATTCCAGCAAACTCTGGGATGGATCATTTTCTTCCTTTTCCCTCTAAGGGAACAGAGGCTCACATCGTTGAGTGATTTGCCCAGGGTCACAGGGCCAGACTGCGGGGCATGTGAAGGGAAGCACACCTCATTTTTGGGCAAAGCCAGAAGTCCTTGGCCACATCAAGCTGCCTCCTTGACTGAACGCTCATTCCCCTTATGGAAACCTGAAAATGCTGGGCTCCCAAATCACAGACAAGTTTCAATAAACAAAAAGGCTGACGAAAGTCTTTCTACTCCTCCTGGGTATACACAGTCAGTCTGAAGGCCTAAATCATGGAAGCACTCCCTCTAACTCTGCTCTCACTGGAGATGACTCTCAAGGCTTTGCAGCTGGTTGAGTCAGCTCTGCTGCTGAATGGGTGGAGCAGATATAGTCAGTGCTCTGGCCTGATTCCTCAGATCTCTCCTTACTGTTTGTGTGCGCCAGTGCGTTTGGTATGATTTGCTTTCAGCGGTCAGGACTGTGGCTTTTTTTCCCCAGGTGACGGCCCTGACTGACAGATGTGGCAGTACCTCTGGTTGGATGACTGTGAGGTGGAGCTAACGTTCCAGAGCTCCCCTGTAGGATCTGGTGAAGTCACTCCGGGAGTGTCTACCTAAGATCACACCTTTGCTTGATTTCCTGCCCTTTCCAGTCCTGCTTCCCTCAACCCCTATCAGTGGCCTCTGGGAGGTCTTCCTGGATAAATCACTTGCACTTGAATCCTTGTCTCTAATTCTGCTTCTAGAGACCCTGACCTAAAATAGAGTATCAGAAGTATATTCTAGAATCTTTCAGGTGCCCTAGTTTGGTGTTTATTTTCACATCTTCGATTAAGCAGTTTTGATGTGTATTAGTTGTCCGACCTTAAATTATTTAAAATCTCCGAGCCTCTTTTGGCATCTCTAACACGGGGATAATCACACCTGCCTCTCAGGGCCGTGGTAGGGATTTAATGAGATAAGGTAGGTGAAGCACTTAATATTTATAGGTGGTGTTCAGATATTATTACCTATTCTTCTAATATTTTGTGTGGAAATTTCTCTAGTGACATTGGATCAAAGTCACAGAATAATTCTACAATGGTGCAGCCTTGCATCTCTGTGAATGTCATAGACTTAGAGACAAAAGCTGTTTATAGCATGTAATCCAAGTGTCTCAGGATTTAGCAGCTGCTGATTGCAAATGCAGTCACATCATATTAAACCCCAAATGTCAATAGCAGCAAGCAAAGCCCCATTTGACTCAAAGAAGCCCAGTCATTTATAGAGCTCCTCCGAGGGGTGCTCACATATGTCCACAATTATTCCACGCTGCTGTTTGCCGAGCCTGGATTTACAGATTTATGTCCCATCGTTTGCACAGAGTTGCTGATCCCAGCCTACTGCTCTTCTCCTGTCAGCGCTGTCAGGTGCTGCTAGGGAAGATGGAGAGCCCCACACCTAATGTCATTTTCACAGTGGAGCAAACCCACTGCCCCCTAAGGCCTAAGATCCTCATTATTATTTTTGTGAGGATGGGAGGATCTTTCTTTTTTATTTTTTGTGCTCAGCTGGGAGAGGTATGGCCAGGTTGCTTGAGCCCTCTGTGATTGCTGATAAAGTTCATTCAGCTGCAGATGGTAGTGCCAAGACTTGACAGCAGCCAGGCCCCATAATATGCACAGACTCTGGTAAAGCTGGAAACCCACTGCCCCCAGCATGAAGAATCAGGAATCTCTCCACTGTGCCTCAAGGTCGGGACCCCGATGGCCACCACATCTGATAGCCACCAAATGAACAGAATGCTCCTTTTTCTTTGTGTGTGTGTGTTGGCAGGGTTGGGGATGGAGTGAGGTACAGGGGTGGGAAAGCAGGAACAGTGAAAAGTACCCATAATGAGTTCACCAGAGCCAAAAGAGTTTCAGAATTTATTTATTTATTCATTTTTGGCTGTGTTGGGTCTTTGGTGCTGTGCGCAGGCTTTCTCTAGTTGCGGCGAGCGGGAGCTACTCTTCGATGCAGTGAGTGGCCTTCTATTGCGGTAGCTTCTCTTGTTGCGGAGCTCGGGCTTGAGGCACACGGGCTTCAGTAGTTGTGAAGCATGGGCTCAGTAGTTATGGCTTGCGGGCTCTAGAGCACAGGCTCACTAGTTGTGGCGCACAGGCTTAGTTGCTCCATAGCATGTGGGATCTTCCCGGACCAGGGATCGAATCCGTGACCCCTGCATTCGCAGGAGTATTCTTAACCACTGTGCCACCAGGGAAGTCCCGAAAGAGTTTCAGAATTTTTTTATATTTTCAATTAACACACAGAACCCTTTTCTCCTCAGGATAAACACATGCTGTCAATCTCCTTGAGTGGCAATGAGTTCTTGAACCTGCCACCACCTATAACCATAATCACCTGTCCCTCCAAATTCAAGCCCTGTTGCTGGTCTTAGAGCACAGATAAAGCAATTACTATTTAAAACCACAAGTGGCTGCAGCAGCTTCAGCCTGTAAGTAAGTAGCATAATTTTTCTCTGGAGTAAGTAGCCTTTTATTTAAGCAAAGATGAGGTCCGCGGGGCATGATTTGGAAGGAGGAATTGAAACACAGAGATAGCTAAACCTATCAGCATAAAAAATAAACAAGGATTTTCTGGGGAGAAGAGCCGAGAAAGGAGAAGAAGGGAACAGGAGCCGCAAGGGATTAAACCGCAGTGTGGAGGCCATGGGTCTCTGAGAACGGCATGCGTTAGACATCACCAGTGGCCAAAGGATGTTCAAAGGCGAGGGTGTTTTGTGTTTCATTTTAAGCTGCTTGCTCTGTGCTGAAAAGTAATTGCCTGAGGTGAGGCCTTGTGCCAGTGGTGTTTCTGGGAAAATCAAGGGAAAGAGTCTGTGTTACTGATCTAAGAACTAGAACGCAGAGCAAATGGAGCAGCCCTGGGACTGGCTGGGGAGGGAGAGGGAGACTTTTACTATGGAAAGGAGAAATCAGAGGGAGAGCCTCTGGGGAGTCATGGCGTCATGGATTTCCATTAACCATAGGGAGGGAGGGTGTCAGCCCATTTAATGTAATTCTCAGAGGACAAGGTGACCTCAACTAATACCTGGATGACAGCCTAACTAACCCCCCTTGTCATCTGACTGTCACCCACCCCAGCCCATCGAACATGGCTGTATATGTCTGATTCCCAGTTTGTTTCTTGGTTTTTGACCTGTAAGGAAGCTCCTCAGATCCCAAATAAGTCACTGGATGCAAACGGCTAAGTGGGAGGAAAAGCGTGTGTAACTGATATGGTGACTGAGCAAGACTCATGGGGTGTGATCATACAGCAACTTTATTTTGTCTCCCACCACCATTGGAAAAATTTTTTTGGTTACCAAATACAATCTTTATTCAAAAAGTCCAGCTCATAAAATAACAAACTCTCCAAGCTTGATTTGAAGTCAAATCTTCTCCCTTCCCCAGTTAAGCCTGCAGAGGTGGGGAGCTGGGGTCCTTGCCACGTCTTCCTTTGCTAGAATCTGTTTCTGCTCTTCCAGGGCTTGAATACAGTAGGGAAAGAGCGAGAGTTGTTAATTGGGGCACAGAAAAGTTCTCATGTGACTGAAACTGTCTCGTGGGTTGGGTTTGTGGTCTGTGGGCTGGGCAGCCGTTTAAGTTAAGCTTTGGTTCTTTGGAGAACCCCATCACCGCGGGCCTTTCATCTGAAGCTCCCTTGACCCAGGGGGAGGCATCTCCACTATGGCCGATTGCTTCCTCTTTCTGCAGCCCCCAGACATATTGCAATGTCCTTAGCTTCTCGCCACTAGGGCCTCGTTGCCCCTCTGGGAAGTCTCACTGGACAGGACAGAAGCTGACCCCATGTTCATCCTTTGTTACGTGACCCACTTCTGCCCATGGGAAATAGCGTCCATTTGCACCCTTGACAGACTCTGAGAGCGTAGGCTGCCCCATGCACTTATTCTTTGACTCATTTGTCAGCTCATTTTAAGTTTTAAGTGAGAGTCAGACACCAGCTCACGCGTTCTTCAATTGCTCTCCTCAAGTATATGTCCCCCACCCTTCCCAACTTTCCAGATGCAAAGGTTGCACAGTTCTCTTCAAGGAAGACCTCTTTCCCCACGTCCTCTGAGTGCAGGTGTTTTTACTGCCTCTATATAAATGAAAAGTCTAAGATTTCTCACCCATACTTGTCACCAACTCTGACATTTCTGCGTGGAAATATAAAACAGTTTGGATTGTAGGATGTTGACTTTATGCTGTGGCTGAAATGTTCCCTCAGAAACCCCATTGCTCCTCTTTGTAATCTGACTTGCATGAGGGCCACCCACCCATCAGACATGGTGGTTTATGTCTGAGTTCCAACAGGATGATGGTTCAAGTCTTTTTTTCCTCAGGGAACTCTTCAATCCCAATGACAATAAGAGGATACAAATGGTTAAGGGGAGGGAGGCTATTTCCTCAGTCATTCCCCAGAAACATTTGGGGCTCAGTGCCTGCCTCACTGAGCCTCCCTGTGACAATTAAAAAATGTCCAATTGTTCTCCTTTTTCACTCTTGGTGGAAGGACAGAAAGTGCTGAAGTGAAGGTATATCAGGATGCTTTTCTCTGACTGGTTTTGAAAATTTTTTCCTAAGTCTCATATAATGAACCTCACATGTTAGGATCTAGCAGAGTTTGGAGAAATACTGTAAGTCTGTGTAACCATAGAGCAAGGTAGAAAGTGATTTTCACCACTCTCTTGTTCTTCTCATCCTCTTACCTGGAAAATACCCCTTGATTCTCATTCAGACTGATCTTTTCTTATACAATGTAGTGGCCTTCATTTTGAAGTTTTGAATTGAATATGATGCTTGGCTTAAAAGTTATGTTCTGAAGGATGTGAAAGTTACATCAAATTACAGATATATTTTGTGCAATGTGGTTGCTGGTATTGGTTGCCTGAAGCCAAAGAACCATGAAAGGTACACTAAGAAATAGGGCCTATGTTTTTGCCAATGTGTTATTTGAGATATAGCTCTCCTTCTAAGTTGGCCAACTAGGTTGAGATTAATGAGGAAGATGGTGTGTGTGTGTGGGTGCGAGGGTGGGTGGGTGGTTGTGTGTGTGTGCGCATACATTTCATTCACCCAATCAATTCCAGTGAGATAATACAGAAGTGGCCATAAGGGAGAAGAAGTAGACAATGGGCACAGATAACCTCCTGTTCCATTCAGTGGTGTTAATTAGTAATGAGCATAATATTCTTTTTTTTTTTTTAAAAAAAGGTTAGACAGTGTAGTTTAGTAAAACAAAGAAACACCAAATGGAAACCTCACTGCCATTTACTTAGAATCTGAAACCTTGGTTGCTAGTTCTACCTCCAGCTGGTATTGGCCATAGGACCCTAGACAAATTACTTCTTTGAGCCTCAGGTTTCTGCATCTATAAAATGGTGAAAAACCTATCTACTGTGTGGAACTGTCACTTAAAGGAGACACTGTTCAGGAAGTTCTCTGTGAACTGTACAATGGGACCTGGTGTGATGGGTCATGGCCAGGTAATGGTTTAGTTGACTGGAGATGAGAAGATCTGACACTGGCAGCTCAGGGCCTTGAATCAGGTTTTCAATTTCAATTTGAGTGTGAACCCACTGTCTGTATTGACACAGCACAAAGCCAGGGGCAGATTTGACAGTGATTTGTTTAATTTGATTGATGAGGGCTGCAAAACTGGGTCATTCAGTCTGCAAAGTATCTAGGCTATAATGATCTGATATTGACTGTCTACATTCATCAAACTAAGTGGATAATTAGCATTTGACTTTGTGATGTATAGACAGTAATTGTGGCTCTTTCTCAATTAAACATCTCATTCAAAGTCGTGACTTTGGTTGTCACGTCTGTGCAGATGATTTCCACATTTGTTTGTACCTCCAGCTCTGGCTTCTTTCTTAAAAAACTATTTCATTTTTCCGTCAGTCACCAGGCATCTTCTGTAGCCTCTCTTCAACATATGGTCCTTCCCAAATCTTCTCTCCATCTGTAGTCCTCATTTCAGCCAGTCTCAAACCCTCAGTGTTAACTCTGACCCCTCCCTACTCCACCCCTTCCACATGCCATCAGATGCCAGACTCTATCAATTCTACCTATGAAATATCTTGAAATCGTTTTACTTCTGTCTAATTCTGCAGCCTTGCTATCCTATGATTTCATCAAGGCCCAGCCTATGATTACAGAAACCCTGTAATTGGCCTCCCTTTTCTGGGATGTTCTCATTCCAATCCATCCTATACATTAACGCTCTCATCTTTTCTTCTGCTCCAGAATCCCCTGGAGGATTCTCACTGCCTAAGCAATGGAGCCCGTAGCCTTCCACCTGGCCTTCTCAGCATGGCAAGGCCTGGCTCTAACTGGTCTTTCCAACTTCATCGTCTCCTGCTCCCCTTCCTGCCAAGTCCTGAGTGTTCTATCCCTGGTTCCCTGTGCTGACTCATGGCCTCCCAGATGCTGTTCTGTGTTCACACAGGTCACTTCTCTGGAAGATTCCTCCCCTCATTCTAGCTCTCTAAACCTCACTCCAAATGCTACCTAACTTTCAAAGGTCATCACATACCTCTTCCTCACTGCCTTCCTTTAGGTTCCTGTTTAGAAAGAATCTCTCCATAATCTGTACTCCAGGCATGTTAACAAGATTTGCCCTATTTTCTCCTCTCCAGACTGTAAGTTCCTCCAGGGCAGGATTTGTGCCAGGCATCTTTGTATTTACCAGGGGCCCCCAGATCTTGCCTCTAATTCTTGCTTCTTAAATAACTGTTGAATAGATGAATGTCTGTAAAGAAAGCAAGTTTTCCAATATATTTGTTTCTTACTTTCTTGTGTGGGAAGCAACTTCTTATTTGAATATTGTAAACTCATGTGCTAGAATGTTTTGAGAATATGCAATATGCTCCTATGGCTTTTTTCTTTCTGATAATGTAGGTCCTTTATCAGTGGTATGTGGCACTAATTATAGGGGAGAGGAAAGGAAATTCTGGAAAGTAGTTCACTGAAGAGGAAAATGAACATGAAAATTCTAACTATAAATGGAATAAATATGTTTGCTGAGAAGGATGTCTTGAAAGGCAGTATTCTTCTAGGGCAATGCTGTTTTTAAGGGGAATACTATTGGGTTGGCAAAAAGTTCACTCGGGTTTTTCTGTAAAAACTTGAATGAACTTTTTGGACAATCCAATAATAATTTTAAAAAGCAGCATCTTGGAATTTTTTAGGAGAACTTGTAAGAACTGTAGAATAATCAAATCATTGAGAAATTGGGCCAGACTTTTCCTAGAATTCTGTAGCCCATTGGATCTGACAAGAGAGGAAAAATTGGCTGTTGGGCTGGGGAAAAGGACTAATGGAGACAAATTACAGGAATGGTAATGGTTTCACCCCGAGGATAGATGGATGGTGTTTTAAAAGACCATCATGTCATACAGATGGTGAACTGCTGTTGTCACTCCCATCACACTGGGGAGCACAGCGGAAGAGAATATGGGCAAACCCAAGCATTGCATTTTGATGCAAAGGGTAGGATGAAAGATGGGATAAGTCTTGAGGATGGAGGTAGCATTTCATTTTGACACATTTCATAGTAATACAATAAAGTGTGTCTTTAATGCTTTATTTTTAGGTTCACCAAAAGAGCTCAAAGTCATGAAAATGTCCTGCACCAAGATATCTCTAGGAGATCTGAGTTAGAGCTTTCTGATGATGCAGTGTTATCAGTGACTGAAGGAGAGCCTGATAAAGATCAATGCTCAGTATATTACTTTACACACAGTAGGCGTTAAGTTAAATGCTGTTGGGTAAAAAAAACAAGATTAACTCTTAAATATTCACAAAGGTTCAGATGTAATTCTGCCTAAAGTCAAGAGGATGAGCTCCATGTAGACAAAACATCTATGATTTTTAAGTAACTTTGCTATTTTCAATACATGTATAAATGTAAAAGTAAAGTTTTGTGATTAAGTTCACAACTCAAAAAAAAGAACTTTGGGCTTCCCTGGTGGCACAGTGGTTAAGAATCCGCCTGCCAATGCAGGGGACACAGTTTCGAGCCCTGGTCCGGGAAGATCCCACATGCCACGGAGCAACTAAGCCCGTGCGCCACAACTACTGAGCCTGCGCTCTAGAGCCCGCATGCCACAACTACTGAAGCCCACGCACCTAGAGCCCATGCTCCGCAACAAGAGAAGCCACCGCAATGAGAAGCCCGCGTACCGCAACGAAGACCCAATGCAGCCAAAAAGAAGTTAATTAATTAATTAATTAATTTTTTTAAAAAAACCAAACTTTGTGGAACTTGTGGTACAGAAAAATGTAGAGACTGTAATTATGTAGCCTATTGGGGTCCATTCTCTTTGGGGAATTGATTCCACTGTAATGGATTTTTAAAATTTTACAGAGACACTTTGTAAACTAAGATTGGGTTTGTTGGTCCTAATAGGGCCAAATTTAATTTCAGGGTCTCCGCCTCTCTCTTGTGTTCTCCCCACTTATTAAATGCGTGGGCTCAGGTTAAAAAGATAATCAAAGGACCAAGGGGAAGATAATATAAGGTCAACATCTTCTCCCCATTCCCACTTTCAGTTGCTTTCCAGTCTACTGAAGTTGTTCTTGTCAAGGCCACTCCAGGTGGCTAGATCCATTGGCCAATTTTTCCTCCATATCTTACTTGACTTCTCAGCAGTATTTGACACAACTGACATTACCTCTTTCATGAACTATTTTCCTCATTTTTCTTTCAGAACACTTTTCCTCCTACCTCAGGGGCTGATCTCCCTCAGTCTCCTTTATTGGATCATTCTCTTCTCCACAGCCTTGAAACATTAGTGGTTCCCACAGCTCAGGCCTTAAATCCCTTGTCTAGCTATAGTCACTCTCATTTCCATGACTCAAAACCATCTGTTGACTGATGACTCCGAAATATATGTATCCCCAACCCCATCTTCTTCCTGAACTCTCTTGACTTATATAAGCAACTGACTACCCCACATCTCCACTTGGATCCCAATAGACATATTCACCATTTTCTCTGTGTTCTAACGTAGATAAGTTCAGCTATTTTTACTTGCCTTAAAACTTTCAAGCTTTTAATTAAGCATATAAATGTTCAGAAGTACATATAATTATCATAAATACTGCAGTTTACTACATTCAAAAGAGGTGACTTGTTTAACCTTATACATTGTAGAAATTATAAGCCTAATTTTAAAATGATTAAGTAAATATCAGAAACTAATACCATTCTTAAAAATTGCTACCTGTCTTTCACTGTCAGTATCCACATTATAAATAGTGGTGTGATTTTCAGGTGATTGCTGCATGCTTTCTTATTCATCCATTAGCGTGATTATGTTCCAACCCAAATCCAGCTGAAACCCAATGGAGTTTGCTTATGTAATTGACAATTTATGATTGTACAGCTTTTTACAATTTTTCTCTTATAATGTATCCCTTGAGATACACTGAGAACACTGAGTGAAATGAGGCAGGTATCATTTTTTTTTCCTGCCAAAAATTGAGGCTGAAAGAGACTTGGTGATTTGTCCTAATCACACAATATAAATGTTGTTGTTGCCTTTTGAACCCTGGGTCATCTGACTCCCAGCTCCATTCTTCTCCCAATACCTTAAGGTATTTCCCCTTCAAAGTAACATCGACGAAGTTTTTCAGGCAAAACACACAGTAAAGTCATGACAAGAAGGATCAATTTTTTAATTTATAATTTTCAGTGATTATCCATACTATTAAGAAAATTGCACTATCCCCTTGCCATTTTTCCAGAGTGAGCAACCTGCATTAGATATTCCTCTCTGTTGATGTTTCCTAGTTTTAAAAATTATCTTTAATTATCCAAAAGATAAACAAATAAAATGGAGAAACAGAGAAAGAAGCAAATAACATTAACTTTCAAATGAACATTCCAAGTGAAACGAATTGATTTTCCACACACATTTGGGCTTATATTCTGATAAGCAGGAGATCAGTGTTCAGCTTCATGCTGTTTTTCTGAAGCCCCTTTATTTTTCATCAATCTGTCTCCCTTGTGTGCCTGGTGCTCAGTAATCTGCTCATCTCCAGCGTGATCCATACTATAATCCATTGCTTCTCCTTCCATGCATTTTAATGAAGCCATTTTTACCTCCTTTATATAACTGCTGTCCTGATTTCATACTACAACCATTAGTATGGTTATGTCCTGATTTCATACTACAACCATTAGTAACCATTTCATACAATAACCATTCATTGTCACATCATTGAAAGCAAATCTTTAAAGAAATAACTCAAAAAAATGGGATGGATACAGATTTCTGATTCCTTTTTTTTTTTTTTTTTTAAGAGAGCTTTGTGAACTCAGCAGCATTTTCATCATTTCGTCTTCAGTAGATGCTCAGGGTTGGAAATAGATATCCCCTGAACACCAATCCAAGTGAGAAAAACATTGGCAGTCAGAATCTGTGTGCCAGAGCTGCTGGGTCCCTCTGTCCTCTTCATGCCCCATCACTTGGCTGGATGCTCTGAACTCCTGCCCCCTGCCCTGGGCTGCCCTTTCGGGAGGGCTTCTGTAGCTGTGGAACCATAGAAGACCTGTGTAAGAAGTACTTGCTTGTCATTGCTGTTTGGCTTCCGTCTTCCTGCTAGCTTGTCTTGCTCCTCTGTTTCCTGCCCATTGTTCTGGACTTGGACCTTCTGCTCTGCTCTGCTCACTGGCGTTTATGCATTCCAGGCCTGTATTTGTCTGCCTGGCTTCTGACCCTTGCTCCCTGTGTGAGGTCTGATTCATGGCCTTTCCCTGACCCTGGTGTCCTGGCTAATGTCCTCTCCTGGCTGTTCTCAGGGGACCAGGGTGCTCCTTGTTCTGAACTTCACCTTCCATGTCTCGCCTCAGCTTGCCTCTCCCTCCCTTCTCAATCTTGCCTTGGATTTCTGGGTCATTCATTCATTCAACAACGAACTACTAAATGCCCAATGTGTGCTGTTGATACAAAGATAAATAAGACAGGCTCTGCTCGTACAGAATTCACCAACTAGAGGATAAATCGGCCCCAAAAGAGGCAGATCCTGATTTTGTGAAGCTTATGTAAATTTGGGGGCCCTTGTTATGAAAAAGAATGCAAAGTTATGAATACACACTTAGGAAGAGGCCTTGGAAAGGGTCTATGTGAGCAAGATCCCTGAAACTTTATTACATAGTAAATTCACCTGTGTGGATAGATAATTTTTAAAAGGAGTTAAGTTCTGGGGTAGAGCTATGCAGGGGACCAAGGAAGGGCGAGTAACCTACACCTGGATGTCAGGGATGGCTTCCTGGGGAGGTTACTGCCAATGAGTTTTATAGCTGAGTACTATTTAAGTAGATGAAGAAGAGAGGGAAGGAGAAAGAGGCAGACAAGGCCTTGCAGCAGAGGGTCCAGCATATAAACATAGACTGTAATGAGTCCTGGGTGCTCCCAGCAGCTCTATTTTGCTGGAGGATCAAGTGAAGTTGGAGAAGGCAGTTGGTACTAAAACTCTGAGAATCTGTGCCACAGTAAGGCTCTTGGATTTTTCCTGTTGCTTAGGTTTTCATCTCAAACAAACCACTCTGGCAGGAGAATATGCAAGTGTGCATATCAGTTAGGAGATGTGGCAGTTGTTCAAGCAACAGGTGACAGAGATATGAACTAAAGCTATAATAGCAGGAATAGAAAGAAGAGATGGGTCAAGATATATGTGGAAGATTAGATGTAGGGCCAGTGAAGAGTAAAGAGGACGCTCGGGTGAATGTGAGGATGGCAGGACCATCATACGAAAAGGGGGTAGAGAGGACAATGGTTTAAAGGGATTTGATACGTTTAGTCTTAGGACAACTCATTGGAGGCGTTCTTTTAGAAAAATCATGTCTGAGTCTGAGGCTGGAGGAGTCATGTGGGTAGTAGGTGCAGATTAAAGAAGTATCAGCATATAGGTAGTAATTGAAAGCAAGGGAATGAATGAGCTAACTCAGGTAAGTGTGGAGAGAAAGAAATGGAGGGTGGGATCCCAGGAAGGGCGCTTGGGAAGGTGTCGGAACAAGCCATAGGGAGGTCTGAGGAGGTTGGGAGAGTCCAGTGTCGTAACAACCAAAAGAGTAAAATATGTCAACACGCCAAATGCTGCCGTCTTGCAATAAGAAGACTGAAAAATGGGCGTTGGATTTGTTGACAGGAAGTAATTGGAGATGAGGATGAGAGTAGTGATGAGAACAAGCCAGGTTTCAATAGGCTGAGCCCTGGATGAGAGGTGAGGAAGTAGTGATGAGTGTGGAACCCTGGGTGGAGATTTTTGCATGAGAAAATCATCCAATTAGCTCCATTCATTAGCATTAGCTCCAGTCACTAGAATCTAAAGGACTTTTTTTTTTGTTTTTTGAGATGGGAGATACTTGAATATATATTTAAGATGGGAGAGATGCTTGAGCATTTTTATAGCCAGAGAGTTTAAATATTCAGAAGCTGAGATAGAATGTGGGATGGAATAAAGCCTTGTTATCTGTGACCCTGTTTGCTTGTTTTCCTTGGGAACTCCCACTCCTGATCCTATTGCTCCTTCTAAGAGATGAAAATTGTCCCTTTCCAAGGTGGCTAATACAGATCTGGCTGGTTGGTCTTCAGATCTTTCAAGTTTTCTGTCCACTCTGAGGTTCAGTGATTGATTTACTGATGGTCCAAAGAAACATCGGTGTATTTGTCAGCCTACAGTGGTCTTGAGTCAGGCCACCTTGGAATGAGAACAGCAGAAAGCATAAAATGGGGTGAAAAGGAATTATCCTGACCCTCCAACATCCCTCTCCTTTGTAATCATTGTCCCCTCACTGACTTGCCTGGTAGGGAACAATTTGCTTCAAAGGGAATAGCATTATCTAGGGGTAGAAAAAAAATCAAGAAATGGTCAGTTTGCTCTTGCTTCTGGAACCTCTGATTTAGGCCATTGTTAAAACCACTGGTATCCATTCTAGAGGCAAAGAAGATCAAAAGCTACATCCCAGAGGCCATCTCAAAGCCGTGAAACTGAGATCCCATTTGCTGGCAGCTGAGAGCAGCGCAAAGTTGGGCACTGACAATAAATGTGAAAATGCTTTATAAACCAGAACATGCTCTACAAATGCCAGCTATCACAATCCTTTCTGAAAGCTGTTTGCAGAAATATTTGCCTGAAGACCCCACAGTACTCAAAATAAAGCACCAGTAACTCAAAGGCAATTGTATTCCTTTTTAAAGCATATGTTTTACTGCAGCATGAGAAACTAAACCTCATTTTCTGCTTAATGCCCACTTGACAAACTTGGTGGAATCAAAGAGCTGGTCTCCCACCATCTCTCACGTATTGCCTGAGTATGTGCTGAAGTGGGCCTGCTAGCGATAACCAAACACAAAATGAAAAGCACTTTGCCACAGCGCTCCCCCTGACCCCCTGCCTTGACTGCTGTTTAAATGATAAATATCCAGTAAAAACCACAGTACTAGAGCCCAATTAGTATTAGTGTTAAAAAGACTTTCACCCATTTCAGGGAGAAAATGTGTATATACTACATAGTTATGATCAAGGGAATGATGAGCTATGGGCAAATAAAAAATAAAAAAACATTAGGACTCATGGTAGGTGACACATTTATCATTAGTACTCAGAGATACCCTGAAGTTAAAATAGGAACATTGTCTTGTGTGATCTGATTTTTAGAGACAAGGGAATCCAAACGCAGTTACTCTTTCCCAAACTCAATCATCCATATCTTACTTATTGAAACCTAATATGTATGATGATGATTCTATTTCTCTAATTCAAGGCTTTGCTCCTTGCTAAAACAAGTTCTTGGGGGAAGCAGCATTTAAAAGTTCTCATCATTATCCCCTAAATGTAAATGAGTTTCTGTTTTTTCTCTTAAGTAGGAGGGTGTTGCTTCCTAAGTGGGGGTGAGAGGGGGAGAGGAAAGGCAAGGAGCAGCCCATGCTTCTCTTCACAGTTTGCTTCGGATCAGGGCAGCCTGAGGAATTATGGCAGAGCTAGTGGTAATTTACCCATATTCATGCATCCAGCCATCCATTGGATATCCATCCAATATCCATCCATCTCTGTGGCATTAGAATCCCAGTTTTCATTTTGAGTAGACACATATTGAGCAAAAGAACATGTTTCTAAATTTCTCCCCATCTCACTCCTTACAGCTAGGGGTGGCCAATAAGATATAGGCAGAAGTTACGTAGCAGAACTTCCAAGAACATTTCTTAGAAAAGTGATAGGACCCTAAGAACATTTTTTTTTGCCTTCCCACCTCCTTTATTTTTCTTTCTCCTAGGAATGCAGATAGGATGGCCTATAAAGGGCTAGTGCTCTGGCAGCCATCTTGTAAGTATGAGGATAAGGGATAGCACCATCAGAACAGAGAGTTGAAGGGAGCCTGGGTTCCTGTTGACAAAAGGGAGTTCCCACACCAGCCCTGGACTGCTCACCTTTGGATTTCCATTACATGAGAAAGAAAGAAATATTAGTTAAACCACTCTTTTTTTCAGGTCTCTGCTACTCACAGTTGATCTCAATTCCTATCTGATGCAGATGAACATAGATTTTGTAGTAAACACACACACTCACACACACACACACACACAAATAAAGTAAAGTTTAAAAACCCTGGGCAGAGTTCTGTGTTTATCTTTGGATTCCACAACCAAAGGTGGATAAAGACAATTTGGTAACCTTTCAGAGAAGACCCTCCTCCACACACACACACACACACACACACAGACACGCACAAATGCATTACCTTGTCTAAATACATTTATCAAGCATGTGATTACCTGTAGTATTCTACTGAGTTTCATGATAGAGCTATTTCTTGTTTTCAAGTAGTTCACAATCTCTGATAGATCACACAGATGCAGGCATGATAAACTATTTGAAAAACAATACCTGCAAAGACAAGTTAAAAAGACTAGGTAGATTTGAAGAGAATATAAAAAGTGATATAAAATGTCTATTCAAAAGGATTACTGTACAAAGAATTTTGACCTGGCAGTTCACATATCATGTAAGAACAAAGCAAGTGGGAATGATACCAATCTAGAAAGGATTTTAAGTGAAATGGGAATTCAGGGGTGGATTTACTGAGAAGCCAGTGAAGCTCACCCTTCGTGGCCCCTCATTTGCATGCAGTTCAGATCACTGTTTCTTTCCACTTCGACTTCCCTTGTGTTACACTTCCCCTTGTGTTGGATGGTGGAACAAATAAGGCATCTCTGGGATCCAAATAAGAGGAAGTTGAGATAAGAATGCCTTTAGTTTGCATTTAGTGGGACATAGTTATGAAGGTCACAATCACTTCTGTGTGTAGTAAGTTATTCCTAGCCATCGGGAGTAGGAATGGCTTCCAGAAATACTCCTGCTGCCCACAGTGGCCTCATGACATGAAGGTGCAGAGCCAGAGGTCACACAGTGATATGAACTTGTACTACTACAGCTTCCAATGCTGGAAGTAAGTGAACAGTAGAGCAGAACCATGTTTGAAATGCACAGAGCCAGAAGCTACTCTGGAAAATTCTTTTAATCATCTGATGTATAAAAATTTTTTATTTTTTTAAATTGTGGTTAATTAGACAAAACAAAATTTACCATGTTAACCATTTTTAAGTGTCCAGTTCAGTGGCATTTAAGTACATTCACATTGTGCTGCTATTACCACCACCCATCCACAAAACTCTTTTCATCACACGAAACTAAAACTTTGTACCCATTAAACAATAACTCCACATCCCCCCTTCCACCATTCCCAGGAAACCACCATTCTTTCTGTCTCTGAACTTGACTACTCTAGGTACCTCATATAAGTAGAATCATGTAATACTTGTCCTCTTGTGAATCATATAATACTTGTCCTCTTGTGACTGGCTTATTTCACTTAACATAATGTCTTCAAGATTGATCATGTTGCAGCAGGTGTCAGAATGTCCTTCCATTTAAGGCTGAATAATAGTCCATTTTATGTATATACCACATTCTCTTTGTCCATTCATCTTTTGATAGACACTTGAGGTCCCTCCACCTTTTGGCTATTGTGAATAATGCTGCTATGACCATGGGTGTACAAATATCTCTTAGAGACCCTGCTTTCACTTTTTTTGGGTATAAGTGATGTGTAAAATTTTAAGTGGAGGATGAGGTTCTCATTGATGCCTAGTTAAATTGGACATTCTTGCCTATGGAAGTTTTTTTACAATGCATTATATGCAATTATAAACACACCACACAGTCTTTTTCTTTTTTGATGGGGATTGCACAACTTAGAACCTATCAGAATTTCTGTACTTGTTGGCACAAACCTACAGTATGACTACAAAATGGCCATAATGTCTACTTGTGAACTCGTGTTTCCTGCATCCCAGCTGTCAAAAAAATATTTTCACCAACCATACTAAAAAGACTGATTTATCTTTCTATTTTCCCTATAAAAAGTGTTATAAGATCATCCTTATGAAGAGGCAATCAAATATTATTCAACCAATTAATGTAGAAAACAATTATAATAGAGGTGTGTCAGGTAATTAAGGAGTAAAACATATTTTGTTATTTTCCTGGACTTTGTGGTGTTTTCGGGTTTTGTGAGCTTTAAAAAATTTGTAATTTGTTATGCTCATCTCAGTCTAGATAAATATTCACGTTCTTACCTAATTTTGTATGTGTGATGTTGTACTCTTTTTCTCAAAAAGGGTGCCCCAGTTGTATATGTTTTGGGCTCCACAAAACCTGGATCTGCTGCTGTGGAGGTCCCACAGACCCCGGTGCCGGGCTCAGGAGGTCTCAGTTTCTTTACCTCCCTCCCACTAGATGTCCTGGCTTTCTTGTGACCTGGTGCCTTGTGTAGGGAATGTCTGAGCAGGGCATTTGGGGCCAGGCTGAACAGAGCATTTGGCACCCATGGGTGCTTGGTCATGAGGTGCTGGGTGCCCACAAAGTGTGCTTCTCTTTAGCCAACCACCAGGAGGACCAACAGAGGAGGGCAGGTAAGGGAGGTTCATGTCTAACTGAAGGCTGGGCAGTTGTGGTAATGACTTGGCTCCCACTAGCTTCTGTGAACTCATAGTTATCTTTAAATTCTTGGGCAACTTCCTCAGGAGAGGTTCACAGACTCCTTCAACACTCCCTTCCTACTCAGCCCCTACCCAATATCCCTGATTTCTTTTTAGTCTGGAGGAAATCTCCCCTCTTTCTTTGAGTTTTTATCAGAGGTACTCCCTCATTATGAACATCTTTTCCCTTGTTCCTTAAAAATGGACTTTTGGTCCCCTCGAAAATAGACCCTGGAATCACGAGCAACCCCAAATCGAATTCTCCTATCCTGGGGTGGCAGGTGGGGCTATTATTCTTCAAGTCCTCCCAGGAGGATAAGAGAAAATGTATGTATTCTATCCCTTTAAAGCAGCAAAGCAAGGGAAGAAATACCACATGGTTAAGTTGCCTTATTAAAAGAACCTCACTATTCATATCCTGGCACATACGTGATAAAGATTAATAGAATTTCAGAGTTGTAAGTGAGCCTACAGATCCTCTTGTCAACCCCTATGATTTTACAGATGAAACATGTACAATCCCTAGAGGGTAAATGATGCAGCCAAGGACGAGGCTCTGTGAGCCGCAGAGCCAGCCCCACTCCAGACCGCTTCGTCTCCAGTCCTGTGTTTTCTCTCTGTCACATTCACGTTAGATATGGTGAGGAAGTTTTAGACAGAGTTGTTGAATGCCATGTTAATACTATTTTATGAAAATGGATTTAAAATTTTTTGCTGGAGGTTGAAAAGAAAAAAGTTCTCATTTATTTGAGTTGGCTTGCCTATGACCTGCCTGAAGGCTTCAGAAAAGGCTAGATGAATTTTCAAGATCATTGTAGCTTTAATAGTGTATGATATTCACTCATCCATCCTCTTTAGCAGGAATTTCTTGAGGCATCTTCTATAAACAGAGCACAATATTGTGCACACAGAATAAAATAGTTATGGGATAAAAAATGGAATGTAAAACATGGTCCAAGCCCTCTGTGTGCTTAATATCCAGTTGAGGAGCAAACGCTGTGCCCACCGTCCTCTGATATACAAACGCATTTAGTATTAGTACATGGCACTTATCAAAATTATGATACAGAGAATTGAGCACCACGGCATCTGTGTGGGCATAAATGTTTGCTGGACCAAATTCTTCTCCTTAAATTAAGATGAGTGTCAAGATTGTCTTACAGTTATTTAAGAATCGTAAGCCATTATTTTGAGTGTTTTTCAAGGTAGGACATGCTTCCTTTCACAACCATGTTGAGGCTTGGGTGCATAAGTATGCAGGTGTCCTATGTGGTAGTGCATCTCCTTGATAGGGTAGGCCCTACAAACAGGGAAGCTAACACAGGAGATGGCTAGGAGGAGGCCAGTGCTCCAGCTTGGGTCAGAGGAAAGAATCAGGGCAAATGTCTTGAAATTAGGTACATTCTTTTTTTTTTTTTATAAATTTATTTATTTATTTATTTATTTTTGGGTGTGT
The DNA here is from genome assembly GCF_028023285.1 of Balaenoptera ricei. Lineage (NCBI taxonomy): Eukaryota > Metazoa > Chordata > Mammalia > Artiodactyla > Balaenopteridae > Balaenoptera > Balaenoptera ricei. The sequence goes on from NC_082641.1 coordinate 105,962,943, forward strand.
TGGGTCTTTGTTTCTGTGCGAGGGCTTTCTCTAGTTGCGGCAAGCAGGGGCCACTCTTCATCGCGGTGCGCGGGCCTCTCACTGTCGCGGCCTCTCTTGTTGCGGAGCACAGGCTCCAGACGCGCAGGCTCAGTAGTTGTGGCTCACGGGCCTAGTTGCTCCGCGGCATGTGGGATCTTCCCAGACCAGGGCTCGAACCCGTGTCCCCTGCATTGGCAGGCAGATTCTCAACCACTGAGCCACCAGGGAAGCCCTAGGTACATTCTTTTGTCTAGGATTTTATCCACTATTTGGGGAGGGGAGTGGTATGCAAAATTATGGTATTTTTGTCTGCAATCCTCAAAGCAACAAAGCAAACTATATTTTTTTTTTTTGAAACATACATTGATTTCCCCCCTCCTTACCCTTGCCCCCTTTCAAGCCTCTAGGCAGTTCTGGACTCCCTACTAGAAGATTCTTCTAGGCTGGGGATATATGTGGGGAGAGATAGAGGAAGTTGATGTGAGAAGAGTTTGGTGAATTCCAGAAGGAGGGTCTCTGCATCTTCTTCCTGAGCAGAGTCCCAAGGAGACGGTAAAAAAGGAGGAATCTGAGGCAAAAAGGGCCCTGTAACTGTAAGAGTCCTGAGGAGTTTGAAAGGCCACAGAGAGGCAGTGTCTGCACAGAGTCCAGGTCTACAGGGTATGGACAGCTCTGTAGGTTTCTGTAGGTTTCCATGGCCTAACCCAGCAGAGAATCACAGAATAGTAACAATGTCTGCATTTGTGGCATGGAAGTAAGAGACAGGGTTGGGGATGTCCCAGCTATGCATGCATGGGCTGCAACCAAGGACCAGATGCCTCCATTGCCAAAACTTGGCTTGACATTGACCTCTTGGAATTTAGACACAACCCCAGGGTGAGGGTCAGGGTCTCCAACTAACAAGAGAACTTTCTGCTGTCTAGGAGGGGCAGGGGGAATCAGGCCTTCTAAATAGAAATTAAGTTTTACTATAGAAGAAAAGTTTATTTCTGGCACCCCTGAATTTATTCACTGAGATTCATACCCACTATACCAATTTGTTTTTCTCTGTAAAATATGTCTTAAACAATTACTCTTGTCTTTGTTTGAACTGTTGAAGTTTCACAGGCAGGATTCAGATAAAAATTCGCACAATATTCCTAAAACTGCTTGACTCCTTGTGGTTTCTAACCAATTTTCTGGTAACTGTGCAGAGCTTAGAAACATCAGTCTAAAAATTTGACATGACATTTGGCAGAAATAAAGCCTTTAGCAAAACCCACCAGAGGCATCCTTCAAATGACTGGACTCTCTGCTGGGAGCATTTCTGGGAAGGTTGTTATGGGCCTATATATGTTGAGACTCTCCTGGAATTTAAAAAATGTGAAACTGGAACTTATCAATGCAGTGTTAGCTAAATTCTTATGCACTGAAAACAGTACCACCTCAGCAGAAGGCAGAAAATGAAGGAATAGAATATGCCCTAAGCCAAAGCACACCAGCTGCCTATTTGTTGGGGGCAGGGAGGGTGAATGGGGAGTGAGTGAGTGATCAGAGGCCAAGTCCTATAAAACCACCTAAAATTTTATGGCCAGGAGGCTTCTGGATGGCTGGCTTTAGATGAGAAGCGAGGACGGGGAGGCCACTTCTCGAGTGTAGATCAAATGTTTTAGATGCCAACAGCACTTAAGTGATAGAGAGGTGGAAAGAAAGACAAGATCGGGGATTCTACGCAGATTAAGTTTTGCACAGTGACTAGGGATCTTTTTTTTAATTGACAAGAAATTCACATAACATAAAATTAACCATTTTAAAGTATACAATTCAGTGGCATTTAGTACATTCACAATGTCATGGGACCACTACCTATATCAAATTCCAAAATATTTTCATCACCCCAAAAGAAAACCCACTGCCCATTAAATATGCTCAGTCCCCCTTCCCCTCTCAAGCTAATGCCTGACAACCACCAATCTGATTTCTGAATCTGTGGATGTATTTTTCAGGATATTCATATAAATGGAATCATATAATATGTGACCTTTTGTGTCTGGCTTGTTTTATTTAGTACATTTGACTCTTGAACAGCATGGGTTTGAACTGGCCCGGTCCACTTATGCACATATTTTTTTCCATAAGTATGTACTACAGTACTATACAACCTGAAGTTGGTTGAATCCCCATATGTGGAAACGTGGATACAGAGGACTGACTTTAAAGTTATACATGGAGTTTTGACTCCATGAGGGTCAACTGTGTAATGTTTTTGAGGTTCATCCATGTTGTAGCATTAGAGTAGTTACCATTTGATATGCTACTTCTGATGGACCACAGAAAAAGTAAAATTTAATTGTGTGTCTATCACCGCTTTGGAAAAAGAGACTTAAGGTCCAGTTCATTTCCCCAAATAGACCTCTTCCTCTTCTGGATTCTTTATCCTCATGTGAAATGGACATTGGCTGTTTTTGCTCACCCAGTCTCTGAGCCCCAAGGAGCAGCTCTTGATTGTGTGTAGGGCACAGTCTTTCCCCCACATAGCCTTTGGAGTTCACGTAATGCTGATCCAACCTCCTCACTTTGGAGGGGCCACTGACCTCAGGCTGTCTAATAAGGACTTTCATCCTATTGGTCACAGTTCAAGATGGACAAGTATTCCAGTTTTGGGGATCCCACGTGGAACTACAGAAATGTGTTTCCTTTCTGTTGGACTTGAAGCTGAGTCAGCCTACCAAGTGTCTCCATGTAAAGAGCCAAGCCAACACAAAAGAAAGCAGAGGGAAAAGAAGGTGTGAGAGAGCTGAATCCTGGGAACATTGTTGAGCCACTTTGTCCAGTCATGTTTAATTAGTTACAAGACTTTTTGTCTTTTCTTATAGCAGTTTGAATTGGACCTGTCACTCCAAGGCACGGGCATGACCACACTCACGTAGGGCTGGGGCAGTGTGCATCAAGACATTCTGTCCCCATCCCCATGTGTTCTTTGAAGTGAGGACTCCAATACTCTATCTTCTTGGCTTGTGTGGATAGTGCTTTACTCTGTCACAGCAGCACTGGAAAAGTAAAATACTATTTAGTGTTTTGCTATTTACCCACCTACCTATTTATATCTCTCTCTTTACTCATAAGTATTTTTACTATAAGCTCATATGAAAGAAGAAATCTGAACTTTTCCTCTTTGGTTTCATGACATTAGATCCTTGACAGGCATACTCTTTTTCGTTCAATATGTTGAAGGATAAAATTTCATTCAATAGCATAGAAAACAATGTGCGTCATTTTATCAATAAAAAATCTTGAGGAATGACATTTTATATCATCAAATCTTTCTGATTCAAGCTGTCATAAGCACTGTAAACAGAAAAAAAAATAGCTTTCAAAAATTAGAGTGGCTTTTTTCCTCAGTCTTTTTAGATTCTCATGTTTCACAGTAATAAAGATGGGAACTTTGCATATTCCCTAAAAACATTCTCCTCTCCAACACAACTCAAGGTTTTAAGATAAGCTCCCAACTAAAATTTGGTAAAAAATAACCAGGAGAGAAGTTTCTTTCCATTTTTCTCTTTTGCTTTAATTGAAAAAAAAGAAGATAAATTATAGAGGAATAGTCCCAAGGGCATATTCTTTTCGTCAAGGATCTCTCTTTTCATTGCAGAGATTCACTTCACCTTTGGGCCTTTTGTGAAGAGCACCAGAAATGAAACAGCTTCTTCAAAAATTATCTTGGCATGCAGAGGTTAATGAATTGATTTCTTTAAAGATTCAGATTTTTACATTAAAAAAACTCTAAATAATCTGGTTGAATATTGTAATAGGTTGAATTGTGTCCCCCAGAAAGATATGTTAAGTCCTAACCCCTAATATCTCAGAACGTGAGGGTATTTGGAAATAAGGTCGTTGCAGATGTAATTAGTTAAGATAAAGTCATGACTGGTGTCCTTATAAGAAGATGGTCTTGGGACTTCCCTAGTGGCACAGTGATTAAGAATCCGCCTGCCAATGCAGGGGACACAGGTTCGATCCCTGGTCCAGGAAGATCCCACATGCCACAGAGCAACTAAGCCCGTGCGCCACAACTACCGAGCCTGCGCTCTAGAGCCTGTGAGCCACAACTACTGAGCCCACGGGCCACAACTACTGAAACCCGCGTGCCTAGAGCCCGTGCTCCGCCACTGCAATGTGAAGCCCGCGCACCGCAACGAAGACCCAACGCAGCCAAAAAATAAATTAAAAAAAGATGGCCTTGTGAAAGCAGTGGCAAGTAGTGAGAACACCACGTGACAATGAAGACAGAGATTGGAGTTATGTGGCTGCAAGCCAAGGAACACCAAAGATTGGTAGCAAACCACCAGAAGCTAGGGAGAGGCGAGGAGGGATTCCCCTACAGGTTTCAGGGGGAACAGGGCCCTGCCTGACACCTTAATTTCAGACTTCTGACCTCCAGAACTGTGTACAATAAATTTCGGTGGTTCTAAGCCACCTAGTTTGTGGTACAATGTTGACAGTGCTAGAAAACTAACACATAATTATTTTTATATAATAATACTACTATTTTACAATGATAGAAAAGAAAGAATACCATAAATAAGACCCCTACCTCTATCAATTTCAAAAAACCTTGAGTTCTTTGCCACATCTACCGTGAGAATGAAGACCATCCTAAGCAACTGGACTGTTGATATCCCAGAAAATGTCAACATCACTCTGAAGGGATGCACAGTTATTGTGAAGGGTCCCAGAGGAACCCTGGGGAGGAACTTTAATTACATCAGTGTAGACCCAGTCTCCTTGGAAAGAAAAAGAGAGGCTCTGGGTTGATAAATGGTGTCTTAGTCAGTTCAGGCTGCTCTAACAGAATCCCATAAATTGAGTGGCTTATAAACAACAGAAATTTATTTCCCACAGTTCTGGAGGCTGGAAAGTCCAAGATCAAGGTCCTGGCAGATTCAGTTTCTGGTGAGGACCTACTTCCTGGTTCATAGATATAAAGTCACTAATCCCATTCATGAAGACTCCACCTCTCACAGGCCCCACCTCCAAATACTACCACACTGGGAATTAGGTTTCAACATATGAATTTGAGAGGAACACAAACATTCAGTCTATAGCAGTGTGGAAATAGAAAGGAACTGGCTACATTTCAAACTATCTGTAGTTCATATACAGAACATGATCAAGAGCAAGATACTGGGCTTCCATCACAAGATGAGGTATGTATATTCTCACTTACCCATCAATGTTGTTATTCAGTAAAATGGGTCTCTTACTGAAATAGAATTTGTTGGGTGAAAAATACATTCGTAGGATTCAGATGAGGCCAAGGCATTGCTTGTTCAGTATTTCAAGCCCAGAAAGATGAGTTAAATCTTGAAGGAAATGATGACTTCATATCAAATTTAGCTGCTTTGATTCACTCACAACGGTTAAAAGCAAGGATATCAGAAACATTTTGGATGGTACATGTTTCTGAAAAAGGAACAGTTCAGCAGGCTGATAAGATCTAAGAGTTGTCCAGCTATGGAAACCACAGGATGCTGGATGATTCCTAAGACCTATTTGTGAAACTTTAAAGATGCAATAAGAGCCCTCTATTGATTTGGGGCTTTTTTCAGAGAGAGAGAGAGAGAGAGAGCGCTAGCTAGGTCACTTGGCAGTATTATGATCTACGATCCACGATCCACGATCCTTAAAAAAAAAATCTAGCAATTTCATGTTATAATGTAGAAGACTATAATTATGATAGAGCTCAAAATTCCCCCAAGGGCATGATGGGAAACAAGTGGTGTCCTGTACAGCTGCTGTTTCCTTACACTGGACCCAGCTCCTTAAACCCAGAGGTTCTCAAACTGTTGTGTGAGAACCCTCTTAGTGATCTCTGCATTTCCTCCCTCCCTTCCCTTTCCTCCTACTTCCTCTTGCTCCATTAAAAAAAAAAAACCAAAAACCAAAAACTCTATAAAACTACCAAACTAGATTTATGAAAACACTGCTACCCTTTAGATGGGACACCAATGATAAAACTGATTTATTTTTAATGTGATATTTCTGTGTTTTTTTGGCAAACCATAAAATAACTCAAACACACAAGAATTCAGACTGTCAGCCACTTGGAAGACATTCCCAACCTCCAGCCATCCCTGGGGGGCATCTTGAGAATTGCTGTGATAATTACCTCGTGCAGTGGTTTTTAACTCTGGTTGCACATGAAAATCTCCTGGGAAGCTTTAAAAGCCTTCTCACTCTAGATCAATTAAGTGAGACACTCTAGGAATGGGGCCTAGGCATAAGGAATTTGTAAAAGACCCTCAGGTAATTCTAACATGCAGCCAGGGTTGAGTAAAAGTGGTTTAATGTCATGTTTCTTTACTGTTGGAGTCGGAACTCTGATAAAGAGAGGCAGAGGTGAGCACCCATCTCTGCCACTTACTGCCCTCTGCTTTTTATCTGGTTGGAGTTATATAAAGCCTAAGTGGAACTAAGACTAAGCCTGGTAATTGTCATGGCAATGACCTAGATTTTCCTATCAAATCCAATCTTATTTTGGATGGGAGACACAGAAGTGACTCTAGTGAAGTTAAAATATTTCTGTCCCTATTTAGAATATTCAGCATTGAATTCAACAGTTTTCCCATACAATTTCAAACACTAAAACTTTTTAAAAGTTTGATTCTCACCTGAATCAAAAAAATTTATCATTAATTGTAAAGGGTGCTTGATCACAGAGAGTTATCTAGGCAATCAGCATCATATATAGCCTTTAATGCCTCCTGTCTGCTGACTGTGAGTTCTGCATATTGATCACAAATTTGCCAATTTCTCTGCTTATGCTTCATCACTCCCTTCTTTTTATTTTTTTTTTCATTTTTTATTTTTATTTATTTTTTATTTTTTTCACACACACACCATCACTCCCTTCTTTGATTGAATATAAAATAAGCAGGATTTGAAAATCATAGAGCTGGGAGGGACGTGTGGAAACCATTTTATCTAGTCTTCTGAGTTTACAATTGGATGCCTAATCCACTAAGAGAGTCAGGCCACTGATTTCGGACGCGGCAGCTTGCAGCAAGCAATAGTAGGAAGCAAGATCTTAGTTCCCGGACTGGAAGTCCTAAACACTGGACCACAGGGGCCAGCAGCTAAGGCCTAGGTCCCTAGTTCTTACCTTCCTTGTCAAGAAAGAATTCAGGCAAGGAGGCAGAAGGTAAAGAGAAAAGTAAAAAGTTTATTGGAAAAACAAAGTACACGCGGAAAGACGCACGGGCGAACCGAGAGAGAGCTGCGCCTTTGGAAGTTTAAATCCTTTATAAGGGGGCAGTCTTCTGGGTCTTTTTCTTCTTTTTGGCCAATCATATTGTTCTGACCCTAGGGCTAATTTGCTTCTGGACCCTCCCCTGGGTGCGCACACACCCCTAAGTTAAGATGGATCCCACCGCAAAGGCCTCTGGGAGGAGATAGCAGGACTTACTATGGTCTGGCATCTCCTCACATTTTGACCCTGTGAAGCTTTTTGCGCATGCGTAGTGTCTCCCTTGCCCTAAGGATGGGAAGTGTGTGACCTCTTGATCCTTTAATAGGGTTTAGTCCCACCCTGTCCCTGCCATAAAATGCCCAAAGTCCGGTTATTTACCCTATTCCTGTTGCTGGTTTTTATATCGAGGTGCAGATCTTGAAATATACACAGGAGTCCGGTCATAAATATGTAGTCCTGGAGTCCATTTATCTCTTGCTTCAGGAAATGTAAACAGGGGCTGGTAATGAATGTCCGGCCTGGAGCTCATCTTCTTCTCTCCCCAGGAGGTGTGAACGGGAGGCCAGTTGTAAATGTCTAGCCTGGAGCCCATCTATCTGTTGCCTCGCTACCAAGGTCTTTTGTTAAATTAATGAATGCTGTAGCATGGAGGATGGCCACATCCTTCTAACTGGCTCCCTCATTCCTGCCCACCCCCGCCTTTTCTCCACACTGTGGTCAGAGTGATCATTCTAAATACAAATCCAATCAAGTCACTCCCTTCTTGCTTAACATTCTTCAAAGACTCTGCATTTGCCTCAGGTGCAAATTCAAACTCCTTAGCCTCACTTACAATCATCTGTAAAGTGATCTGACCCTGTTTCCCTCTGCAGAGTCATCTCCTAGAACTCACTCTAAATTGCAGTCAGACCAGGGTTCTCAGTGATCTAAATGCGCTTCTCCAAATGTGCCCTATATGCCACCACACATTTGCACATGCTGTTCTTTCCCTCCACGATGCTCTCTCTCCCTCTAGGTAAGGAGACCCTTTCTCTATTCTCCCAAGTATATGGTTCATATCAGGTTGTAGCAAGCAGGGGAGACATCAGAAATTGCAGCACAAGGTGTAGAAAATGGGAGAGGACTTACTGAGATGAGGGTAGAAGATTAGATAGACAGTATTTACATCCTGAAATAAAAGACCTTATTAACTGTTTTTGTATAAAAAGCTTCAAAGTTACATATAAGACTAAGGTCAAATGGGTTGAGGATGGAACTCTCTGGGGTGGCGGCGGTAGTGATGAAATTTCAATGGCCATAATGGGAGAGAGAATGCTCTCTTTTATCTATCTATCTATCTATCTATCATCTATCTCTCTATCAATCTCTCTCTAATCTATCCATCTCTAGCTTTAGTTGGAGCTCAGGTGCAAAGGTTTAAATTAACCACACTTCTCAGTTTATGCCATATCATTACCATTGGTCCACACAAAGCTGCTGTTTAATTTAGTTTGGGTTTTTTTTTTAACTTTTTAAAAACTTTTATGCAGATTCCTTACTCTTATTTCCCTCTTCCCACATAGGAAACTATTCCGATGTCTTTAATGTGGATCCTTTTATTTGTATGCATTCACTGGGGTCCATATATTTAAAATTCACTTTTAGTGGTACTATGTTCTATAGCTCATTCTATATCTTTTTTCACTGTTTTTAATATTATACATGTTGCCATGTGTTTTTCAAGTCTGTGGCATTCTAACTGCTACAGTCACCGTATTTGACCTATTTGTCTTCCCTTCCCTCATTCCAGGTAATGAGCACCCAGATAGCCTCCAACAAACAGTATTGAAATGTATATTCTCTTGTAAGTCCCCTTACAGATGTGTGTGAGACTGTCTTTGTGGTAGGTACTCAGGAACAGGTTCTAGAAATGTGCACACATTAGCGGACAAATGGCACTTGAGCTTTGCCAGGTTGTGCCGTGGAGTGTGCACCCATCTACATGCCCACCAGCAGGGCGTGATATCCCTCCCTCCCCAACACTTGATGTTACCCAGCTCTCCAGTATCTGCCCACATTACTGGAGCAAAGTGATGCCTCATTTTGCTTTTTGTCTTTTAAATAAACTTTATTTTTTAGAGCAGTTTTAAGTTCACAGCAAAGTTGTATGGAAAATAGGCTGTATACCTTGCCCCCACCCAGCCTCCTCCACTATCAACATCCTGCACGAGAGTGGTGCATAGGTGTTTTGTTTTGTTTTGTTAATTAATTTATTAATTAATTTTTGGCTGCGTTGGGTCTTTGTTGCTGTGAGCGGGCTTTCTGTAGTTGCGGCGAGCGGGGGCTACTCTTCGTTGTGGTGCGCGGGCTTCTCACTGCGGTGGCTTCTCTTGTTGCGGAGCACGGGCTCTAGGTGTGCGGGCTTCAGTAGTTGTGGCTCGTGGGCTCTAGAGCACTGGCTCAGTAGTTGTGGCGCACAGGCTTAGCTGCTCCGCAGCATGTGGGATCTTCCCGGACCAGGGCTCGAACCCGTGTCCCCTGCACTGGCAGGTGGATTCTTAACCACTGTGCCACCAGGGAAGCCCCCTGCATATGTTTTAATTGATGAGCCTACATTGACACATAATCGCCCCAAGTCCAAAGTTTACACTAGGATTCACTCTTGGTGTTGCACAATCTATAGATTTTGACAAAAGTATAAGGACATGTGTCCACCATTATAGTATCATACAGAATAAGTTTACTGCCCTAAAAATCCTCTGTGCTCCCCTGATTCATCCCTCTCCTCCCTAACCTCTGGTAATCACTGATGTTCCCTGTCTCTGTAGTTTTGCCTTCTCCAGAATGTTATATAGTTGGAATCACATAGGATATAGCCTTTTCTGATTGGCTTCTTTAACTTAGTAATATCATTTAAGATTTCTCCATATCATTCCATAACTTAATTACTCACTTCATTTTAGTGCTGAGTAATATTTCGTTGTCTGGATGTACCACATTTTACTTATCCATTAACCTACTGAAGGATGTCTTAATTACCTCCAAGTTATGACAATTGTGTCTAATTGTTTTGTGTATCCCTTAACTGCTTATTGTGGATATAAATAATTTTACTACTTGTGTCTTTTAACCTTCCTACTAGTTTTGTGTGTGGTTGATTTATTACCTTCACTGTATACTTGCCTTTACCAATGAGCTTTTTCCTTTTGTAATTTTCATGTTTTTAGTTGTGGCCTTTTTTTTTTTTACTTAGAGAAATCCCTTTAACATTTCTTGTAGAGCTGGTTTGGTGGTGCTGAACTCTTTCAGCTTTTACTTGATGGCAATTATGAATAAAGCTACTACAAATATCTGTGTGCAGGTTTTTGTGTAAATTTCCAACTCATTTGTGTAAATAATAAAAAGTGCCATTGTTGGATTGTAGGTAAGAGTATGTTTAGTTTTGTAAGAAACCACAATACTGTCTTCCAAAATAGCTGTAGCATTCTGCATTCCCACCAGCAGTAAGAGTTCCTGCTGCTCCACCTCCTCACCAGCATTTGGTGTTGTCAGTGTTCTGGATTTCTACCATCCTAATAGGTGTGTAGTGTCTTAATTTGGATTTCCCTAATGACATATGATGTTGGGCATCTTTTCACATATTGCCATCTGTGTATCTTCATTGGTGAGGTGTCTCTTTAGGTCATTTGTCCAATTTTTAATCGGGTTTTTAGTTTTTTTATTGTTGAGTTTCAGGAGTTTTTTGTGTATTTTGGATAACAGTCCTTTATTAGATATATCTTTTGCACATAAATACATTCTCCCAGTCTGTGGCTTGTCTTCTTATTCTCTTGACTTCTGCAAAGCAGAAGTTTTTAATTTTAATGAAATCCAGCTTATCAATTATTTCTTTCATGGATCATGCCTTTGGTGTTATATCTAAAAAGTCATCATGAAACCCAAGGACATTTAGATTTTCTTCTATGTTATGTTCTAAGAGTTTTATGGTTTTGCATTTTATATTTTGGTCTATGAACCATTTTCAGTTAATTTTTGTAAAGGATATAAGTTCTGTGTCTAGGTTCATTTATTTGTATATGGATGTCTAGTTGTTCTAGCAGCATTTGTTGAATATTATACAATAATTGTATAATGTGCTAAATATTGCTACGTCTGAAATCATATTATGATATACAAATGTGTCAAAGCAATACACTATATACCTTACTAATGTTACATGTCAAATTTATTCAATTAAGAAAAGACTACCTTTTCTTCTTTGTCAAAGATCAGTTGACTACATTTATGTATGTCTATTTCTGGAGTCTATTTGGTTTCATTGATCTATATGTCTGTTCCTTTGCCAGTACTGCACTGTCTTGATTATTGTAGGTTTATAGTAAATTTTGATGTTAGGTGGTATTCTTTTTTTTTTTTTTAATCAGTCATCAATTTTATACACATCAGTGTATACACGTCAATCCCAATCACCCAATTCAGCACAACACCACCCCCACCCCACCACGGTTTTCCCCCTTTGGTGTCCATACGTTTGTTCTCTACATCTGTGTCTCAACTTCTGCCCTGCAAACCGGTTCATCTGTACCATTTTTCTAGGTTCCACATACATGCGTTAATATACGATATTTGTTTTTCTCTTTCTGACTTACTTCACTCTGTATGACAGTCTCTAGATCCATCCACGTCTCAACAAATGACTCAATTTCGTTCCTTTTTATGGCTGAGTAATATTCCATTGTATATATGTACCACAACTTCTTTATCCATTCGTCTGTCAATGGGCATTTAGGTTGCTTCCATGACCTGGCTATTGTAAATAGTTCTGCAATGAACATTGGGGTGCATGTGTCTTTTTGAATTATGGTTTTCTCTGGGTATATGCCAAGTAGTGGGATTGCTGGGTCATATGGTAATTCTATTTTTAGTTTTTTAAGGAACCTCCATATTGTTCTCCATAGTGGCTGTATCAATTTACATTCCTGTTAGGTGGTATTCTGACTTGGTTCTTGTTCAATATAGTGTTGGCTATTCTGGATCTTTTATTTCTTCATTTAAATGTTGGATTAGTTCGTCAGCATCCACAAAATAACTTGCTGGGATTTCTACTGAAATTTCATTGAATTGATGGATTAAGTTGTGAAGAATTGACATCAGTTTGGCTTAATTTGCATTTCTCTGATACCAATTAGTTAGGCTACCTCTTTATATGCTCCTTAGCATTTTGGTTTCCTTTCCTGTAAATTACTTGGTCATATCTTTTGTCTATTTTTTTTTTTTTGAAGTTCCTATCGTTTTCTAGTTGCTTTGCAAGATTTCTGTGTATGCTCTGGATATTGGTCCCTGGTTAGTTTTACACTTTGTAAATATCTTCTCTTGATCTTCTGTCCATTAACTGTATCCATCATTTTGTTCATTGACTAGAGATTCTTAATTTTGCTTTAATCAAATTCATAAATTTTTGTCATTATGGTTTGTGTCTTTGGGATTTTGTTAAAAAAGTCTTTCTTCACTGCTAGGTTATGAAGATATTCTCCTATATTTCCTCCTGTTAACTTCATAGTTTTGTCTTTCACCTTTGGTTCTTTAATGTACTTGTGATCACTTTTGGTCCAAGAATTACTTTATTTTTCTACAAGTAGTGAATCAATTTTCCAAATTTTGACTCCAAATAATTAATTATTTCCCAGTTAATTTGTGGTGCTACCTGAATTGGAAATCAAGTCAGACTCTGGATCTTACTCTGAATAGTACTGGGTCTGATTCTGAGCATTCTGTCTTGTTGCTTTAGCCTGTTTGTTATTTCAGTGCAAACCACACTTTTCTTTTTTAATAATGGCTTCATTGTACAGCTGATAGCCTGGTATGGCAGATTTCCGTCAAGTCTTCTTTTTCATTGTTTAGCTATTTGTGGATGTTTGTTCATCTCTACAATTTTTTTTTTAACATCTTTATTGGAGTATAATTGCTTTACAATGGTTTGTTAGTTTCTGCTGTATAACAAAGTGAATCAGCTATACATACACATGTATCCCCCTATCTCCTCCCTCTTGTGTCTCCCTCCCACCCTCCCTATCCCACCCCTCTAGGTGGACACAAAGCACCGAGCTGATCTCTCTGTGCTATGCGGCTGCTTCCCACTAGCTATCTATTTTACATTTGGTAGTGTATATACGTCCATGCCACTCTCTCACTTCGTCCCAAGTCCACTGTGTCCTCAAGTCCATTCTCTACATCTGTGTCTTTATTCCTGTCCTATCCCTAGGTTCATCAGAACCATTTTTTTAATAGATTCCATATAAACATATTAGCATATGGTATTTGTTTTTCTCTTTCTGACTTACTTCAATCTGTATGACAGACTCTAGGTCCATCCACCTCACTACAAATAACTCAGTTTCGTTTCTTTTTATGGCTGAGTAATATCCCATTGTATATATGTGCCATATCTTCTTTATTCATGAACATGTTTCCATGTCTTGGCTATTGTAAATACAGCTGCAATGAACATTGTGGTGCATGACTCTTTTTGAATTATAGTTTTCTCAGGGTATATGCCCAGTAGTAGGCTTGCTGGGTCATACGGTAGTTCTATATTTAGTTTTTTAAGGAAGCTCCATACTTTTCTCCATAGTGGCTGTATCAATTTACATTCACCAACAATGCAAGAGGGTTCCCTTTTCTACACACCCTCTCCAGCATTTATTGTTTGTAGATTTTTTTCATGATGGCCATTCTGATGGGTGTGAGGTGATACCTCATTGTGGTTTTGATTTGCATTTCTCTAATGATTAGTGATGTTGAGCATCTTTTCGTGTGTTTGTTGGCAATCTGTATGTCTTCTTTGGAGAAATGTTTATTTAGGTCTTCTGCCCATTTTTTGATTGGGTTGTTTGTTTTTGTTTTTTTATTATTGAGCTGCATGAGCTGCTTGTATATTTTGGAGATTAATCCTTAGTCAGTTGCTTCGTTTGCAAATATTTTCTCCCATTCTGGGGGTTGTCTTTTCGTCTTGTTTATGGTTTCTGTTGTGCACAAAACTTTTAAGTTTCATTAGGTCCCATTTGTTTATTTTTGTTTTTATTTCCATTTCTCTAGGAGGTGGGTCAAAAAGGATCTTGCTGTGATTTATGTCATAGAGTGTTCTCCCTATGTTTTCCTCTAAGAGTTTTATAGTGTCTGGCCTTACATTTAGGTCTTTAATCCATTTTGAGTTTATTTTTATATATGGTGTTAGGAAGTGCTCTAATTTCATTCTTTTATATGTAGCTGTCCAGTTTTCCCAGCACCATTTATTGAAGAGGCTGTCTTTTCTCCATTGTATATTCTTGCCTCCTTTATCAAAGATAAGGTGACCATAGTGCATGGGCTTATCTCTGGACTTTCTAACCTGTTCCATTGATCTATATTTCTGTTTTTGTGCCAGTACCATACTGTCTTGATTACTGTAGCTTTGTAATATAGTCTGAAGTCTGGGAGCCTGATTCCTCCAGCTCTGTTTTTCTTTCTCAAGATTGATTTGGCTGTTCGGGGTCTTTTGTGTTTCTATACAAATTGTAAAATTCTTTGTTCCAGTTCTGTGAAAAATGCCATTGGTAGTTTGATAGGGATTGCATTGAATCTGTAGATTGCTTTGGGTAGTAGAGTCATTTTCACAGTGTTGATTCTTCCAATCCAAGAACATGGTATATCAATCCATCTGTTTGTATCATCTTTAATTTCTTTCATCAGTGTCTTATACTTTTCTGCATACAGGTCTTTTGTCTCCTTAGGTAGGTTTATTCCTAGATATTTTACTCTTTTTGTTGCAGTGGTAAATGGGAGTATTTCCTTAATTTCTCTTTCAGATTTTTGGTCGTTAGTGTATAGGAATGCAAGAGATTTCTGTGCATTAATTTTGTATCCTGCTACTTTACCAAATTCATTGATTAGCTCTAATAGTTTCCTGGTAGCATCTTTAGGATTCTCTATGTATAGTATCATGTCATCTGCAAACAGTGACAGCTTTACTTCTTCTTTTCCAATCTGTATTCCTTTTATTTCTTTTTCTTCTCTGATTGCTGTGGCTACAACTTCCAAAACTATGTTGAATAATAGTGGCGAGAGTGGACATCCTTGTCTTCCTCCTGATCTTAGAGGAAATGCTTTCAGTTTTTCACGACTGAGGATGATGTTTGCTGTGGGTTTGTCATATATGACCTTTATTATGTTTAGGTAGTTTCCCTCTATGTCTACTTTCTGTAGAGTTTTTATCATAAATGGAGTTTTTGCATTTTGTCAAAAGCTTTTTCTGCATCGAATGAGATGATCATATGGTTTTTATCCTTCAGTTTGTTAATATGGTGTATCAGATTGATTGATTTGCATATATTGAAGAATCCTTGCATTCCTGGGATAAACCCCACTTGATCATGGTGTATGATCCCTTTAATGTGCTGTTGGATTCTGTTTGCTAGTATTTTGTTGAGGATTTTTGCATCTATGTTCATCAGTGTTATTGGCCTGTAGTTTTCTTTCTTTGTGACCTCTTTGTCTGGTTTTGGTATCAGGGTGATGGTGGCCTTGTAGAATGAGTTTGGGAGTGTTCCTCCCTCTGCAATATTTTGGAAGAGTTTGAGAAGGATAGATGTTAGCTCTTCTCTAAATGTTTGATAGAATTCGCCAGTGAAGCCATCTGGTCCTGGGCTTTTGTTTGTTGGAAGATTTTTAATCACAGTTTCAATTTCAGTGCTTGTGATTGGTCTGTTCATATTTTCTATTTCTTCCTGGTTCAGTCTCGGCAGGTTGTGCATTTCTAAGAATTTGTCCATTTCTTCCAGGTTGTCCATTTTATTGGCATAGAGTTGCTTGTAGTAATCTCTCATGATCGTTTGTATTTCTGCAGTGTCAGTTGTTACTTCACCTTTTTCATTTCTAATTCTATTGATTTGAGTCTTCTCCCTTTTTCTCTTGATGAGTCTGGCTAATGGTTTATCAATTTTGTTTATCTTCTCAAAGAACCAGCTTTTAGTTTTATTGATCTTTTCTATCATTTCCTTCATTTCTTTTTCATTTATTTCTGCTCTGATCTTTATGATTTCTTTCCTTCTGTTATCTTTGGGGTTTTTTTTGTTCTTCTTTCTCTAATTGCTTTAGGTGCAAGGTTAGGTTGTTTATTCGAGATGTTTCCTGTTTCTTGAGGTAGGCTTGTATTGCTATAAACTTCCCTCTTAGAACTGCTTTTGCTGCATCCCATAGGTTTTGGGTCGTCATGTCTCCATTGTCATTTGTTTTTAGGTATTTTTTGATTTCCCCTTTGATTTCTTCAGTGATCACTTCGTTATTAAGTAGCGTATTGTGTAGCCTCCATGTGTTTGTATTTTTTACAGATCTTTTCCTGTAATTGATATCTAGCCTCATAGCATTGTGGTCAGAAAAGATACTTGATATGATTTCAATTTTCTTAAATTTTCCAAGGCTTGATTTGTGACCCAAGATATGATCTATCCTGGAGAATGTTCCATGAGCAGTTGAGAAAAATGTGTATTCTGTTGTTTTTGGGTGGAATGTCCTATAAATATCAATTAAGTCCATCTTGTTTAATGTATCATTTAAAGCTTGTGTTTCCTTATTTATTTTCATTTTGGATGATCTGTCCATTGGTGAAAGTGGGGTGTTAAAGTCCTCTACTATGATTGTGTTGCTGTCGATTTCCCCTTTTATGGCTGTTAGTATTTGCCTTATGTATTGAGGTGCTCCTTTGGGTGCATAAATATTTACAATTGCTATACCTTCTTCTTGGATTGATCCCTTGATCATTATATAGTGTTCTTCTTTGTCTCTTGTAATTGTCTTTATTTTAAAGTCTATTTTGTCTGATATGAGAATTGCTACTCCAGCTTTCTTTTGATTTCCATTTGCATGGAATATCTTTTTCCATCCCCCCACTTTCAGTCTGTATGTGTCCCTAGGTCTGAAGTGGGTCTCTTATAGACAGCATATATATGGGTCTTGTTTTTGTATCCATTCAGCCAGTCTGTGTCTTTTGGTGGGAGCATTTAATCCATTTACATTTAAGGTAATTATCGATATGTATGTTCCTATTCCCATTTTCTTAAATGTTTTGGGTTTGTTATTGTAGGTGTTTTCCTTCTCTTGTGTTTCTTGCCTAGAGAAGTTCCTTTAGCATTTGTTGTAAAGCTGGTTTGGTGGTGCTGAACTCTCTTAGCTTTTGGTTGTCTGTAAAGGTTTTAATTTCTCCCATAAATCTGAATGTGATCCTTGCTGGGTAGAGTAATCTGGGTTGTAGGTTTTTCTCCTTCATCACTTTAAGTATATCCCTCTACTCCCTTCTGGCTTGCAGAGTTTCTGCTGAAAGATCAGCTGTTAACATTATGGGGATTCCCTTGTGTGTTGTTGTTTTTCCCTTGCTGCTTTTAATATGTTTTCTTTATATTTAATTTTTGATAGTTTGATTAATATGTGTCTTGGCGTGTTTCTCCTTGGATTTATCCTGTATGGGACTCTCTGCACTTTCTGGACTTGATTAACTATTTCCTTTCCCATATTAAGGAAGTTTTCAACTCTAATCTCTTCAAATATTTTCTCAATCCCTTTATTTTTCTCTTCTTCTTCTGGGACACCTATAATTCGAATGTTGGTGCGTTTAATGTTGTCCCAGATGTCTCTGAGACTGTCCTCAGTTCTTTGCATTCTTTTTTCTTTATTCTGCTCTGCAGTAGTTATTTCCACTATTTTATCTTCCAGGTCACTTACCCGTTCTTCTGCCTCAGTTATTCTGCTATTGATCCCTTCTAGAGTATTTTTAATTTCATTTATTTTGTTTTTCATCATTGCTTGGTTCCTCTTTAGTTCTTCTACGTCCTTGTTAAATGTTTCTTGCATTTTGTCTATTCTATTTCCAAGATTTTGGATCATGTTTCCTATCATTATTCTGAATTCTTTTTCAGGTAGACTGCCTATTTCCTCTTCATTTGTTAGGTCTGGTGTGTTTTTACCTTGCTCCTTCATCTGCTGTGTGTTTTTCTGTCTTCTCCTTTTGCTTATCTTACTGTGTTTGGGGTCTCCTTTTCACAGGCTGCAGGTTCGTAGTTCCCGTTGTTTTTGGTATCTATCCCTAGTGGCTAAGGTTGGTTCAGTGGGTTGTGTAGGCTTCCTGGTGGAGGGGACTAGTGCCTGTGTTCTGGTGGATGAAGCTGGATCTTGTCTTTCTGGTGGGCACGTCCACGTCTGGTGGTGTGTTTTGGGGTGTCTGTGGCCTTATTATGATTTTAGGCAGCCTCTCTGCTAATGGCTGGGGCTGTGTTCCTGTCTTGCTAGTTGTTTGGCATAGGGTGTCCAGCACTGTAGCTTGCTGGTCGTTGAGTGAAACTGGGTCTTGGTGTTGAGATGGAGATTTCTGAGAGATTTTCGCCGTTTGGTATTACATGGAGGTGAGAGGTCTCTTGTGTACCAGTGTTCTGAAGTTGGCTCTCCCACCTCAGAGGCACAGCCCTGATGCCTGGCTGGAGCACCAAGAGCCTTTCATCCACACGGCTCAGAATAAAAGGGAGAAAAAATAGAAAGAAAAAGAGAAAGAGGATAAAATAAAATAAAATAAAGCAAGGTAAAATAAAATAAAGCTATTATAATAAAAAATAAGAAAAATTATTAAGAAAAGTTAATTAAGAAAAAATTTTTTTTTAATTTTTAAAAATAAAAAATAAGAAAAATTTAAAAACAAATTTATTAAGAAAAAATATTTTTAAATAAAAAATAAGAAAAAAATTATTAAGAAAAAAATGTTTTAAGTAAAACAATCAAACAAACAAAAAACGGATGGACCGAAGCCTAGGACAAATGGTGAAAGCAAAGCTATACAGACAAAATCTCACCCAGAAGCATACACATATGCACTCACAAAAAGAGGAAAAGGGGAAACAATAGTATATCCTGCTGCCAAAGTCCACCTCCTCAGTTTGGGATGATTCATTGTGTATTCAGGTATTCAACAGATGCAGGTACATCAAGTTGTTTGTGGAGCTTTAATCCGCTGCTTCTGAGGCTGCTGGGAGAAATTTCCCTTTCTCTTCTTTGTTCGCACAGCTCCCGGGGTTCAGCTTTGGATTTGGACCCGCCTCTGCGTGTAGGTCGCCTGAGGGCGTCTGTTCTTCACTCAGGACGGGGTTAAAGAAGCAGCTGCTTCGGGGTCTCTGGCTCACTCAGGCCCGGGGGAGGGAGGGGTACGAATGCGGAGCGATCCTGCAGCGGCAGCGGCCGGCGTGACGTTGCAGCAGCCTGAGGCGCGCCGCGCGTTCTCCCGGGGAAGTTGTCCCTGGATCACAGGACCCTGGCAGTGGCGGGCTGCATAGGCTCCCAGGAGGGGTGGTGTGGAGAGTGACCTGTGCTTGCACACAGGCTTCTTGGTGGTGGCAGCAGCAGCCTTAGCGTCTTATGCCCGTCTCTGGGGTCCGCGCTGATAGCCGCGGCTCGCGCCCGTATCTGCAGCTCGTTTAGGCGGCGCTCTGAATCCCCTCTCCTCACGCACCAGGAAACAAAGAGGCAAGAAAAAGTCTCTCGCCTGTTCAGCAGCTCCAGACCTTTTCCCAGACTCCCTCCCGGCTAGCTGTGGTGCGCTAACCCCTTCAGGCTGTGTTCACGAAGCCAACCCCAGTCCTCTCCCTGCGATCCAACCGCAGCCCGAGCCTCAGCTCCCAGCCCCCCCCCGCCCCGGCGGGTGAGCAGACAAGCCTCTCAGACTGGTGAGTGCTGCTCGGCACTGATCCTCTCTGGGGGAATCTCTCCGCTTTGCCCTCCGCACCCCTGTTGCTGCGCTCTCCTCCGTGGCTCCAAAGCTTCCCCCCTCTGCCACCCGCAGTCTCCACCTGCGAAGGGGCTTCCTAGTGTGTGGAAACCTTTCCTCCTTCACAGCTCCCTCCCACTGGTGCAGGTTCCATCCCTATTCTTTTGTCCCTGTTATTTCTTTTTTCTTTTGCCCTACCCAGGTACGTGGGGAGTTTCTTGCCTTTGGGGAGATCTGACGTCTTCTGCCAGCATTCAGTGGGTGTTCTATAGGAGCAGTTCCACGTGTAGATGTATTTCTGATGTACCTGTGGGGAGGAAGGTGATCTCGGCATCTTACTCTTTTGCCATCTTGCCCAGACCTCCCATCCTGTTTTCATTGTCATTTGTTTTTAAGTATTTTTTGATTTCCTCTTTGATTTCTTCAGTGATCTCTTCGTTATTTAATAGCATATTGTTTAGCCTCCATGTGTTTGTAGTTTTTACAGTTTTTTCCCTGTAATTGATATCTAGTCTCATAGTGTTGTGGACAGAAAAGATACTTGATACCATTTCAAACTTCTTAAATTTACCGAGGCTTGATTTGTGACCCAAGGTATGATCTATCCTGGAGAATGTTCCATGAGCACTTGAGAAGAAAGTGTATTCTGTTGTTTTTGGATGGCGTGCCCTATAAATATCAGTTTAATCTGGATTAATGTATCATTTAAAGCTTGTGTTTCCTCATTTATTTTCATTTTGGATGATCTTTCCATTGCTGAAAGTGGGGTGTTAAAGTCCCCTACTATTATTGTGTTACTGTCAATTTCCCCTTTTATGGCTGTTAGCATTTGCCTGTATTGAGGTGCTCCTATGTTGGGTGCATAAATATTTACAATTGTTATATCTTCTTGGATTGATCTCTTGATCATTATGTAGTGTCCTTCTTTGTCTCTTGTGGTAGTCTTTATTTTAAAGTCTATTTTGTCTGATATGAGAATTGCTACTCCAGCTTTGTTTTGATTTCCATTTGCATGGAATATATTTTTCCATCCCCTCACTTTCAGTCTGTATGTGTCCCTAGGTCTGAAGTGGGTGTCTTGTAGACAGCATATATACATGTCTTGTTTTTGTGTCCATTTAGCCAGTCTGTGTCTTTTGGTTGGAGCATTGAATCCATTTACATTTAAGGTAGTTATTGATATGTATGTTCCTTTTACCATTTTCTTAATTGTTTTGGGTTTGTTATTGTAGGTGTTTTCCTTCTCTTGTGTTTCCTGTCTAGAGAGTTCCTTTAGCATTTGTTGTAAAGCTGGTTTGGTGGTGCTGAATTCTCTTAGCTTTTGCTTGTCTGTAAAGGTTTTACTTTCTCTGTCAAATCTGAATGAGATCCTTGCTGGGTAGAGTAATCTTGGTTGTAAGTTCTTCCCTTTCATCACTTTAAATATGTCCTGCCACTCCCTTCTGGGTAGCAGAGTTTCTGCTGAAAGATCAGCTGTTAACATTATGGGGATTCCCTTGTATGTTATTTGTTGTTTTTCCCTTGCTGCTTTTAATATTTTTTCTTTGTATTTAATTTTTGATAGTTTGATTAATATGTGTCTTGGCGTGTTTCTCCTTGTATTTATCCTGTATGGGACTCTCTGCACTTTCTTGACTTGATTGACTATTTCCTTTCCCATGTTAGGGCAGTTTTCAACTCTAATCTCTTCAAATATTTTCTCAGTCCCTTTCTTTTTCTCTTCTTCTTCTGGGACCCTTATAATTCAAATGTTGGTGCGTTTAATGTTGTCCCAGATGTCTCTGAGACTGTCCTCAATTCTTTTCATTCTTTTTCCTTTTTTCTGCTCTGTGGCAGTTATTTCCACTATTTTATATTCCAGTTCACTTATCTGTTCTTCTGCCCTAGTTATTCTGCTGTTGATTCCTTCTAGAGAATTTTTAATTTCATTTATTGTGTTCATCATTGTTTGTTTGCTCTGTAGTTCTTCTAGGTCGTTGTTAAAAGTTTCTTGTATTCCCTCCATTCTATTTCCAAGATTTTGGATCATCTTTACTATCATTGCTCTGAATTCTTTTTCAGGTAGACTGCCTATTTCCTCTTCATTTGTTTGGCCTGGCGGGTTTTTACCCTGCTCCTTCATCTGTTGCATATTTCTCTGTCTTCTCATACTGTTTAACTTAATGAGGTCTCCTTTTCGCAGGCTGCATGTTTGTAGTTCCCGTTGTTTTTGGTGTCTGCCCCCAGTGAGTGAGGTTTTGTAGGCTTCCTTGTGGAGGGGACTGGTGCCTATGTTCTGGTGGGTGGGGCTGGATTTTGTCCTTCTGATGGGCAGGGCCACATCTGGTGGTGTGTTTTGGGTTGTCCTTGAACTTAGTATGACTTTAGGCAGACTCTCTGCTAATGGGTGGGGTTGTGTTCCTGTCTTGCTAGTTGTTTGGCATGGTCTTCCAGCACTGGAGCTTGCTGGCTGTTGGGTGGAGTTGGGTTTTAGTGTTGAGATGGAGATCTCAAGAGCTTTTGCTGATTGATATTATATGGGGCCAGGAGGTCTCTTGTGGTCCAATGTCCTGGACTTGGCTCTCCCATCTCGGAAGCTCGGGCCTGACACCTGGCCGGAGCATTAAGACCCTGCCAGCCACAGGGCTTGGAAGAGAAAAAGGAAAAAAAAAAACCCAACAAACCGATAGAACCCCAAACCAAATGGTAAAAGCAAAACTAAACATGCAAACTGACACAAAGAAACATACACACACTTATAAAAAGAAAACAAACAAACAAACCAAAAACACAAACAGTCAGAACCCTAGGACAAATGGTATAAGCAAACCTAAACAGACAAAATCACACAAAGACACATATACGTACGCACCCACAAAAAGAGAAAAAGGGGAAAAAAATATAAAAAATATATAAAAAAGTAAAGAAGAGAGCAACAAGACCAATAAACAAAGCCACCAATGATAACAAGCACTCAAAACTAAACTAACATAAATATAAAAACCAGAAACAAATCAGATGCAGAAAGCAAACCCCAAGTCCACAATTGCTCCCAAAGTCTACTGCCTCAATTTTGGGAACATTTGTTGTCTATTCAGGTATTCCAAAGACGCAGGATTCATCAAGTTGATTGTGGGGATTTAATCTGCTGCTCCTGAGGCTGCACGGAGAAATTTTGCTTTCTCTTCTTTGTTCGCACTGCTCCTGGGTTTCAGCTTTTGTTTTGGCCCTGCCTCTGCGTGTAGGGCACCCTCAGGCATCTGTTCCTCACCCTGACAAGAGGGGGGTAAAGCCACATCTGATTAGGGCTCTCTTGCTCACTCATGCCAGGGAGAGGGAGGGGTACAGTAGTCATAATTGGAATGTGGGGCGAGCCTGTGGCAGAAGAGGCCAGCATGACATTGCAACAGCCTGAGCCATGCCGTGTGTTCTCCTGGGGAAGTTGTCCCTGGATCACGGGACCCTGGCAGTGGCAGGCTGCACAGGCTCCCAGGAGGGGAGGTGTGGATAGTGACCTGTGCTTGCACACAGCCTTCTTGGTGGCAGTGGTGGCAGCGTTAGCATTTCATGCCCGCCTCTGAGGTCTGAGCTGATAGCTGTGGCTCGCACCCGTCTCTGGAGCTCGTTTAGGCAGTGCTCTGTATCCCCTCTCCTCGCACATCCTGAAATAATGGTCTCTTGCCTCTTAGGCAGTTCCAGACTTTTTCCCTGACTCCCTCCTGACTAGCTGTGGTGCACTAGCCCCCTTCAGGCTGTGTTCACGCAGCCAACCCCAGTCCTCTCCCTGGGATCTGACCTCTGAAGCCCAAGCCTCAGCTCCCAGCCCCCACCTGCCCCAGCGGGGGAGCAGACAAGCCTCTCAGGCTGGTGAGTGCTGGTTGGCACCGATCCTCTGCGCAGGAACCTCTCCGCTTTGACCTCTGCACCCCTGTTGCTGTGCTCTCCTCTGTTGCTCTGAAGCTTCCCCCCTGCCCAACCCCCATCCCTGCCGGTGAAGGGGCTCACTAGTGTGTGGAAACTTTTCCTCCTTCACAGCTCCCTCCCAGAGGTGCAGGTCCCATCCCTATTCTTTTGTCTCTGTTTTTTCTTTTTTCTTTTGCCCTACCTAGGTACGTGGGGATTTTCTTGCCTTTTGGGAAGTCTGAGGTCTTCTGCCAGTGTTCAGTAGTTGTTCTGTAGGAGTTGTTCCACATGTAGATGTATTTTTGATATATTTGTGGGGAGGAAGGTGATCTCCACGTCTTACTCCTCTGCTGTCTTGAAGGTCTCCCCTTATAGAATTTTTAGACTCAATTTATAAATTCTTCAAAAAATGCAACTGGCATTTTGATTGGTATTGCATTGAATATGTAGATCAAGTTGAGGATATTTATCATCTTTATAATATTGTCACCTCATTAAAGAATTTGAATTGTCTCTCCATTCATTCAGATCATTTGTATATTCTTCATTGAATCTTTAATTTTTCTCCATGGCAGTCTTTTCTAAATTAATTCCTAGATACTATATAGTTTTGAACTGTGAATGTCACTTTATCTTTTATATTTTATAATATGCCTTTTATGATTTTGTAAGTTTAAAATATTTAAGTTGATATTGTATCTAGCAACCATGCTGAGCTATCTGAATAGTTATGTTATTTGGGGGCTTGAAAAAACAGAATGTATTGTTTAGTAGTTGTGGAGGTCAGACATCTAAAATCAGTAACACTGTACCAACATCAAGGTGTGGGCAGGGCCACACCCCCTCTGGAAACTCTAGGGGAAAATCTGTTCATTGCCTCTTCCACCTTCTGATGGCTGCCAGCATTCCTTGGCTTGTGGCCACATCACTCCAATCTCTGCCACCATGGTTACATTGCTTTCTCTCTTGTATATATCAAATCTCCCTCCATCTCCCTCTTATAAGGATACATGTGATTGCATTTAGGGCCCACACATATAATCCGACATAATCTCCTCATCTCAAAATCCTTAATTTATTCATATATGCAGGTTTTTTCAGATAAGGTAACAGGTACAGGTTCTAAGGAATAGCATCTTGTATCTTTAGGGGCCATTATTCAGCCTACTATGCTTTCTCAAGTTGGTAAAATATATATAATTCAGCTCCCAATATTGCATGTTACTTAATGAAGAGACACTAAGGCTTTCCCACTAATGTCAGGTACTAGAGAGGAATCATACAACTCCTATATAAGATTATTTTGAAGCTCTTACCTATTTTAATTAGACAAGAGAAAATAATTGGAGGATATAATAGTTGGACATGAAGAGTTAGAACTCTATTTTCAGATGACATGATTATATATGTGGAAAGTTCAAAAGAATTAATTAAAAATGACCTCAAATAAAATAATTTAGTAATGTAGTAGCTTATAAAATTAGCATTCAAAATCAATAACATTCATAATAGAAACAAAAACCAATTACAAAATGTAATGGAGGAGAAGATCCTCTTATGATTTAAAAAAAAAAAAGTGCCAAGGTAAAACTTAATTAGGGTATCCAGAACCTACATGAGGAAAATAAACCTGAAAGTTATAAAAGTTGATTTCAACAAATGGAAAAATATGCCTCATTCTTGGATAGAAAAACTCAACATCATTAAAAAATGTTTTCTCTATTTTTATTTATAAATTTATGAAATGCCCAATAATGTTATCATCAGATTTTTTCCTCCGTAGCAACACGATATGATTATAAAACTTGTTTGAAAGAACGAACAAGGAAGAATGGTTAAAACATCCTGAAAGAGAACAGCAATTGGGTGAGAGAATGGGAGGGTTTGCAGTTACATTACAGCAAACCACAAACCCTTTATAATTAAGACAGTTTGGTGTTGACACATGAATAAACAGACAGACAAGCGGGACAAGAGAGTAATGAGAAATAGAATAATATGCATATGGAAATTTAGTATATAATAAAGGGAGCATCTCAAATCAGTAAGGACAAGATACATTTTTAAAAATAAATATTTTTAATAATAGAAGATTGTGGTTTACTTACAGAAAGATTAGCACACTTAAGAAAATTCAGCATAGTATTTGTCAGTGGAACTCAGGTGACCAAACTATTAAAACATTGTTTCTTGCTTTATAGTTCTGGACTGAAATCACAGATAATGGTTTCATTGTGTTCACTTTAAACTAGAGATATAAACTGTTTAATAAGTGAAATTGAGATGCTGTGTAGCCAGTGTTGTGCTGATAAATGTTTAATACGTACACATATACACATGTTTGTGTGTATATATCAATATATATATCTATACACATATATATGTATGTATATATGTATACTATTAATTTTACTGATATAAAGGATATTTAGTAATTTATTAATAGTAATAAAATATACAATATTCTCTATTGTCAACACCATATAATTCATTGATTCTCACAGAACGCTTTCTTTGATTTTTGCCAAATTCTTATCCATAACCAACCTATGGTTGTAATTGATGAGTATAGCTCTCATGTGAATGTAGGTTGATATTTTCATTTATATTAATGAGTAAGCTGAAAGTGAAATGACAATGTTGAATCTTAACTTATTTGTGAAGGACATGAGTGACTTCTTTGCTGAATTGGATAATAGGTTTCAACTATTGGAAAATTATTTCTCAATTTTTTGTGCTATTCACAGTGTAACAGCTACAGACAAATGCACTTTTAAGATGAATCTACATTGTTGACATTTTCTCCATCATTGTCTTAAGTCTAGGCCAGAGGTCAGCAAACTTTTACTAAGGGTCACATGGGAAATACTCTAGACTTTTGGGGCCATTTAGTATCTGTTGCAGTATTCACCTCTGCCATTATAGCACAGAAACATCCACAGATAATAGGTCAAAAAATGGGTGTGGTTGTGGTCCAGTAAGTTTTATTTACAAAAACAAGTGACAGGTTGGATTTGGCCTACTGGCCATAGTGATGTCTATAGTATACAGTCAACAAAACAATAACTTAAGCCCCGATTTTGGCACTGCCAACTTTCATGATGTGAATACTACCACCATAGTCAATTTCATGCTAGCAATATGATTTTTTAAAAAAATTAATAGACTTTTACTTTTTTTTTTAAAAAGTATTTATTTATTTATTTATGGCTGTGTTGGGTCTTCGTTTCTGTGTGAGGGCTTTCTCTAGTTGCGGCAAGCGGGGACCACTCTTCATCTTGGTGCGCGGGCCTCTCACTATCACAGCCTCTCTTGTTGTGGAGCACAGGCTCCAGACGCGCAGGCTCAGTAATTGTGGCTCACGGGCTCAGCTGCTCCACGGCACGTGGGATCTTCCCAGACCAGGGCTCGAGCCCGTGTCCCCTGCATTGGCAGGCAGACTCTCAACCACTGCACCACCAGGGAAGCCACAATATGATTTTTAATACTGAGTTGAGGAGAGATGTACAGCAGCATGCCATTCTAGAGTCTTACCACCATATAGACACAACAGACAAAAATAACCCCAAGAACCCTGAAAATAGTAAAATGTATTAAAATAATCAGGAAGTGATGAGTTTTGAATATTTATTACCTTTGCTTTGAACATGATTTATTTCATTGTATGTATATATAATTTATTTTGTAATAATGGCTGTGTTTAGCAATCAGCTCACAAAATTCCTGAAAATTTAACAATCAGCTCTTGTGAGCTGGCATGAGCCAGCTACAGCACACCACTGTGTGTAGCCATGTGGGAATAGAGAAAATTGGATTCATTATTTACAGTATATACCAGAATAAATTCCAAATGGATCAGAAACACAAACATAAAAATGAGATGAAACCATGCAAGTACAAGGCAAGACATGGATGAATTCCTCTATAACATGGGAGTGGGGAAAACTTTCCAGACTATGGCTTGAAAGCCAGAGGTATTAAGGGAAATGAGATAGACTAGCTTCAGAAAATGAGCTGAGGATTATTCTTTCTTTTTGCATTTTATGGAACGACTTATGTAACATAGGAATTGTGTTTTTAACAGTTTGATAGAGTTTATTTTAAAAGCATCCAGGCCTAGAGCAATTTGGAATGGAGTTTTAACTACCAGTTAAATTTCTTTGATCCTTGTAGATCTATTTTAAATTCCCTTTTTATTCTTGTACCAGTTTGATGTCTTATGTTTTCTAGGAATTTATCCATTTTATCTGTTTGTTTTTTAAATCTGCAGTTATTTCCCCATCTTCATTTTGATCTGTGTTTTATTTACTTTCGTTGTCTCTTTTTTCTCTTGATCAGTCTTATCAGAGGTTTATCTTGGTAATCTTTTCAAAGTAGAACTTTAGTTTTATTAATCTCCTCTACTAAAAAAAAAATCATTATATTGTTTCTTTTCCTTTATTATATCCTTTTTCTTCTTTGCGTTTGCTTTGATGTTCTTTCTTATAACTTCCTGAGTTGGATGTTTAGCATATTTTTCTTTTTTAATTTTTATTTATTTAAATAAATAAATATTGGCTGCGCCGGGTCTTAGTTGAGGTATGCAGGGTTGCGGACTTACTAGTTGCGGCATGCATGTGAGATCTAGTTCCCTGCAGGGATCGAACCCAGCCCCCTGCTTTGGGAGCACAGAGTCCCACCCACTGGACCAATGGGGAAATCCCTCTTTTCAACTTTTATTGTTTCCTGATAAGCATATTTAAAGGTGTAAATGCTCCTTCAAACACTGCTTTAGGTATGTCCCACACATTTTGTGTCTTCATGTTCATTCAATTCTAGATAGTCTCTCATTTTGATTATAATTTAATTTTTAACCTATGAATTATTTAGTAATATGGTATTTTCAAAATATAGGACATTTAAATAAACCTTTCCTGTTACTAATTTCTAATATTAATTCATCTGCATGATATTGTTCCTGGCAAGTTTATTGAGACTTCCTGTAGGCCTACTCTGTTAGTTTAAACATGTGTATGCTTCTAAAAATGTGTATTTGCTATTTGTTTTATGAACTACTATAGCATATGTATCAAAGCATATATATTATACATAGCATACCACTGAACGTTCATATCAAAGATCTGAACAATATAATTAATAGGATAAGCCCACTAATTATACTGTTTAGATAAGGGTCTGCTTAATTTTTGTTTGCTTAATACATTTTTGATAGTTTGGTTTTAAAAGCTCTAACTATTTATATGTTTCTCTCCATATGCTGTCAGTTATTGTGACCTATTATTAGGTGCATACCTGTTTGTGATGGTTATCTCTTCTCACTCTATTTTTTGTTTACCTTTTACCTTAACTTTTTTTTTTAATCCACTATTATGATTGCTATTCCAGCCTTCTTTCATGGTTTTGGGGTTTTTTTTTTTCCTGTCTTGAACACTTTCATTTTCAACCTTTTTGTGTCTATTGCTTTTCAGAATTTTTCTCATACACAACATATGTTTGGATTTTGTTTTTATTTCTTAATACCATCAGAAAGTATTTTTCTTTTTATTTGTGAGTTAAATCCACTTACATTTATTGTAATTTCTTTTATATTAGAAATTATTTCTCCCACCATATCTTGTATTTCAATTTATTGCATTTTCTGCTGGCTCAAAAAATTATTCTATTTTTGTTCAAGTGTAGCTGCTTACGACCCTTACTCATGTTTACTTATCCTATTACTTTCTTAAATTTATCAATGTATATCCAAGGAAATAATTTTAAAAACTTCCAGAAATAATGAAGAGATCATCAACTAGAATAAGAATCAAAGTGAACAGTGGGCACAAGATGACAAATGGGAAAAATACTTTTTAAATATTAAAAGAAAATACATTTGAACCTAGAATTTTATATCCAGCCCAATTCTTTCAAATGTAATGACTTTAAAAAATATACATATACACATATTTGTATATATATGTGTGTATGTGTGTATACATACATACATACATACACACATATATATTCATTTCACTTCCAATGCTGAAGCTTTAAAACTACAGAACAGGTAGTTGGGAAGGGAAGATGGAAGTCAGGTGGGGGTGAGCAGGACAAGTTGGAACCCTTATAGAAGCACAAGCTGGAACCTGTGGACAGACTGAAACTCATGTTAGTTCTTGTTACCTCTAACCTTGATTATATGTGTTTCTTGCAGAAATCGGGGGCTTTTATCACCATGGCCAAACACATACCTGGTCCAGGAATCAGAGAACCTTAAGGGGATCTATGGAAGGTGGAGCATTTGGAGGCTCCACTGCTTCTTCACACCAGTGAGGTGAGGTGGCAGGTAAGTGACAACACCCTTAGAACCTTTCACAGGGATCTTGCTTATGGCCCACCCTAACTGGAAACATACAAGAAAGGGGATTTGGGGAAAGGCAGTTCAGCCTAGCTAAGCTGACACAGCACAAAGCCACGGCTCACAGGTGTTGGCCCTTTCCCTTCCACCATCTACATCTCCTAGCTTCTTTGTATTTTTTGTCTCTTTATCCTTTCCTGATGACCTCTAGGAGAGAGTTTCTCAATCTGATCTTCCAACTCAGTGATTTTATTCACCTTTGTCCATCTTGCTATGTATCTTATCTATTGCCTTTTTCACTCTAGCTATTACATATTTCATACCTACTCCCCAATTTAGTCCTTTCTTATGTTTTCTTGTTCTTGCTTCACATTGCTGGTATCAGCCTTAGCCTCATAATATATTCATCATCATTATTTTAATTTCTTGGTCCATTTCCTCTTACAATCCTATATAATTTAGATGGTTTATACTGTTGAGTTTGTTGTCTTTCTTATATAGTAGTTGTATTCCTTCTATGGCTTTCTGGTTATTTCTTTGGAAGAACTCCTCTTCCCCTTTGAGTATCAGTTACTACACAAGGTTCTGTGCTGGGAAATGGCACAACCCAGCCTTCAGTTGTTGTACCTGTAGATGAAAGAAAGCCAGGGAAGAGAGCCTCATAGAACTGATGGTGATCATTCTAATTTTCCATCATCTACAAATAACTTCTCTAGTATGTCTTTCCCATTTAAACTCTCTAGAAGTAGTCTCCATAGGTTCACTCTCCCTGCCCTGGGGGTTTGGAGAATGCCCAAAGGTAACTGGTCAGTACACACCACCCTTTCGATCCCTCCTTTCTCCTGCAGGGCTTTTGCACATCTCTTACTGTACCCTCCTGACCCCTGCAGCTATGACTGTTGCTGCCAGTTTCTTCGGTGATTGGCGGTCTGTCACCGTCCCCGGTGGCGAGAAGCGAGAACAGAACAGACACTCTCCTTTCACCCCTCTTCTCACAGCCACCTTAGCTGCCTTCTCTGGCCGGCTGAAGGCTGCCCTCCTTCCCCTCATACCCCCACCCCTCCGCAGCCCTCACATAACATTTCGGAGTCTTCAGACTCCCCAGGGACTTCTCATAGGGTTGTATTTTATTCATTTTCAGTCATTAGCTCCTCAAACCCGAGTTTCCCTCCAGCTTCTATAGTTTCTCTAGGGTTGATTTTCGGGAAGCAGCCAGTGGCCAGTGTAGTTTGTCATTTTGACAGGATGAGAGAATGGTTTCTAGAATGAACAGGTGTACCATAAAAAGGGGAGAATTAGAGACAGCAGATGTATGAGTTTTAAGGACAGAAAGGCTACAAGTGCACACCAAGAGATGCTTTTTTCTATGTTTAATTTTAAAAATTTATCTATCTATCTATCTATAACTGTGTAAATGTATTTATGTATGTTTGCATATTATGTGACTTTAAAAGTGAAATAATGCTGTCAGGCTTATAATGAAAACAGCAGTCTTCACCCCTTCCTGCTCCAAACTTCTGCTCCCTCAAGGCAACATATTTCGACATTTAAAAAAATCGGTTTCTTCTGGTGTTTACTTCCACATTCTAAGTAACATGCTTATATTACTGTTTCTTGATTTTTAAATGTTAGCTATTATCTTTGGTTTCCTAATGTAGAAGATGGGGACTTGTACCTGATGTATTTTCCCTTCCACCGAGTTCTCTTCCCCTTCTTACTCCAACTCCTAATATAGTTACGTCACTGCTTTCATTATTAATACTGAGTGTTTACACTATCATGCCCATGCAAACACTATTTATAGTTAAGACCTTTAGCATACTAAGATTATATTTCCTTCCTTAAATAACTTTTTATTTTCTTAGGGTTAATACTTGTCTCTCCCCATTCCCACCACCATAGTTCAGTGCTCTCTATAACCTGTCCTAATTCTCTGATGGAGTTGTTGGATAGTTTCAGATGAAAACATCAGGTGATCTACCTGATTCTTCCCCTCCCCTTTCCCATCCCTTTTGTACAAGCTCCATCTTCCTGCTCACACTAGAGTGCTAGTTAAACCTTCCCTTTATCATCATCTTGAAACTTCCTTTGCCCGCCTCCCTGTATGAGATCTCTTATTTCCTAATTTTGTATCTCCCTCTTTCTTGATTCATTCCCTTGTTTGGTGATGAAACTAATATTTTCTGGTTGCTTCCTAAAAAGGAGTCCATAAGAGGTAAAAGTTGAAGTCTGCGTGCAGTGGTCATTTATTATTCAGGCTGCCCCACATTTTTGAACACCCCTTTCCCATCTTTTTAATAGTTTCCCACATTATAAATTCTGCATTCTTAAAGAAAGACATTTTTCAGGTCATTTTCTAGTTGTTGGATTGCAGACATGTGGCTTTGATTATACTTGTCAGCTGCATCTTTGCCAGAGTCAGAATCTGGATCCAGAACTGGATTACTTGGGAAAGAGGCAGGGCCTAAAGCTTCCACTTGACAGGTGCAGATCTGCGTGCAGCAGCACAGCAGGGCTCTGAAGTGATGGCAGAGGCAGAGGTAGGACCTGGAACCAGTGCCAGCAGCCTCCTGGCTTGGTGGTTTCTGTGAGAGGCAGTGACTCCCTCACCGGGCAGCTCTGTGCCACGGTGCTCGGGTGTCACTCGTGGAAACACAGTCCATTTCCTCCACCTCAGTCTGTGAACTCTGTCTCATAGCTAGCCCTTTTGGCTTAAACTGGTATCTCAGTCTGTTAGGACCGCTATAACAGAATACCACAGACTGGGTGGCTTAAAACCAACAGAAATTTATTTCTCACAGTTCTGGAGGCAGCATGCTCGGGTTCTGGTGAGGGCCCCCTTCCAGGTTGCAGACTGCCAACTTCTTGCTGTGTCCTCATATAGCAGAAGGGGCAAGGGAGCTTTCTTGGGTCTCTTTTATAAAAGGTATTAATCTCATTCATGAGGGCCATTCACCACCCTCCTGATACCATCACACTGGGCAATAGGATTTCAACATACAAATTTGGGGGAGACACTAATATTCAGACCATAGCAACTGGCTAGAATAACTTCTGCTATATTAAACTAGCCTGGCTAATATGTCTTGCATGCCTAAAGGTGTCTTTATTCTACTGTAAGATATAAGGGTTTGATTGAGACTAGAATTCTAATTTGGAAATCATTTCCCTCAAAAACTAGAAAGCATTTCTCCATTACCTCTGGCTTCTATTGTTGTTGCTTAGAAGTCTGAAGTTGCTTTTTCCTGAATCTACATGTGATTCACTTCTCTCCAAAGCTTTTTTATTTATCTTAAAGTAGTATTTACATTTAAAGTTTTTCTTTTTATGTTATCAAATCTACAAATGGTCATATTTTAAAGTCAAATAGTTCTAGGTGTTGTTTTATGAAAAACAACTATTTCCTGACTTGGTGCCCACATTTCCTTATGATAGGAAGCAGCCACTTTTACTAGTAGTATGTATGAATATATAGTTAGATGCATTTTTAGCCCATGTGAAATGGATCCCAGGAAGTTTTTCAAAATTCTCACATTTGGCTGTTATTCACTTTTTCAAGAAAACATTACAGATAAAAGAAGATGACTGCCTTGTGTCTAAACAGACTTTAGGATATAGATGTTAGAGATCACATAATAACAATTGTTGGTGAGATTTTCCTGTCTTTTTACTCATTTGGTGGTAGAATCTGAATCTGGGCTGGGGCCTGAAATAGAAGGGGCTTCTATTTCTAGGGGGTGGCTCCATGAATGAGAGGTCTTTGAGGTTCCTGAAACCAACATCCAGGATGGGACTCCTGACCTTGGAAAAGGCGGGGTAGTGAAATCTTAACAGCTGCAGTTGAAAGCCCAGGAAGGTTGTTGTGGAGCTTCTTGGCCGAGCCTAGCACTGTGGGATTGGGGTCCCCCTCCAGGGAACCTAGAAGAACCACTAGAGGCTGGGCAGGCGGTGCACTGCAGAGGCCAGCCTCAGCTGATCACCTTCTATTCTATTTAAGCACCTTCAGAAACAGCAGCATCGGGCAGAGGAAGCCACTCCAGGCTGTCCAGGCTTCAGCTGCAGCTTCATCTGCCTTCCCTGTGCCTGCTCACTCTAAGCCAACCAGCTTTGGTAGCGGTGGTGAAATTCTCCAGCCATAATGGAGTGCGTTTGGCTCCAAAGTAGCAAAGTAGTAGGATAGAAACAAACAGGATTCCCTCCTTAGACTTTTTAGCATCTTGGAATCCTGGAATTTCTACATGTATGGAAGGGATGAGGGGATCCAAGAGATAAACTAATTTCCTGCTAATATGGACATTGGGGGCTCCAATGTCTATCAGGGACCCTCCTGAGGCAAGATTGGCTGTTATTCAACAAACAGCCTGTGAAGTAAGATGTACTGGTTACACAAATTATATTTTACTGACACTATCTTTTGGTTTCTCTTGACACTAACAACTCTGGTTACCTGCTGTATGGACTGAATATTTGTGTCTCCCCCCCACCCCCCAAATTCATATGTTAAAATACTAATCCCAATGTGATAGTATTAGGAGGTGGGACTTTGGGGAAGTGATTAGGTCATGAGGGTGGAGCCCTCATGAATGGGATTAGTGACCTTATAAAAGAGGCCCCAGAGAGCTCTTGTCCCTTCCTCCATGTGAGGACACGGTGAAAAGACTACTGTCTGTGAACCAGGAAAGCAGGTTCTCGCCAGATGCCAAATCTGTAGGCACCTTGATCTTGGACTTCCCAGGTTCCAGAAATGTGAGAAATAAATATTTCTTGTTTAAGCCACCCAGTTCATGGTATTTTTGTTATAGCAAAACAAGACCCCTGTGATTTAATTTTTTTTTAATTTTTTTTTTTTTAAATTTTTAGTGGTTGAAGATGAGAGGTTGGGGAGCACAAAGTGGGAGGAACTAGACCTGCCTTTATTTTTCTTTGTCCAAAATTCCATCCCAAGTTGCCCCTGTTGAACCAAGAGAGTTTCTACACCTCACAAAGCCAAATTTGAATCCACTTTGCATTTTTCTTCTATGCAGAATAGGACATTTAATCAAAGATAGGGAAGAAAAGCTTAACAGCTTTAAAGGGGGACATAAG
The DNA here is from genome assembly GCF_028023285.1 of Balaenoptera ricei. Lineage (NCBI taxonomy): Eukaryota > Metazoa > Chordata > Mammalia > Artiodactyla > Balaenopteridae > Balaenoptera > Balaenoptera ricei. Next base: position 105,998,253 of record NC_082641.1, read on the forward strand.
GAACTCTGACCTTAGTTTCCCGTAACAATAGCCCAAAAAAAAAATGCTAAAAAAAAAAAAAAAAAAAATCCCCAAGCCATAAAACAAAACACCCAAAACAAACAGAAGCACTTGGTGAATTGTTCGATTCCTGTACCAGGGTGAATAATACAGTTTCCACAAACACTGATGAGCCTGATAGGAAACTCAGAGCAGCGTTGGCAGCTGAAGATTTTCTGAAAATGAAAAGAGGCCAAATAGCTCAAACCAGGCCACACATGTGTGACCCTTGCTAAATGGCTTGTTTGCTCCATCACAGCTGTTTTCAAGGTCCTGGAAGTCAGTTCCTTTTCTTAATCCAAGGTGAATTGGACCCACGGAGTCTTTCAGTCACACACAGTCCTGCCATAGTCATATTTGCACAGACGTTGTGTCAGCTGTCCTGATTCCTTGGATGATGTGGGGCTGTAGCTATGACTGTGAATAATGAAAGACACATTCGTCCTTTGTAGTTAGAGAGAAAGGGCACCAAAGAACAGATCCATATATTAAATAGAAGGTGTAGGTTGGAAATGAACAAATGGATTCCAATAAGGTAAGGGAGATTACTTAAATTTGATAGCAAGTGGTTATAGCTTGAAGAAATTCGAATATGAGAGGTTCTAGTCAAGCATTTTTTACTAGAAAAAGCAAATCTCTAAAGTAAGCAAAAGTCATCAGAATGTATCAGTTCAAGAGAGAACAAGATATGGCACTTGGAAAGGAAAGGTAATAATGGCAATAATAATGTTCAGCTTCTGTTATTTTTTGAGGCTGGTTCAATAAAATGTAATGTAACATTAGCAGTTTCTTGGAAAAATAAACCAGTCAACTGCTCTTCTCTTTTATCTATGGCTCCATATTCCACATAAATTATTCATTGCTGTGGTTAGTTCCTCATAGTTGGTGCATCCCCAAAGAATTCTGTGATGTTAAGTAACAATGAAAGTAAAATTTGTAATATTTTATTTAAGAATAAATGTTGCAAAAAGGAGATTAACCAAGATGGCGGAGTAGAAGGACGTGCTGTCACTCCCTCTTGCGAGAGCACCAGAATCACAACTGGCTGCTGGACAATCATTGACAGGAAGACCCTGGACTTCACCAAGGAGGATACCCCACGTCCAAGGACAGAGGAGAAGCCACAGTGAGACGGTAGGAGGGGCGCAATCAGAGTAAAATCAAACCCCATAACTGCTAGGTGGGTGACTCACAGACTGGCGAACACTTATACCACAGAAGTCCACCCACTGGAGTAAAGGTTCTGAGCCCCACGTCAGGCTTCCCAACCTGGGGGTCAGGCAACGGGAGGAGGAATTCCTAGAGAATCAGACTTTGAAGGCTAGTGGGAATTGGATTGCAGGACTTTGACGGGACTGGGGGAAACAGAGATCCCACTCTTGGAGGGCACACACAAAGTAATGTGTGCATCAGGACCCAGGGGAAGGAGCAGTGAGCCTGGGGGAGACTGAACCAGACCTACCTGCTGGTGTTGGGGGGTCTCCTGCAGAGGCGAGTGGTGGCTCTGTTTCACCGTGGGGATAAGGACACTGGCAGCAGAGGTTCTGGGAAGTTCTCCTTGGCGTGAGCCCTCCCAGAGTCTGCCATTAACCCCACCAAAGAGCACGGGTAGGCTCCAGTGTTGGGTTGCCTCAGGCAAAACAGCCAACAGGGAGGGAACCCAGCCCCACCCATCAACAGTCAAGTGGATTAAGGTTTTACTGAGCTCTGACCGCCACAGCAACAGGGAGGGAACCCAGCCCCACCCATCAACAGTCAAGTGGATTAAAGTTTTACTGAGCTCTGACCGCCACAGCAGCAGTCAGCTCTACCCACCACCAGAGCCTCCCATCAAGCCTCTTAGATAGCCTCAACCACCAGAGGGCAGACAACAGAAGCAAGAAAAACTATAGTCCTGCAGCCTGTGGACCAAAAACCACAGTTACAGAAAGATAGAGAAGATGAAAAGGCAGAGGGCTATGTACCAGATGAAGGAACAAGATAAAACCCCAGAAAAACAACTAAATGAAGTGGAGATAGGCAACCTTCCAGAAAAAGAATTCAGAATAATGATAGTGAAGATGATCCAGGACCTTGGAATAAGAATGGAGGCAAAGATTGAGAAGATGCAAGAAATGATTAACAAAGACCTAGAAGAATTAAAGAACAAACAAGCAGAGATGACCAATACAATAACTGAAATGAAAACTACACTAGAAGGAATCAATAGCAGAATAACTGAGGCAGAAGAACGGATAAGTGACCTGGAAGACAGAATGATGGAATTCACTGCTGCGGAACAGACTAAAGAAAAAAGAATGAAAAGAAATGAAGACAGCCTAAGAGACCTCTGGGACAACATTAAACGCAACAACATTCGCATTATAGGGGTCCCAGAAGGAGAAGAGAGAGAGAAAGGAACAGAGAAAATATTTGAAGAGATTATAGTCGAAAACTTCCCTAACATGGGAAAGGAAATAGCCACCCAAGTCCAGGAAGCGCAGAGAGTCCCATACAGGATAAACCCAAGGAGAAACACGCCGAGACACATAGTAATCAAAGTGGCAAAAATTAAAGACAAAGAAAAATTATTGAAAGCAGCAAGGGAAAAACGACAAATAACATACAAGGGAACTCCCATAAGGTTAACAGCTGATTTCTCAGCAGAAACTCTGCAAGCCAGAAGGGAGTGGCATGATATACTTAAAGTGATGAAAGGGAAGAACCTACAACCAAGATTACTCTACCCGGCAAGGATCTCATTTAGATTTGATGGAGAAATCAAAAGCTTTACAGACAAGCAAAAGCTAAGAGAATTCAGCACCACCAAACCAGCTCTACAACAAATGCTAAAGGAACTTCTCTAAGTGGGAAACACAAGAGAAGAAAAGGACCTACAAAAACAAACCCAAAACAATTAAGAAAATGGTCATAGGAACATACATATCGATTATTACCTTAAACGTGAATGGATTAAATGCCCCAACCAAAAGACATAGACTGGCTGAATGGATACAAAAACAAGACCCATATATATGCTGTCTACAAGAGACCCACTTTAGACCTAGGGACACATACAGACTGAAAGTGAGGGGATGGAAAAAGATATTCCATGCAAATGGAAATCAAAAGAAAGCTGGAGTAGCTATACTCATATCAGATAAAATAGACTTTAAAATAAAGAATGTTACAAGAGACAAGGAAGGACACTACATAATGATCCAGGGATCAATCCAAGAAGAAGATATAACAATTATAAATATATATGCACCCAACATAGGAGCACCTCAATACATAAGGCAACTGCTAACAGCTATAAAAGAGGAAATCGACAGTAACACAATAATAGTGGGGGACTTTAACACTTCACTTACACCAATGGACAGATCATCCAAAATGAAAATAAATAAGGAAACAGAAGCTTTAAATGACACAATAGACCAGATAGATTTAATTGATATATATCGGACATTCCATCCAAAAACAGCAGATTACACGTTCTTCTCAAGTGCACACGGAACATTCTCCAAGATAGATCACATCTTGGGTCACAAATCAAGCCTCAGTAAATTTAAGAAAATTGAAATCATATCAAGCATCTTTTCTGACCACAACGCTATGAGATTAGAAATGAATTACAGGGAAAAAAACGTAAAAAGGACAAACACATGGAGGCTAAACAATACGTTACTAAATAACCAAGAGATCACTGAAGAAATCAAAGAGGAAATCAAAAAATACCTAGAGACAAATGACAATGAAAACACGACGACCCAAAACCTATGGGATGCAGCAAAAGCAGTTCTAAGAGGGAAGTTTATAGCTATACAAGCCTACCTAAAGAAACAAGAAAAAGCTCAAGTAAACAATCTAACCTTACACTTAAAGAAGCTAGAGAAAGAAGAACAAACAAAACCCAAAGTTAGCAGAAGGAAAGAAATCATAAAGATCAGAGCAGAAATAAATGAAATAGAAACAAAGAAAACAATAGCAAAGATCAATAAAACTAAAAGTTGGTTCTTTGAGAAGATAAACAAAATTGATAAGCCATTAGCCAGACTCATCAAGAAAAAGAGGGAGAGGACTCAAATCAATAAAATCAGAAATGAAAAAGGAGAAGTTACAACAGACACTGCAGAAATACAAAGCATCCTAAGAGACTACTACAAGCAACTTTACGCCAATAAAATGGACAACCTGGAAGAAATGGACAAATTCTTAGAAAGGTATAACCTTCCAAGACTGAACCAGGAAGAAATAGAAAATATGAACAGACCAATCACAAGTAATGAAATTGAAACTGTGATTAAAAATCTTCCAACAAACAAAAGTCCAGGACCAGACGGTTTCACAGGTGAATTCTATCAAACATTTAGAGAAGAGCTAACACCCATCCTTCTCAAACTCTTCCAAAAAATTGCAGAGGAAGGAACACTCCCAAACTCATTCTATGAGGCCACCATCACCCTGATACCAAAACCAGACAAAGACACTACAAAAAAAGAAAATTACAGACCAATATCACTGATGAATATAGATGCAAAAATCCTCAACAAAATACTAGCAAACAGAATCCAACAACACATTAAAAGGATCATACACCACGATCAAGTGGGATTTATCCCAGGGATGCAAGGATTCTTCAATATACGCAAATCAATCAATGTGATACACCATATTAACAAATTGAAGAATAAAAACCATATGATCATCTCAATAGATGCAGAAAAAGCTTTTGACAAAATTCAACACCCATTTCTGATAAAAACTCTCCAGAAAGTGGGCATAGAGGGAACCTACCTCAACATAATAAAGGCCATATATGACAAACCCACAGCAAACATCATTCTCAATGGTGAAAAACTGAAAGCATTCACTCTAAGATCAGGAACGAGACAAGGATGTCCACTCTCACCACTATTATTCAACATAGTTCTGGAAGTCCTAGCCACGGCAATCAGAGAAGAAAAAGAAATAAAAGGAATCCAAATTGGAAAAGAAGAAGTAAAACTGTCACTGTTTGCGGATGACATGATACTATACATAGAGAATCCTAAAACTGCCACCAGAAAACTGCTAGAGCTAATTAATGAATATGGTAAAGTTGCAGGATACAAAATTAATGCACAGAAATCTCTTGCATTCCTATACACTAATGATGAAAAATCTGAAAGAGAAATTATGGAAACACTCCCATTTACCATTGCAACAAAAAGAATAAAATACCTAGGAATAAACCTACCTAGGGAGACAAAAGACCTGTATGCAGAAAACTATAAGACACTGATGAAAGAAATTAAAGATGATACCAACAGATGGAGAGATATACCATGTTCTTGGATTGGAAGAATCAACATTGTGAAAATGAGTATACTACCCAAAGCAATCTACAGATTCAATGCAATCCCTATCAAATTACCAATGGCATTTTTTACTGAGCTAGAACAAATCATCTTAAAATTTGTATGGAGACACAAAAGACCCCGAATAGGCAAAGCAGTCTTGAGGCAAAAAAATGGAGCTGGAGGAATCAGACTCCCTGACTTCAGACTATACTACAAAGCTACAGTAATCAAGACAATATGGTACTGGCACAAAAACAGAAACATAGATCAATGGAACAAGATAGAAAGCCCAGACATTAACCCACGCACCTATGGTCAACTAATCTATGACAAAGGAGGCAAAGATATACAATGGAGAAAAGACAGTCTCTTCAATAAGTGGTGCTGGGAAAACTGGACAGCTACATGTAAAAGAATGAAATTAGAATACTCCCTAACACCATACACAAAAATAAACTCAAAATGGATTAGAGACCTAAATATAAGACTGGACACTATAAAACTCTTAGAGGAAAACATAGGAAGAACACTCTTTGACATAAATCACAGCAAGATCTTTTTTGATCCACCTCCTAGAGTAATGGAAATAAAAACAAAAATAAACAAGTGGGACCTAATGAAACTTCAAAGCTTTTGCACAGCAAAGGAAACCATAAACAAGACGAAAAGACAACCCTCAGAATGGGAGAAAATATTTGCAAATGAATCAACGGACAAAGGATTAATCTCCAAAATATATAAACAGCTCATTCAGCTCAATATCAAAGAAACAAACACCCCAATCCAAAAATGGGCAGAAGACCTAAATAGACATTTCTCCAAAGAAGACATACAGATGGCCACGAAGCACATGAAAAGATGCTCAACATCACTAATTATTAGAGAAATGCAAATCAAAACTACAATGAGGTATCACCTCACTCCTGTTAGAATGGGCATCATCAGAAAATCTACAAACAACAAATGCTGGAGAGGGTGTGGTGAAAAGGGAACCCTCTTGCACTGTTGGTGGGAATGTAAATTGATACAGCCACTATGGAGAACAATATGGAGGTTCCTTAAAAAACTAAAAATAGAACTACCATATGACCCAGCAATCCCACTACTGGGCATATACCCAGAGAAAACCGTAATTCAAAAAGACACATGCACCCGAATGTTCATTGCAGCACTATTTACAATAGCCAGGTCATGGAAGCAACCTAAATGCCCATCAACAGACGAATGGATAAAGAAGATGTGGTACATATATACAATGGAATATTACTCAGCCATAAAAAGGAACGAAATTGAGTCATTTGTTGAGACGTGGATGGATCTAGAGACTGTCATACAGAGTGAAGTAAGTCAGAAAGAGAAAAACAAATATCGTATATTAATGCATGTATGCGGAACCTAGAAAAATGGTACAGATGAGCCAGTTTGCAGGGCAGAAGTTGAGACACAGATGTAGAGAATGGACATATGGACACCAAGGGGGGAAAACTGCGGTGGGGTGGGGATGGTGGTGTGCTGAATTGGGCGAATGGGATTGACATGTATACACTGATGTGTATAAAACTGATGCCTAATAAGAACCTGCAGTATAAAAAAACAAACAAACAAAAAAAAAAAAAAAAAAAAAAGAATAAATGTTAACTAAAGCTTTATTTATAAATGATCATCCATTTGTTTTCAACCTAAATGCTTCCTCAATTTCAACTACTGGTTTCACTCCATTCAAATCTAGGATTCTTACTATGTATGCTGTAGTCTGGTATATTATGCCATCTTTTTCAATTCAAAATATCCTAGTCACAGAAAGAATGATTTTTCCACATTGCTTGCTAACCTGTTACCTTTCCACAGCCTTGGAGGGATGGCTGTATAATGTGTTACACTGAGAACAAAATCAAGTTGGGGCAGTGTCGTCTAGGTGTTTCTGTTTAATCAAGCTGGGTATCAGAACCCTAACATCAGCTTGGGTTTATTTGGTCCAGTTATCTGTATGATAATTTTGAGGATCTTTTTAACTGAGGACTTTATAAAGATAATAAAATGATTTTTTTGAGAATAATTGAAACCAAAGCCCTGGAATTAAAACTAATTATCAACTTTGGCATTAATATAGACAACAAACTGTAAGCTATCGCAAGTGGAATTTGATCTCATTTTCCAGTTCTCCCTCCTCTGTATGAATGGCTCAGGGAGCTTTTTCTGTTAACATATCTCTTCTGCTGAGCTCCCCTTTTCCTCATAACAGTCCATGCTTTTCAATGTCCCTGGCTCTCTGTGCTGGGATGGGCCCATATTGCAGTTTCTCTGGCTCTATGTATGTCAAGACTAAAGTTTGCTTCAAGTCTAGGCTCTATCAATTGTTATTGTAGACCTGCTTGAGTGTGGGATGCTCTAGAAAATACCGATGTCTTACTGTACTTGAGTATCTGGGAGCACCTATGGATTCTGTGCCAGTCCCTCCATTCTTTCCTTCTCAGCGAGCACTGTCCTGCTTCCACCCTCCCTCCTCCAGCTGTGGTGTAGTCCTCTCGCTGTTGTCTTGGATGATGTGCAGGATTCTAGTCCCCTTCTTTTGGCTGAAAAATTGTCTCCTTCATGGAGGTAAGGTGAAATAAATTCCTCCACTCAGTGGTACCAAGATATTTCCTGCTCAGTGCCGTTAAACATCCCCCAAACTACAGTGGTTCAAGAGATGTACAATTCCTGTCTACAGAACTTGCAAGGAAACCACTTAGACATGAGGATGTGTGTTGTGGAATTAGGGAGAATGGCTCACACCTCCATCACCAACAAAACTCTCTCCCTCCCTCCCTCTTTCCCTTCATTCCTTTCTTCCCTTCTTATTCCTTTCAATTACTTTGGAAAGAAGTTTGACTTACCACATGCTGGACATGGAGATGGTGGCTTATTAACCCATATTCCCACACATTTTCAATCTTGACTCTGCATCAGAATAATATCTAACAGCTTAAAAAAAAAGAAAAAGATTAGAAGTTTCAGCCCCACTTCTAAACTACTGAAACAGAACCTTGGGGATGAGACTCAGAAGTCTGTATTTTGAAAAATCTCCACTCTTTAAAACATATGCAGCCAGATTTGAGAATCCACAGCCTGAATGTTGCCTGCTGTAACAATGATGTATCAAATACTACATCGGATTGCACCGATTGTGTTAGAGTTAGTTTAGTTTACCTCTCTCTTTCATGGCCTGGCTTGAGGGACAGAATAGTGATGAGGTTAAGAGTATAAATGGTTACATAAGACTGCCAAAGTTCAAATCCTGATTCTACCACTGGGTGTTTTATTGAGCAAATTATTTAATCTCTTCATGTTTCAGTTTATTCATCTGTAAAGTGGCATTAAAAATAGTACTTGTCTCATAGCACTGTTGGATGATTAAATAAGATGAGAAAAGTAAAGCACTAAGAACAACACCTGACACACAGTAAAGGCTGTCAAAATATCAGCCATTGCCATTTTATGGTCATGCTTGAATCATAAGGGTCTCCTGGAGTTTGAAAAGACTTTAAAAGATGATCTAATCCTCAGGCAGTTGGATATTATTATGATTCCCATTTTGCAGATTAGAAAGCTCAGGTTCTTTTTTTTTTTTAAAACGTCTTTATTGGAGTATAATTGCTTTACAATGGTGTGTTAGTTTCTGCTTTATAACAAAGTGAATCAGTTATACATATACATATGTCCCCATATCTCTTCCCTCTTGCGTCTCCCTCCCTCCCACGCTCCCTATCCCACCCCTCTAGGTGGTCACAAAGCACCAGCTGATCTCCCTGTGCTATGCGGCTGGAAAGCTCAGGTTCTTAAGTGATGTGCTTATGCAAGATGATTCAGGATGAAAATAACAATTATAATAACAAAAACAATAACAAGTAGTATCTATTGTGTGTTTACAACATGCCAAACACTGTATTAAGTGTTTGATGTACTTAACCCAGTACATTAACCCATATCATTAACCCAGTGCTTTTCAACCTTTAACATGCACACACAGTCACCTGGGGATCTTGTTAAAATGTAGATTCTAAAAAAAAAAAAAGAAAAAAAAAAGTAGATTCTGATTCCTTAGGTCCAGGATGGGGTACAAGATTTCTACATTTCTAACAACTTTCCAGGTGATGGTGGCTCTGCTGGTCCAAGACTCACCCTTTGAATAACATGAGTTCAACCTGCACAACAGCCCTATCTGATGGGTTCTAGTTTTTGTCCTTATTTTACGTACAATAAACTTAGGTTGTGAGGATAAATAACTTCCTTGAGGTCGCAGGGCTTGGAGCCGTAGTAATGGGGCTTGGACTGATTGTCCCGTTGCAGAGCCTGCCTCCTTCCCCATCCCGCCTGACTTCATTCACGCGTATGTGACAGGGGATCTATGCCACTTGGCAGATGTAGAGCAAATGCCATATGTTTCCCAAAGTTTTAAAGTCATGTGTCTACTTAAAGCAGAGACACTGATGGTGTGTTTTATATATTTTTAATTGTTCATTACACCCCTGGCCCTTTCAGCTAGAGTGACCCATTTATATCTGTGGCTTCTCTTGCACAAAAAAGAAAGTCCTAAATTCCAGCTGATGGTAAACCTAATGCTCAGGTCCCTCCTGAGCTGTAACACTCACTTCCACCCTTTTAAATCCTGACCGTATTTGATTTGAACCCTTTTCACTGAGATTAGAATTCCTGGCTCCATATACTTAGATTGGATCCTTCGCCCTCCTGTACTGTTTTGGACTTAGCCTGTGCAGCAGACTCAGAGATGCACTGCTTAGGCCCCCTTTGAAGAAAGAACTTGTTGCCTAGCATCAGGAGTGCTTCCAGCTGTTGACCTCTTCAGGTCTGCTTCAGCTCAGAAGCCCAGGCCAGCTCTTCTCTGGTCTCCCAGGCCTGGCCATTTCTACTAATGCTGACCCCTTTATGGGCACCCTTTGCTCAGAGCTCCTCTCCAGGCTGGCAGAAACTTTGTGAGGTTGGCATCATTGTCTGACAGCTCCCACACCCAATCCTACTTTCTTTATTTCTTTTCACAAATATTACTACCCAGCATAGTAAACCTTTTGCACTTCTAACTCCATCTCAGTGTCTGTTCCCCAGAGGTTCCAACCAACACCTCCCACCGCTCAGCTAAGTGAGAGCTCTTGCTCAACCTAACCCAAGTTATCAACCCCAACCGGTGCCTGGGTAGACCTGGCCTGGTACTTGGTAGACATCTATGCCCAGGCAGGTGCTTGATTATATATAATCACTCAATAGACAGGTGCATATTGAGTAACCATTGGGTACTCATACCTTCATAAGCATAATCACCTCTTCTAAATGTCTCAGATGAAGGAGAAATGTGGCAAATTTAGATACCATGCCTCTATTTAGCCTTTGGTTCCTATGGTAATTGTTTGCTAGAGGTTAAAATTTAGTGATTACATACTACATCTTAGGATCATCGGGTGCTGCCTACGTAATTACAGGGTTGTGATATAGTGAGGAAAAACAGATGTCACCAAAATAAGATAAGAAGTGACTAGCTATGTCTATGGTGGAAAAAATACAGGGACCATGAGTCCGCAATATTGAACTGCAGTTCAAAAAGTAAATCACATATTGGATACAGAAAAATAAACAGAGAAGAAGATTGAGGGGCTTTTTGGTTTGGTTTTTGTTTGTTTTTTGGGTTTGGGTGGGTTTTTTTGTCGTTGTTTTGTTTTTTGGCTATTTATTAATACTACACAGAATCCTGGGTCTTGGTTCTAATTTCAGATGGGGAGTTGTCAACATGATTTAATTGGATGGGCTCTCAGAGCCCCCTCCCTTATCCCCCCATATCCATGTATTCCTATATTAAAGAGTTTGGAGTTTTGAATAAAGGGGCAGGTAGAGGAGGGAATGGTAATTTTTGAGCATGAGCTGTTCCCCAGAAGTGCAGGCCTATGTCACTACTGTTTAGATGTGTGTGGCTGTCAGTGGACAGGTCATGAAAAGAAGTTCTGGATGTCCAGAGGACGGAATGAGATCTTTCCATCTCTGGAGAAAGGGAAATGACTGCGAGAGGGAAACCGTGTTGGAAACGAAGTAAAAGACAAGTCCAATTTTGATTAAAGCACATTTTGGCTACCATAGCTTAAGAGAGTCTTAGGAAACCTGTAGACTAGAAGCAAATCATAAAATAGAGAGAAAGAAATCATAAAGCAGAGAGCTGGGCAATAATATATGTGGGATGGACAGAAAGGTTTGAAAAATGCATTGTTAGGTCGAAGAAGGGAAGTGAACTACCGAAGAAATTATGAGGTATTTTCTAGAAAATGGGCTTTTCTTGGTGCAGAAAGGGTAATAGGTTACATCTAAAGCTGAATTTCTCGTCAACAAAGACTGACATTATAAATTAACCTGGGAGGTTGTGAAATTCACATCCATTGAAGATAGCTCCAATATGGCCCTGCATGAAGTTGAGAAAACAAGAAATAACCAATTTTAAAGTCTGTTTGTCCCCCACAATTCCCTGATTTATGGAAAAAATGAACATTTTTACTTTTTTTACTTTACCTACAGTCTGATATGCATGCAGCAAAGGTCTGAGTGTATAGTTTTCTGAATAACTAGCCTAGAAACCCACCAGAGCACACACAGTGAGGTGACTCTGTCACCCATGGAGCAGATAAAATGACATCAATAAATCATAAAATATGCCCAAGAGGGCATTATAAATCATTTAGAGTTGCTATTAATATTTTAGACATGTTCATTTTTAGCAGTGTGTTAAAGTTTAGTGTTTGCATTCCACTTTAATTCAGCACTTGATAATTGAAATATGATGCTGTTAAAAGTGATTTAAAAAATTTTTTTTTTTTTTTTGCTAATCACTGAAAGATTAAACAGAATAAGGGAACTGATTGTTAGCTTCATTCTCTCTAAAAGTCCCTTCTGGCACTTTGGGCAGTGGTCCCCAAACCCAAAAGAATATTCTTTGTCAGTACTCACCCAAGAAAAATGGTGGTTTTCAACACATTGGTCTGTAGAGCTTTTTCACTTTCTTTCTGTGACCTGCAGGCTGTTCCACTCTTGACTTCCTTGGTGGCTTTATGCTTTCTCTAGTTGGTCAGGGCATCCTACCTATGCCACTGTGGGTATCCACTTCTTCCATATTATTAAAAGCATCCCAAGTTATTAATAAAAACCATTCTCTACTGAGAATCTATTTTGTGCCCAGCGGTGTGCTAAGTATTTTTTATTTATACAATATCATAGGTCTTCACAAAAACTCTGTGAGGAGAATACTATTACTCTTACTGCTTATAAGGCAACTTAGGTTCAGAAGATTGAGAAATTAGGCAAAGATCTCAGAACTGGTCATTGGAAGCTATCTTTATTCTAAAGCCTATGGGTGTTTCCAAGTCAGAACTTGATCCCCTTAGAGACTTGCCGGCTAATACTTATGGCTTCAATGTGTGGATTTCTGTTAAGAGATGCTAATATGTTTGTAATAACTCATACTTCATGAATTATGACTTACTAGCCACCTCTTTCTAGAATACTCACTTTCTTTTAAACACAAAGAGGCAGTTCAGGTAGCTGCCTTCAGGGGATCAGTGGTGTGGTGGAATAGGGCTGCATGGGTGGACTGGCTCCACTTTTCCCAGAGCTGGTAAGGGGAAGAGATGTATATCTGCCAGGACTCTTGATTTTTAAGCGACGCAAACGTGACTTGAGCTAGACAAAGAAGACGGTGCTTCCTGGCTTACTGGATTGTACCATCTGGGCAGCCTTTCGCATCACAGTGATTCCCACAGGCTTTCAGCTTAGAGCCTCTTGGTTGATCAACTTCAGAAAAATCCTAGAATTTAGTCTGTGTGACTGATTTAAGTCATGTGTCTGTCTCGAAACCAACCACTGTGCTCAGGGAGGCGAAATACACTGTTTGGCTAACCTCCAGTCACATGTCCATACTTGGATTAGGGGATGGGATGAGGTCAGTCTCATCTGAATCACATGCGAGTAGGAGGGGTGTGCCTCATCAAAGGGAAATGGAGGTTTACTATCATAAGCAGTGGGAGGAATGGATTCTGAGCAAGGAAAAATTAGAAATGGACATTTAAAATTGCTATTTAAATTGAGTGGGTTTGAAGGTGAAATGAGAAAATACAAAAGCATTTGATAAACTAAAAAGCACTGTGCAATTAAAAAAAAAGTTCTCCTTTTATTAATTGATGTACTGCTTCACTCAGAGCTGAGAAATGAAAAGCTTTAAAACCTTGTACTTTGATTTGATTAGTAGATCATTCAGTAGAAACCAATGCAAATAAAACCAGCATAACCTTACTAGGGAAGCACAGCTGTGGAATATTCCTTTTTTTAAAAAGTAATTAATTGATTAATTTATGGCCACGTTGGGTCTTCGTTGCTGCGCACGGGCTTTCTCTAGTTGCGGCGAGCAGGTGCTACTCTTCGTTGGGTGCGCGGGCTTCTCATTGCGGTGGCTTCTCCTGTTGCGGAGCACCGGCTCTAGGCGGATGGGCTCTAGAGCGCAGGCTCAGTAGTTGTGGAGCCGGGCTTAGCTGCTCCGCGGCATGTGGGATCTTCTAGGACCAGGGATCGAACCCGTATCCCCTGCACTGGCAGGCGGATTCTTACCCACTGCGCCACCAGGGAAGTCCCTGGAATATTCTTTTCTTTTTTTTTTTTTCTGTTGGTTTTATGAAGGAGAGAATCATGGAGGGGGTCCCGAGAGGGAAGAGGGGCTGGATAGCCTTGCATGTCAAGAAAGGTCTGTGGTCAAATAAATAAATAAATAAATGTGCTTTTCCCTCTTCAAAGTTACGCTTTATTTTAAAAAGTAAATATTGATTTTCTTGATACAAATAAAGTTTATATGCAATTTACTGTAGGTGTAATGTAGTCTAAGTTCATCACATAAGCATCAACTTTAAATGATTACTACTTAATCTAATTCTATTTTGTCCCCTTTTGTTTCTCGGGGAGAACTTATTTTTTCTATCAATATATTTCTGTTGTTCAGAAAGCTATGTAGCCACTTCCGTGGCTTAGGAAATTTCTGCTCAGATGTCAAAGCCCAAGAAGGCAAGTTCTCTCCAGTTTTATTACCTTCCTGGAACTCCTCAGGAAGAAGGCAGGGTGTGCCCATGTACCCTAAGCATTCCCAGGGCCTTTTCTGCTCACTCTACCTGCCCTGAATCTCATTTGGCTCTGAGAAAAAAAAAAAAAAAAATTCCCTCAGGCCACATGATTCAGCTATCAGGAGAGAAAGTATCTGTACAATGTATCCTTCTCCCTTTTAAATCCCATTTATTCATTCTCCTTTGCATTAAATGCTCATCTCCACTGAGAGTGTGCTTTAATTAAACCTAGAAACACTTAGAAATGGAAAAACCTGATTCCCAAAAAGACGCATACAGAAAAGTGCATGAATATATACATATAATTATAACTCTTATGGATATTTTGTTATAGAAATGTATGTTCATAAAAATGTTTAAAAAAGGAGTAAAAAAAAAAAGATTAAAAAAATCTCCCATCTTACACCACTCACTCAGATATTTGCACTATGATAATTGTGGAGGCTATGCTTTCATTTTGGGGGGGGGGGTGGGGAGGAAGGAGGGCCTGGTATTTGCATATTTTCTCATTTATAAAAATGAGATGATGTTACAACACTCATTTATAATCTTTTTTTCATATAACAGTATCTGATTAATATTCTTTTCTACAACAATCTATTTCTTAAAGGGGTTATGTCTTATTTTTTTCCTAAACATCTACTTTAAGATATTCTTGAACAGAGTAACAATTGCTAAATACAAATGTATAGCGATTTTTCTCTTTGCATTAATATATTGCTGCCCCTGCCAAGAGAGATGTATTTTAATATTGCTCTTCTGTAGACAATGTCTTAGTGCTAGGAAATGAATCTAACAATTTGTCGCATGGGGGGTGTTTTAAAACAGAGTTCACTCATTATTTTGCATCATGACACATAGTCTGTCCATCCATTTGCCCATAAGAGTGAACCAGTTCTAAAGAGAAAGTTACTCCTTCTTTCCTGATGAGTGTTTGCAGAGGAAAGGGAGGAATCGATTCAATATTTATTTTAAATGGCATTGATTAAAGATCTTGCTGTTTATGCTTGGCATATTGTATCAATGTCAGCTGTACCCTTGAACACAATACATGCCTGGTATACTAGTTAGCCACAATCACATTTTAAAATGTGCGATCCTCTATTCAATTGTTTGTGGCACACAATCATATTAGATTTTGGAAATGGAACCAGAAGATATCCCACTATTAGCGTATTTCCGTTACATGTGTTTGTCAGAACATTCCTTGATTGAATAAACATGTATTTTTCCCATATCTTTGTAGTATGAAAAATTTCATTTCACCAGTCGGAGAGCATGATCCTACTTTAGAACTGTAGAAATATGATGTTTAAGTCAGGTAAAATAATGCCAGGGAGGGGATTTGGAGGAAAGAAAGTTGCTGACTCGCAAGACTGGAAATGCCAGATATGGTCAGATCGAAAGTGGTCCAGAAGGCTTACTTCTAAGAACCAGGGAATGAGTCTGGGTTTTTGGTCCGAGCAGGGCAGTGGAGTAGGAAGCAGAGTGCCCTTGGGGAAGAACTTTCATCTGAATACTCCTTTACATGCCAGGCAGTTTGCTTCTGGTATCTCATGGGTTGCAGAGGCCATAACAAAACAGGATGAGGTTCAGGCAAGGTGTCAGGAGGCAAATGTTAGTTAGCAGCAGGTCAATTCCCACCTCATACAAAGAGCTGCAGGTGTGCTAATTGCTAAAGTCTGGGGTGAATCTCATCTGAAACCAGCAGGTGGAAACCCATGACAGCAAGCAGTTAAATATGGCTTCCCTGCCACGCTCAGAACTAAAGGTCGATTCCAGCATTACTCCTGGCACATCTAACAACTCATAGAAGAAATAAAGGTAAGTGATGCCAAGGGCATGGAAGCATGGGCAACCAGGTACATTTTAAGAACTCTTGTTTCAGCATGAGTGTCATGTTTGGTAGGGAATGGTAACAGCTGAGACTGAAAAAGCAGCTGGGACATAGTGGAGGATTTTTATATGTTGAAGAATTTGGATGTTTTCTATGGGTGTTGGGAAAACTGTTGATGGTTTAAAGCAGAGGTGTGACGAGATCAATCTGGCCACGGAGATAGATTATTCAGGCAGGAATGCGAGGTATTAGAAAATCGGAGAAGATTAATATGGAGGGCAAGCGGGCGCATTAGAAGGCTAGGGCAATAAAGACAAAAGGACAAAGATATTTGTTGCAGCACTGTTTACAGGGAAAAAAACCTTGAAACAACCTCAGTAGCAACCAATAGGAATGAAGCTGTGCAGTCGTGAAAAAGAATAAAGCATCTCTTTTGACATACTGATATGGACTGTTCTCCAAGATGTGTTAATTGAATAGAGCCAGGTGCAGAATAGTGTGTATCTTATTCTAAATATTTGAATGAAAATAAGGGAAAAATAAAAATATACGTTTGCATAGGCATAAAACCTAATATCAGGGTTAGCTTTGGAGGGGATCTGGGGTGGGAAAGGGGCTTAAGATTCACTGTACAGTCTTTTGTATTGTTGGAATATTTTTCAGGTGCCAGAACTATAATTTTTAAAAGCTCAAAGTCTTATGAAATAGCCTATATGAGAGAGGATTTTTGGAACTTAGTGGTCCCAAGATACGGGTTTCCCTGAAATCAAGTCCCTTAATCGCAGCCACTGTGGTTTCCCATTAGATTAGTGTGTAGCATCTTGAACCATTTTCTTGGTGGCTACAGCATCTCCGTTCTAGCCCCCATCTATTTTCTGGCCCAGGTGGGAGATGACTTGGGAGAATGGGGAATTACACGAGCAAATTGGGACGGTGAGCATTCTTGTAAATCTTCCCCCATTACCCGAGAATTCTCTGCCATGACATAGAATTCTACCTTCTCTCTTCCTTAGCCACACACGCCAGTTTTATGGATATAAGAATAGATAATAATCTTTTAGGTGGCTTCATGATATGGTCGCCAATATTTGATGAGTAATGCATATTTTATTTAAAAACAGTGTTATGACAGCGGCAGTGAACACTGGGATTTCATGTTGTTTATGGCAAAAAGAGTGCTCTCCCTCCAACCCCCAAAGCCCACCCCTTCAAACCAAGGTTGGTTCTTCGGTGGCTTTTAAAATTTTAACTTCTGGATATAATGTGTAAATATAAAACCAAGCTGAGATCTCACTCCCAGTGGGTAACTCATGAGCTTGCCTTTTGTCCAAGATACTTTGGTTTTCTCATGTTGCTGAAAGGCTTTGAAGAAAAAAAAAATCCTAGAACTCTGTGGTATGGATTTTTCAGTCTCCCTGAAGCATCTAGAATTGTTTTTTATTTTTCTTCCCCTTTGAATCCATGAAAACAAACCCCTTTTTTCTTAATATAGTTTTATTCACACATTATTAAACTGATTTACCATATTCTGCACCACTGTAGGCTTAGCAATTATGTCTTTCTCTCATTGAGAGAATGAAACAATTATTCAGAATCTCATATAAAAAAGATTTTGCCTGATTCTGAAGGCACACACCACTGGGAATTTTGCTAAAACTGCTGATGTTATTAAAGTTTACAATTAGGGGAGGTATGGAGGGATAGAGATTAAGCAAATTATAAATGCAACAAATGAAATGCTAAACTGTAAAGTAGGAGTGTGTGGCCCTTAGGGCTCAATTGGCTGACATAAAACATTTCTAAGGAGTAGTTTTTACCCGGGGTTTCATCATTCCTTACTTTACTTTGGAAAGTGCATTTTGTTGGATGGGTTTGCTCTGTGTTTTGGAACACCTTGTTTCCAAGTTTGCTCTCTTAAAACACACGCACAATTGTTGTTTCCCTCAGTAAATGCTAGAATTTTAAACATTCTATGGTTTTCTCTAATGCAACAAAGAGAGAGGATCAAAAGTGATTATCCAATGGGACTTCCCTGGTGGCGCAGTGGTTAAGAATCTGCCTGCCAATGCAGGGGACACGGGTTCGAGCCCTGGTCCAGGAAGATCCCACATGCCACGGAGCAACTAAGCCCATGCGCCACAACTACTGAGCCTGTGCTCTAGAGCCCGCAAGCCACAACTACTGAGCTCGTGCACTGCAATTACTGAAGCCCACGTGCCTAGAGCCCATGCTCTGCAACAAGAGAAGCCCCCTCTGGCCACAACTAGAGAAAGCCCGCATGCAGCAACTGAAGACACAATGCAGCCAAAATAAAATAAATAAAATAAATAAATTTATTTTAAAAAAAGTGATTATCCACTACTGTTTAGCACTCAAAGGCAAGATCACACACAATAATGAGCCGGCAACACACGATAGAGTTTGGGGATGAGTAAACAAGGGGCCATTATTGCCTACAGTGAACAACCACCTGGAAGTTGAGAGAGTGGCATGTCCTAATCAGAAAAATAAATGACCAGCTGTAAGGTTAAAAGCTCATCATTCAAGGAGTGTCCATCTATTTGAAAGCATCTGGAAAGTAACCGGCACCTGCATTAACTACAAACTCATTTGCAAGGCTTGGCGACATCTCTCCACTTGACATCTCCCTAATCACTCATCTTGTGGGCCGGGAGTGTGCGGGCTATGCTTGTGAAAAGACAAAGCAAAAACTGAAAACCAGCAGGATTTTACCACGTGGATGCTTGCCAGTAGAGGCAGAGGCGCACGGGAGGAACTAGGTTTTCAGACAGTCTGTACGTGCCCCTTTTCCCTCTCTTTCAGACCCATCTATTCCAACCATCTTTCAGCTGTTTGTTTGTTTTTTTTTCTTTCTGTTTTTTGGTGAGGTTTTTTTTTTTAAAGAGAAATTTAGGCTAACAGCAAAACTGAGAGAGGAAGTTACAGAGATTTCCCTGCCCCCGCACACACATAACCTCCCCCATTATCAACATCCCTGGCTGAGTCATACATGTGTTAGAATTGATGAATCTACATTGATGCATCATGAACACCCAAAGTCCATAGTTCACATGAAGGTTCACTCTTGGTGTTGTACATTCTATGGATTTAGAAAATGTACAGTATATCCACTATTATAGTATCATACAGAGTTGTTTCACTTCCCTAAAAATCCTCTGTGCTCTGCCTATTCATCCCTCCTTCCCCCAATCCCTGGCAACCACCAATCTTTTACTGTCTTAATAGTTTTGCCTTTTCCAGAATGTCACACAGTTGGAATCTGGGAAACCTTTTCAAATTGACCTTCTTTTACTTAGTAATATGTAGGTAAGTTTCTTCCATGTCTTTTCATGATTTGATAGCTTACTTTTTTTTTTTTTGAACGCTGACTGATATTCTATTGTCTGTTTGTACCACATTTTATTTATTCCTCAGCTACTGAAGGACATCGTGGTTGCTTCCAAGTTTTGGTAACTATGAATAAAGCTGCTATCAATATCCTTGTGCAGGTTTTTGTGTGGACATGAATTTTCAACTCCTTTGTGTAAATAACAAGGAGCATGATTGCTGGATGATATGATAGAGTATATTAGTTTTGTAAGAAACCACCAAACTGTCTTCCATTTTGTATCTCACCAGCAATAAATAAGAATTCCTGTTGTTCTATAGCCTCACCAGCGTTTGGTGTTGTCAGTGTTCTGGATTTTGGTCATTCTCATGGTTGTGTAGTGGTATCTCATTATTGTTGTAATTTGTTTAAATTTGTTGTTTAATTTTCATTTAAGTGAAATGACATAAAATGTGGAGCATCTTTTCATATGCTTATTTCCCATCAGTATATCTTCTTTGGCGAGGTATCTGTTAAGGTCTTTGGCCCATTTTTAAATCAGGTTGCTTGTTTTTTTATTGTTGCGGTTTTTTTTAACTTCTTTTTTTGTTGAGAAAGAACCAAGCAAGAGGACTTTTCTAATATTCAAAATGAAAATGAAAATGCAACATGAGTATTTCTGTGAATTAACCACAATTTACTTGAAAAGACTTCATTAGATATTGCAGTACATGTGATACCAGATATTCTCCAGATGTTATACAGAGTAAAAATTACAGGTTTACAGTGAAGTCAGATGTATATTTCCAAAATGTCCCTTACAAGGGGATCCTAATCACAAATTGGCAGTATATTGTGAATATATATAATGAAAAGTGCCCTATTGAGGGCAGCATGCTAAGGAGCCCATATTATGCTCCATTGACTCATCAAACAATGATATTAAGAATGGGTCCTAAGGTGTTCTCTATCTGGGTTTTAATGTCCATAGTAGAAGGTGAGACTCCCTTGGCACCTGGCACAGCACTTTGGACCAAGTATTGTTTAGCAGTTCCAGAAGATAATCAGCTCCAATGGTCACTTGTCCTTCAAATTTATTTGAGATTTGGGTTATGTAGCTTCTTCAAACTCATGAACCCATGTCCAATATATTTCATTTAGTAAATGACAAATGGAATTGTTGGATGACATAGATGGCTTTTTATGTGAAAAGCGCTAACAGAAAACTCACTAACTAGGAGAAATCAATTCATCAAAAGCCTTTATGGATTATAGGATGAGTCTTCCAGCACATGGCAAGGACCCAATGACTTGAAAGTAAATGACAACACTCAATGACCGGAAATAGTGTTATTGCTTGTCAGATTGAATGACTTGAACGTGTGGCCAACCAATGCCTGCTTGTTATTTTAGAATCAGGTTTTCCAGCTGACCAATATTGACTACTTCCCAAACAGTCACAACAATCCCATAGAATCCCGAGCTTCTGATCATAATGTATATCAGATGAGAATTGCTAGGAGCTGAAGGAAAAGCAGTTAGGTAAGAACTAGGGAGTCTGGGAAAAATATTTTAATCACGCACCTAAATCCCAAACCCAGTGTTTCCTCGCTTGAACACACTTCTCATAACTGCCCAATTAAAATACATAAAAGAAAGGGATGAAGCTCAAATATAGAGAACTGAGATACTCTCAGTATCTAGAAACCCCTTAAAGATACTTCCATTCATTATCTGTTTGGGTTCAGACATCCCCTGAGGAAATGATGACATTGCTCAAGTTCATAGAAAAGCAACAGCCTGAGATGAGTCAGAAAGGATAGATGTTCACACCAGGGAGACTTCAGTTCTGCACCTGACAGTTGGAGCAGCTCAGATGTGGCCCATGAGCTTGCTTTACTCTATTTGGGTAAAGAGGCCTTCCTTCTAGATTCAAAGATGCAGAATTTAACTTTTGATGCAGAAACAGGGCACATGCCTAGAGGAGTGTTGGGGTGACATTGAAAAAGATCACAAGCAATTGATCTTACTTTGTTGAAGGTGGTACCAGATGATTTTCCAACAGTTTCTTTAGAGACTGACCCCCAGTCTCATCTCTCAAGTGATGGTAATCTAACTGAGTCCAGGAGCACAGACAATGGCTCTCTAGAGTTCTGGAAAACATAGAAAGGAATCAGTGCCATTTAGTCCCTAAAGCCAGGCTTAGTGTATTTTGTGAATGATAGCTGGGCAAGATTCTAGTTGAAGTTCAGTAATAACCCTGTCACTGGTAGGTATGATGACTTGGTAGTTGACATGACTAAAAGGGTTGCATTATTCAGTCTTAAACGAATCAGTGGAACTACCTTTACATTATGGATAATAAAATCATGAATCTTGTTATCCCAAGAGGAAAGAAATTGGAACTATAAAAGTTTACCAGAAAGCTGTAGATAATTCACAATGACAGGGCTAAATGTGTTAGTTAGGGGAATTAAGGTTTTGGAGAAAAGGTTAAGCTTATATTTGGGGCCCCTTGTAAGAGAGAGAGTTAAGCTAATTGCTCTGGATCCCCCTGTGATAAGCCAGGGCAGCTAGGCAGTGGGGCTGAGCTCAGGTAGTTGGTGAACACTTGGAAGAGGGAGCAGTGATGATTTAGAGGTTTGACTGCAAGTAACAATGTCCTGAAAAATAATATCTTCAATGAGATAGTTTCTCTCTCTCCCTCACAAGAAAGAAACCTGGAGATAAGGCAATCCAGGACTACTGTGGCAATAACAGTGTCAGGAAATTGCACTTGTTTCGCTGTATTGTGTTTGTTGCTTCCATCCTCAAGGCCACCTCACAGTCCGGGATGGCTGCTTGGGTCTTGCCATTTTATCCCAAGTCCAAGCTGGTGGATGGAGGAAGGTGAGAGAAGAAATAAAGCCCCTCCCATACAGGAAGATTTCCTGAACCTAGCACTCTTCATTCAGCATATTGGCAGAAACTAGTTATGTCCTAAGCTGACTGAAAGGAAAGCTAAAAAATAATTTTTTAGCTGGATAGCCATGTATCCTGTTTAAAAAACAAACTCAGAATTCTTTAACAAGGAAGTAGTGGAGAGTAGATTTGGGAAGGCACCTAGCAGTGGCTGCCATGCCTGGGTAACCCTCATGAGCTTGTTGATTAAAGTTCTCATTAATTTTTTGTTTCTGAGTTTATTGGATCAAAAGATCCCATCATCAGATGACCAGGCATTGGCCCTTCCTCATTGTAGTCTCACATTTACCGCCCCTCGGTGCCTGGAATCCCTGTGCTTGGGCTACTGTTCTCTGTGTTCTTCTCAACTATTGTTTGCTGCTGGTCTGACTCCTAGTGTGTAGGTAGACTCTTAGTCCATAAAGCCTGGTATGTTAGAAATGGAATGTTATGATATCCCAACTCTGTGTACCCATTCTCTTAGGGAATTCAGCTTCTGGTTTTCTTTGAGGACCCTGCCCTGGGGACCTTACCTTGTGCCAGCAATTCATGTGTATTGTAGCAGAAAAAACACATATTTTTTCTGTCTTACTTACTTTGATACCCCTGCAGCCAGTGGGCCGTGCTATGGATGATATCTGTCTCATTGATCTCTGCTTCATTCATGGACATAGTCCCTGCTGGTGTTCATCATCTCATGTAATTTTAGGACTTCAGAGGCTGCCTGCTAGGGCAGTGGGGTGATACATTGTTTCATAGGACAATTGTTTTGGTGTGATACATGGTTTTCCAGGTAAAATTTCCTACACTTTTTAGTCAACTGATTTTTTAAATTTTGGGTTTTTTTAATTAAAAAATTTTTAAATTGAAGTATAGTTGACTTACAACGTTGTATTAATTAGTCTCTACTGATTTTAATAGAAATCAGTTTAACCACATAGCCCTTTTCATCCCGGTATGTTTGGAGACCAGCTGGGGACTAGGTCAGGAAGAACTAAAATACCACGTGAGAAGAGTGCAGAGTCAGGGCCAGAGGGAAGGGATCTGGAATGTTACATTCTCTTCAGAGGAGAGGAGAGGACTGACTGCCCAAGCACGGGTTGCACAGATGCCTTGGAAGTGGCAGTGACCATTCTGCTGGCTAGCTGCCCGGCACAAATAGAGCTTCAGCTCCAGAAGAGGCAGGACTCCTGCTGGATCTGTCGTTAGACACCTCAGTCATCCACTTGCTCGCCACTGTGATTTCTTTAATGGCAGAGAAAGAGGTGGAGTTTTAGTTGTGCTCCTGGGAATATCACAAAAACTTGAGTATGCCCAGAGGGTATTATCTGAATATTATCTATTAGTGTGGTTGTCCAAAAAGATTGAGAATCATGGAATTAGAGAATTATAGTAATCTTTATTTGGACTTCATCGAGAAATCTTGATCAGCTTACCCATGAGGATAAGGGGAAAAAAAATGAAGTAGGTTTGAATCTGATTAAATTAGTATAGTCAATGGGTGCTCATTAATGGAGGTGGGTGTCTAATGGGTGTCACTAGGCTCTATCCTTGCCTAATGAAGATAGAGAAGGGATGCTAGTTCAGTTTTCAAGGAACATTAAATTGGAGTGATAGCTAATATGCTAGAGAATAGGTTAGAGAGAATCAGGACCCCAAACATCTGAGCAACCTGAAATGATGAACTGAACCTAACAACCATGAAGGTTAGTGAGGAATAAATGTGGTATCCTCTCTGGAGTCCAAATGACCAACCTCACACATACATGTTCAGGGAGACATGCTTAGGTCCACCATATTTAAGTGGGATTTTTTTTTCCTTGAGGTATAGTTGATTTACAATATAATGTAAATTTCAGGTGTATAACATACTCATTCACAATTTTCAAAGATTATACTCCATTTATAATTATTATAAAATATTGACTATATGCCCCATGCTGTACAATATATCCCTGTAGAGCAGGATTTTAGCTGTCATTCATTCCTCCATTCATCCATTCAAATATTTCTCAAAGTCCTTCTTTGCACCCCTTCTTTGTTTGGTGCTGGGGATTTCGTGATAAACAAGATAGACATAATTCATGTCCTTATGGAAACAATTGAATAAGAAATGAAGTAAATAAAAACAGTATCCTAGAGAATACATAACTTTAACATTCAGGGAAGTTTACCATGAGAAAGTGACATTAAAGCTGAAATGTGCAGGATGAGCAGGAGTTGGCTTACCAAGCAGTGGGGAGAGGAGAGAATGCTCCAGGAAGAGGGAACAGCAGGCACAAAGGCCTGGAGGTAAAATGACATAAAACACTGATGGAATGGGAGGAGGTTCATTTAGACTGTGACATGAAGGGTGGGAGAAATAATGAGAGACGAAACTGGAGAGGGAGAACTGGGGTAGGTCTGAAAGGGTTTTGCAAGTCACTTTAAAGAGCTTGGATATTATTTTTGTTGGATGACAATTCATAAAATATTCTTAAGCAAGGAAGTGACTTAATCAGAGTTTCATATTGGAAGGTCCCCACCAGCTTCAGCGTTGAGGAGGGAAGAGGCAGAAGGGAGCACAACTAGGTGCCTGGTGACCTGTTAGGAAGCTGTTGCAGTCACTGAGGTGAGAGAGGGTGGCCAGCACTAGTGACAGTGCAGATGGAAAGAAGTGGGCAGAGCTGAAAAATATACAGAAGGGGAATCAAGGATTTGGTGATGGTTTGGATGTGGGGGACAAGAGGGAATTCAAGAGCGGCTCTCAGGCTTCTGTCTTGGGACAAGTGAGTTGATAGCGAAACCATGTTCTGATTTTGGGGAACAGCAGGAAAGGAACATATTGGGGAGGAAAGGTCATGTGTTCAGTCTGGGACAGGTTGAGTTTGAAGCGATCAGGTGTTGTCCCAGTGGTGATGTCCAATAGGCAGTTGGATAAAAATCTAGAGCCCAAGAGAGAGATTTGGACTAAAGACACAGATTTGGCAATAATCTCAATGAATCAACAAAGATAGTAAATTCAGTCTTTGTCCCTATTCATCAAAGTGGGGCTTAGAATAAGGGAATGATAATTCTGCCTCTGGAGCACAAGATGGCACAGGGGCTGAGAGCTCTGGCTCTGCTCTGCACAGGCCATGTGGGCCTGAGGGAAGTGACTTAGGTCTTTGAGTTTCAGTTTCTTCACTACAAATTGGAGATTATAATACCAGTTACTACAGAGAAAGACAAATACCATATGAGATCACTTACATGTGGAATCTAAAAAAAATGATACAATACAAATGAACTTATTTACAGAGCAGAAGTAGACTCACAGACATAGGAAATAAACTTACGGTTACCAAAGGGGAAAGGGGGGGAGGGATAAATTAGGAGTTTGGGATTAAAATATACAAACTATTATATATAAAATAAACAACAAGGACTACTGCAAAACACAAGGCACTATACGCAATATCTTATAATAACCTATAATGGAAAAGAATCTTAAAAAAAAAAAAAAAAATATATATATATATATATATATATAACTGAATCACTTTGCTGTGCATCTGAAATTAACACAACATTGTAAATCAACTATATTTCAATAAAAATTTAAGAAAATAAAATAAAAATAAGAAAAAAAAATCCAGTTACTGCACAGTAATTTTGTAAGAATGGAATAAAATGATGAATATAAAATGCATTATAGTGCCTGGCATGTGGTTAATGCTCAAGAAATATTAAGTATTCTCATTATCGTTGTTGCTGCTATTGTGTTTTGCTCATTGTTTGGGAGAACTCACTCAAAGAGGGAAAGGCAGACTGTGCCTTGTTCAGATGAGACATTGAAATGTGAAAGTTTGTCACAGGAGGAATGGTTAAAGAGCCTGAGGCCGGTCAGCTTGATTTACAGGAGTATTGAGATAACACTTTTCAAATACACAAATGGCTTCCAGAAGAAAAAGGAGATACAATTGCACAGTGGGACCCGAGAGGATGGAAATAGGATGAACTGATAGGAATTTCAAGGAGACTGACCTCAGCTCAATATAGCCAAAGTTCTCTAAAGATAGAATAATTCGTTTTTTTGGAAGGAGGGACTTCCTCATCTCTAAATTAGAGATCCCATGATTGCAGCTGGAAGAGCCATACCTGTTATTGGAGGTGGGGTCGATGGTGGTCTTGCTAACTGTAGAGTGAGTGCCTAGTTTGAATAGGGTGCTTGTCTAGGGCTTGGAATCCTCAGCAAGCTCATTAAAATTTATTACAATATTCATTCTCTAACCATAAAAGAGATTGTTTTCTTTTCTCTACTGAGTAGGGCAGGGACTGAGATAGTCCAGATAGAAACACCTCCCTCACATGGGCCTGCATTCTACAACCACCCAGTCTTCATGTCCCCAAAGCACACAGATAGAGGGCGTAGAACCACCGGGAGTGCTGCTGTGAGGTTTTGTTTTTCCAGTCTCGCCTCTTACCCCCTGAACGCATCATTATCCCTCCCCAGCTGAGCAGTCTTCTCTCTCTCAGTCCTCCCTCCAGGGTACAGCTTCAGGGAAGGCATAGCGATAAGTAATAAATAAGAGGAGGTCAAGACTTTAAATCTCACCACACTGGGTTTATTTTCTGATAGTAAAATGGAAGGAAAAAAGAGTGAAACCTCCGTGATTGATGGGCTCCCTCCTCTACAGAGGCTTTCCGGTTGCATCTTTGTGCTATTCTTGACATTTATGATATAAGGTATTAATACCTGGAAAAAAGAGCTGCTGGTGCTAATTATTCAGACCTGCTCTGACAGTGCACTGGTGAGCAACACTCATATGTCAGATCCCATCTACGCATTAAGTCTTTAACTTAAAATAGGTGGGAATTACGAGGCACTATGGGCTTTTACTGTATACATGTCACAGAAAGTCTCCAGGATATATTAGTAAATCAGCTATGATAGAGCTGCTGAAAAACAAGCCAATAACCGTCTGATACATGGAATCCTCAGGAAAGTCTTTGACTTAAGAAATGTGCAAGAAACACTAAAATGTTACAAGGGAGGAACACTGGAAATGATGGGAATAATTTTTTTTAATTCGGAAAGGAAAACGTTTGCCTCCTCTTCTAATTCTTCAGGTTGTCAGATGTGCCTTGTTTCTAGTAGCTATTTGTAAAATTAATCATTTTAAGAGTATCAAACAGATTGGGTTTTTACACGTGATAAATTTTTGATGTTGAACCTTTGAAAAATGCAGTGATGTGATTTTTTTTTTTTTTCTCTCAAGAGTTTCTCCCCAAAAGCCAGTGTTAATTTGCTGATGCCAACACATGACTAATGGGTTTTTATCTCAAAAGATTAATACACATTAAATCAACAGAGGATTAAGGACTCAGGACTGTACAGACTTTTGTCATGAGAGAATCCATGCTTTGTGATTCTGCCAGATAGGTCAGCAGTCCTCTCCTCATGAGGGACAGTGACTGGTTAGTTAGTTGGTCCGTCAGCCTGGTTGACCCTGTTATCGCCTATCCAACAGTCAGTTGTGTCTTCTTCCTTGTTAAAGAACACTGGTTTTGTTCAAGGAGCAATGTGCTCAGCCCCCGATGATGAGATATGATTTGCCTAAGCCAGTTACGATGAACTACACCTTTGCCTATGAGTGGTTTAGGGACGAAAAGGTGATGTAATTCTGGCCAATGAAATGTAAGAGAAGTAGGGGTTGAATGGGTTGGAGGGAGAAAGGACAGTGGTTTCTGGAAAAGAAATAAAAGGAGATCAGCATGTGATAGGTAGTCCTTTGCGTCTCTGTTAATTTCCTTCCTGATTTGGGATATGGTAGTGAGAAAACTGGTGCCTGGAGCTCAGTGGCCATGTTGGGATCATGAGGGGAGACCACAGCCAGTGCTTTGTGTGGCCGAACAAAAAGATGGAAAGAGCCTTGTTTCTCCCTGGCCAAACCACTCTGCCTGCCCCTGAATCTCTCTTCTTTTTTCTAAATAAATTTATTTGTTTTATTTATTTATTATTGGCTGCTTTGGGTCTTTGTTGCCGCACGTGGGCTTTCTCTAGTTGCAGCGAGTGGTGGCAGAGCATGGGCTCTAGGCACGCGGGCTTCAGTAGTTGTGATGCTTGGGCTCAGTAGTTGTGGCGTGTGGGCTCTAGAGTGCAGGCTTAGTAGCTGTGGTGCACGGGCTTAGTTGCTCCGTGGCATGTGGGATCTTCCCAGACCAGGGCTGGAACCCGTGTCCCCTGTATTGGCAGGCAGATTCTTAACCACTGTGCCACCAGGGAAACCCTGAATCTCTTTTAATACAAATAAATGTCATGATTTAAGCCACTGTTAGTCAAGTTTTCTGTATACTGCTGCTGGAAGTATTCCATACAATTATAGTCAGTTAAGTTTGCAGGCCTGGGAATTGTTCTTGTGCTATTTTTTTGATTCATAAGAGTCACACTTGCATGTAGTAAAACAAAATGTCAAACAATATGTAAAGCCATTAAATAACAAATGAACATCTATTATCCCAGCTCCCAGTATCCTCCACAGAGGAAATCACTTTTAAGTATTTATTTATTTATTTATTTATTTATTTATTTATTTATGGCTGTGTTGGGTCTTCGTTTCTGTGCGAGGGCTTTCCCTAGTTGTGGCAAGTGGGGGCCACTCCTCATCGCGGTGCGCGGGCCTCTCACCATCGCGGCCTCTCTTGTTGCGGAGCACAGGCTCCAGACGCGCAGGCTCAGTAATTGTGGCTCACGGGCCCAGTTGCTCCGTGGCATGTGGGATCTTCCCAGACTAGGGCTCAAACCCATGTCCCCTGCATTGGCAGGCAGATTCTCAACCACTGCGCCACCAGGGAAGCCCCGGAAATCACTTTTAATTGCTTCTGTTTTTAGTCCTTGATGGTTATGACTATAATTTAATTTGCCTATTCTTCTATTCCAAATATATCATTTAAACAGTATCTATTGCCTCCCCACTCTGAAAGATGAGGAATTTATCGTCAACTTTTACTCCCTCCCCATATTTATTACATTTCCTTTATCAGTTATATTTATACTATATGAGTAAACATCACTTTTCATATATTTACTATATAGATATTAAGTGCAGCATCAAGTGAAGTGGTTTAACACCTAGAAAAAGGAATGCAATCCTATGTCACTAAACTATTCAAGGGAGCATGTTCTAGACATTGGTTCTCTTTCTTCACACTCAGATTCTTCAAAATCATGCCACACTTTTGTTGTTCATATTCAAACACTGGTTTTTTTGTTTTTGTTTTTTAAATGACCTTTTCTTTTTTAATTAATTAATTTATTTATGGCTGTGTTGGGTCTTCGTTTCTGTGCGAGGGCTCTCTCCAGTTGCGGCAAGCGGGGGCCACTCTTCATCGCGGTGCACGGGCCTCTCACTATCGTGGCCTCTCTTGTTGCGGAGCACAAGCTCCAGACGCGCAGGCTCAGTAATTGTGGCTCATGGGCCCAGTCACTCCGCGGCATGTGGGATCCTCCCAGACCAGGGCTCGAACCTGTGTCCCCTGCATTGGCAGGCAGACTCTCAACCACTGCGCCACCAGGGAAGCCCAACACTGGTTTTTTTGAACAACTATTTTTTTTTCATCCTAAGTTGCTAATTGCCTTACTTTTTTTGTGGAGGGTGAAGACACAAATGTTTTCATTATATTACTAAGATATCAACTTCATCATACTATTTGTTAAATAGAAAGTACTTTCTTAGCAGATATTAGTATCATCAATGTCTGACTTCCTATTCTAACTTGGTCAATAATATATTCCTACAGAACTATGAAAAGGCATGGTTTAATTGTCTTCTAGAGGTGTTGCAGATGAGAAGTTTGATGCAATTTTATTTCAATTTTCCTGTAAATAACTTTTTCTTGATTTTTGTTTAGCTCCTTTTTTCTTTTTCTTTGGTGTTCAATTCCACAGGGATGGATTTGGAAATAAGCATCTACATATTTACTCTGCTTAATACTCAATCTTGTCTTATGTTTTTTGTTGGTTTTTTTTTTTTTTTTTTTTTTTAGTTCTGAGAATTTTTTTCTACTATTTCTTTTTTGAGAATTAACGTATAATTTACATGCTATAAAATTCACCCTTTTGAAGCATACCATTAAATGGTTTTTTGTATATTCACAAAGTTGTGCAACCATAACCACTGTCTAGTTTCAGAACATTTACATCATCCCCAAAAGAAACCCCATAATCATTATCAGTCACTCCCCATTCCTCTCTTCCCCTAGCCCCTAGCAACCACTAATCTACTTTCTGTCTCTATGGTTTCATCTATTCTGGGCATTTCATATAAAAGGAATCACATGGCTTTTTGTGCCTCGTTTCTTTCACTTAGCATAATGCTTTTAAGATTTATCCATGTATTAGCATATATCAATACTTCAGTCCTTTTTATGGCTGGATAATATTTCATTGCATGTATAAATCACATTTTGTTTATTCATCAACCACTGTTTCTTTAATTATTTTCTCCTGTGCATTTTTTCAGTTTTCTCTTTCTGGCAGTTTGGTTAGCAGGGTGTAGTTCTTATATCAATCCCCTATGATTTCAAATTTTAATATCTTTGATCTCTTTCTTTTTTGATCAACATTTTAGTAGACTTCCTTGATTTTATTTTTCAGCCCTTCTATTACATGTAAAAAGTTTTAGCGACAATATTTTAAATTTCCAGTAACACTTTCTTGTTTTCTGGTGGTTCCTTTTTCATAAGAAGCCTCTTTTATTTTTGTTTCCATGACCCTTAGTTCACATTTATTGAGCACCTATCTGGGTGTCCCCAGCTGATGTAAGACACCCCCAAACAGTCCTATCCAGGGGGATAAGGGACATTTCCCTAGGTAGTTGTATCCACTGTGTTGTGAATTGAATAAAATAAGGGATCTCAGTATGTTTGGTGCTCAGTGTGTACTCAGTGTATGTAGGACTTTATCTCTCTTTTGCTTCTACAGCAATCAGGCCCTCTTCCTGCCTTTGCTAAGATGGAGCCAGCTTTTCCATTGCCATTCCTCTGTGCTGTCACGTAAGGGGACAAACTCTCCAGGATCGCTACAGACCAGGTCAGATGTCAACAACTTTAGGCTTCTTTCCTTTTGTGGTTTGTGCTCCTTTGTTAAGTTCAGATTTATTGGGGCATAATTTATATACAGTAAAATTCACCCTTTAGAGATGTTCAGTGTGCTGAATTTTGATAAGTGCATACACTTAGGTTACTACCACCATAATCAGGATAGAGAATAGTTTCATCAAAGCAAAAAGCTCCCTTGGGGCCCTTCTCAAATCTTCCATCTTGGCTGTGGATTTCTTTGTGTATTAGTGGTCCATCCTACAGATTACTGTTACATGTTTCCCTGCTGCTGCGTGGGTCTCATTCTCCTAAAAGGATCTCCACTGACCATCAGGGCCTATCTATGAACTCTGTGGGTGGGACATGCTGACAGGATGATTTTCCTTTAGGGTATGTGGGTGTGAGTACAAAGGCAGCAGCTCTGCTGCTCAGAATCCACAGTCTCTAATTGCTTTGGTGCAAGGGGCTGGGAGTGAGGTGGGAGAGGCCACCTGGACCAGATATTTCATAAGAGTACTTTAATTAACTACACTGATGACTGCTTTGCATGCTATTCCTACTCTTGTTTCTCGTCATCTGTATATTTATGTTCTCCTAGGACTCTGCCATAAAGAATGGCTTTTACCTCTGCTGCAGTCTTCTTCCAAATGTGTTCTGTGTTTTAACTTCCTTCACTCTGGTTTATCCAGTAATATGATCCCAAAATCTTTCTTATTACCAAGAAATTTATCAAAATAAATTTCTCACTGATATTCTTCCTCCTGGTCATGATCGTATCATGACTATTCCTGCTGTATTTCTTTACCATAAATGTCCTGTGATGTTGTGAAGGAGTAGAAGTAAGTATATGTGCTGGGTGTGCCATCTTGAAGCATAAGTCTTCAAGGGACATTCATAAGAATATGGTATATCCAAGAGGTCAGCAAGTTGTCAATTACTTGAATGTATTCTCAGATGAAACATTTCTTCAGGGAAAAGAAGAAATGTGATCTCTACCTGGGAACAAGCTTTGTGACTCACATCACCTTTAGCATGTACTTTGGCTCTCTGCATTCAGGTTATTTATTGATTTATTTTAAAATAAAATACAATAAATCCCTAATTAAAGAAAAATGAACAAACTCTCACAGGTAGCTTCAGGAAGTGTCCCAAAGATACCTAAGTATTGACATCTTACACAACCATAGTTTAGTTTTAGCCATTTTGTAAATATGGTCTTACTGTAGTTACTTCATCAACCAAATAACACGTGGATGTAGATGGAAGCTACAATTTAATTTTTACTAATGTGGAACCTGAAACAAGGTCGCTTGATCTAGATCACAGAGAAATTCAAACAGGAGTCAAAACACTGTATCAAAATCTACTAGAGTGGATATAAAAATATAGAATATGCAGTGCCTCACCTTCCCTACCACTAATTTTTTTAAAAAAATGCTTTACAAAAGGAGAATCAATTTAAAAGCAAAAGTAAAACACTGATGTCTCATTCCAACCTATAGATTACCACTACGATAGCTTTCATTTTTGATCTTTTCTTTCTCTTCCTTAAAATTATAGGGCGGGGGAGGTGCGGAAGCCCTATTAAAATATTATGTCTTTGAGTTGCCAATAAAAAAGCTTCCTGCAGGCAAAAATCTCTAGTGGATGGGCTGCAGTATCCTCACTATGAGCTCTTGTAGTTAGACTATTCTGGCAATAGGAGCTCTCTCTTCTAGGAGGAGGGAGGGGAAGGGAATGAGGCCGTCCCAAGCTTTCAGACGTCTCCTGAGAGGTTGGTGCCCAGTAGGTCCTGTGTGGGGAGGGTGGGGAAGCCCTCTCTTTTAATCACATTTTCTTTCTTCTGGGCCTTGACTGTGGTGCCTTCTCTTGCTCCTCCTGTGGAGCACCTGGGCATGCTGAAGGACCTGGGTAGGGGTCTAATGTATTTGAAATGGTGAGAAGCCTGACCTTCACCTTGCTAACCCCTGTCAGGGATTCTCTCCCACATGATAAGTTTGCTCCTGATATGTGATTTTATGCAGGTCAATGATGTTTTGGGTAAAGTGCTCACCCTAGCAGTGGATTCTAGCTGAGCTCTGTTATGAATGTCTGTCTGGAACAAGCAGCTTAACCTTCACATGAGGTGTTTCCTCGCCTCTAAAGAGGGGATTGTAATACATGCCCTGCTTACATGAAGTAACAGATACACCAGGGTCTTTGTGCCTGAGTTTTGGAAAGCAGAAAGCTCTCTGGGAAGGTAAGATGATGCTGTTGTGGCTTCCCTTACCCTTGCTCTAGTTCTGTGCCTGGCCTTGCCCACAAAACCCAGCTGCTCCTGTTTCTTCTGTGACCTGTGGTGGCACCTAGGGCACTCATGCGTTCACGCATTCAAGCTGCCTCACCATCTGCCAGCAGTCACTTGGTTACTCACCTGTTACGCCCTCCCTGCCTGTGGGGCTGGGCGGCCCTGCAGCAGCCAGTCTCTCTGGAATTAGGCTCTGCCACATGGTCTGCCCACTGTCACACACCAAGACCTCATAAGAGTAGTCACCTCTCCCAGTCAGGGTCACAGGGCCTCGGGGCCAGCACTGAGCTGGAAAGGAAGAACGAGTTGCAGCCCTCTCAGCGTATTCAGGGAGGTGCTTAGTGAGTCTGCATGAGAGCGTACAAGGGTGAGGGCTGAGATGAGCTCACATTTGAAGAATCTGAAGAATTGGGTGTAGGAGAGGATGTAGAAACAGGCTGAGGAAAGGTGAAGGGTGTGTTAGATGCGTTTGAAAGCAGCTAATGCTGTGTGAGCGAGGAGGAAGCAAGACCAAGATACGCGATCTGTGAACTTCGTGTTGCTTGTTTCTTTTCAAGTCACTTCCCCCTCTGTTCCTGCGGTATGTGAGCATGTTTCCCCCCATTGTGTCTCTTACCCCTGCCCTTAGCTGGAAGGGGGATGGGAGGATATGTGTTAGACTGCGGGACGGTAGAGAGAGAGTTGCACTGCCCTCTAGCCGCCATAGCAGAAACTACAGACATGACTTGGGTTACTGTCTGGTCGGTAAGAAACCTTTGAAAAACGTCTTTTTGCCTGACACTTGGGGAATTCGATTTTATAGGTTTCTTCCCGAAAGGAAAAGTGGGTGAATGCGATAATGAAAAATAGAGGCATAAATTAAAAAATGAAGGTGATCTTTTATCAGTGAATTTTTATGGTGGTTAAAATTGTAGTTTTGGGTACCTAAAAACACGGTGTGGGCAGCAGATAAGACCATCATATACCTTCTTGCAGCGTGCCCATCTCATTCCCCAAGGGTTAAGTAATATGGTCATCAGCAGCAAAAAGACATATTGCTGGGGTTTCAGGGTATGGAAGCAGCCTGAAGCCTTCCATCACATTTTCTTCTCAGACCCACCCAGTTCTTGGAGTCCTGTTCATCAGGAGCAGGTTGGAGTTAGAAGGTAGGGAGAGATGAATAAGCCAAAGTTAAGCTGGAATGTTGAAATCCTAGTATTGATAACTTGGAGTCCACAGGCTTGGAGCTGGCTGCAATGCCCTCCCTCTTCAATGCTCAACTTCCAGGTGAGAAGGCAGAGAGGAACAAGGCTGAGTGACTGTCACAGGGAGAGACACAGAT
This sequence comes from Balaenoptera ricei, assembly GCF_028023285.1. Classification (NCBI taxonomy): domain Eukaryota; kingdom Metazoa; phylum Chordata; class Mammalia; order Artiodactyla; family Balaenopteridae; genus Balaenoptera; species Balaenoptera ricei. The sequence goes on from NC_082641.1 coordinate 106,033,523, forward strand.
GAAGTTCTGTTCTGGGCATCCCCAATATTGGAATTAGTTTATAATCAGAAAAAAGAGAAATCAGTGAATCAAGACATTTACAAAGTGAAGTGGATGAAAGGAGAGAAGGAGCAAGTGTTGAGTCTGTCAGGAAAGGAGAATGTATAATTAACTGAGCACTATTATATTCTAGGGGTCTTACATAATCGAATTAGTTATCCCTCCTAGCAGTCCAGTGAGCAAGGCAGTTTTATGATGCCATTTTGCAGGTGAGGAGAAGAGGCACAGAGTGTCTCTTTGCCAAAGTCACACGGCTTTATGGAGCTTTGTGGGAGCTTTTTGGAGCTCCCAGCCTCTGTTGTTCCAAAGCTTGTGTTATTCTCTTAATGGAAAGCAAGAAAAACGTATCATGTCCTAATTATCCAATAGTGCTATGCCATTTTAGTGCTGAAGAAGTGTCTGAGGCCATCTACTCTACCTCTTTCAATATATTCATGTCATAGCTGAAGAGACCAAATTGCCCAGGATCAGGCAAGATAGGCTTGGAGTGTTTTCCCATCTCAGTAAATGACATCATCATCTACTAAAGTCTTCAAGCCAAAAATCTAGACTCCATCTTAGTGACTCTCCCTCACCTTACACATGGGATCCATCTTTAAGTCCTGCAAGTTCCAACTCAAAAGCATTGAATCCTTCCCCTTCTCTTTCCTGAATTTAGGCAGCAGTCTCCTAATTGGTATTCTTAACTCCACCCTCCACCCATTAGACATAATGATCTTTAAAACATGGTATCTGTCACTCCTCTGCTTAAAGCACATCGAATACTTCCTATACTCTTAGGTTAAAATCTAGACTCCTCATGTGGCTACTAGGCCCTCCATGAGCTAATCCTTTTCTACTGAACTCACATAGGGTCCCTCTCCATCCTGCTGGCTGTCTCTTGCCACACTGGCCTTCTGTGCCTTAGACATATTGAACTCTTTCTCATCTTAGGATGAGATGCCTGAAACGCTCTTCCTTAGAATCTGTAGTATCTTCTCATACATCAATTCTCTGCTTAAATATTAGAAAAGCCTTCTCTGACAGCCATATTCCTATTACCCCCTACAGGTACTATCTATCACATTACTCCATCTCTTTCTTTTTTGGCATTTATCATTATCTATAATCTTCTTGTTTACTGTTTTTCTCTGTTGGAATGTCAGCTTCTTGAAGGCAGGGACTTTACTGTCTTGTTCGTCACTGTTTTGCTAAGGCTTAGTCCAATACCTGACTTATAGAAAATGCTTAAAAATATTTATTGATTGAGAAAAATGACCAAATCAGCTTGGGCTTCTTGATTCCAGGCCAGTGTTCTTTCCTTCACTAGCTGACGAAGATACAGAATTTGTGACATACTTGGGAGATTGAAAACAGCAAGTTTGCTCCCAACAGCTACTAGAGTCCGGAGAATGGAGAATTGAGAAGGAGACAGAGAGCTTGAGCACAGGATGAGGAGCGTGGGAAGGGAGATCAGGGATTGAGTCTCCAATGCACTGTGCCAAGATCCCCAGGGAACATTTCCTGACCTACCCACAAACATTTGTGATGGAGTCTTATTACGCATAACAGCAAATTCCAAAGCAGCAGTGACAGCAGAAAAGAATGAAAGGCTATGGAAACAAGTCCTGAGAAGAGAAAGTAGCTTTTGGACAAGACTTCCTTCATCTCAGCATTTTTCATGGATTTCAAATAAGGAGTAATATTTTTATTTGCACAGTCATCTTGAAAATAAAAATTATCTAGTTTCAAAATGGAAATGATTAAGGCACACTTTTAAGTTTTTCTTGCTATTTTATATTTCTAGTAAGTGCAGTGGTTACTCCACCCCTCCCCCACCCCACCACTGCCCACATATTGAAGGCATATTCTGAAGTATCAGGAATTATCTTACCCATTTTGCTAAAACTTCCTCTAAGTAGCTGAATACAGCTTTAAAATCCTAAGAATTAATATCAACAGTTACTCATTGGGAATTTATTATGTTCACTCCTGTGAGCCTTGACCATGCATGATACTCAGACTTGGAGAATCTCAGGGACAGACTCTGTGTTCTGTTTATTGTAGTGTTTCAGGGCCGGGACATAGCAGGCCCTCGCAAAGTATTTGCTGGTAAGTGAGTACATATATGGTCCTATGCTGGGTACCTGGGAAACAGTCACTGTCCTCAAGAGTGCACAGTAGGTGTTCAATACATTTTTTAAAAGGTGTATGTAGTGACGGAGCAGATAGCACAAGGTAGTGTGGGTAAATATCCCAAGAAGAGAAGTAATCAGTAATTTGGAGATGAAAAGGAGCAAATTATGACTTACAATTTCAGGATCAAGGAGAGTTTTGTGAAAGGAAAGTGTCTGAGGGTTGAAAAAATGGACACTCATTTACTGTGAGTGAATGCATTTTGCAGAAATGCTGAGCAAAACTGAGGCAGAAAAGCCTTGTGAGCATAGGATTCACACAGGAGAAGAAAAGCCAATGTCTGGGGCGCCAGGCCGAGGAGACTGTGCTGCTGAGGCTGAGAGGCTCCAGTAGAAGGAATTGGTACTGGCAGTGGGGATAACTCCTGAATCACAAATGGAGTGTGCAAGATACTCCTCTGAGGCTTTATCCCACCTTGCTGAAGTAAATTCTGTCTGTCTACTGGGCATTCTCTTTCCCTCCCTCAGTATCTCAGAAACTTTTGTGGTTCCTTGAAACACAGAGGAACTGCCCCTAACTTTTGGCTGATCATGGTAGTCCCCTTGTCAAAGCTGTCAAAGACCCTTAAATGGCAGTTTTCTCTTTCTGTGCTCTTTTGAGGCTGCTGGAATCTTTCTTTACATGGGAACCCCATTGTCCAGGGTACTGCCCCCTTCATTCCACCACACAGTCAAGCCCTTCAGAGGCTCTCTCCTCTCCCCCAGGTACTGCTGGGGGTACGACGGGGGTCCCTGCTGTTTGCGGACACCACCATGCCTTTCTGGTATAGGGCTATCTCTGTTCTCTCCTTCGCTGCACCTGCTTCTTTCTGCCTCTGTCTCCCATGGAACTCAAGCTCCTCAAGGCCAATCAGCCAGCAGGAGTATTAGGGAGTTTGCCTTCAAGCTTCTACCACAAAGCTCTGCTGAAGTAAGGCGGCAGTTAACCTTTCTACTTGCTTAGAATAGGGGAGGAAAACACTGGTCATACAAATCACAGATTAATAGTTCAATAGAGTATCCTACATATTCTTAATTGAGTGGACAGTGAGAAGCCACTGAATGTTAGTAAGTAAGAGTATTCATATTTATGTTCATTTTTTTTTTCTTCCACTATGCTAAGGATGGGGGGAAAATGCAAACCAATAATGAAAACATGGTGGAGGATGTTAGAATTTGGAGATTTGGTAGACACGGCCTCAGAGGGAATCTGTTTAACATGGCCAGCTCACCTCCTGGCTGCCCACCCCCATTTTCCCCCTTACTTTGTCTAATCAAGTGATAGGGTTGACAGGCTTCCTGTTATATCTAGGTGAGAATCAACTCTTCATTTTTTCCTGGACATTATGTTAACTTTACAGGCTATTTAAGGAGAGATTTTTACCTAAGACCATTTTCAAACAGGGCTTCTGGGTGGGTAGAAATTGCACTATACCTCAGGAAACAGAAAACAGTGTCAAAAAATGAGAGGTTTTATTATTCTTGCTTACATTTGGAACTAGGAAGTCTAGAGCGGATACTGGGGCCTCATGAAGTCCACAGGACCATCCTATATTTCCATCCAGTAATCCTTACCATGTTCTTGGGGCCTCAAGGTCACAACACGGTTGTTCCGCCTCAAATGATGTTTCCCTGCAGGATGAAGGGTAAGGACAAAGCATCCAGGCAGCCGAGTCTATTTGCCTTTTAAAAGCCTTACCCGAAGTTCCATCTGGTGACTTTTACTTATATTTCACCCACCTGAACTGTGTCACATGACCATTCATAGGTGAAAGGAGGCTGGGAAATGCAGTTCTCAGTGGGCACACTGACAGCCTGAGAAAAATGAAGGATCTGTTAGGAAAGAAGGGGAAATGGATACTGGGTGGGTAACTAGCAGTGATGGCCACATTCCATACCATTTTGCCTTTTTACTCAATTTAATGTGCCTTCTGGAAGAGCAAACCAAGTTTTAGCAAACAAAAGTAAACCTTCTGCAAACACCTCTGTCTTCTGTGTACCCACCCAAAGGCAGAGTAATTTTCGTATTGGTATTTCATATTATGCATATTATAGTTTCCCTCCATCAGCACAGATCGTCCTGAATTGATAATATTTGTGGATGCATACATGTGGTTTTTTATACAACTGTCTCTAATGGCTAGTTCTTTATTGAGCATTTTTAGTGCTTTTCTGTGCTCTCACTTTTTACTTCTCTAGATGTGGACTGGCTCAACTGTATAAATACTTCAATAACCACTTATTTCTAGCTCCCAGATCTTTTTGTCTGAGCCAGTCCTTGCTCATGACTGTGCAGTCTGATATACCTAACTCCATTCAGGATAAAGACTTAGTCTCCCAGTTGCCTTAATTTCAACATGCCCAAGTGAACTTACTGTCTTTCCTTCACAAACTTCCGCCTCTTCTGTGTTTTCTCACCTTGATGAATGTCCATGCCCAGGCCAGGAACCTGGGAGTTATTTCTGAATTCTCCCTCACATTTCTTCCTCCTCACAACCATTCGATGTTAGAGTCTTGTCCAGATAGTGTACCGAAAATTCTCATATTTGCCCTCTTCTCTCTAACCCATTGCCACCTCTTGAGTTCACCTAGTTTGGACTAGCTCCTTTTAGCTATATTTTTGCCACAATAAATATCTGTTAGATTTCTTCATCAGCTTTGCATGTATCCAGAATCTGTAGCTCTCTGTGTTATTTTTCAAATTTCTTTGATTTTATCTAGATGACATTGAAAAAATACAAGCAATTGTGGATCACCTGAATGGCTGCCTTAAAACTGAGAACTGACAATTGATTTCAGTGCCTGCATGTGTGTTTGTGTTTTTATTGTACAAATGGGCATTACTATAATTATCAACAGCCGACACAGAAAAGAAGGCAGAGAGACTTTGTAGCTCAAAATGAGGCAATTGGGACACATGAAGTTCAATGAAGTCACTATCTTTTGTTATATTAACATAGGTTTTACCCTAGTTCAAGTAAGGAAAACCATCATGTGGCCCAAGTGGTTTAAGTTGCTAAATTCAAAAGAAACTGTATTCAGTAGCCAGTCCCAGTTAATTTGTTTCCATACAAATGATGTCATCTGTCACATTGAATTAATGCCATTCATTTGAATGTCATTTTTGTTTAAATTTAATATGCAAATTTGTATAGTTATGTAAGAGCAATAAGCATAAGATGCTTACAGCTAGTTTTAGGTTTGCACAAATATAAATATCAATACACTAAAGATATATAAGTGGCACTTCAGGTCTTTGAGAACTTTTTCTTTTCAAGAGGGTGCATACAGGAAAGGAAACCATCAACAAAATAAAAAGGCAATGTACTGAATGGGAGAAAGTATTTGCATATGATATGACAGATAAGGGATTAATATCTAACACATATAAGCAGCTCATACAACTCAACATCAAAAAACAAACAACCTGATTAAAAAATGGCAGAAGAACCAAATAGACATTTTTCCAAAGAGGAAATGCAGATGGCTAACAGGCACGTGAAAAGATGCTCAACATTGCTAATCATCAGGAAAATGCAAATCAAAACCAATGAGATATCACCTCACACCTGTCAGAATGGCTGTCATCAAAGAATACAGATAACATATGTTGGCGAGGATGTGGAGAAAAGGGAACCCTCCTACACTGTTGGTGGGAATGTGAATTGGTACAGCCACTGTGGAAAACAGTATGGGGGTTTCTCAAAAAACTAAAAATAGAACTACCACATGACCCAGCAATTCCACTCCTGGGTATATATCCAAAAAAAAAAAGCAAAAGCACTAATTCAAAAAGCTACATGCACCCCAATGCTCATAGCAGCATTATTTACAATTGCCAAGATGTGGAAGCAACCTAAGTGTCCATCAACAGATGAATGGATAAAGAAGATGTGGTATAGCTATATACAATGGAATACTACTCAGCCATAAAAAAGAATGAAACTTTGCCATTTGCATCAACATGGATGGCCTTGGAGGGCATTATGCTAAGTGAAATAAGTCAGTCAGAGAAAGACAAATACTGTATGATACCACTTATATGTGGAATTTAAAAAATACAACATATTAGTGAATATAACAAAAAAGAAGCAGACTCACAGATAGAGAGAACAAACTAGTGGTTACCAATGGGGAGAGGGGCAGGGGGAGGGGCAATAAATGTGTAAGGGAGTAAGAGGTACAAGCTATTAGGTATAAAGTAAGCTACAAGGATATATTGTACAATATGGGAATATAACCAATATTTTATAATAACTATAAATGGAGTACAACCTTTAAAAATTGTAAATCACTGTATTGTACAACTGTAACTTATGTAATATTGTACAACTATACTTCAATAAAAGAATAAAAAAAGTGTGCAGAAAAAAAGGATGCATATATTTCTCAAGTGGGTTGCAGAAGGGTCAGCAAAACTTTTATGTAAAGGGATGGAGAATAAATATTTTAGGCCTTGATGGCCATACATTGTCAGAAGTCCTTGACTCTGATGGTATAGCGTGAAAGCATCATGAATATTATGTAAAGAAATGAGCACAGCTGAGTCCAGTAAAACTTTGTTTACAAAACCAGGCAGCAGGCCAATCTGGACTTCACATGCAGTTTGCCGACTCCTGGCTTAGAGAATATGATCCCACCCAGTTCCTTGGCTTGATGTACACCTCTGTTCACCTCTCTAGACTCATCTTCTACCCACTCCTCCAAACCTTCCCTGTGCTCCAGGCACAGGGAGCTGCTTGCATTTCCCAAGCATGTCACAGTTTCCCTGATTCCATGCCTTAGCAAATGGTCCCTGTGACTTCCTTACCCATCTTCTTAAACTGACTAACTCCTACTCACCCTTGACTTAAAAATTGCTTCCTGTCTGAAGCTGTCTCTGGCCCCTTGTGGCTGAGTTTTTGTTCTGTCTTCTCCCTCTGATCTTTCTTATATTCACTCTGCTCCCCTGACACTCTCATTGGTCTTGTGATTGGGCACTTACTGGACTATTTCACTGTCTTCTCTTTTAGACTGAACTCCCTCTTCTCTGTAGTATGTGCTGCTCCACCCTTATAATTATGGGTTCCTAACCCCACATTTAGAGGATCAATGGAAGGAACAGAAGGAAGTAAGAGTGTGAATTTCTTATTGACTTTGTATTTATCCAAAGAAAGTGAGAAGAACCAGAAATGTCTGAGTTTTCCTTAAATTGGCAAAGTTAGGTATTCTTCCATCTGTGGAAATGGGGGCTTGTGAGCTAAGTCAGTTTTGAGGAAATGAAGATTTATGTACATCTAGGTTTTGTGACTGTTAAATTTATGCCTGTGATGGAAGTTATTTAACTTTGACAAATGGAAGGAATCAGATGAAAAATAAAAGACAACAATGAAGAAAAAGAAGACATACGGTGTATCTTTGGGGTATTGGTAGGTGGAGTGGGTTGGAGGTGTAATAGTCGAGGTTTGGGGGCAGGAGGACACCCAGAGTGTGTGTTGAGGGAAGCAAGCCCAGGAGTGGTTTTAAGGGTAGGGCTGGGGCAGTTACCTTGAGCCCTGGGAAGGGTGAAATTTTAGGACTCAGGGACCAGCCATATTGGACTTTCCCTCCCTCTGTCTCTTTGCTTCTCCCTGCTCCCTTCCTCTATTTCTGTTTTCTCTAGATGTTTTCACCCTGCCTGTCTTTTCCTGAGCCATCCAGGATATGGTACTAAAGTCAATGCTTTGTTACTTACATTTTCTTTTCTTTTCCCTATTCTAAAATTTTAGGGTAGGTCAGTTGACGCCTTTGTTCCTAAATGAAATAGTAACAATTCAAGTCACTTCTAACTTTTAGAAATTTTCATTTTTGTCTATATCACTTGCAAGGGGAAAAAAAAAGATTTCCACTATGGCTACACATTTTAGGAAAAACTCAAACCATAAAAATGCAAAGTTAAGGATTACTCTTTTGTTCTATTTGATATTATAATTATTTCACTTAAGGGAAACACAAGTCCATATATTAAAAATTGGATAATTTTATTAAGCCATGAATGACTAACAGTGAAATTCCCATAGGGAAAAGAAAGTTATTGTTTCAAAAAAGGGTAATGGGATACAATCAGGGAAAACAACTAGGGCTGCCATCACCGTCAGCACCACACAGACAAATACAAATACAAGACAGTGGGTAAGCATACTGTAGCTGAGTTCCCTAAGCAGAAAAATATCTTAGAAAATTTAAAATCACGTTGTAATTGTAAAGTTTAAGAAGTGATTCTGAGACTAGGCTAGATCTTTGACTAGACCTCTGAGCAGACTTTTTTCTAGTTGTGATTTAGATCTTTCCATGGGAGTGTAAATACTATATGTACACTTACTCACCAGACAGATCACATACATATCACTAATGAACAGGAGGTAATAAAATCCTCAATGGGAAATGTCACTGGACACATTTCGTTGTTAAGAATACCATTTACTATTTGGGAAATATAAGTGCTTGTTATCGGATGTGAAAATCAAACTCTTTTGCCCTAAGTAGTTCTCACTAGATGATGATGTTAGTGATTTTAGGCAAACATGTTGACATTTTACCACATTATATTTCTTAACAGGGTCCAAATTTCGGACAATATTTTTATAAAGAAGACCTAGGTTCTTCTTTTAGTCAACACATGGAGTTTAGTGGTCCTTCACTGCAAACATCATCATTATCGCACCACTGAGAGCTTGTGTGCATTGCATGCGTAGCAACTCAGTACTCAAACCAGACATATGAGTGCTATGATTACCCATGTCACAGATGTGGAAGCAGATCCAGAGAGGGCAGGTAACTTGTCTAAGGTCACACAGGTGGTGAGCAGCAGGGCCAGGATGACATCCCCGACAGTCTGGTTCCTGAGGCCACAAGCTTCACCTTCACACTTTACTTCTTAGGATTCTAATTCCCAAGTGTGCCGATTTCTAATTGCTGCAAGATATTCATTCCCAGTCCATGTCTATTTATGATCTATATCCACCTTCCGTGAATAAAACCGACAAAGCTTTGTCTGTGTAAATGACCTATGTTAATGTCTCTTGGCATCAAGATGCTCATGGGGAAATAGAAATTATATTTTGCAGTCCTTGTCTGGTTTCCTCATTAATGGATTATGTCTATAGGATATGAATTCAAGCGGTTGAAAAAGTGAAAGAATCATCATTAATAGCGGTACGACTGACATCATACGGCTCCCGATGTGATACACGGAGAGGGACACAATACCCTCTATGTGATGGTACTGCCAAATGTTTCACCTGAATCTAATCATGAGGAAACAGACAAACCCACGTTAAAGGACATCCTGCAAAGTAGCTGGCCTGGACTCCTTAAAGGCATCCATGTCATGTCAGACAAAAAGTCTGAGGAACTCTTTAAGATTGGAGGATAAAGAGGCAGGACCAAAAAATGCAATGCATAATCCTTGTTTGGATTCTGGATCGGGGAAAACCACCTATAGAGGACATTATTGGGACAAATGGGAAGTTTTTGAATATGAACTGTATATTAGATATTGCTTTTCCTGAGTGTGATAATTGTGTCGTGGTTGTTTAGGAGAATGCATTTGCTTTTAGGAGATAGATGATGAAATACATATATTTACACACACAAACACATATGTAGAACAAGTTAACAAAATGTTAACTAGTGAATCTAGATTAATGATAAATTGGTGGTGGTGTACTATTCTCACAACGTTTCTGAAGGTTTGAAATATTCATAATTAAAAAAATATATATATGTATATGGGAGCAGGGAAATGAGTGGGGATATAGATAAAATAAGGTTAGCTGAGTCGGACATGGTTAAAGCTAAGTGTTGAGTACAGAGAAGCTCATTATATTATTCTGTCTACTTTTTTAATATATTTGAAATCTTCCCTAATGTTTCAGTCAGATTTCATGGTGCTGATTCTCAATACATGATGAGCGTAAACTGCCATGACAGATTCTGTCTCTCCCTTTCTGTGTCTTGGCCTCACCCCCATTCCTACCTAGCCCAGCTACTGTTTTCCCTTGCCAGCATCCTGACTGTACTTCCCATTTATTATCCAGACTGAAGCCAAAGGGTTGTTTTTTTTTTTTTTTAATGCACAGTTGATTTTCCCAGGCTCCACTTAAAACCCTTCAAGGTCTGCCCATTGCTTTAGGAGAAAACTTACCACCCCTGCACAGCCTGCCCCTCCTTACTCTCCACCTGCTTTCCCTAGGTTCTGGATGCACAGTCCTTTCAGGTTTCTGATTTTTACCCCATCCTTCTCTACTCCCATGGAGAGGCTCATCCCTCTCACCAGAATGCGCTTTTCCCTCTTTACCTCCTTAGTGCTTATTTGTTCTTCAAATATCACTTCTTCACAAAATCCTTCCTTCATCTATCCGTTTAGAGTAAAACCCCCAGTATTGTCTTCTATGGTGGTAGGCATATTTCTCTGGTGACATTTATCCCAATTGGAATTATAATTCTCTGTGATTGGATTAATGCTTCCTCTCTCACTAGGTTGCAGGCTCTCTCGTGTATTTGTTTTGCTTACCATTTGTTCTGCTTACCATTGTGTCCAAAATAGGTGCTTGGTATTGATACATAACTTTTATACATATTTTTTAAAATAAGGTTTTTCCACTAAAAATATTTATAATTTTTGTCATTATGGAATTCTGGTGTGCTTATCTTCAAAAGGATAGGAGATTGTCTCCTAAAGTTTAATTTCAGTTCTTAATTTGTTGTGATCCCTCTGACAATATAGAAACATTACTGTCATAATGCTCCTTGAAAAATTGGTTGTCACTTGGCCTCTGTTTCCTTTCACAATCAATATGACTTCATGCAAAACGATGTAGCAGTTCACATCATTCTGTCAGTCCCCATCAAAGAAATACTGCTTTCCAAAATTAAAATTGTGAATCAACTCACAGGAGGATGTTGTCAAATAAACAAAGAATCATTACTTATATTACACTGCCAAGTTTTTGATAAGCTTAATTCCTCTAAATGCATTTAACTTTAATGAAGGGTCATACAATTTAATAACAACATAAAAAGGAATCATTTATCTTTCTAGTCCTAGACATTGGGCACATGTCTTTTCCTTAAGACATTGTTTCAAAATGCGAAAGTTTTCTTTTCTGTCTCCTTCAGATTCGTCTCTCCTTATTTCTATGTATGTAGCTTGGGGAGTGATCTATATGTACATGTTTAATTAAATCACTCATCAGGCTGTAGTTTTCATGGTTGGAAATCCCAGGGATTTGTTGTTTCAAGTTCCCGAGGCAATGATATTTACATAACCCAATAAAATTTGGTAATTATTAGTATATTAGTCAAGATTCTTTCAGTCGCAAGTGATATAAAACCAAATTCGAACTGACTAGCAAAAAGGGGAATTTACTGGCACGTGCAACTAGGGAGACCAAAGGTGATTGCTGGTTTTGGGCTAAGATGAGGAGGATGGGGGCTCTCCTCATCTCCTCGCTTGCTTTCCTCTCTGCTAGCTTCATTCTCAGGTAAGCATGGCAGTAGGATATTCATGGAGCAATAGTAGGTTATTCATTGATAAGAGGTGATCTTTGAATATTTATAAATGGGGCAAGGGGCTCCAGCTGAGCAGAAGCTGGGAGTCGGAGTCTGCCTGGGTGTCTGTGTGATTTGTACTTTTTCTTTTCTTTTTCTTTTTTTGGTTTAAAGAGAGGTTGTGTTAAAGACCCCTGGGAAAGGGACAGGTGGGGAGGCATTACTTGGTGCTGTCTCTCACATGGCCCAAGGACTAGTTTTTGATCCCTGTGGAAAGTAGAATTATAACAGATGATGAAGTCATTGTTTTTATGAAGAATTTTGTAAACTATGAAGGGAATGCAGCATGGTTTTTTGGTGTATTAAGGGCGTGATAGCTTTGAAATGCTCCCAGGAGGCAACATTAGTGCAAGATAGGACAGCATCTCACAGAGAAACAGTGATGAGTCGAAAGTTTCATTTCTGAACACCCTCTGGAGGCTTCCAGAGCTACTTAGGTGTCTGGTGCACAGAGGCAGAGCAATGCAGATTACAGTGACAATAAATTCAGCCCCTTGTTTTGTGGAGGATGTTTCTAATAAGTTTTATACGGATAGATTACTTGACCTCAAAAAGTTTCTTATAGAGAAGAAATAGTGCAGAAGACATTGTCAGAATTAAAACAATGAGTGAATATGAAGATACAAAGAAATAGGGTATTATGGGTTGACAAATAATTTGATAATTCAATAAAAATGCAACTTATGTAGCAAGTCAGTGCATTATCCAGGGGTGTTTTTCACTTATTGCTTCTATGAAGATCATGTTATTGCTCTGTATGGGCTTTCAAAGACAGAACCAGTGTTAGAAGAGCCATTTCAGACATGCGGCAAATAACTGAGCAACATCGAGATTCCTCACATGGAGAACACTCTTCCTGTATAACCTCTTCTCTGGTTAAAAGCGTTCAAATTTTTAAGAAACATGTATAATGGAATTGTAGGGATTTATACATTCAAATCAGTCATGTGGTCTGCAAAAGTTAACTCTAAATTGTAATCTAGGTAAAAGCCTCTGTTACTTTTGTTTGTATAAGCTCGGATCCTAAATAAAACAGCTGCCAGCAGAATGCTCATTAAAGTGGATTTAAGATCCCAAATGAAAAGTTATTGATTTCAAAAAGGATAAATACCTCTAAACCATCTGAAGTTATTAAATTACCAATCATCTGAAGTTATTAAATTACCAATTTAGTTATTTTTGTTTTTTTGTTTTTTTTTTTTACTATCTTGGTTGTTTTGTAAGTAAACAGTATAAGGTGTTATGCTTGAAATGAAACTGAAAGATATCAGCCAATAGTTATTTTCCACAGACATTTAGAAATTAATGATCTGCTGAAACATGGTGATCAGTTTTGGTCTGCTTTGCTCCAAATTCCTGGCTCTAATAAAAAATATAGCCTACTTCATGTCTATGAGAAGGAAAGATTAGGATGAGGTTAGATGATAAATTTTTAGCCATCAGCATGTAGCCAAAAGAGCCTGGCTTGGTCCTATCACATTTCCCATGTATATTTAATTACTGTACCATTTGGGTATTATAATAAAAATTTTTATCTGTCCCTGGAGGCAAAATTGAGTTATATATTAAATGGTTATTTTCTTTGTTTTCTGCTTAGGTATGCATGTAATGTGGTAGCATAATATATATTCCACACTTGTTTCATTCCTGCAGAGAGATAATATTTTTGCAGCTGACAGAGGAAAGACAACCTGTGCTTCCAGCATAAGAGAGAACATATTGGCAGTATAAAATACAGATGTTCCCTGTGTTTTTTCTACTTCATGGTTGTATTCAGCAGGGGTTAACTTTCATGGGCATATTTCCCTATTTCTTGTTTAGGCAGTTGGACACAGAAGTCCACAGTAAATTCAAGATTGCAAAGGTGGTTTCAAGGAAAGTATTTAAAAATGTTTTCAGTGGGAGGAAAGTAACTTAAAAATGTGTTCCCCCTTCCTCCTCACAAGAGACTTTTCATAAGATTGTTGGAACCAGAACAACCTTCCTACTTCTCTATAAGGAAGGAACTTGAAGTATATCCAATTTTTCTTTTAAAGAATTTTAAGTGGGAAACAAATGTAAAATTTTCTTGTCACAGTCTAGGAAAAATAAGTAGAAACTGCTGTGACAAATATGGTATCCTAATCACATGTTTGATGCGTTCTTCTTTCCAGTTTCAGAAAGAAACAACCCAAGGAATGTAAAAGGAATATAGAAAGATCATTTGTGCATCATAATCAGAAACTTCTCATCTGCATCCCTGAAGCTAAAGAGTTAGAGATGGAAATGGCACAGGTAGGAGTAAATGAAGGGGACACTGATGAGCCACTATTCACATTTTGGGTGTTCATCTTGGAAAAACTAATTCTTACTCTAAGAATAAGAGAAAAATTGCCAGGTAAATTGAGAAATTCAGTGGTTCAAATGAGGGGGATCAAATGTTGAGTATTCAGATTAAATAACCTCTAGTAAAACAGTTGCTATAGAATAAAGGGAAGAACTTGGGGGTGGGGAAGCTAATTTTCTTAGGTTCAAAAGCATCATATATTAATTTTGTTTGAAAAGTAAAGTAAAAATCGAGAACCAAAAAATAGATCTTAGAGGTAAAAAGAAGAGTAACTATGGGACATTCTTCTAGAACTCTGAGAGTTGGGAATTAAGAGAAAAGTTGAGAGGCAGAAAAGATTGAAGCAGGAGAAGCAATATTGTTGTTACAGAAGTTCCAGAAGGAGAAAATAGTATGAATGAATGTCAAGCAATAATTAAAGAAAAAACATTTCAGAGTGGAAGGATTCATTGTTTACATGGAGAAAGCTTACCAAAGACTAGGCAGTATGATGAAAAGGAATCATACCCAGATGGTTTTCCATGGCCTGGATAAAGAACAAACACTGGAAGCAGCCAACTGTGAAAAAAAAGGGTCACTAAAAAACGTCATTAGACTTTTTATTTGCAACACTAATGCCAGAAAACCTCAAAGAAAATGTAAAGACTTCTGAAGAAAAAGCATTATGTTCCAAGAATTATAGACTGAACCAAGCTGTTACCTAAATGCAAGGACAAATGAAAACCTGGTTCAGATTTGTAAGAATTCAGAAATTATATGACTCATGTATGCTTTTTAAAAAATGTAACTTAAAGTAGACCTTCAAGCAAAAACTAATCAAAATACAAAATTTAATAAAGATAAAGCTATGTTTTTAGAAAAAAGAGTAGTGAGAAATAAAACCTTAGATTTAACACTAAAGAATTGTTTTTAATGTGCTTGTGAAACTAAGTTCAATTTATAACAAAGAATTTTAGAAAGAACAATGTATGCTATAAACGTTCCCTAGAGATGTCAGGTGAGGAGAGAGGTGGAAAAGAGGAGGTAAAATATGATAAAGGTTTAATGTCAAACAAGGAGGATCCATATTTGTAACTATGAATTTGACATTGACATTGATAGAGAATAAATTAAAACATGTATAAAAAATTTTTTTAAAACAAAACCAATTTTAAGTGAGACCATGAGAGAAAAAAACACATAGCCCCATTATTCGAAAAGGTGCCAGAGTGTGTGTGTGTGTGTGTGTGTGTGTGTGTGTGTGTGTGCGGTTAGTGGGTGAGCAGCAAGAAAATACAGTGAAATGAACCATTGAAGTAAGATGCAAGGATTAAAAAGATAATAGTTTCCTCTATTAGATGTTTACTTCCAGGCTGTCATGGAGTAACTGCTACTGAATTTACTCTTCCATTTTAAAACTGAACAAAATACGTGGTGACAATTTTTAGGCATTGGATAATAGGCAGTACAGGATTAGAGTCCTGGAAAGTCTGTAAATATGAGATAAGCACCACATTCAACCTTATTTTATGTCTAGGGGCACTTCCCAGGATGTGGCACAAGGAGGTGAAGCCCAAGTGAAGAACATCAGTCTCACTGAGCTGAGGAGGCAGAAATTAAAACAGAGGGTTTGTAAAGGAGGAGCTGGAATTAGCAGAATAGGATTCCAGAGAGGAGTAAGCTGTACAGATGAAGGTCTCAGAAGTCAGTGTGCAGATTCTCCTTAGCTCTTTGGCTGAGCGCTGGTCTGGGATTTACATCTATAGGTTAAGATTCTATAAGAACCTGAGATCCAGCAAGACAGCAGCTGCAGTGGAGCTAAGAAATAAATGGAAATGCCAGAGGTTATGCAGTCCTAAAAGATGTTGAAGTTTTGGTCCAGTCATAGTGGAAAGACTTCACTGAGCATATCAGTCATTAAATTGAGACCTCAGAAAGGTCACTTTTTAGGAGCCAGGAGTAAGACCATATCCCATGGTTAAGGTCAAAATTAATATACACTTGCCCAAACAAAGCATAAAATGAAACCCAAGGAATCAAGAGAATTACCCAGCTATGTAGTTGTTGGCCAGAACAAATGCTACACCTTTAAAGGAGAGACAGCAAAATCCAGATGCTCTACAATATGTTATCCATAACGTACAACATTCAATAAAAGCACTACTACATATGCACAGAAGTAGGAAAATGGGACCCATAATCAAGACAAAAAAGCAAGCAATAGAAAGAGATCCTGAGATAATTCAGATTTTAGAGCTAGGACATAATTTTTTAAATGGTAGTTATAAACATGTTCAAGAATTTAAAGGAAAACATGGACATAATGAGCAAAGAGGTGGGAAATCTCAAAAGAGAAATATAAACTATAAAAAAGTATCAATTAAAAATACTAGAAATGACAATTTCCCTCAATGCCTTGAGATTAGACACTGCAGAATAAAAAGTTTGAAAACAGATCAATAGAAAATATCAAAACTGGAAAACAGAAAATAGATTTTAACAAATGAGCAGAGGCTCAGTATCTTATGGAATAGTATCACTTGTCCCACATGTAATTGACATCTCAGAAGAAAAGGAAAAGGAGAATGGGTCAGAACTATTAAAAAAAATAATAACCAAAGTATTAAAAACTTGGTGAAAAAAATCATTATGCAGATCTAAGAAACTCATAAAACCCAAAGTGGCATATCTTTCAAAATATTCTTCTAGAATGGAGGCTAAAAATATTTTAAGATGAATGTAAACTGAAGGAATTTGTTTATAATAGTCACGGCACTAAGAGAAGTGCTAAAGAAAGTTCACTGGCTTGAATATAAAACTTAGAATTTTAAGAAGAAATAAAGATTGTTGAAAATTGTAAATATAAATAAATTTTATTTTCTTATCTTTAAATTTTTTGAAAAGATAATTGACTGATTTGAGCAAAAATAGTAACTGTGTTGTGGCATTTCTAACATATGTGATGGTAAACTATGACAATAGCATTAAGAATTGGGTGGGATAAATGGAGTTCGACTGTTGGAAGATTCTTATATTTTACATGAAATGGTATAATATTAATTAGAGGTAGACTGTGATAAGTTAAGGATGTGCACCGTAATCCTAAGAGCAGTCACTAATACACACACCCACATACAGAAAGAAAGGGAGAGAGAGAAAGAAAAAGAGGCAATAAAATTGAGTATTCAAAAGTATTTTATTGACCCAAGAAAGCAGAAAGAACCAACAAAGAAACAAACATGAGACGGGACAAATAAAAAACAAATTGCAAGATGGTAGAATTAAATCCATTAAACCATATTAATAATTATATTCAATGTAAATGCACTAGATGTTCCTATTAATATTAATAAGTTTCACAATAAAAAGGTCAGTTTGTCAAGAGGATACAACAATCTTAAATGTATATTCATAGCTCCTGGAACACCTAAATATTATTAATTCAAGGATGACTCAACACAAGGAAATCCATTAATGTAATTTACTACGTAAATAGATCAAAGGAGGAAAACCTCATGACATTTCAATATGAGCAAAAAATGCATTTGCTAAAATTCAATAATCACTCGATTAAAAACAAGTAAACAATAAGTCTTGGCAAGCGAGCAATAGAAGGAAACTTCCTTAAGCTGATAAAGGTTAGCATATACCAAGAGCAAATATCATGTTTAATATAAAACATAAGAAGCATTCCTATTAACATTAGAAACAAGATAAATTTGCTCCTAGCATTGTTGCTCTTTAACCTTAAATGGAATCTGAATCTAACTAATGCAATAAGACAAAAAGAATAATATATATATGTGTACATATATATAAATACTATAAAAGAAAGACACAAATATAATTATTTGCATAAGATTGCCTTGAGGGCTTCCCTGGTGGTGCAGTGGTTGAGAATCTGCCTGCCAATGCAGGGAACACGGGTTCGAGCCCTGGTCTGGGAAGATCCCACGTGCCGTGGAGCAGCTGGGCCCGTGAGCCACAATTACTGAGCCTGCGCGTCTGGAGCCTGTGCTCCGCAACAAGAGAGGCCGCGATAGTGAGAGGCCCGTGCACCGCGTTGAAGAGTGGCCCCCACTTGCCGCAACTAGAGAAAGCCCTCGCACAGAAACGAAGACCCAACACAGCCATAAATAAATAAATTAAAATGAAAAAAAAAGATTGCCTTGAAAATCCAAGGAAAACATTATTAGAATCAATAAAGAGTTCAGTGTGGCTAGATACAAAATTAGCATAGAAAAAATAAATGCTTTCCTATATATTATCGACAATATATTAAAGAATAAAACAGAGAAATGGAATCCATTCTCAGTAACGATAAAAACCATGAAGTGCCTAACAAAAATATACGATTCATATGTTGAAACCTATAAAACTGTAGGAAAAAAGATATAAGAAGATCCAATAGATGCAGATACATAGCCCCTTCCTAAATAGACAATATTTTGAGGTATTAATCCTTCCCAAGTTAATTTAGAAATGTAATACAATCCTAATCATTATTATAAGACTTAACAAGTTCATTCTATAGGTCAAATGGTAGAGAAAATAATAAGTAATTGCCTGGAAAATTCTGAGAAGAAAAAAAAAATGGGGGAAACTTCTCTTTCAGAAATTAAAACATATTTGAAAATATAACTGTAAAAGTATAGGGTTGGTGCAGGTAAAGGCAAATTATTACAATAATTACTAAGATTGAATAGAACTTAGAAGTATACACTGCTATTTCACATAATAGTTAAAAGCTCTGAATCACAAGCCAGGCCACATAGTAGCTGTGCATTCTTGGACAAGTTAAATAAACTTTCTGTGCCTTAGTTTCCTTACTTGTAAAATAGGGACCATTATATCATCTATATCTTAGTATTGTTGCGAAGATTAAATAGGTTAATACACATAAAGCCCTTAGAAGAGTGCTTGGAATATGGTCAGAACTATGTAAGTGCCAACTGCTATCAATGACAACAATGGTAAACAAATCAGTTGGAAGACATTGAATTACTTCTCAAATCAAGGTGAAGTTCAGTTACCTATTTTGAAAGAAATACAGTTGGGGTAACTGGTTGTCCATTTTGAGAGATATATAGTTAGACACATACCGTACATCATACTCAAAGAACTAAACATAAAATTATCAGATGAAAATATAGAAAAAACATTCATAAGCATGGGGTGAAGAAATTGTATCAAAGATATAAAATAGTAAAGTCATAATGAAAATCGTCACATATTTAAATATATAAAAACTAAAAACAAAACAATGTACACAAAAAACAACATTAATAGACAACCCACAGCCTGGGAATATATTTATTATATTAATAAAGGATTAATATAAATACAAATCAATAGGAAAAAGACAAACACTCCAGTAGAAAAATTAACAATACATATGAAAAGCAATTTACAGGAAAAGAAATACAAATGTCCAATAAACTCTACAAAATGTGCAAACTCATTGGTAAATTAATGTGATGCATTTTCATCAATTTTCACATGATTAGCGAACATATAAAAGCTTGGTAATACCCAGGGTTGATAAGGATGTGGCAAAGGGGCACTTTGATACTTTGTTGGCAGGAGGGTAAGAGGACAAACATATTTTGGAGGGAAATTTTTCAGTATCTACTAAGATAAAAACTACCCATTTTTGTTGACTTAGCAATCCCATGTTTAGGAGTTTATTCTAAAGACTACCTCACATGCACATGGACCTAAAGTTTTATGTATAGGAATGATCACAGCAGGAGTGTTTATTATAGTGAAAAATGGGAAAAAGCCAAATACTCATCATCGGAAGAGCAGTTAAATAAATTATGGTAAAGTCATAATGTTGAATAACACAGAATTATTAAAAAGGATGTAGTACATGAGTTTCATACATTTTTTAAAGATTTATTTATTTATTTTTATTTATGTTGTTTTTGGCTGCGTTGGGTCTTTGTTGCTGCACGCGAGCTTTCTCTAGTTGTAGCGAGCGGGGCCTACCCTTCGTTGCAGTGCACGGGCTTCTCATTGCGGTGTCTTCTCTTGTTGCAGAGCACGGGCTCTAGGCGTGCGGGCTTCAGTAGTTGCAGCACGCGGGCTCAGTTGTTGTGGTTCGCGGGCCCTAGAGCGCAGGCTCAGTAGTTGTGGCGCACGGGCTTAGTTGCTCTGCGGCACGTGGGATTTTCCCGGACCAGGGCTTGAACCCGTGTCCCCTGCATTGGCAGGTGGATTCTTAACCACTGCACCACCAGGGGAGCCCAAATTTCATATTTTTATTATATATAAGTGGAAAGTGAAAAAAAAGTAAGTTTCAGGATAATTCCTCTTATTTTTTACACACACATGCACACACACGTGTGTGGGAAGGCATAGGAAAAATACTGAAATGAAAGTATTATACTAAACTGTTAATCATGGTTAACTCTGGGATGGGGTGAGGGAGATAGAGCCTCACATTTTTAGTCTTTATTCGTAGGTACAGTTTTAACTTTTTTAAATGAAAGCATGCTCATACACATCTCGTGTAATAAAGAACAATGAAACATAATAGAAGAATAATGACTTGAGAAGTTGAAGAAGCACCAGGATGCAGATTATTTTCTCAGTGAATGCTCTTAACTTAGCAGCTAATTCATGTAACCTTAAAACTGTTACAGAGCAAACATATGAAATATTTTAGTTCACTTAATATGGCTAACATAATCCTGAAACCAAACTTGACAAAGATAACACATAACAAAGCTACAGTTCAAGCTCATAAGCACAGATGCAAACATTTAAAGTAAAACACTAGGAAATACAGGTAACACACGACATTGAAGTAATGTTTATTCCATAAATGCAAAAGCGTTTTAAGACAATGACAGTTCTTAATGTTTTTCACAGGTTAAAAGAGACAGGACACCTGACTGTCTAGAGGTGACCTGCCCATCACTGATCCATTCGTTCATTCATTTAACAAATTTCTGTTGAGCCAGGCATTCTTTTCAGTTCTGGCATAAGACCAAACACTGATCCATACCACTAGGAACGAACATACATTGTAAAGAGAATAATAGATAACTAGACAAATGCTAAATGGTAAATAATAAAGTATGAAGAAGTATTTAGATAGGAGAAGTACTAGAAGTAGGAGAAAGAGATGGTCAAATTTTTACCTGAAATCAATAAAAATAATATTCATGTTGGAGAAAACTAGGATTATTTCCATTCAAGTTGAAAGCAGTACAGCCACTCACTCCCACTCTTAGAGCTGTATTCAACAAGTTCTAACCAATGCAATGGGATAGCTGAAAGAAATGTCATACATGTTTGAAAGAAAAATTATAATACACAATTATAATTGTACCTTTATATGATTATCTACCTAGAAAACTGAAGACAGTCAGTTAAAAAAAATTAGAAGTGTTCAGTAAGGTGGCAGGTTACAAGAAAAATATAGAAATAAATAAATATTGTAAATAATTAATATAAATAAATAAAATAAATATAGAAAAATTGTTATATACTAGTAATAATCAGTTATAATACATAATGGAAAAAGATGTCATCATAATAGCAAAGAATAATATAGCATGCTTTGGCACAAACAATGGAAAATGCACAGGACATATAAAAAGATGATAAAGCTTGGGGCTTCCCTGGTGGCGCAGTGGTTGAGAATCCGCCTGCCAATGCAGGGGACACGGGTTCGAGCCCTGGTCTGGGAAGATCCCACATGCCGCGGAGCAAGTAGGCCCATGAGCCACAATTACTGGACCTGCGCGTCTGGAGCCTGTGCTCCCCAACAAGAGAGGCCGCGACAGTGAGAGGCCCGCGCACCGCGATGAAGAGTGGCCCCCACTTGCCGCAACTAGAGAAAGCCCTCACACAGAAACGAAGACCCAACACAGCCATAAATAAATAAATAAATAAATAAATATTAAAAATGGAGATTTCTTAAAAAAAAAAAAAGATGATAAAGCTCTGAGCATAGAAAAGAAGTCTTAACCATATTTTTAGAGAGAAATAATCAGAATGATAAAGGTGTCAGTTCTCCCTACATTATTTATCTATAAACTCAATGAAATTCTAATGAAAATAGTGATGGAATTTGGGGGGGAATTTAGAAATTATTTTTCTTTAAAATTCTAATCTTTATTTTTGTCCAAGTTACACATACTCACTTTAAATATGATGAATTCTGCTATCTTATAATAGTTCTCGGCTTTACTCTTTCCAGCTTCTGATTGCCACTCCCAAAGTCAACAGTTTCCAACGCTTTGAGTAGTTTTTACTAGAAGAAGATTTTTCTGATACTTAAGTTTTGCTTATTTCTTTCAGTTTTGAAGATTATCAATCCACTTCCTACTGTGAAAAGTAAGGTTTAGTTTTCTGACCTACTCCTCAAACCCCAGCAAGACTTGCCCCACACAAATACACACGACACAAACGAGCACATGTTTCACCTTCTTCTCTTTACCCTGACAGTATTTTTGACTCTATCAGTATCTAAGGTTAAAATTAGTATGTCTATGTAAATATTATATACACAGTGTCTACAATTTCGTGTCATATACAACTTGCTTTTGGGGGGAGTTAATAATTGCTCACTTTTAAATTTGCTTTGTTTTTAATACAGTTGACAGAGAGGGGGAAGGAAGGAGGGATAGAGAGAGGAGAGAAGGAGGGAGCGAGGAAGGAAGGAAGGAAGGAAGGAAGGGAAGGAGGAAGGAGAGAAAAAGAAAACCAAAAGAATGAACCTCTAATTTCAGTCAAGCACTCAGAAAAAAATAAAATCTAAGGATTCAGTTCTTGAAAATATGCATTTGGACCATCTTTCTACTTCACACTGGACTTGGTTACTCTCCAGACTTGCTGCCCCACTTTTTCAGGACCTTCCCTTCATTGTCATCCTGGGCACGTTCCTCTTCCTTTTCCTCATGTTGGAGCTTCCATTTGCTGGGTCCCTTGTCTCTATCATGGTTTACACACTGGTTTGTGGGGAGCACTTCATCCAGTAGATTCCAGGACACTGTGACATGCAACTGGCCTAGGAGGAAATGCTACTGCCACCGCCCCACCGGACACTAGAGAGAACTGCTGTCACCTCTGCCACTCCGTCTCAAACCAACCACTGGGAAGACTCTGGGAAGTCTGCGCTGCCATCACTGCCCCCATGATGCCCATGACGTCTGTGCCTGCCAGTTCAAAACTCCACCTGGAACAGTGTTTTAAAATTAATCTGCAGCCGCATAGCACGGGGAGATCAGCTCGGTGCTTTGTGACCACCTAGAGGGGTGGGATATGGAGGGTGGGAGGGAGGGAGACACAAGAGGGAAGAGATATGGGAACATATGTATATGTATAACTGATTCACTTTGTTATACAGCAGAAACTAACACACCATTGTAAAGCAATTATACTCCAATAAAGATGTTAAAAAAATCTGTTAGAACCTTTAAATACATCTTTATAGGCCACGTTTATAAATGTTAAGAAAGGTTAATGTTAAGAAAATCTCCTGGGACTTCCCTGGTGGCACAGTGGTTAAGAATCCGCCTGCCAGTGCAGGGGACACGGGTTCGAGCCCTGGTCTGGGAAGATCCCACATGCCGTGGAGCAACTAAGCCCATACACCACTACTACTGAGCCTGTGCTCTAGAGCCCGGGAACCACAACTACTGAGCCCGTGTGCTGCAACTACTGAAGCCTGCGGGCCTAGAGCCTGTGCTCTGCAACAAGAGAAGCCACTGCAGTGAGAAGCCCACGCACCACAAGGAAGAGTAGCCCCTGCTCGCCGCAACTAGAGAAAGCACGTGCGCAGCAACGAAGACCCAACACAGCCAAAAATAAATACATTAATTAATTAATAAAAAAGAAGAGAAAATCTCCTTCATTCCTCCTACTCAGGTTGGAATAATTTGAGATAGATCAAATTCAAATGGTGGTGGTGCCCAAATGGGTTTATTCTCATCAACTTGGTGGGTAACACCAACCTCTTAGGAAAAATATAGTTTATAATTTTAAGTAAACATATACAGCAAACATTTCAACAAAATAATCCATAGCACATGGTCTAATTGCAAGGTTGTAAGTCAACATTTGGTAGAAATATTAAAAATAAGCCTTCAAATATTATAAGAAAGCTTTGTCCGTAGCAAACAGACTTATGCAGAAGCTCAGCTTTTCGGTGACAAGATATAGAATGTCCAGTTTTCATTTAAATTTCTTTGTAATAGGTATGTACATAATTGCTAAATATTATTTATTTATAAAGCTGTAAGAGCTAGCACAAGGAATAAAAAGTTTTATTTTTTCACATTGATGAAAAATTAAGATCTGCTTCTACTACTTCAGTAGTATTTTCTATCAAATGCTAAATAATATGTTTAACATAGTGGTGAAATATAGAAATTAACTTATTTTCTGCACATGCAAAGGTTTAGCTTTTTTTTTTTTAATAGAAGGATGATAACAGGAATCAGAGACCCATCAATCTGATATTTAACTTTACTTTTCCAGTTATGTTCAGTATTCTTGGTTTGTGCAGTGAATTCTCTTCCCTATGGAATAAAAATGGAAAAATTTTCTTAATTTCAGAGTAGAGACTAAATGACATATGTGCTAGCATCAGTTGTCTCTAGAGACACCACTGAGGAAGTGAGATTGGTTTTAAGGGATTGGGACACAAATGAAGAAGAAGAAAATTAAGAAATAAATTATATGATGATAACAGTTGTTTTCAAGCACTGTGCCACTTAAGTTCTACAAACTTAATCAGAGAAAAGAGTTGTAAGTACTTTCACATTCCAAGTTAGATCAACTTTGGGTTGCATATTATCCATCAGTAATGATTTAAAATCTATTCTCTGCTTCAGATTTGGAACAATATGACTTTGGAAGACATGGAAGGAAAGAGGCATAGGGTTGCAGAACAGAATTTATAAGCATTTTTCTGAGTTTCTCTTACCTAATTATATATCCATTTTTTGATCAAGAAGACAGTGGTGGCGAGAGTCATTGCAGTGGTTGAAGGGCAGCAGTTCTACACTGAGCCCTCTAATCGGGATTGCACCCAAGAGCCTCTTGTAATATAAATTCCATTCATGAGATAGTTTGAGCCTGAACTTTTAACAATTCCAGATGAGAATAGGTTGCAGAGGGAAATTTGACAAGGCTGACTGTGATTCTCCATGATGACAAGATTGATAAATGTGGGGTGGGGCTGGGAATCAGGATGATCATACCTCCCCTGCCACCCAGTGGCCAAAGAATGAGTTCTGCGTAATTGGGATGTACACTCCTAGGGTTATGATTTTCTCAGTCTATAATGTTTTTCATTTTCCCATGATCCAACAATCTTTATTTTGAACTTCCATTCTATTTGGTGGTGGGAAATTAATCCAGTCAATTCATCCTCCTCCTAAGGCTTGAGGGAGGGGAGGGTGTTAAGTTGCCTTGAGGTATCACGTGGAGAGGGTGTGGCCCAGGACATCATCTGTCTTGTGTGGCATTTGCTGTGATGTAGGAGGCCATCTGGTTCCTGGTTGTCATTACCCTTCTGTCCTGATGTCTGCATTCCTACCTCATCTCTGGTTTTGCGTGGTTCTTGCCGCTGTGTCCCTCATCATGGCTACAAGTCCCCTCCAGGTCCATCAGTCCCCTCTTGGCTAAATTTCTCAGTTTTTAGAGGTACATTTTGCATGATATTTCATGCCGCTCTGGGACTGTGGGAAACTGAGGAGTTATCTCATGCCCTGTCTGCCTGGAGGGGCTGCCATTTCAAAGTGGCTCAGGGCATAAATTAAGATGTTTCCAGCTGTAATAGGAAACTTATCTCAAACTGCCTTAAGGCAAGTTATTAGCTCACAGAAGAAGTCAAGAGGTGAGGTGAGCTTCAGAGTGTGTAGATTCAACAGTTAAAGAGTTGGGTTCGCTCTGCCCTGCCTTCTGCCTGTCATCTTCATTCTAAGGTGGGCTGCTGTTTTGGTTGTATGATAGCTGCCTGCAGAAATTAGGGCTTTCTCTTTTATATCATTGGTTTTTCATGCTTCTTTCTTAAGAATGAAGAGGAATGTTCCTAGAAGTCTCCGGCAAGCCCCTCTTTATCTTTTGTTGGCATAACCTGGCCATAGGCCTATTTCTAAACCAATATTTAGTAAGAGGAATGGGATTACCCTTAGACCAAAATCAGGCTGAACCCTGAAGCTGAGCGGGGGCTCACCATCTCCTCAGGCATTTGTCTGTGTGTGGGAGGAGTCAGGACCTGAATGAAATATGGAATTTGTTAGGAAAAGAACAAGGAGGACGGATGTTCTCTAGGCAATAATAACAGCCAAGATTTAGTTAGGAAAACAAATCACTCTAGGAATTCCAAACAGAGTGAGATTTAACCCAGGGAATTAAGCTACAAATCTGTTGAAAGGAATGAACGAGAAAAAAGGAAGGGGAGGAAATTGATGTTAGTCAATGTTCAGGAACTCCAGGAAGCTGCTGTAGCCCCTGTAGGAGACCACACCTGTCTAACCCTGAATTGCTCTGAGCCAGTGCTCTTATGCCCCTGCAGAGACAGTGCAGTTGCTAGAGGGGTGCACTGCTGCCACAGTCAAGGCCAGAAGATGTGGCTCTGCCTTTCTTCTTCCCTTTAATCTTTTTTTAAAAACAGATTTATTGAGATATAATTTATATACCATGCTATTCAACCATTTAAAGTGTATAATTCGCTGGCTTTAGTATATTCAGAGTTGTGCATCCATCACCACAGTCAATTCTGGAACATTTTCATTAGCCCCAAAAGAAACCCCTTCTCCTTAGATGTCACCCCTCAAGCCCCCATCCCCCTCCCCAACCCTAGGAAAACACTAATTGATTTTTTGTCTCTGTAGATTTGCCTATTCTGGACTTTTCGTATAAATAGAATCTTAAAATATATTGTCCTTTGTGATTGGATTCTTTTGCTTAGCATATTTCCAAGGTTCATGCATGTTGTAGCATGTGTCAGTATTTGCTTTTATTGATGAATAATATTCCATTGTATGAATATACCACATTTTATTTATCCATTCATCAGTTAATGGGCATTTGGGTTATTTCAGCTTTTTGACTATTACTGATAATGCTGATATGAACATTCATGTATAAGCTTTTGCGTGGATGTATATATGTTTGGTATATACTTAGGAGCTGAATTGCTGGGTCATATGGTAACTTTAAGTTTAACCTTTTGAAGAAATGCTAAACCGATTTCCAAAGATGCTGCACCATTTTACATCCCACCAGCAGTGTATAAGGGTTCCAATTTCTATACATCCTCACCAACACTTGTTGTTATCTTATTTTTTTATTATAACCTTCCTAGTGGGTATGAAATAGTACCCCATTGTGCTTTTGATTTACATTTCCCTGATGGCTAATGATATTGAGCATCTTTTCTTGTGATTATTCATCATTTGTATATACCTTTTTTGAGAAATGTCTGTTCGGATACTTTGCCCATTTTTTAATTGGATAATTTGTCTTTATTATTGAGTTGTAATGTTTCTTAATATATTCTAGATACAAGTTCCTTATCATATATGTGATTTACAAATATTTTCTCCCATATTGTGGGCTGTCTTTTCACCTTTTGATAATGTCCATTGGTATATGAAAGTTTTTGATTTTGATAAAGTCTAATTTATCTGTTTCTTCTTCTTTTGCTGCCTATACTTTTGGTATCATATTTAAGAATCCATTGCAAAATCAGAGACCATGAAGATTTACTCCTATGTATTCTACTAAGAATTTTACAGTTTTACTTCATGGATTTAGGTCTTAGATCCATTTTGAGCTAATTTTTATATATGATTTGAGGTAGAGGTCCAAATTGAGTCTTTTGCATGTGAGTATCCAGTTGTCCCAGCATTTCACTTTAATCTTGTGCAAGTCCTTTCCACTAGCAGGTCCTGAACTGAAACCTGCCCAACAAGGGGGATTGGGACATGTAGTTTCCAGCCTTCTAGGCCCTGTGATACAAGGGAGAGATTAGATGGGTGGGAACCAGCCTGTAGTATCCAGCCAACAACTAACACATCAACCTTCTGTGGGGATTTGCTCTCTCTTTGTTGTCTAGACCAGCAGTCCCCAACATTTTTGACACCAGGGACTGGTTTCGTGGAAGACAATTTTTCCACGGATGGGTGGGGTGGGGGAGGGGATGGTTCAGGTGGTAATGCGAGTGACGGGCCACTCACCTCCTCCTGTGCGGCCTTCTTCCTAAAAGGCTGCTGACTGGTCCCGGTCCGTGGCCCGGGGGTTGGGGACCCCCGGCTAGACAGAAAGCAGGCCACAAGTCTCCTTTTATTCAAAGATCCTAAACCTGTCTAGGGTCAGTTCATCACCCTCAGGTCTTTGGAGGGGTACAGGATATAGGACCCCAACTCCCTTTACTCTATTTCTCTCCTTTCTGTTCTTCCCTCTCCCCAGTTAAGAGGATTCTTAAATTGAGTATAAGAAAAACTCTGTCATATATCTTTCCAGATATTTCTGTTTTACATGCTTTTGTTCTCTAGTTTTATCTCTTTCCTCTCCTAGGTTGAGCCTTCAAGCCAAACTGCCTGTACTAAAAAGTAGGGTCTTGATAGAGATGGGGACAATTTTGGATCAATACTTTGAAGTTTTATCCTGCCACATATGGTCGTACTGCTGATGGGGTGAAAATAGAGGTGAGGCGGGGCAAATCCTCATAATAGTTGCTAAAAATAACAAAGTAAGGGCCATGCTAAGACAAAAGAGCAACAATAAAAATTTTCTACTGCTTTAAGAAGTATATATGGTACGAGGTATTGCCTACCTTTAAAGATATATTGCATTGCTTTTCTAAATTTTGAAACAGTTTGAAACATACTATGATGAGCTTTTTTAAAAGAATGAAAAAAATCTTAAAGATGTATGAGATTATTTTAGATAGATTATTAGACAATAGAAAGTGGCATTTTGCCTGACAGATTGGGATATGGTTTCGTGACTGTGATGCAATGCTCCAGAGACAGGGATAAGACTTTGGGGAAGGGAGAGAAATTCTCAAGGAGGAGATGAACAATTACAGATAAAGAGCTAAAACTAATGGGTAAGCAAGACACTGATACTTTTGCTAGAGATTTCCAGTTATGACCATGCAGGTATTAGGGGTAACTTAGCAATGATTTTACAACTGTATTTTATAATAAACCATAACATACCACTATAGACTGAACTGTTTAAACATCTTGGAGACTTAAATTTATTTAGCTTAAGAGCTTAGTTGAAAGGAAAAAAATAATGGAAACTAAGGTGTAGGATTGCTTTTCCTGAATTCTAAATTTAGCTTAAACATATTTCTAATCGTCTGTGCCAGGAATATTTTCCTGAAAATCATTTGAATTGTATAATCTGATCACCTTTATTAATACAGGGATGTAGATGGGCATAAACATACTCACTGTATTTTACTGTGCTGATTTTTAGCCTAGGTAATCCTGTAAATGATTAATTATATTCCATCTGATTATCAAACTACTTAACTTAAATCCAGTGTGATCATAAAAGATGAGTAAATCTTTAGTGCCAATAGAGGAGATTCTACACATGGTTACATTTAAGAAGGCAAAAGAAACTGCGCCATGTGACCAGTGCCTGAATAAGATTAAATCCCTATTACATTGGTGTCATAAACCAAAAAGGTATAGACTGTGTGAAGAGCAATACAAATTCACAGCCATCGTTTTGGGTCTGTATAACAGAAGACAAATGTTCTTGCTCCCTAAACTGATTCTCTTATGAAACTAGATGGGGAACATTACATTGCCAACTATATGAAATGTCCTTCTCCATTTTTAATTTAGGTTCAGATGACTTCACATTACATGTGGGTATAAATGGGGAACTTTTAAATGAGCAATAGAAAAGGAAAACGTTGTGTGAGAACTCAAGGGTGTGATATCAATATAGCTCCCAGGGAAAAGGGAACCCTCCTACACTGTTGGTGGGAATGTAAATTGGTGCAGCCACTATGGAAAACAGTACGGAAGTTCCTTAAAAAACTAAAAGTAGAGTTACCATATGATCCAGCAATTCCACTCCTGGGCACATATCCAGAAAAGATGAAAACTTTAATTCAAAAAGATACCTGCACCCTAATGTTCATAGGAGCGCTATTTATGATAGCCAAGATATGGAAGCAAGCTAAATGTCCATCAACAGATGAATGGATAAAGAAGATGTGGTGTATATATACAGTGGAATATCACCCAGCCATAAAAAAAAAAAATGAAATAATGCCATTTGCAGCAACATGGATAGACCTAGAGATTATCATACTAAGTGAAGTAAGTCAGACAGATAAAGACAAATATATGATTTCACTTATATATGAAATCTAAAAATATTATGCAAATGAATTTATTTACAAAACAGAAATAGACCCAAAGGTATAGAAAACAAACTTATGGTTACCAAAGGGGAAAGGGGGGGGGGAGGGATAAATTAGGAATTTGGGATTAACAGATACACACTACTAAATATAAAATAGATAAACAACAAAGATCTACTCTATGGCACAGGGAACTATATTTAATATCTTGTAATAACCTATAATGGAAAAGAATATGAAAAAGAATAGATATATATGTATGTATATAAATGAATCACTTTGCTGTATACCTGAAACATTGTAAATCAACTATACTTCAATTAAAAAATACAGCTCCCAGGGGAAATTCAAAAAGGGAACCAGTATATTCAGTGTCTCTCACATGCAGATCATACTATTTCATTTAGTCCTCTTGGCAGGCCTAAGAGGAAGGCGTTATCATCTCTAGATGTGGAAACTAGATCAGAGATATGTCAGAATCTAGTTTGTCTGATTCCAAATTGTATGCTCTTGTGGTTGTTACATTTTGACAGCACTCTTTCAGGTCCAAAGACAGAAAGAAACGCAATTCAAATTAGCTTAGGAAAAACAAGGAATTTCTTGGCTTGTGAAACTGAAAAGTGTGGACATGATCCTCCTCATTCAAAATTGTCTGCTGCAGGCATGGTTGGATCCAGGGGCCAAGTGGATCTGCGTCTCAGTTATACTTTCCTCTGTGTTGTATTCACTATCAGGCAGGCTCTCAGGAGCTCCAGCTTCAATCCCATGGAAAAAGAGATCCTTTTTCTAAGTTGGAATAAAAGTCACAGTATTAAATCTCATTACCCTAGCTTGTTCTAAGTAATCCTAACCACACACTATAAGCAATTTGAAAGAAAAGTGAATGTGCAGGGCCAGCTATTTCAGAAAATGTGAATTCTAACTCTTAAACCTTATGTATATATGTTAAAGATGTGAATATAGACTGCAGAATAACTGCACTATTTCTGAGATATTTTTGCATACGGATCATGGATATAACCTGATAACTATAGCAATTGGTGCTGATCATAAGGATTCCAGAAGTAAACAGATGGCCTTTACTTCTCTGCTGTTGGAAAGGTCTTAATCACACTATAAGGTCATACATACAGCTTCATTCGATGTTCAATATATGAAAATACATTGCATAACATGCTTTAAAAAATACATTTAAAAGAGAGATGGGCCAACATTTATCAAATACCTGCTATATACACGCAGAATGTAGGCACTTTATATTCACTTTTGTGTTACACAAATGATTCAGTAGGCACTAGCCACATGTAGCTATTCAAACTTAAAACTTAAATTAATTAAAATTAAATTACAATTTAGTTCTTTGGTCGTACTAGCTACACTTTGAGTGCTGAATAGCAATGTGACTAGTGGCTGCCATGACGAATGGCATAGACGTAAAACATTTCCATCATTGTAGAAGGTTCTATGGGACAGCTCTGGATGTCTGTCTCAACTCTTTCCTTTTTTAGAATGAAATCTATCAATCTTAAATCATGTTAAATAACACCATGAATAAATAATCAGTCCAGAATGTGGCATTTTCTCTAAGAAAACGGATCTGAGCTCTTAGAAGAGTCAGCGCCATGGGCAAATAAAGTTGGGGTAGAGGGTACTGTTCTAGATTTCAAAAGGCTTCAGAGAGATAACAACCAAATGTAATGTTTTATCCTGGTCTGAACAGAAACAGTTAATTTGTTGTTTGTTTCAATGAGGAAATTTGATAATGGACTAGATATTAAATGATAGTACGGAATAATTGTCAATTTTGTAGGTGTCATAAAGGTATTGTGGTATTTTGGGGTATGTTCCAGCTTTTTGGACATCTGTGCTAAAGCATTTAGAAGTGAAATATCTCAGTACTTTTCATTTATTTTGGAATGATATAATAAAAATAGAGGCATGAAGTGGCTATGGCACAATGTAAATGATTGTTAAAACTAGGTGGTGAGTACTATGTTTCTAATTTTGATATATTTTAAAACTTCTGAAATGAAAATATTATTGAAAAACCTATTTTTTAATTTTTTTTTTTTGCCTTTGGTGTCACACATAGGAAATGTTTTCATAGGAGTTAGAAAAATTAGTTACTGGGATTATCTTCCAGTATTAATGGGTCATTTCTTTTAATACAATTATTTTTATCTGTTTGAAATTTATTTTGGTGTAGTGTACAAGAAAAATTACTTCTATTATTTTTGGGTAGGTAGATGGTAGTGAATATTTGCTGTTTGCTTCTCTAAATTCATTCACCATTTTTTTCTAGAAAGAGCCCTGTATTTTCATTTAGGGATCTACATTCCTTTCGTTTTCTGGTCATGTATTTTGGGAAATACAGAAACAAAACATTATAAGCCTGATATTTTAAAAATTACTCTTGACTGAAAAATAACTGGAGCAGAAGCCATAGTCCTTTTTGGTAGTTTAATGGGAAATTTAAAGAATGGGAGTCAGTTGAGATGTGAGCAGATAAACCCCATGCTAGCCATTACATCCTATTCATAGATAGGAAAACAGTTTAGAGAGTATTCACATATCTGTTACTATAAAATGAAAGTTAAAGCTATATGTTTATTATATGTCTTATATTAAAAAGTGGAGTTTCTATGTCTCTTTCCTAAGAAGAATGTCTCAGTCACGGCTTAGACAAGAACATAAAAAGCACTGTAGGTGTTTCAGGCAGAGGCTTTAATACAAGAAATCAAGTGCTTACAGAACCATTACAGGGGCTGAAGGAGGAAAGGCAAAGGACTACCACTAGCTTTTAGGTGTACCACCGCAGAAAGTTACAGAACCTCTGTTGGTAGAGTTAGGAACATGCAAGAAACTTGTACTCATCTCCTGGTACTTTGTAGCTTCAGGATGGGTGGAATACCAGGGGAGATAGAAGCCATTCCAGAAACTCGCATTTAGAAGGTTCCTGCTATGCCGTCTACTGTTGCCAGAAGGCAAAGAAAAATGACGCCACCCTCCTGCTGCCTTTCAAGTATCATGCAAGTTTATCTGTAAGATGGAGCCTAAAAATGCATCCCAAAATTTGCTGGCTAGGGTATCAGAGAAATATACTTCTCAGGCCTCCAGACTCTGCAATATAAGGAAGAGATAGAAAAGTTTTTCAAGTGGGCTGGATGTCAAATAGACAAATCCAACAGAAGGAGTGAGGAGCTTTCCTATAATATTCAAATTCTTATTTTAAAAATTCAAAGGATTGTTGACTTGAAAATTTGAAGTAGCCTATGTAAGAAAATATATTTGTTAGACTATTTGATGAAGAAAACAATTTGAAGTTATAAATTATGTTTGTCCTAGAGAATTGGTTTCACCCACAAATTGGTAAGAATTAACTTCCTATGACATCATCTAATCTAGCAAGAGCTTCTCAACAGGTGGGTCAACCAGCCGTAGGGGTGGCGAAGCAGGGCTGGGTGGCCACAGAAGCCTTGCCAAGGGCTCCAATTCCTTTGCGTATCCCAGTATGCTGTATAAACATAACTGTCACTTTAGTGTATTGTGAGAAAGGCTGCAAGGCACTGTATTTTAGTAAAGCAATCCTCTGTTGTTTTAATGTGAATGATATTCCTGAATATGAAGGCTCCAAAGTGAATTAGTGTACAAGAAGTATAAGGAAAGACTCTTTCAGGGCACTTGCTCTTCACTTGTGTGAATACATCATGGCAATATAAGGCTGTAAATCTCAGGATGTAATATTAATATTCCAGAGAGTAATGTTAGGTAAATAACAAAGCGGGCTGATAAAAATTCCCTGGGTTTTCAGAAAAGTTAAAGGCTTGATTAATTAATTCTTTATCTGCATCTCCTCCTCCCTTTCTTTACTTTTATAGCAAGAGTGAGATGATTATTATAATCTGAGAGATAAGACTAAATGTACTGAGAGCAGTATTTGTGCAACTCTGTGGTTTGGGTAAATGTATTAAATGAATTAAGGAAATTCATGTTCAGAAGCCTCTGATCTTAAAATAATTTTCTACTTAGAAGAGATAATTTCCAAGTGGAAAGTAAAAATCCTCTACTGAGTTATAAAATTTTTGCTTAAAATATATTCACGATTTTTGGGAAATTACTGTGCACAAGGACTCCACCTGGTGCTTGAGATATATCAGTAAACAAAACAGACAAAGATGCCTGCCCTTGAGAAGTTTATATTTGAATACGTAAAATATAAGTGAATTATATAGGATATTAGAAGGTGAAAAGCAATATGTAAAAAAAGAAAAAGTAGAGCATTTTAAAGGGGATTGGGTGTGCTGGGGGAGCAGGGATGAGTTATGATACTTGATAGGGAGGCTCACTGAGAAGGCACAATTTGGGTTAGACATGAGGAGATGACGGAGCAAGCCACACATTCCAGGCAGAGGGAATAGCAAGGGCTCTAACGGGGAAACATGGCTGGGGTTTGAGGAAAAGAAAGGATACCAATGTGTCCAGAGTGGAGTGGGCAAGAAGACAGCAGAATATATAAAGAATTCTTACAAGTTAAAAA
This sequence comes from Balaenoptera ricei, assembly GCF_028023285.1. Taxonomy (NCBI): domain Eukaryota; kingdom Metazoa; phylum Chordata; class Mammalia; order Artiodactyla; family Balaenopteridae; genus Balaenoptera; species Balaenoptera ricei. Next base: position 106,068,487 of record NC_082641.1, read on the forward strand.
CAACCCAGTTAAAAAATGGGCAAAAGACTAGAATAGACATTTCTCCAAAGAAGGTATATGAATGACCAACAACCTGCAAAGATACTCAATATAACCAATCATTAGGGAAATGCAAATCAAAACCCCAGTGAGATATCATCTCACACCTATTAGAATGGCTACTATTAAAAAAGGGGGAAATAAGTGTCGCAGGATGTGGAGAAATTGGAACCCTTGTGCACTGTTGGCGGAGATGTAAAGTGGTGCAGCCACATGGAGAACAGTATGGCAGTTCTTAGAAAAGTTAAAAATAGGACTGCCATATGATCCAGCAATTCCACTTTTGGGTATTTATCCCCCCAGATTGAAAACAGGGTCTCTAAGTGATATTTGTAAATCCATGGTCATAGTAGCATTATTTACAAAAACAAGAAGGTGGAAGCAACCTAAGTGTCCATCCACAGATGAATGGTTAACAAAATATGGTAGATACATACAATGCAATATTATTCAGACTTAAAAAGGAAGGACATTCAGCCACATCCTGCAAGACGATAAACCTTGAAGACAATTATGCTAAGTGAAATAAGCCAGTCACAAAAAGACAAATACCACATGATTCCACCTGTGTGAGGTTCCTAGAGTAGTCACATTCATAGAGGCAGAAAGAATGCCCAAGGGCTAGGGGCAAAGAGGAATGGGGAGTTATTGTTCAATAGGTATAGAGTTTTCATTTTGCAAGATGAAGGAATTCTGGCCATGGATGGTGGCTAAAAATAGCGAGAAGCTCTCAGAAATAGTGTTAGAGTGACAGAGAGCAATTTTCCCAACCACACCGGCTGTCTACTGGGTCATTCCCAAGAGGATACAAAAACAGTAATTCCTTCCCTCAGAAAACCCTCCTTTGATCCTACATTCCTAAATAATTACTGCCTCATTTTTCTGCTGCAGTTTAGAGCAATATTTGAAAGAGTTGTCAATACTCTGTGTCAAATACCTCTTTTTCCTTTCTCTCTTCAGCTGCCTCCAAATAGACTTTCAATCCATTACTCCACTGTAGAAAGAAACTCCAGACATAGCATCTGTAAAATCAACCAACCTAGAAGCACTGACTGTGTAGTACATGCACAATAGAATTGATCTGATACAGGAGGGTGTTACGTTGTTTCATTAAATCGAATTACATTTTCCCCCTCAATTAGTCAAAACGGAATGATCTGGTCAATTTGCTTGCCTTCGCTATTTCTACTATTTTCAGAATAAAAATGGGAATAACTTACTAGTGTTTACTTTTAATTTTATAATGCATGTTTGGGCAAGAGAGATTTTATGTAATTATTAAACCATATTAAAATAATATGCACATTTTCTTTCACAAATACTTGACTGAATTATTGTAGCCACTGTGAACAAATGATTGTTCATTTTAACATGAAAATATATAAACATTTTCATAAATCTCCTTTTTTGTTAAGCATGAGAAATTTACTTCATGAACTAGGAAGGGAGTTGATGTAAATCTTAGCATAGTGTACTTATTTAAACTTTTAATGGTTCCAACTAATTCTGCATGATGATTTGGATGTGCCTACCCTGGGTCAATACCTCCATTCATTGGAGGCCAAACTCCACATGTGATGCAAGAAGAGAGACTTTCCTACTGATGATGGTTGTTTTACACTAAGTGATTACTCAAGAAGGTCCAATTTTTGCCTAGCTTTTATTTACTTGTCTGGGTTCCATGATAACCTTTCTTTACTGGTCTTCATCAAGCTATGTGCTCATTATCTGTTAACTGTATTTCTCCCTAAGATGGACATCTTCTTCTATATATCTGTCATCTCAGCCACATCCCCTTCTGTTTTTGAGAACTGTTCCCCTTATGAGCAGGGCTACTGCATAAAGTTGTGTAGTCTGTGCTCTACACAAAGACTCCCAGCAGAGAGGGCAAGAAAGGCTAAAATCCAGGCATGCTCTGTCCCCTAAGCCCTGACAGTGGCCTGTAAGCACTGGCGAAAGAAAAGACTCTTTCTAACTTTGTCAATTAGAGGCATGCATTTTCCTCATTTGCACAAAGCACTGTAGAGACTAATAATAATCCTGCTTATGAGACTTGATCAGAGGAAGAGCCTTTCTTTTGGGACAGAAGCACAAAGGACAAATATTTGCTTTTTTAAAAAAAATGTTTTCTTTTTTTTGTTTGTTTGAATATTTGAATTTTATTTTATTTATTTTTTTATACAGCAGGTTCTTATTAGTTATCCATTTTATACATATTAGCATATATATGTCAATCCCAATCTCCCAATTCATCCCACTACCACCACCCCACCCCCCGCTACTTTCCCTGCTTGGTGTCCATAGGTTTGTTCTCTACATCTGTGTCTCTATTTCTGCCCTGCAAACTGGTCCATCTACCATTTTTCTACGTTCCACATATATGTGTTAATATATAATATTTGTTTTTCTCTTTCTGACTTACTTCACTTTGTATGACAGTCTCTAGATCCATCCACGTCTCTCCAAATGACCCAATTTCGTTCCTTTTTATGGCTGAGCAATATTCCATTGTATATATCTACCACATCTTCTTTATCCATTCGTCTGTCGATGAGCATTTAGGTTGCTTCCGTGACCTGGCTACTGTAAATAGTGCTGCAATGAACATTGGGGTGCATGTGTCTTTCTGAATTATGGTTTTCTCAGGGTATATGCTCAGTAGTGGGATTGCTGGGTCATATGGTAGTTCTATTTTTAGCTTTTTAAGGAAATAGCATACTGTTCTCCCTAGCAGCTGTATCAAATTACATTCCCACCCACAGTGCAAGAGGGTTCCCTTTTCTCCACACCCTCACCAGCATTTGTTGTTTGTAGATTCTTTGATGATGCCCATTCTAACTGGTGTGTGGTGATACCTCATTGTAGTTTTGATTTGCATTTCTCTAATAATTAGTGATGTTGAGCAGCTTTTCATGTGCTTCTCGGCCATCTGTATGTCTTCTTTGGAAATATGTCTATTTAGGTCTTCTGCCCATTTTTGGATTGGGTTGTTTGTTTTTTTAATATAGAGCTGCATGAACTGTTTATATATTTTGGAGATTAATCCTTTGTCCATTGATTTGTTTGCAAATATTTTCTCCCATTCTGAGGGTTGTCTTTTTGTCTTGTTTGTAGTTTCCTTTGCTGTGCAAAAGCTTTAAAGTTTCATTAGGTCCCATTTGTTTATTTTTGTTTTTATTTCCATTTCTCTAGGAGGTAGATCAAAAAAGATCTTGCTGTGATTTATGTCAAAGAGTGTTCTTCCTATGTTTTCCTCTAAGAGTTTTATAGTGTCCAGTCTTACATTTAGGTCTCGAATCCATTTTGAGTTTATTTTTGTGTATGGTGTTAGGGAGTGTTCTAATTTCATTCTTTTACATGTGGCCATCCAGTTTTCCCAGCACCACTTATTGAAGATGCTGTCTTTTCTCCATTGTATACCCTTGCCTCCTTTGTCATAGATTAGTTGACCATAGGTGCCTGGGTTTATCTCTGAGCTTTTTATCCTGTTCCATTGATCTATATTTCTGTTTTTGTGCCAGTACCATATTGTCTTGATTACTGTAGCTTTGTAGTATAGTTTGAAGTCAGGGAGTCTGATTCCTCCAGCTACGTTTTTTGCCCTCAAGACTGCTTTGGCTATTTGGGGTCTTTTGTGTCTCCATACAAATTTTAAGATTTTTTTGTTCTAGTTCTGTAAAAAATGCCAGTGGTAGTTTGCTAGGGATTGCATTGAATCTGTGGATTGCATTGAATCTGTAGATTGCTTTGGGTAGTATAGTCATTTTCACAATATTGATTCTTCCAATCCAAGAACATGGTATATCTCTCCATCTGTTTGTGTCATCTTCTATTTCTTTCATCAGTGTCTTGTAGTTTTCTGAGTACAGGTCTTTTACCTCCTTAGGTAGGTTTATTCCTAGGTATTTTTTTTTCTTTTTTTTTTTTTTCCTAGGTATTTTATTCTTTTTGTTGCAATGGTGAATGGGATTGTTTCCTTAATTTCTCTTTGTGATCTTTCATTGTTAGTGTATAGGAATGCAAGAGATTTCTGTGCATTAATTTTGTATCCTGCAACTTGAGCAAATTCATTGATTAGCTCTAGTAGTTTTCTGGTGGCATCTTTAGGATTCTCTATGTATAGTATCATGTCATCTGCAAACAGTGACAGTTTTACTTCTTCTTTTCCAATTTGTATTCCTTTTATATCTTTTTCTTCTCTGATTGCTGTGGCTAGGACTTCCAAAACTATGTTGAATAATAGTGGTGAGAGTGGACATTCTTGTCTTGTTCCTGATCTTAGAGTGAATGCTTTCAGTTTTTCACCATTGAGAATGATGTTTGCTGTGGGTTTGTCATATATGGCCTTTATTAGGTTGTGGTAGTTTCCCTCTATGCCCACTTTCTGGAGAGTTTTTATCCTAAATGGGTGTTGAATTTTGTCAAAAGCTTTTTTCTGCATCTATTGAGGTGATCATATGGTTTTTATTCTTCAATTTGTTAATATGGTATATCACATTGATTGATTTGTGTATATTGAAGAATCCTTGCATCCCTGGGATAAATCCCACTTGATCATGGTGTATGATCCTTTTTATGTGTTGTTGGATTCTGTTTGCAAGTATGTTGTTGAAGATTTTTGCATCTATATTCATCAGTGATATTGGTCTGTAATTTTCTTTTTTTGTAGTATCTTTGTCTGGTTTTAGTATCAGGGTGATGGTGGCTTCATAGAATGAGTTTGGGAGTGTTCCTTCCTCTGAAATTTTTAGAAGAGTTTGAGAAGGATGGATGTTAGCTCTTCTCTACTTGTTTGATAGAAATCACCTGTGAAGCCATCTGGTCCTGGACTTTTGTTTGTTGAAAGATTTGTAATCACAGTTTCAATTTCAGTGCTTGTGATTGGTCTGTTCATATTTTCTATTTCTTCCTGGTTCAGTCTTGGAAGGTTATACCTTTCTAAGAATTTATCCATTTCTTCCAGGTTGTCCATTTTATTGGCGTAGAGTTGTCTGTAGTAGTCTCTTATGATGCTTTGTATTTCTGTGGTGTCTGTTGTAACTTCTCCTTTTTCATTTCTAATTTTATTGATATGAATCCTCTCCCTCTTTTTCTTGATGAGTCTGGCTAAAGGTTTATCAATTTTGTTTATCTTCTCAAAGAACCAGCTTTTAGTTTTATTGATCTTTGCTATTGTTTTCTTTGTTTCTATTTCATTTATTTCTGCTCTGATCTTTATGATTTCTTTCCTTCTACTAACTTTGGGTTTTGTTTGTTCTTCTTTCTCTAGTTCCTTTAGGTGTAAAGTTAGATTGTTTATTTGAGATTTTTCTTGTTTCTGAGGTAGGCTTGTATTGCTGTAAACTTCCCTCTTAGAACTGCTTTTGCTGTATCCCATAGGTTTTGGATCATCGTGTTTTCATTGTCATTTGTCTCTAGGTATTTTTTGATTTCCTCTTTGATTTCTTCAGTGATCTCTTGGTTATTTAGTAATGTGTTGTTTAGCCTCCATGTGTTTTTGTTTTTTACGTTTTTTTCCCTGTAATTGCTTTCTAATCTCATAGGGTTGTGGTCAGCAAAGATGCTTGATATGATTTCAATTTTATTAAATTTACTGAGGCTTGATTTCTGACCCAAGATGTGATCAATCCTGGAGAATGTTCCGTGTGCACTTGAGAAGAAAGTGTAACCTGCTGTTTTTGGATGGAACGTCCTATAAATATCAGTTAAATCTATCTGGTCTATTGTGTCATTTAAAGCTTGTGTTTCCTTATTAGTTTTCTGTGTGGATGATCTGTCCATTGGTGTAAGTGAGGTGTTAAACTCCGCCACTATTATTGTGTTACTGTCTATTTCCTCTTTTATAGCTGTTAACATTCGCCTTATGTATTGAGGTGCTCCTGTGTTGGATGCATATATATTTATATTTGTTATATGTTCTTCTTGGATTGATCCCTTGATCATTAGGTAGTGTCCTTACTTGTCTCTTGTAGCATTCTTTATTTTAAAGTCTATTTTATGTGATATGAGAATCGCTACTCCAGCTTTCTTTTGATTTCCATTTGCATGGAATATCTTTTTCCATCCCCTCACTTTCAGTCTGTATGTGTCCCTAGGTCTGAAGTGGGTCTCTTGTAGACAGCATATATATGGGTCTTGTTTTTGTATCCATTCAACAAGCTTGTGTCTTTTGGTTGGGGCATCTAATCCATTCACAATTAAGGTAATTATCGATATGTATGTTCCTATTACAATTTTCTTAGTTGTTATGGGTTTGTTTTTGTAGGTCCTTTTCTTCTCTTGTGTTTCCCACTTAGAGAAGTTCCTTTAGCATTTGTTGTAGAGCTGGTTTGGTGGTGCTGAATTCTCTTAGCTTTTGCTTGTCTGTAAAACTTTTGATTTCTCTGTCGAATCTGAACGAGATCCTTGCTGGGTAGAGTAATCTTTGTTGTAGGTTCTTCCCTATCATCACTTTAAATATATTGTGACACTCCCTTGTGGCTTGTAGAGTTTCTGCTGAGAAATCAGCTGTTAACCTTATGGGAGTTCCCTTGTATGTTATTTGTCGTTTTCCCCTTGTTGCTTTCAATAATTTTTCTTTGTCTTTAATGTCTGTCAATTTGATTACTATGTGTCTTGGCATGTTTCTCCTCGAGTTTATCCTGCCTAGGACTCTCTGCGCTTCATGGACTTGGGTAGCTCTTCTCCTTCTGGGACGCCTATAATGTGAATATTGTTGTGTTTAATGTTGTCCCAGAGGTCTCTTAGGCTGTCTTCATTTCTTTTCATTATTTTTCTTTTTTTTTCTTTTTTTTTTTAACATCTTTATTGGAGTATAATTGCTTTACAATGGTGTGTTCGTTTTCTGCTTTATAACAAAGTGAATCAGTCATATATATACATATGTCCCCATATCTCTTCCCTCTTGCATCTCCCTCCCTCCCACCCTCCCTATCCCACCCCTCTAGGTGGTCACAAAGCACTGAGCTGATCTCCCTGTGGTATGGGGCTGCTTCCCACTAGCTATCTATTTTACGTTTGGTAGTGTATATATGTCCATGCCATGCTCTCACTTTGTCCCAGCTTACCATTCCCCCTCCCCATATCCTCAAGTCCATTCTCTAGTAGGTCTGCATCTTTATTCTCGTCTTGCCTCTAGGTTCTTCATGACAATTTTTTTTTTTTTTTAGATTCCATATGTATGTGTTAGCATACGGTATTTGTTTTTCTCTTTCTGACTTACTTCACTCTGTATGACAGACTCTAGGTCCATCCACCTCACTACAAATAACAAAATTTCGTTTGTTTTATGGCTGAGTAATATTCCATTGTATATATGTGTCACATCTTCTTTATCCATTCATCTGTCGATGGACACTTAGGTTGCTTCCATGTCCTGGCTATTGTAAATAGATCTGCAATGAACATTTTGGTACATGACTCTTTTTGAATTATGGTTTTCTCAAGGTATATGCCCAGTAGTGGGATTGCTGGGTCGTATGGTAGTTCTATTTTTAGTTTTTTAAGGAACCTCCATACTGTTCTCCATAGTGGCTGTATCAATTTACATTCCCACCAAGAGTGCAAGAGGGTTCCCTTTTCTCCACCCCCTCTCCAGCATTTATTATTTGTAGATTTTTTGTTGATGGCCATTCTGACCAGTGTGAGATGATATCTCATTGTAGTTTTGATTTGCATTTCTCTAATGATTAATGATGTTGAGCATTCTTTCATGTGTTTGTTGGCCATCTGTATATCTTCTTCAGAGAAATGTCTATTTAGGTCTTCTGCCCATTTTTGGATTGGGTTGTTTGTTTTTTTTTTTTTGATATTGAGCTGCATGAGCTGCTTGTAAATTTTGGAGATTAATCCTTTGTCAGTTGCTTCATTTGCAAATATTTTCTCCCATTCTGAGGGTTGTCTTTTCGTCCTGTTTATGGTTTCCTTTGCTGTGCAAAAGCTTTTAAGTTTCATTAGGTCTCATTTGTTTATTTTTGGTTTTATTTCCATTTCTCTAGGAGGTGGGTCAAAAAGGATTTTGCTGTGATTTATGTCATAGAGTGTGCTGCCTATGTTTTGCTCTAACAGTTTTATAGTGTCTGACCTTACACTTAGGTCTTTAATCCATTTTGAGTTTATTTTTGTGTATGGTGTTAGGGAGTGTTCTAATTTCATTCTTTTACATGTAGCTGTCCAGTTTTCCCAGCACCACTTATTGAAGAGGCTGTCTTTTCCCCATTGTATATTCTTGCCTCCTTTATCAAAGATAAGGTGACCATATGTGCATGGGTTTATCTCTGGGCTTGCTATCCTGTTCCATTGATCTATGTTTCTGTTTTTGTGCCAGTACCATACTGTCTTGATTACTGTAGCTTTGTAGTATAGTCTGAACTCAGGGACCCTGATCCCTCCAGGTCCGTTTTTCTTTCCCAAGATTGCTTTGGCTATTCGGGGTCTTTTGTGTTTCCATACAAATTGTGATTTTTTTTGTTCTAACGCTGTGAAAAATGCCTGTGGTAGTTTGATAGGGATTGCATTGAATCTGTAGATTGCTTTGGGTAGTAGAGTCATTTTCCCAATGTTGATTCTTCCAATCCAAGAACATGGTATATCTCTCCATCTATTTGTATCGTCTTTAATTTCTTTCATCAGTGTCATAATTTTCTGCATACAGGTCTTTTGTCTCCTTATGTAGGTTTATTCTGAGATATTTTATTCTTTTTGTTGCAATGGTAAATGGGAGTGTTTTCTTAATTTCACTTTCATATTTTTGGTCGTTAGTGCATAGGAATGCAAGAGATTTCTATGCATTAATTTTGTATCCTGCTACTTTACCAAATTCATTGATTAGCTCTAGTAGTTTTCTGGTAGCATCTTTAGGATTCTCTATGTATAGTATCATGTCATCTGCAAACAGTGACAGCTTTACTTCTTCTTTTCTGATTTGGATTCCTTTTATTTCTTTTTCTTCTCTGATTGCTGTGGCTAAAACTTCCAAAACTATTTTGAATAATAGTGGTGAGAGTGGACAATCTTGTCTTGTTCCTGATCTTAGTGGAAATGGTTTCAGTTTTTCACCATTGAGGACGATGTTGGCTCTGGGTTTGTCATATATGGCCTTTATTATGTTGAGGAAAGTTCCCTCTGTGCCTACTTTCTGAAGGGCTTTTATCATAAATGGGTGTTGAATTTTGTCGAAAGCTTTCTCTGCATCTATTGAGAAGGTCATATGGTTTTTCTCCTTCAATTTCTTAATATGGTGTATCACATTGATTGATTTGCGTATATTGAAGAATCCTTGCATTCCTGGGATAAACCCCACTTGATCATGGTGTATGATCCTTTTAATGTGCTGTTGGATTCTGTTTGCTAGTATTTTGTTGAGGATTTTTGCATCTATGTTCATCAGTGATATTGGCCTGTAGTTTTCTTTCTTTGTGACACCTTTGTCTGGTTTTGGTGTCAGGGTGATGGTGGTCTTGTAGAATGAGTTTGGGAGTGTTCCTCCCTCTGCTATATTTTGGAAGAGTTTGAGAAGGATAGGTATTAGCTCATCTCTAAATGTTTGATAGAATTCGCCTGTGAAGCCATCTGGTTCTGGACTTTTGTTTGTTGGAAGATTTTTAATCACAGTTTCAATTTCAGTGCTTGTGATTGGTCTGTTTATATTTTCTATTTCTTCCTGGTTCAGTCTCAGAAGGTTGTGCATTTCTAAGAATTTGTCCATTTCTTCCAGGTTGTCCATTTTATTGGCATATGGTTGCTTGTAGTAATCTCTCATGATCCTTTGTATTTCTGCAGTGTCAGTTGTTACTTCTCCTTTTTCATTTCTAATTCTATTGATTTGAGTCTTCTCCCTTTTTCTCTTGATGAGTCTGGCTAATGGTTTATCAATTTTGTTTATCTTCTCAAAGAATCAGCTTATAGTTTTATTGATCTTTGCTATCGTTTCCTTCATTTCTTTTTCATTTATTTCTGATCTGATCTTTATGTTTTTTTTCCTTCTGCTAACTTTGGGGTAGTTTTGTTCTTCTTTCTCTAATTGCTTTAGGTGTAAGGTTAGGTTTTTTATTTGAGATGTTTCTTGTTTCTTAAGGTACGATTGTATTGCTATAAACTTCCCTCTTAGAACTGCTTTTTCTGCATTCCATAGGTTTTGGATTGTCGTGTTTTCATTGTCATTTGTTTCTAGGTATTATTTGATTTCCTCTTTCATTTCTTCAGTGATCTCTTGGTTATTAAGTAGTGTGTTGTTTAGCCTCCACGTGTTTGTATTTTTACAGATTTTTTCCTGTAATTGATATCTAGACTTATAACATTGTGGTCGGAAAAGATATTTGATAGGATTTCAATTTTCTTAAATTTACCAAGGCTTGATTTGTGACCCAAGATATGATCTATCCTGGAGAATGTTCCATGAGCACTTGAGAAGAATGTGTATTCTGTTTTTGGATGGAATGTCCTATAAATATCAATGAACTCCATCTTGTTTAATGTATCATTTAAAGCTTGTGTTTCCTTATTTATTTTCATTTTGGATGACCTGTCCATTGGTGAAAGTGGGGTGTTAAAGTCCCCTACTATGATTGTGTTCCTGTCAATTTCCCCTTTTATGGCTGTTAACATTTGCCTTATGTATTGAGGTACTCCTATGTTGGGTGCATAAATATTTACAATTGTTATATCTTCTTCTTGGATTGATCCCTTGATCATTATGTAGTGTCCTTTGTCTCTTGTGATAGTCTTGCTTTTAAAGTCTATTTTGTCTGATATGAGAATTGCTACTCCATCATTCTTTTGATTTCCATTTGCATGGAATATCTTTTTCCATCCCCTCAGTTACAGTCTGTATGTGTCCCTAGGTCTGAAGTGGGTCTCTTGTAGACAGCATATATATGTTTCTTGTTTTTGTATCCATTCAGCCAATCTATGTCTTTTGGTTGGAGCATTTAATCCATTTACATTTAAGGTAATTATCCATATGTATGTTCCTGTTACCATTTTCTTAATTGTTTTGGATTTGTTATTGTAGGTCTTTTCCTTCTCTTGTGTTTCCTGCCTAAGGAAATTCCTTTAGCATTTGTTGTAAAGCTGATTTGGTGGTGCTGAATTCTCTTAGCTTTTGCTTGTCTGTAAAGGTTTTAATTTCTCTGTCAAATCTGAATGAGTTCCTTGCTGGGTAGAGTAATCTTGGTTGTAGGTTTTTCTCCTTCATGACTTTAAATATGTCCTGCCACTCCCTTCTGTCTTGCAGAGTTTCTGCTGAACGATCAGCTGTTAACCTTATGAGGATTCCCTTGTGTGTCATTTGTTGTTTTCCCCTTGCTGCTTTTAATATTTTTTCTTTGTATTTAATTTTTGATAGTTTGATTAATATGTGTCTTGGCGTGTTTCTCCTTGGATTTATCCTGTATGGGACTCTCTGTGCTTCATGGACTTGATTAACTATTTCCTTTCCCATATTAGGGAAGTTTTCAAGTATAATCTCTTCAAATATTTTCTCAGTCCCTTTTTTTTTCTCTCCTTCTTCTGGAACCCCTATAATTCGAATGTTGCTGCATTTAATGTTGTCCCAGATGTCTCTGAGACTGTCCTCAATTCTTTTCATTCTTTTTTCTTTATTCTGCTCTGCAGTAGTTATTTCCACTATGTTATCTTCCAGGTCACTTATCCGTTTTTCTGCCTCAGTTATTCTGCTATTGATCCCTTCTAGAAAACTTTTAGTTTCATTTATTGTATTGTTCATCACTGTTTGTTTGCTCTTTAGTTCTTCTAGGTCCTTGTTAGACGTTTCTTGTGTTTTCTCCTTTCTATTTTCAAGATTTTGGATCATCTTTACTATCATTATTCTGAATTCTTTTTCAGGTAGACTGCCTATTTCCTCTTCATTTGTTAGGTCTGGTGGGTTTTTGCCTTGCTCCTTCATCTGCTGTGTGTTTCTCTGTCTTCTCATTTTGCTTACCTTACTGTGTTTGGTGTCTCCTTTTCACAGGCTGCAGGTTCGCACTTCCGATTGTTTTTAGTGTCTGCCCCCAGTGGCTAAGGTTGGTTCAGTGGGTTGTGTAGGCTTCCTGGTGGAGGGGACTAGTGCCTGTGTTCTGGTGTATGAGGCTGGATCTTGTCTTTCTGGTGGGCAGGTCCACGTCTGGTGGTGTGTTTTGGGGTGTCTGTGGCCTTATTATGATTTTAGGCAGCCTCTCTGCTAATGGATGGTGTTGTGTTCCTGTCTTGCTAGTTGTTTGGCATAGGGTGTCCAGCACTATAGCTTGCTGGTCGTTGAGTGGAGCTGGGTCGTGGCGTTGAGATGGAGATCTCTGGAAGATTTTTGCTGTTTGATATTACGTGGAGCTGGGAGGTCTCTTGTGGACCAGTGTCCTGAAGTTGGCTCTCCCACCTCAGAGGCACAGCCTTGAGTCCTGGCTGGAGCACCAAGAGCCTGTCATCCACACAGCTCAGAATAAAAGGGAGAGAAAAAAAAGAAAGAAAGAAAGAAGATAAAATAAAATTTAAAAAAGTTATTAAAATAAAAAATAATTATTAAGAAAAAAATTTTTTTAAGTAATTAAAAAGAAAAAAACAAAGGACAGACAGAACCCTAGGACAAATGGTAAAAGCAAAGCTATACAGACAAAATCACACACAGAAGCGTACACATACACACTCACAAAAAGAGAATAAGGGAAAAATATTTATATATCATTGCTCCCAAAGTCCACCTCCTCTATTTGGGATGATTCCTTGTCTATTCAGGTAGTCCACCGATGCAGGGTACATCAAGTTGATTGTGGAGATTTAATCCGCTGCTCCTGAGACTGCTGGGAGAAATTTCCCTTTCTTTTCTTTGTTCGCACAGCTCCTGGGGTTCAGCTTTGGATTTGGCCCCGCCTCTGCATGTAGGTGGCCTGAGGACGTCTATTCTTCACTCAGATAGGACGGGGTTAAAGTAGCAGCTGATTTGGGGGCTCTGCCTCACTCAGGCCAGGGGGAGGGAGGGGTAAGGATGCGGGGCGAGCCTGCAACGGCAGAGGCCGGCATGACGTTGCAACAGCCTGAGGCACGCCGTGTGTTCTCCCGGGGAAGTTGTCCCTGGATCACGGGACCCTGGCAGTGGCGGGCTGCACAGGCTCCTGGTAGGGGAGGTGTGGAGAGTGACCTGTGCTAGCACACAGGCTTCTTGGTGGCTGCAACAGCAGCAGCCTTAGCGCCCCATGCCCGTCTCTGGGCTCCGCGCTGATAGCTGCGGCTCGCGCCTGTCTCTGGAGCTCCTTTAAGCGGTGCTCTTAATCCCCTCTCCTCACACACCAGGAAACAAAGAGGCAAGAAAAAGTCTCTTTCCTCTTCAGCAGCCCCAGACTTTTTCCCGGACTCTGTCCCGGCTAGCTGTGGCGCTCTAGCCCCTTCAGGCTGTGTTCACACAGCTAACCCCAGTCCTCTCCCTGGGATCCGACCAAAGCTGGAGCCTCAGCTCCCAGCCCGCCCCGGCGGGTGATCAGACAAGCCTCTCGGGCTGGTGAGTGCTGGTCGGCACCGATCCTCTGTGCGGGAATCCCTCCACTTTGCCCTCCGCACCCCTGTTGCTGCGCTCTCCTCCGTGGCTTCAAAGCTTCCCCCCTCCGCCACCTGCAGTCTCCGCCTGCGAAGGGGCTTCCTAGTGTGTGGAAACCTTTCCTCCTTCACAGCTCCCTCCCACTGGTGCAGGTCCCATCCCTATTCTTTTGTCTCTGTGTTTTCTTTTTTCTTTTGCCCTACCCAGGTACGTGGGGAGTTTCTTGCCTTTTGGGAGGTCTGAGGTCTTCTGCCAGCATTCAGTAGGTGTTCTGTAGGAGCTGTTTCACATGTAGATGTATTTCTGATGTATTTGTGGGGAGGAAGATGATCTCTGCATCTTACTGTTCCACCATCTTGAAGCTCCTCCGACTCATTCTTTTTTCTTTATTCTGTTCCGTGGCAGTGAATTCCACCATTCTGTCTTACTGGTCACTTATTCTTTCTTCTGCCTCAGTTATTCTGCTATTGATTCCTTCTAGTATAGTTTTCATTTCAGTTATTGTATTGTTCATCTCTGTTTGTTTGTTCTTTAGTTCTTCTAGGTCTTTGTTAAACATTTCTTGCATCTTCTCGATCTTGGCCTCCATTCTTTTTCTGAGGTCCTGGAGCATCTTCACTATCATTATTCTGAATTCTTTTTCTGGAAGGTTGCCTATCTCCACTTCATTTAGTTGTTTTTCCAGGGTTTTATCTTGTTCCTTCATCTGGTACATAGCCCTCTGCCTTTTCGTCTTGTCTGTCTTTCTGTGAATGTGGTTTTTGTTCCACAGGCTGCAGGATTGTAGTTCCTCTTGCTTCTCAGAGCTCAGTAAAACTTTATTCTGCTCGTCTGCTGATGGGTGGGGCTGGTTTCTCTCCCTGTTGGTTGTTTGGCCTGAGGCGACCCAACACTGGAGCCTACCTGGCTCTTTGATGGGGCTAATGGTGGACTCTGGGAGAGTTCACGCCAAGGAGTACATCCCAGTACTTCTGCTGCCAGTGTCCTTGTCCCCACAGTAAGCCACAGCCACACCCCACCTCTGCAGGAGACCCTCCAACACCAGCAGGTAGATCTGGTTCAGTCTTCTATGGGGTCACTACTCCTTCCCCTGGGTCCTGATGCACACACTACTTTGTGTGTGCCCTCCAAGAGTGTAGTCTCTCTTTTCCCAGTCCTGTCAAAGTCCTGCAATCAAATCCTGCTAGGCTGCAAAGTCTGATTCTCTAGGAATTCCTCCTCCCGTTGCCAGACCCCCAGGTTGGGAAGCCTGATGTGGGGCTCAGAACCTTCACTCCAGTGGGTGGACTTCTGTGGTATAAGTGTTCTCCAGTTTGTGAGTCAGCCACCCAGCAGTTATGGGATTTTATTTTATTGTGATTGTGCCCCTCCTACCATCTCATTGTGGCTTCTCCTTTGTCTTTGGATGTGGGGTATCTTTTTTGGTGAGTTCCTGTCGATGATTGTTCAGCAGTTAGTTGTGATTCCAGTACTCTCACAAAAGGGAGTGAGCGCACATCCTTCTACTCTGCCCCCTTGAACCAATCCTCCAAATATTTGCTTCTTTAGACTCCTTTTCCACTGGGTCTTGGCTCAGCCAATTGGATGTATTTGCCCTGGGCTTTGATTTGAGAACTGAGACAAAGGAGAATTCTTGTGGCAGCTCAGGGGAGGCAGCAACATCCCATTCCTAGAGGGAGTGGTTGCCCCAGTCAGGATCCAGGGTAGGTGGTTTTGTTGGTGAGACGTCTACCATCCCATATCCACTGGTGGGGCAGGGCTTCCCCAGAACAATTCCAAGGAGTGATTTTAGCTTTTAGTACAGAACCTCACCATCGCTGTGTGCTTTCCCAAGCCAGTCCTCTGGACTTCCTGGCATCTCACCAAGCACCCAGTAGCTTCTCAATAAATTCCTTTTCTGCTTAAACTACTCAAAGTCAGTTTCTTTTGCTATGTAACCAGTTTATTGGAGAGTCTGAACTCAGTGGGATCCTAACATGAAGCCCCTTTATTTTATTTCTCCAATAGTGTTTTCAGGTGTGCTTTGATGGAGACTTGTTTTCTGTCCCTTCACAACATCTCGGGTAGCTCCTGTAGCATTCCAGAGACTCTCAGCTTTTGAAACATCAAGGACAGTATAATCCACTGTACAGCTTGACTCTCACATCCAATTTGACACTCTTCCCCTCCCCCCCAAGCCCAGGTTTGACCAGTGGTGCGAATGGTCCCACCCTGGGGTATTTGATGTGCTTTGCTTCTCTCTCCCTCCTCTACTTCCTTCTCTTTCTTCATCTTTTGGGTCCATCTTTTCCATCTCTTTCAGAGTGTTGGGTTCTGGAGGCAGAACTGAGGAAGGGATTGATGTCTCCTGCTGAGCTGCTGTGGTCCACATAGGATGGTCAGTGCCCCCTGCAGAGGAGACATCTGGATCCTGCTGAAGTGCAGTGCATGTGTGAGCTATTCAGGAGGGCCTGCAGGGTCCTCGGCTGCACAGGCCTCTGACATGGATGATTCTTCACAACCTGAGTTCTGCACCCTGCCCTTTCAGCTCCTGCTCCTTGGCCACATACCCCCACTAGCAGGCAACCTTCTTAGGCTAGATTGTGACAAAATTGCTTAAGCCCAGATACCCTCCAGTGGTGTCCATTTGGCCTTAAGGAAACCCAGGTGTTCTTCTTTTTTTTTTTTAATGAAAAAAAATTTTTTCCCAGGCATTCTTGTGTCACCAAGCAGTGGGAATAGAAGCTACACACTGTTGTCTCTTGACAGTTCCTTTCCTCCTCTTCTAATGTGTGAGAAGATATTCCTGTTCTACATAAGCAGAAGTCTGCCTAGGGGTGGCAATGCCAGATTCCATCTCTGGTCAGCTCTCCTCATTTTGTGATTGTTTTCCTTGTCTTCCCCTACATCTTAAGTTAACTTGCCATAGGAGGGAAGACATATTCCCCTTCCCTCTAATATGGGAAGGAGAAAAGTCACCAGTTGGGTGACAGCTTCCATACAGCAGGAATTCTGCCAACTCTTCTGGAATTCTTTAGTTTTTTCCTAGGGGGGTAAAGGGATAGAGATTGTGTGTGTGTGGTGGGGATGTGTGTAGCAGTACTTGATGGTGCTATCAGAGCTTGTTTTGTTTACTTCTTATTAAGTTCTGCAAGGGTTGTGTGTGCATGCATTCTTTAAAATGTGGGCCAATTAGCATCTATGCTCTTTGGCTGTGAGACTATAGCCACAATTCCCAAATAATTGGAAAACCCCATTCACCATCCTGTTATACTTGCAATAACAAGTATAATAAGGGCCCTTACTGATTCACAGTGTTCTGTCATGTATAGTTTATTGGTGGTTTAGCATCTATTTCCTCTTCCCAGTGGCACTCCAATTTACTTTTGGGACATTTCCTCTCCCCACTTTTCTGTGCTCTTAGAGGGATGGTGTATCAGGCACCTGCTCCCCTATAGAAGTTTGAAGGGACAAATACTTCATGTTGCCACAGGTCTGGCAAGAGGGAATGCAAAACCCAAGTTCAGCCAATGGATGTTCTCTCCTGTGACTTTGATCTTGAGAACATGTTGTGAGGACTAAGGAAAGAAATTGTTCAAGTTCATTAATCTCAATGGAGACAGCACGACCAGGCTGTTTCCACTCTGAATCTTTGGTACCCTCTAGAGGAGTTCCTTCTTATATTCAACTTTAGTACCACAGCTTCCCACCTCTTTTGGAGTCCCTCAATAGCCTCCCCAGTTTTGTTTTTATTAAGTTAGTCAGAGTTGACATTTGTTACTTGAAACAAGAACCTTGACTGACGTAGTAAGCACTGATACTGCAGACAAAAGGAGATCACACCACAGGAATTTTTTTTTTCTGATACTCGTCTCATTGCCATGGTCACTTTTGGTCATCTCTAACTTTCTTTTCACGTACAGTTATGAAAATCCTTATTATATAGAATGCTTAGACTTGTATATTCCAAAATGGAATAGATTTATTTGTGTCAAATGTTACAATTTTAAGAAGGAAGGTGAGGAAGATATCAGTCTCTTTACTTCTATCATTTTCTGACCTTGGTATATGGAAGAGGAAGCTTGTTTCCTCTTGAAACTCTTCTAAGCATGATACCACATCACATGTAGACTTTTACACGAACATCCTAGATAGGCATGTTGTTGATTCAAGAGCTTCTCCAAACATAGTGTTACACCAGGAAATATACCAGTAGTACTTTTACAAACTGACAGTCCAGATACATTTGAAAGTCAGAAGAGTAATTTAGTGATTAAATAAAACGAAATAAAATAGAACTTAGCTACTCAAGATGCAGTCTGAGAGACACGCATGCCACCTTAGGAGTTTGTTAAAATGTAGGCTCCATCCCAGATACTGAATCAGAATCACATATTAACAAAATCCAAGGCTGTTTAACATGTACATTGATGTTTGAGGAGCACTGGAATAGAAAAATATTAGAGGACATGACATAACAGTAAGTGTTGTTTGATGAAACTTGTTCCAATCACATACCTATGAAGATGTGAATTTGGTCATGATGAAAAATGTACTTCTTACTGTGGGTCACAGTAAAAAAACAACTGGAGAGAGTGACACAAGCAAGATGGCCCAATAAGATGCCCCTCATTATATTCCCACCTCCCAACAACAATCTGGCATCAGTTCATAGACAAAGGTGACTGTGGGAAATGTGGGATCCAGCATCATATGCCAAAGGATCTAGGAGGAGTCTCTAGAAACCAAACTTGCTTGCTAAGAGTTAGACCTGCTAGGCTGACTTCATTTTCTGTATTGGAAATCTTATCAGACAGGTAAATTGAAGGAATGAGAATACATCTGGATTTATAAGGTAATTGAAAAAAAATATCCCATGAAATCCTTTTGGATCAGATGAAGAATGTGGGCTGATGTAATAGAGTTGTAGTATTTATAAGTGGTTGAATGACCATACTACAGGATGTGAATAAATTTAAATGGAGAATAAAGTCCCTGTCAGAATATGCCTTTGACTTTCACCTGCCTCCACATGTTTAATAAGTATTTGCTCAAGAGCATTGTGGCTTGCTGATCAAACTTCAGATATCTTGATTTTGAGCTCCTTAGCCAATATACTAGGACAAGAATTAGCTCCTCCAAGATCTCAACAAGTTCTAAAATGGACTGCATATAGAAAAATGGAATTTCATAGGGCTAAATTAATAGTTCTGTAAAGTTACTATGAAAGTCACACCTAATTATATAAATAATATCTTTAAAAGCCAGATTTAATAACAAATATGAAAAATAATTGGAGTTTTAGTAGATTATAAATTCTATGTTAACAGAATAGTATAGTTATCCACAAAAAAAGCCCATTTAATCTTATACTGTATGAATAATGCTTATAGTATTCAGAATAAAGGTAGTAAAAGTCTCACTCTAATCCAGATTGTTCAGGCTTTATCTGAAATGCTTTATGTGTTCTTTCTGGGTACCACATGTGTATCGTCCAGAGTTCTTTGGATAAAAGCAATAAAAACCAAGTCTATCCAACTCAAGGAAAACAAATACAAACATACCAAAAAATGTGATGGAATTTGTTCATAGAGTAGCTCCTAAAAATCAAAGGGAAAAAACTTCTTTTTCTGGTCATAAAGGATTAACTGGACTGGACTTTGGATCCTGCCCTAAGCAACCAATATTGAAACAACTTTTTTCAGATATTGGGCAAGAAGATTGTGGTCCCAAAGAAAAAGTAAGCAAATGAGGTGAACCCTAGAATCACTCAGGCTTTCTGACCAGAGGTACTTCCTGGACCACAGTGCAGGTGAGCACAGGAGACAGACACTGGAATTCAGAGAGGCTGAGGTGGCTGGAATTTGGAGAGCAGTGCACCAAAGAGGAGAGAATTACACAAGGAAAAACCTCTATAAATTTGCATAGGGTCCTTCTGTTGCAGAATAGTAAGCCACAATGAATAAGGTGAAACTGTACAACACAGGTACACACCCGTCAAGAAACTGTAAGATGAACAATTCCCAGAGATCTTGAGGGACTGATAAACTGAGTGAAGAGTGAATAGTCTTCAGTGAACATCTAGGGACATTCAGTAGAGATCTCAGAAAGGTCACACCTTATTATAATGTATCAGTCTGGGTCTAATCAGGAGACAGAAACCACATAGGTTAAACAGGAGGGTTTTCATATAAAGAATTATTAACTCTGGTAAAAAGCGACTGTAAGATATGACAATTCTGTATGGTATTCTAGGGTGGAGAAAGTGCTTAAGAAAGGACAAAACTGGAAGGGGTTCAGAACTTATTATAGAAGCTATAGTTCAGTCCACCGGAGAGCACAGAAGTTTGCTGGTTTACCTAGGCTGGAGCTGTTCTACTGTCTCTAAGCCATCAGAAAGCAACCCTCTGCAGTGCAGGCAAAACACTGGTAATTAGTAAGGTAGTATGGGCATGCAGGGAGAGTAGTAGCTCTATGGGAACCCTCTGGACCACAGCCGAGCTCCCTGAAGAGGGAGCAGCTGCTCAGTAGATACTCTTCAGTTCAGAAACAAGCAGTGCAGGGAGTTGTAGAGGGTGCAGGGACTCAATGGTAAACCTCTCGGTGCAGGTAAGCCATGACTGTGGGACTAAAGAGGGAATTGGGGTACCAATGTGGGCAGGAGGCTTTGGAGTGATGACGTAAGCAGAAGACCTTCAGGGCACTATCTTTATGGAGAGGGCCGCAGGACATTTATCACTGTGCCAGAATGGGGCTACGAGGTCTGTTGAATAGATAAAAAAATTAATGAACCTCTGGCCAGACAAAGAGTCACAAGAAAATGAAAATACAGACCAATATTCCTCCTGAATATAGACATACCTGAGCAAAATTTTAGCAAATCAAATCCAATAGTACATAAAATCTGTAATACACATTGGCCAAGTAGGCTTTAAACCAGGAATGCAAGGCAGTTTTAACAATCAATTCAATCAATTAACAAAATAAAGGAAAAAACCCATGCAATCATTTCAATTGATGCAGAAAAACATTTGACAAAATTCAACAGTCATTTATGGTAAAAACTTTTAATGAAGGGACTTTTTCAAACAATAAAGGGTGTCTATGAAAAGTCTACAGCTAACATCCTACTTCCTGGTGAAAGACTGTTTATTTTTGCTCTAAGATGGAGAACAAGGCAAAGATTTTAACTTTTACCAACATTAACATTTTATTCAACATTGTCCTGGGCATCCTATCCAGAGCAATAAAGCAAAACAGAAATAAAAGTAGCAAAACTGTATTTATTTGCATGTAGGAAATCCTAAAGGAAATTTAGAAAAACTGCTAGGACTAATAAGTAAATTTAGTCAGGCTGCAAAATATGAAACTATTGTACAAAATTCCATTGTATTTTTCTATGTTAGCAACAAAAAGTTAAAAGCTAAAATTCAAAAATAATTCTGTTGACAGTAGCATCAAAAGTTAAAAAGTACTTAGGAATAAATTTTTAAAAATATGTGAAAAACTGGCATGCTGAAAACTATAAAATATTGCTGAGAGACATTAAAAATGATCTAAATTAATGGAGAGATACAACATGTTTATAGATGCGAGGATTCAATTAACATGTCAGTTCTTCTTGAAGTTATCAATATATTCAAGGCATTCTCAATCAAAGTGAGCTTTTCAAACATTGACAAGCTAATTCTGTAATTCATATGGAAGATTAAAAAAAACCCTCAAATCTTGAAAAGCTGAACAAATTTTGAAAAAAAAAAGGAACAAAGTTAGAAATTGAAGTCTTATTATAAAGCTACAGTAATCAAGATAGCATGGTATTGGCAAAAGAATAGAAATATGGATCAAATGAAAGGAATAGTGAGTTCAGAAAAAGACCCATTCTCATATGGCCAATTGATTTTTAATAAAAGTGTCAAGGTTATTCAATGGATAACCCTGATAATGTTTCAATAATTATTTCCATAATTATTCATTGGAAAAGATAATCTTATCAACAAATGGTGCTGAAACAAATGGATATCTATATGAAAAATAATGAACTTCAGCCCTTGTCTCAAACCATACACAAAAATTAACTCCAAGTGGATCACAGACCTAAACATAACAGCTAAAACTAGAAACTTCTGGAAGAAATCATGGGAGAAAATCTTCATGACCTTGGGGTAAGCAAAGATCTCTTAGATAAAACATGAAAAGCAAAGCTGTAAAAGAAAAAATTGATAAATTAGACTCTGAAAATAAAAAACCTTTTTTTTGAGCGACAACATTGAGAAATTAAAAGGCAAGAGACAAACTGAAAGAATATATTTGCTATACACATATCTGACAAAGCTCTGGTATTCAAAATATTTAAAGAATTCCTACAACCCAATAACAACACAACAAGAACACAAATGATCTGATTAAAAATTGGGCAAAAAATTTTGGATGCTTCATCAAAAAACAAACGGAGGGGGGAGGAGCAAGATGGCAGAAGAGTAAGACACGGAGATCACCTTCCTTCCCACAGATACAGTAGAAACACATCTACATGTGGAACTGCTCCTACAGAACACCTGCTGAACGCTGGCAGAAGACGTCAGACCTCCCAAAAGACGCCCTCAGGCGACCTACATGCAGAGGCGGGTCCAAATCCAAAGCTGAACCCCGGGAGCTGTGCGAACAAAGAAGAGAAAAGGAAATCTCTCCCAGCAGCCTCAGAAGCAGCGGATTAAAGCTCCACAAACAACTTGATGTGCCTGCATCTGTTGAATACCTGAATAGACAACGAATCATCCCAAATTCAAGAGGTGGACTTTGGGAGCAGGATATATTAATTTTTCCCCTTTTCCTTTTTTTGTGAGTAGATATGTGTAGGCTTCTCGGTGAGATTTTGTCTGTATAGCTTTGCTTTCACCATTAGTCCTAGGGTTAGGTCCGTCCATTTTTTTTTTTTTTTTTTTTTACTTAAAAAAAGTTTTTTTCCTAATAAATGTTTTCTTAATTTTTTCCTTATTTTCTATTTTTAGAAATTAAAAAAAAATTTTTTAATAAGTTTTTTCATATTTTTTATTTTAAAAAATTAAAAAATTTTTTTTCTTAATAAATTTTTTCTTAATAATTTTTTTCTTATTTTGTATTATAAAAAATTAATAAATCTATCTTTAAAAATTAAAAAAAGATTTTTTCTGAATACATTTACTCTTAATAATTTTTTTTCTTATTTTTTATTATAATAGCTTTATTTTATTTTATT
This sequence comes from Balaenoptera ricei, assembly GCF_028023285.1. Taxonomy (NCBI): domain Eukaryota; kingdom Metazoa; phylum Chordata; class Mammalia; order Artiodactyla; family Balaenopteridae; genus Balaenoptera; species Balaenoptera ricei. Next base: position 106,091,268 of record NC_082641.1, read on the forward strand.
TTACCCTCTTTCTTTCTTTCTTTCTTTCTATTTTTTTCTCCCTTATACTCTGAGCTGTGTGGATGAAAGGCTCTTGGTGCTCCAGCCAGGCATCAGGGCTGTGCCTCTGAGGTGGGAGAGCCAACTTCAGAACACTGGTACACAAGAGACCTCCCAGCTCCACGTAATACCAAACGGTGAAAATCTCTCAGAGATCTCCATCTCAACATCAAGACCCAGCTTCACTCAACGACCAGCAAGCTACAGTGCTGGACACCCTATGCCAAACAACCAGCAAGACAGGAACATAGCCCCATCCATTAGCAGAGAGGCTGCCTAAAATCATAATAAGGCCACAGACACCCCAAAACACACCACCAGACGTGGACATGCCCACCAGAAAGACAAGATCCAACCTCATCCACCAGAACACAGGCACTAGTCCCCTTCACCAGGAAGCCTACACAACCCACTGAACCAACCTTAGCCACTGGGGACAGATACCAAAAACAACGGGAACTACGAACCTGCAGCCTGTGAAAAGGAGACCCCAAACACAGTAAGATAAGCAAAATGAGAAGACAAAAAAACACACAGCAGGTGAAGGAGCAGGGTCAAAACACACCAGACCTAACAAATGAAGAGGAAATAGGCAATCTACCTGAAAAAGAATTCAGAATAATGATAGTAAAGATGATCCAAAATCTTGGAAATAGAATAGACAAAATGCAAGAAACATTTAACAAGGATGTAGAAGAACTAAAGAGGAACCAAGCAATGATGAAAAACACAATAAATGAAATTAAAAATACTCTAGACGGGCTCAATAGCAGAATAACTGAGGCAGAAGAACAGATAAGTGACCTGGAAGATAAAATAGTGGAAATAACTACTGCAGAGCAGAATAAAGACAAAAGAATGAAAAGAACTGAGGACAGTCTCAGAGACCTCTGGGACAACATTAAACGCACCAACATTCGAATTATAGGGGTCCCAGAAGAAGAAGAGAAAAAGAAAGGGACTGAGAAAATATTTGAAGAGATTATAGTTGAAAACTTCCCTAATATGGGAAAGGAAATAGTTAATCAAGTCCTGGAAGCACAGAGAGTTCCATACAGGATAAATCCAAGGAGAAACACGCCAAGACACATATTAATCAAACTATCAAAAATTAAATATAAAGAAAACATATTAAAAGCAGCAAGGGAAAAACAACAAATAACACACAAGGGAATCCCCATAAGGTTAACAGCTGATCTCTCAGCAGAAACTCTGCAAGCCAGAAGGAAGTGGCAGGATATACTTAAAGTGATGAAGGAGAAAAACCTACAACCAAGATTACTCTACCCAGCAAGGATCTCATTCAGATTTGATGGAGAAATTAAAACCTTTACAGACAAGAAAAAGCTGAGAGAGTTCAGCACCACCAAACCAGCTTTACAACAAATGCTAAGGGAACTTCTCTAGGCAAGAAACACAAGAGAAGGAAAACACCTACAATAACAAACCCAAAACATTTAAGAAAATGGGAATAGGAACATACATATCGATAATTACCTTAAATGTAAATGGATTAAATGCTCCCACCAAAAGACACAGACTGGCTGAATGGATACAAAGACAAGACCCATATATATGCTGTCTACAAGAGACCCACTTCAGACCTAGAGACACATACAGACTGAAAGTGAGGGGATGGAAAAAGATATTCCATGCAAATGGAAATCAAAAGAAAGCTGGAGTAGCAATTCTCATATCAGACAAAATAGACTTTAAAATAAAGACTATCACAAGAGACAAAGAAGGACACTATATAATGATCAAGGGATTGATCCAAGAGGAAGGTATAACAATTGTAAATATTTATGCACCCAACATAGGAGCACCTCAATACATAAGGCAAATACTAACAGCCATAAAAGGGGAAATCGACAGCAACACAATCATAGTAGGGGACTTTAACACCACACTTTCACCAATGGACAGATCATCCAAAATGAAAATAAATAAGGAAACACAAGCTTTAAATGATACATTAAACAAGATGGACTTAATTGATATTTATAGGACATTCCACCCAAAAACAACAGAATACACATTTTTCTCAAGTGCTCACGGAACATTCTCCAGGATAGATCATATCTTGGGTCACAAATCAAGCCTTGGTAAATTTAAGAAAATTGAAATCATATCAAGTATCTTTTCCGACCACAACGCTATGAGACTAGATATCAATTACAGGAAAAGATCTGTAAAAAATAAAAACACATGGAGGCTACACAATACACTACTTAATAACGAAGTGATCATTGAAGAAATCAAAGGGGAAATCAAAAAATACCTAGAAACAAATGACAAGGGAGACACGACGACCCAAAACCTATGGGATGCAGCAAAAGCAGTGCTAAGAGGGAAGTTTATAGCAATACAAGCCTACATCAAGAAACAGGAAACATCTCGAATAAACAACCTAACCTTGCACCTAAAGCAATTAGAGAAAGAAGAGCAAAAAAACCCCAAAGCTAGCAGAAGGAAAGAAATCATAAAGATCAGAGCAGAAATAAATGAAAAAGAAATGAAGGAAACAATAGCAAAAATCAATGAAACTAAAAGCTGGTTCTTCGAGAAGATAAACAAAATTGACAAACCATTAGCCAGACTCATCAAGAGAAAAAGGGAGAAGACTCAAATCAATAGAATTAGAAATGAAAAAAGAGAAGTAACCACTGACACTGCAGAAATACAAACGATCATGAGAGATTACTACAAGCAACTCTATGCCAATAAAATGGACAACTTGGAAGAAATGGACAGATTCTTAGAAATGCACAACCTACTGAGACTGAACCAGGAAGAAATAGAAAATATGAACAGACCAATCACAAGCACTGAAATTGAAACTGTGATTAAAAATCTTCCAGCAAACAAAAGCCCAGGACCAGATGGCTTCACTGGCGAATTCTATCAAACATTTAGAGAAGAGCTAACACCTATCCTTCTCAAACTCTTCCAAAATATTGCAGAGGGAGGAACACTTCCCAACTCATTCTACGAGGCCACCATCACCCTGATATCAAAACCAGACAAAGATGTCACAAAGAAAGAAAACTACAGGCCAATGTCACTGATGAACATAGATGCAAAAATCCTCAACAAAATACTAGCAAACAGAATCCAACAGCATATTAAAAGGATTATACACCATGATCAAGTGGGGTTTATTCCAGGAATGCAAGGATTCTTCAATATACGCAAATCAATCAACGTGATACATCATATTAACAAACTGAAGGAGAAAAACCATATGACCATCTCAATAGATGCAGAGAAAGCTTTCGACAAAATTCAACACCCATTTATGATAAAAGCCCTGCAGAAAGTAGGCATAGAGGGAACTTTCCTCAACATAATAAAGGCCGTATATGACAAACCCACAGCCAACATTGTCCTCAATGGTGAAAAACTGAAACCATTTCCACTAAGATCAGGAACAAGACAAGGTTGCCCACTCTCACCACTATTATTCAACATAGTTTTGGAAGTGTTAGCCACAGCAATCAGAGAAGAAAAAGAAATAAAAGGAATCCAAATCGGAAGAGAAGAAGTAACGCTGTCACTGTTTGCAGATGACATGATACTATACATAGAGAATCCTAAAGATGCTACCAGAAAACTACTAGAGCTAATCAATGAATTTGGTAAAGTAGCAGGATACAAAATTAATGCACAGAAATCTCTTGCATTCCTATATACTAATGATGAAAAATCTGAAAGTGAAATTAAGAAAACACTCCCATTTACCATTGCAACAAAAAGAATAAAATATCTAGGAATAAACCTACCTAAGGAGACAAAAGACCTGTATGCAGAAAATTATAGGACACTGATGAAAGAAATTAAAGATGATACAAATAGATGGAGAGATATACCATGTTCCTGGATTGGAAGAATCAACATTGTGAAAATGACTCTACTACCCAAAGCAATCTACAGATTCAATGCAATCCCTATCAAACTACCACAGGCATTTTTCACAGAACTAGAACAAAAAATTTCACAATTTGTATGGAGACACAAAAGACCCCGAATAGCCAAAGCAATCTTGAGAACGAAAAATGGAGCTGGAGGGATCAGGCTCCCTGACTTCAGACTATATTACAAAGCTACAGTAATCAAGACAGTTTGGTACTGGCACAAAAACAGAAATATAGATCAATGGAACAGGATAGAAAGCCCAGAGATAAACCCACGCACATATGGTCACCTTATCTTTGATAAAGGAGGCAAGCATATACAGTGGAGAAAAGACAGTCTCTTCAATAAGTGGTGCTGGGAAAATTGGACAGCTACATGTAAAAGTATGAAACTAGAACACTCCCTGACACCATACACAAAAATAAACTCAAAATGGATTAAAGACCTAAATGTAAAGCCAGACACTATCAAACTCTTAGAGGAAAACATAGGCAGAACACTCTATGACATAAATCGCAGCAAGATCCTTTTTGACCCAGCTCCTAGAGAAATGGAAATAAAAACACAAATAAACAAATGGGACCTAATGAAACTTAAAAGCTTTTGCACAGCAAAGGAAACCATAAACAAGACCAAAAGACAACCCTCAGAATGGGAGAAAATATTTGCAAATGAAGCAACTGACAAAGGATTAATCTACAAGATTTCCAAGCAGCTCATGCAGCTCAATAACAAAAAAACAAACAACCCAATCCAAAAATGGGCAGAAGACCTAAACAGACATTTCTCCAAAGAAGATATACAGATGGCCAACAGACACATGAAAGAATGCTCAACATCCTTAATCATTAGAGAAATGCAAATCAAAACTACAATGAGGTATCATCTCACACCGGTCAGAATGGCCATCATCAAAAAATCTACAAACAATAAATGCTGGAGAGGGTGTGGAGAAAAGGGAACACTCTTGCACTGTTGGTGGGAATGTAAATTGATACAGCCACTATGGAGAACAGTATGGAGGTTCCTTAAAAAACTAAAAATAGAACTACCATACGACCCAGCAATCCCACTACTGGGCATATACCCTGAGAAAACCATAATTCAAAAAGAGTCATGTACCAAAATGTTCATTGCAGCTCTATTTACAATAGCCAGGACATGGAAGCAACCAAAGTGTCCATCATCGGATGAATGGATAAAGAAGATGTGGCACATATATACAATGGAATATTACTCAGCCATAAAAAGAAATGAAATGGAGGTATTTGTAATGAGGTGGATGGAGTTAGAGTCTGTCATACAGAGTGAAGTAAGTCAGAAAGAGAAAAACAAATACAGTATGCTAACACATATATACGGAATCTAAGGAAAATTTAAAAAAAAAGGCCATGAAGAACCTAGTGGCAAGACGGGAATAAAGACACAGACCTACTAGAGAATGGACTTGAGGATATGGGGAGGGGGTGGGGTGAGATGTGACAGGGTAAGAGAGTGTCATGGACATATATACACTACCAAATGTAAAATAGATAACTAGTGGGAAGCAGCCGCATAGCACAGGGAGATCAGCTCGGTGCTTTGTGACCACCTAGAGGGGTGGGATGGGGAGGGTGGGAGGGAGGGAGATGCAAGAGGGAAGAGAAATGGGAACATATTGTATATGTATAACTGATTCACTTTGTTATAAAGCAGAAGCTAACACACCATTGTAAGGCAATTATACTTCAATAAAGATGTTTAAAAAAAAAAAATCAAAGGAAGTAGAGCAACCAGGTTTCATAAAGCATAAAGCAGGGTAGCTTTGGGGAATAAATGCCGTGACCTAATGGCCAATCTCTAGAACACTGTCAAATGGATCAATCAACTCTAGATTTATTCCTCCGTGTGTTGCTCTGATCAAACTTAGGATTCGTGGCAGAGAAGGTCTGAGGGGACTAGCTTAGCTCAGGTGCCCACTCTTGGATCCGGAAAAGCTGGACCATCCTGATTGACTTTCCCATCCAGACCGCCCTGAGTGTGGCAGGGTGGTCCCCCAAGAAAAATGAAGGTACTGTTAACCGGAAGAAGGGGTGATGATACCTGGTAAACAAACAAGCAAACAAACAGAAACAGTCTCCCCTTGTTTGTGTCCAGGGGTGAAAACTTACCCCAAGGTCATGAAGAGGATGGTGAGGGGCTTCAAACATATATGTTCATTGATTCCATTCAAGCGTAACTTTGAGCATGGACTGTTTGCCAGGTGCTGTTATTGACTGGGGTCGCATATGCATTTGAGGTCTCCCTAAAAAGAAAGAGTTCGTATTAATGTAAGGAACAGAAAGAAGCCTGGTAGGAGTGGCTTATCTGGCGTGAATATGGAGCACTAGCCTTTTGGGGAGGATGGGGGAGGATAGAATTCAGCTTAACATTAAAAAAAAACAACAACTTTCCACAAATAAGAAGGTTGTATCTTCTTGGGTGGTTCGCACGCAGGGTAATTCGTAAGTGAGAGCAAGGTGATCAGCCAGAGAAGTAGATTCTAGAATTCACGTCTCGCCCAACACACAGATGGGGAAAAAGCCTTTTCATCGTTTTAACTTTGCGTCTTTGGGTTTCCCGGGGCCTCCCCGGCGAGTCGGCAGAGGGAGCCATTCCCCAACAAATCTCCGCGCGGGGCCTCCGCGGGTCTGGAGGGATTTTCCTGCGGGTCCTTGGAGTTCTCTCTCTGCCCAGCCTCGGTAAAGTGGGCCCCCTCCGTCCCCCGCCCCCCAACTCCTCGCCCAACCTCTCCAACCACTTTGTTGCCGCAGCGCACACCCTTCTACCGCTAGGTCACTCCTCCCTTCTCTGTCCCACGGTTTCGCTCCTTCCCTGGCACCGCTGGGGCGTGCCGTCCACTCCATCTGGTCGCTCGGTTGCTGTCCCCAACCCTCCACTCCTCGTAGAGGGTCTAGAACACCTCCGGGGACTTTGACACTGGGGCATTGAGAGTGAGTCGGGACGCAGACGGGCACTCCCTCCGCCGCCTCTAGGTTCACCCCCACGCGGTGACCCCAAGGTTTGCCAGTTTAGTAGCCAGACTATTGGCGGAGTCGCCTCGGCGCGGTGGAAGCCTCTCAGGACAGGGGCGACCGGCGATCGGGCGCAGGAGTCGGGCCAGGAGGATCCTGCCGGTCACACTAGGGACTGCGCGCGGCGCCGAGGACGCCCCCCTCCAGCGGTCACTGCCCCGGCGGCAGCAGCTGCAGCAGTGGCAACTGCTCGCATCCCGGGCCCGGCTCGGGTTACTCCCCTCCTCCTTCAGCATCTCTGGCCAGACGGAGAAAACCTTACTTAAGTTTGCAACGAGTACTTTCCCCGTGCGCAAAACTGGGGGTCTGGAAACGCGCAGAGACCCGCCTCCTTTCCCGTGCGTCTCCCTCTTTGAGCCTTAACCAAGACTTCCAAGTATCGCTCTCTTCTGGGACGCTGCTTGGAGGCTAACTGCGCTGTTTGGAACAGATTTTGCTTCTCCGCTGGCGTTGCGTGAAAACCAGGGGGAAAGGGTTGCACTGCGAATCTCAGGATCGCGGGTAAGAGTTGGGCAAACTCCGTTCTGGCAGCCGCTGGACCTTGGCCGGACGCTGGATGGTTTCTTATGGGCGAGGGCACATTTTCCCTAACCAGGATACCCCGGGTGCCCCGTGAGGTGGGATGAGACGGGCTCAGTCTGACTTGTTTACTTGTCTCAAGGGTTTATTGTTAGTGTTTGGATTTGGTTTTGTTACTTGGGGCTGGGTAGGAACTTCTTGGAGTATTTTTCATGAGGAAATGCCCCCGTTACGCATTTTATTTTGCATAATTTCTGCCCTTGTATTTCCTTGTTTGTGTTGCTTCTGTGTTGACCGGTGTCATAGCTGGGTGTAGGGAGGTTTGGGGAGAATGAGTCTGAGAATGAAAAGCAGTTTCGGCGGGGCTCTTGCTTTCAGATCGGCTTTACTTCTCTGGGATCTTGTTTTCTAAACTTCTCTTTCTCCGGGACTTGATATTCAGATTGTGCGGTCAGACGCGGGGAGGCTTCCTCTTACTGCGCTCTCAGTGTCCTTTAGGGGCGTCAGGATCACAGGCTGGGTGACTTAAACTGAAGGAGTCTCTTATTTGTTTGAATACCTGGCACCTCAGGGAATGTTGGGAAGGGCGGTTCTTCCAGCCATAGTTACCATGGAAAGATCTATCTCCTATTGGTCTTTTAAAGTCCTTTCATCTAGAACTTTTACCCCTGGTTTAGGGAAATATTTTGTCTTTATTTTTCTTTCTGGAAATAAGAATGATACCACGGAGTAGATGAAATGTAGTGATATCTTTGATACTTCTTTAGAAAATATCCCCACATGAGGACCCAGATTCTTCAGGGGAAAGTTGAAGTTTGAGATTTTGTTAGCCCTAAAGTCCTCAGGCAGTGATATCCATGCTATCCCAAGGCAGAGGAAAATGCCATTTCTTCTTGGCTCTTCTGGCCTTTCTCCTTTATATTCTGAGTCTCACTTTGTGTATGGTCTTCCCAACTAAAGATGCTTCATTCCTTATGGATGAAAAGACTGGGACCGGATCATTTTCCTGATGTGAATGCTCCAAGAGGTCCGCTTGCACGGTACTTTTTGCTGTGCTGCTCTGAGGTCAAAGAGTTCAACAGAGGGGTTGCTCTGGGACCAGGGGGCCTGGGGGCAACTGTCAACTCTGCCACTTTCCAGTTGTGTGATTTTGGATGTTACTTAACCTCTCTCTCCTCATCTACAAAATCAGAATAATAACAATGCTTACGCCAGAAGGTCGTCCAAAGGATTAAATGAGTGGATGTATGTGGAGTGCTAACAAGCCTGTCAGATAGTAAGCACATATTAGCTATTATTATTATTATTAGCGTCATCATCATTATTATTCTAACATTATTAACATGTTGTATCGTGATGATATAGTTTTTGTTAGCTGTCATTAAGTGTTAGCTATTCTTCCTATTTGAATGGACTTTGAAAGCTGTGCTCATGTGGGCTTCACTCCCACCTAGAATGTGATGTATTGTCAAACTTTGCTCAGACGTGGTGTTTGTATTGCTTTCTGCTAGGGACCCTTCAGAGGAAAGAACAGTGCATGTGGCAGGGCTGGGATTTGTAGAGGAGGGGTCATGGTTGGGTGCCAAATGGTGCTTGGGACAGGCTAGCAGGTGGGAAATCTACAGTCAGTTTACAGCCTGTAAACTACATTGCCTTAGAAGCTCCTTGCATTACTATACCTCCTTTAACCTATTTTTTTTAGAGGTTAATCATTTGTTCAATAAATGTTTATTAAGCATCTATTACAGTTCAAGCACTGTATATTATTTAAATTCCTTGGCTATATTTAAATTATTATTTATATTAATTATTTAAATTCCTTGGCTTCATTTTAGAAATGGATATGCACAAATATTTGGTTTATGCCCATCCCTCTCCCCAGACACACACACACATCAAGTTTAGGGCTTCACGTGGCACTAGCACTCTATAAATTAAATCCCCAACACTTTTTAGCTCTAATGATTTCAATACCTGTTAAAATCAAGAGCATGTATCACTGAGGAATTGAACAAAATATTCAGTATAACCTCTAGCAGGGCACTTCTCCTATCAGCTTCATCATGTGTGGGGAGGTAGGGAAAGAGCTGGATAACCTCTGGTGTTCCTTCTGGCTCTAACATTCTTAAATTAGCCTTAGTTCATTGGTGGTTGTTTTTGAATGTCATTTTTTTCTTTTAACATTTGTTTTAGGTACATATATTATGTCACATCATTGCATGTCAGTCAAAGTGAGTAATGACACTGATAATTAATAAAAAAGGAAAGGCATTTAGCTCTGCTTGTGTTTCATCAGCTATTCTGAGACTTTGATGTATATCAGAAATATGGAGCGGGGCTTATTAAAAGTATTAGATGAAGCTGTGAGAAACTGCCAAAATTTGACCATTTTTGACCTAGGTAAAATGGCGATTTCATGTATAATAGTTCTACCTAATATAAATCCTAGCCACCTCTGCTTGGATTCAGGTGCAATAAGTCTTGGGCGAGATTTGAAAAGTCTGCAGTTTTACAAGTTCCCCAGATGGTTCTAATGCAAACCCAAGTCACAAGCTCATTTAGCAGCAGCGGATTTACCTTCCTTGTGATTGTTTAATAGCATATATCTAAAACACAAATCTGATTGTGTCATTCCCTTATTTAATAATCTTTGGCAGCTCCCCAGATGGTAAGCATCAGTGTCACCTGGGTGCTTATTGAAAATGCAGATTCTGGAGCTTCATCCCAGATGTAAGGGCCAGAAATCTGCACTTGAGCAGATCCCCAAATGAATCTGAGGTGACTTCAAATCACATTTGGAGAAACACTGGCTTACAGCATAAAGCCAAACCTCCTAACATGATACACAAGACCAGCTTCACATATAATCTTCCCTGGATTGTTTCTCTGCTTCCCTGTTCTCCAGCCTTTCAGCCCCACTGACGTTGATCTTGTTACTGTTCCTTAAAGAATACACTGCCTCTTTCACTCCTCCCGGACCTGGCTGTGTACGCTGTTCCCTCTGCAGGAAATGTCTTTGTTCCTCTTTTTGGTCTAACCAACTTCTTACTACCTAGTCATCCTTCAAGATGCAGTTCAGTTAAGACCTCCTCTCTGAAGCTTTTCCTAGTTCGCTCACATAAACGGTGGTATCTCATGTGATTCCTATTCTGCTTTGTGGATTGCTTTAATATAGCATCTATCATACTGTTATCAACTATGTTATGTTACCTGAATTTTCCTCCAACTGATTGGTGAGTTTATCATTTCTTATTCTGAGCCTTTATTCCAATGGCTGGCACAGGGTAGTTACATAATAAATGCCTAAAGAATGTGGAGAAAGAATGAATGAATGAATGCAGTTGACTTTTTCTTAGCACACAAAGTGTTTGGGACAGTCACTATGTACATACTAAGGGTTGTGGAGAAGCCATTCAAGAATTTACAATTTGGCTAGACAGAGTCTACAAAGTTAATAACACAGATTGAAAAAGGACAAAATAGAATATCCTAAGAAGACTTATGAAACACCAGATGCCGCGGAATTAATGTTACATGTTCAACACTGTGGCAGCACTACAAGAGCTGAGTTTATCATACCTTTGGGATAGTTTTGGTTGTGAATGACAGTGTCAGGGCACTGTAATGGTTTACCCTGTGCTTTTTAGTTTATAAAATATCTTTGCATCTTTTTTTGTATTTGATCAAAGACATGGTGACTGGTTCAATATTGTTTTTCCTACTTGAGTACAGGATGCAGTCCTAAAAATAGGTCCAAAGATTGTCCAAAAGCCTACATGTTACAGGGAATGCTGGTCCTAGAGAAACAAGTATATTATAAATTTATAATTATATCTTGCCATTTAGACACAGTATTCAGTATTTACTTCTTTCTTTAATTTTTCTTTCTTTAAATGTTCTATAATTTTGATATTTCTTCCTATTTGAACCCCAGTTGACCTGTTCAAGTTAAATAAGTTTCTGGTTCAGGCTAAAGATTTGCTGTTTTGGCATATCTAATAAATTCCATCTTTGTTTCACATATTAAGTTTATGAGACAAAGTCTTCTTATAATTATGATTAGGTTTTTAATTTTTTCATTTTCCACTTATATTTTTTGTAATCATGGAAATATGCAATACTATTTGAACAAGTGAACAAATTGCAGGGTAATGACAAAGATAACGATGCTTCAAAAATTGAACTTTTAGCTCATGGGCAGCTCCACCATAAAATAAACAACAAAACAGTGTTCTTTCATAGGCTGAAGTAAGAGAGTTCCAATGACATAGAGCAGGAAGGTAGCAGTATCAATGAATGAAGTACAAACATCCAGTTTGTTTGGACTTCAAACAAAGCAATATTAAGAACAAACTCTGCTCTCATTTTCTCAAGGATGTGTACCCAGTATTTCATTTTAAAAATTAGCTTAGCTTTAAGAATTAACACAAGATTCATCGGGTTCTGTTGATTTGTCTTCTTTTTCAATTGTTTCCAGTATGAACTTTTTCTAGCTTAATTTAAGCTTGCATCTGGCTGTACTTTTGTTGTCTCTTAAATAATCTCCTAATCTCTTGATTTACTCATTCATTCGTTTATTCTCTCTCTCTGAATTTCCCAAGATTTTACATTTGTCTCTTGTCTCTCTTTTTTCCCCAATTTAAGATTATTTTTCACTGTAATCATTCTAACTCTTTTAAAAAATAGTTATTGCAGAAGATTAATTTATAGCAATTAATAAAAGGATCACTCACATTATGACGAAAAAAAAAGATGCAAACCAATGTTATTTTCCTTGATACAACTTTATTTGTAAAACTGCAGGTCACCATCTGGATGCTGTTTGATGATGCGTACTTTGTGCAATTAGCCAGTCTGGAAAGTGTGAATGTGATAATATATCCTGTTGTTATAGATGTTCATTACTAGTGATTTTTCTTGTTTCAGTTCCAGTGATTTATACTCTCAGATAAAGAAACTATGTAAAGCACTTTAACCACCTCAATTTCCTGCTTAGAGGGCAATAAATTGTACCCTTTCCCTCATCCAAGACAAAGAAAAAAGTATTTTAGTATAGAAAGCCTCATCTTGATACATACATGTGAAGGATATCAGCATCTGTTAAAAACCTCTTATCTTTGGGAGCAAGGAGGCCCCATCTAGAGGGTGACTGAATGCCGAGTCCTGAACATCTTGGCCAAGCCAGCTGAGCTGCACAGATTGGGTTTGTTCTAAAACCTTACCACAGGTGATCATTCCCATGATGGAACTTTTAAATACCTTTGGTAAAGAATCATGCTTGTCTGTCTTTTTTTTTTAAAAAAATAATTTTTGGTGACAAATTGAAAATCAAACCCCACAAATTCAGTTTGTTTCACACAGAACAAAATAAAAGTATGAAATCTTTGTTTTGGGTCCAGGGGATTAATTCTACAATCAAAATGAAAAATTTCAAATATCTACCCCCACTGATATTTTGAGAAGGTTACTTTATTATTTTTTCGGACAAGGAATCGTGACAAGATGTGACTTTTGCTCTTTAAGAAAGTAATTGGTGTGAGTTTTATTTTGGCTCCATCAGATATGTATTTGGTGTATAGGGCATAGGGATAAATACTGTGTGGAATTACCAAGATACTTGCCTTAAAAAAACAGATTAAAAAAAAAAATACAAGTGACTGTGTAAGGCTGAGTGTAACCAGGGCCAGGTGGATAGTTCTGAGAGCCGCTCTGAGGGCTCATCCTAGAGAGAAGTCTCTGTTCACCAGCGGTTTCCTGGCAGTGTAGGGCCTTGAAGGAGAGAGGATTTGAGTACATGAGGCATTTAAGACAGGGGAATGCAAACACAGGGCTGCAGGAATTTGCAAGACATCTTTAAGCAAGTTACTAAACCATTCCATAGGAGTAATGAGTTAACATTTGAGAATTGTTTTATGACAGCCACACCCGGGGCTATAGGACTAGATTCTGCCTGTGCCCACAGCACTAATGTGTTTTAAAGGAGCCTCTCATATTACACTGCTATTATTCTATTATATAAACCCAATGTGGTTTGGGGAACCCAACTGAGAGTCAAGTAAAAAATTGAGTCCCCGTTCCATGAGAAGGTGTGAAATGAGAAAACTGTTATTTCTTTCAACCACTATGGTGCTTCTTAGGGGTGTGGATGGAGACAGGACTCCTGTTTCTTCTAGCATCATCCGAATCTGAATTCATATTTTCCTTTAAGAGGTTTAGAGACGATCTTGCCATGCTACTCTACCGTCTTTTTTAGCGTAAGGTCATCCGTCCAACCATGGATTTCGCTTCATTTCTCCTTCACTTCATACACTATCATCAAACATTCAACTCTGAGTGGCTTTTAAGGCTTAGGACAATGAAGTTCACATCTTGAAACTTAGCGCTAAATATTCAACATGCTTGTTTTTTGACAGCCATCTGTGCATCCCACCACTGGAACTTTCTCACCGTCCATCGTTTTCTGAAGCCTCTGCCAGGTTGCTACAGCACCTCCTTTTATTCTCCCTGTACCTCCCTCTTTTTGCTCACTGCTGACCCCACCCCCAAATTCCTATTATCTTCTCAACAGCCATTATTATTTAAAAAAAATTTCCTGTCTCATTCCCCACATTCCTTGGTGCCCTCATCTTTCTCACCTCTCTTCTCCCAGATGTTTTCCCTCACACGAAGATTGGATAACCACGGTATAACGTATTTGCCCTTTCAATATCCCCCCACCTCCTGTACATCCCGTGAACAGATAGGTGTGCAAAATCAGGTCATCAGCAAGGTTAGAAATGCTCGAGGCCTCTGCTTTCAAACTTCAGGGGCATAAGAATCACTGGCAGATACTGGCTCACCTCTAATGATTTTGATTCAGTAGGTGTGCAGTGGGGACCAGGGATGTATATTTTTTAGTATATGTGCTGCTGAAGTGAGCACTGGGGACGGGTATCTTTGACAAGGTATTATTCTGACACAGATGGTCCATGGTTGCACTAATAATTCTTGTTAGGGCTATATCACTCCATTCAGAAGACATGAATTTTGTTTCCTTTTCTTTTCTCTTTTCCTTTCCTTTCGTTTCTAATTTTTAGTAACTTGGTCGGAGGGGGTCAGAGAGAATAGCTGGTCTGTGAGAGACTGTGCCTCTCCGTCTCTGCTTGGAGGGACAATGGCTGTAACACAACGCTGTTCATGTGACAGCCGGAGAAAGGGGCCCATTGTTCGGGGCTTGGCTGATGCTCCATTCCACTGCGGTCAGTCATCCAACTGAGCTTGGTAGCCCCAAGGAAACAGACACACTTGAATCAGAGAGACAAAGAAAGGAGGTCAAGGCCTTTCACAGTTAAACTGCTTGCAGCAATGTGTCAGAGGTAGGATTTGGGAAGGAAAAAAGTAATTTTGTGGAAGCATCATTAATCTGCGGGTTTTGGGGAGCATGAGACACAGCATTAAAGGGACACAAGTCTGTTAGAACTCCCAGTTGATCTTTGGCCAAAGAAGAGTTGTTTCCTACTATGCCCAGTGACTTATCTTATGGAAAGGCTTTACTATTGATTTTAAAAATAAAAAAGATCTCCCTCAGTCCATGATAGGCAAAGGTACCTTTCTCAGCCTCTTTTCCCCAGGTTCATCAAAAACAAGTATCTGATCTGAAAGCTGGCCTAAATCAAGGCCTGTGATCTCAGAGAACGATTCTTTGTTCCGTGGTGTGGTCTCCAGGTATACGATATATTAAAAATTTCCTTCCAAATCTAGACTCAGGTATCAGTTTAGAAGCTGAGAATTTTTTGAGGTTGTAATACAGTTAAATGCATCAGAAAGTTACTGATATATTTGGACAGTTATAAGGTTGGGGGACTCCCCAGGTGTCATGTAGATACCAATCCTCACCCCCAACTTCCAAACTAGATTCTAGCCCTGGAGGGAAAGGGTTGTAAACTTTCTGTAAAGATCTAATCCAGAGCCCAACAATTGGCTACATTCTTTGCATCAGAAGAAGATTCAAATTCAAGGTCATAGCCTCAGTAAAGGTCACGGACTTTTCACACAGGATTGTTCTTTTAGCCTGATTACTCCGTTTATGAAAAAGTTTGTCATTCATTCAGCCTTTGCCTCTGGGTTCCTTTTAAAGGGAAACTTAGTCCCTTGTTCCTGTGGACATTTGTAGGTGGCTATGTTTTTTTTTTTCTCTTCTGCAAATTAGGCACAGAGTGCAGCCTTGGGTTAAGCCAAATGGGAAAAGCCTTCCCTGGATGTAATGGGTTATGGAGAGCCCATTTACACAGTGTCAGGCAGCTAGTGCTCATTGGCCGTAGGAATCCTTTTGTCTCTGAGGTAAGAGGTTTTCTGACTGGGCCTATCAGGCTAAAGGAGGTTTGTACCCAGGAGAAGGCAATACATGATTTGCTTGAGGTCACTTAGAGCTTCTTGTCATTGAGTCCATCACTGCACCTTGATTACAGACTATCATTGTAAGTCCATTAAGGGAGGAGAAGCAAGTGGATTGCAGAGAGGCAAGTGGCTTATTTATTCATATGTTTCCACTCCCCCTGCCCCCTTGCAGTTTGTTTATACTTTACTAAGTGGATATTTGGTTTTACCAGTGATAGAGATGCCTTTGAAGTGGAGAAGTGCAGGTGGCAGAAGAATTGTGTTCAACAGGCTCCTGATTACTTCATTAATTTTCAATTCGTTGTCATTAGGCCTGTTCATTTGGCTCCATTCCTGTGATTTGGAGAGGCTCGCCCCTCGGTGCTGTGAGGGATGAGTAGTACTGTGTTCTGCCTGAAGTTCTGTGTAGATGCAGCTTGTGTTGAAAAAATAGGGCAGGGATATGATGTCTTTCACTGTGGTCGTTCAGGTCCCACATTTAATGCTAAATGCACTTTTAGGCATAGGATGCTTGCTGGGACTTATTTTTGTGTCAGGATTAAAGCCCTGGCCAAGGAGGGTTTCTGGGATGCTTATATTGTTCTGTTTAATCTGGGGGCTGATTAAATGGGTGTGTTCGTCTGGTGAAAATGTATTGAGCTGTTTAATTTTGATGTGTATACATTTTTGGTATATATTTTATACTTCAATTAAAAGTTTGAAAAAAAATTTAAAGCATGATGTTTAATATAGAATTAAAACTGTAGCAGTGATGGAAAACAATAAACTCTGAGCACCCCAGCTGTCACAAAATTTGGGTCTTGCTGGGGCTAAGAGGGCCTGGAGCTTTAAATATCTTTGAATTTGCCCTTACTTCCATAGCCAGAAGAGCTGCGTGTCAGAAAGCAATGGACCAGCACCATCATATTTGATTGTTCTACTTTTCCAGGCAGCAAATCCAGTGCCTAAAAGGTCAGTGGTGTCAGCAGAGCCCCACTCTTCATAATCTAAAACAAAAGTGCCCCTCCAAGTTGATCAACTAGTGAATTTTCTCCTTCCCACTCTCCACCCTCCTCCTGTTCACTGTAATCTGTCAGGAAAAATCAGAGAACAACTCTGGGTCATGGATGTTTTTCTGAATCTTTAGATGGCATCTCTCCTGAAGTCTAATATTGGACTGCTATTATTTTCTTTTTTCTTTCATTTTTCTAACTGGGAGAAAGTGAGATGAGGTGTGGGGTCTTTGTCTCATCTCTCTCACTTATTTCAGCCATCACTTCCTGAGCTCCACAATGAGCTCCAGGAGCAATACCTGTGAAGGTGGAACGGCCCTATAAGCAAAAACAATGCTTCTGACACATGGGCGACCTGTGATCCTTTTTCTATCTAGAGGACATCATTCATCATCAGTGTGGGTCATTGTACCTATAGAACATCCTAGCTTGCTGTTACCATATGGAGCTGGTAGACTCAAATGGAGACAATAGGAGCGTTTTTTGGTTTCCTAAAGGAAAATTTGGAGTTCTTCACTTTGAAATGATTCTAGCACAGCTGTGAGAGGTCTGAGGAACCTTCTGTACACTTCCTTTGGGCATTGGACTTAAAGGTTAACTGTTGATTTACACAAACACATGTGATTTAAAGTCATGAGCTAGGAGACAAGATTTTGATGGTCTGGGTCTACTCCTGGCTGGCCGTGTCATTTACTGTGTGAAATGTGACACCCTGGGTCAGGATCTAGTCACCCCTAACCCTCTTGACGTTGGGCAGGCTACTTACGCTCTCTAAGCATCTTTTCATACCCTGTGAAATGATAACAGTATATATTTCAAAGAGTGTTACATTTAGCATAGTGGTAGGTACATAGTAAGCTCTCAATAAACATGTTATCATTATTTAACACCAAATAATGTTAAAATGGGGAAGAATAATTAACACGGTTAGGAATAAGTTTTGCTTATGATTTTTATGAACGAATTATTCATGTGCTTAAGTAAGATTCTATTAATTAAATACAGAAGTTAGGAAGTCTGATCTCTGATATACTCTGATATAATCAATAAGGAATTTAAAATATTCTGGAATACAACAACAGTTAAATTTACTCATGGGCCTGAATATTTTTTAATGATGATAGTATCTTATTAAAAGAAAAGTTATTTATCTCTAGTACAGAATTAGGATGAGGCTTTTTTTTTTGTAATTAATTAATTTATCTTTGGCTGCATTGGGTCTTTGTTACTGCACGTGGGCTTTCTCTAGTTGCGGCGAGCGGGGGCTACTCTTCATTGCGGTGCGCAGGCTTCTCATTGCGGTGACTTCTCTTGTTGCAGAGCATGGGCTCTGGATGCGCGGGCTTCAGTAGTTGTGGCACGTGGGCTCAGTAGTTGTGGCACGTGGGCTCAGTAGTTGTGGATCGCGGGCTCTAGAGCGCACTTTCTGGGAATTAGGGTAAAATAGCCAACCCCCTAATCAAGAAGTACGTTCTTGGAATGTGTCTAGAAGTAATCCTTGGAACTTGTGGGAAGAGACTGCATAAAGTGTGAGGGCCCTTCTACTTTTAGCATAAATTGATTCTAGAATATAAACTTCTTGAGCACATGGGATATATATTGTTTATCTCACAGCCCCCAGATAGTCAAGCATAGTGCTATGGACTGAATTGTGTCCCCCAAATTCATATTTTGAAGTCTTATCCCCCCAGTGTGCCTGGATATGGGACCTGTGAGGCTGCGATAAAGATTAAATGAGATCATAATGTGGGGCCCTAATCGAGTAGAGCTGGTGCCCTTATAAGGAGAGGAAGAGACCCCAGAACTTTCTCTTTCCATCATATAAGGACACAGTGAGAAGGGGGCCATCTGCAAGCCAGGAAGAGAGCTCTCACCTGAGACTGAATTGGCCAGCACCTTGATCTTGGACTTCTCAGCCTCCAGACCTGTGAGAAATAAATTTCTGTTGTTAAGTCACCCAGTCTGTGGTATTTTTTTATGGCAGCCCTAGCAGACCAAGACATATAAACTTTTTCTTTTTTCTTTCATTCTTCCCTTTTCCTTCCTTCCTTCCTTCCTTCTTTCCTTCCTCCCTTCCTTCCTTCTTTCCTCCCTCCCTTCCGTCCTTCCTTCCTTCCTTCCTTCCTTCTCTCTCTCTCTTTCTTTCTTTTCATAGAATAGGAACTTAAGCATTTGTGGACCTAATTTTGAGATTATTCAGAACTATAGGGACAGAAGAATAACATGAAGAGGAGAACCTGACCCACAATCCTAATCCTCATTTGAATGGATAATTTTGACCTTGTCTCCCACTGTACACCAGTGAGGCCACCAGGTATCATCATTGCTTAATGGAAACTTCCTCAGGACCCCATCTTTCCTTTAGTGGAGATGCTAACAATTGGTGAACAGTCAATAACGAGTGAGGACCATTGTCCAGAGGATGCGAGGTGAGGGAATGGGTGGACAATTTATGCTTTGGACTTTCAGGTTTTGAACAATTGACCTCTTAGCTATACTTTCATAGGAGGCAGAGGAATTGAAGTAGTGAGAGTGTGAGGGGAGGGTCAGTAACGGAGGCCATGCCAGCCAGGAAGCACCTCACCTGGGCCAGGAGAGGTCAGTTGGTTCTTCCCACTGAGAAGAAGACATCCTCCTTCAAGAAGGGTGAGGACTGTGCCCGAGCCCAGCCAAGGACTCAGCTGCATAGAGTTCCTCAGGAGAGCTAGCCAGATGGTCTACTTTTATTTTGGTGAAGACCAGCCTGGGGCAAAGGCACTTTTCTTCCGCCGTTCAAAAACAAAAACAAAAAGCTTATGACGTGGAGCTCTGCCAAGCTAGGGAAGGAAAAAGAAATCCTGGCGTTTTTTTCAAGGCAGGATGTAAATGATGCTTTGTAGTTTTGTTTGTGCAGCCACTGGGGACTGTTTGGAGGGCCTCCCCGCAGCCCATCACTGCTGTAGGGTTTAATTTTTATGATCGTGATCATCATCCTATAAGCTAACCCTCTAGGTTCAGCTGTCACCTTCCAGTGTAATTGTCTTTGATTGAGGATATTGTGTTGTTATGACATCCAGAGAGCTTCGGAAAGAGATCCCCCAAATTTGCCTTTAGAATTTTAAGTGTGTGCTTATGGGTTGCCTTCTCCCTAAAGGACAAAACTCTGCTCCTTCTGAATTTGCAGAGTTAAGGTGTGGCAGACAGAGACATTACCCCTCTCTCTCTATCCACAGAGGATTTCTTATAGCTTGATCTAAGGAAACTCTTGTCTAGTTGGGGAACTTGGAAGAGAATTTTTCATTTCTTGGCTAGGTTGTATTCTTTGTGAAAATGAGGCTATGTCATTAAGGCCCCAATGACATGTAGATTCATTCCCTGGCACATAAGGGAGACCACAGTGTTTTCATGGGTTAGTGGCTGACGTGCCCTGTCTGTTTCCTTTGATGGGGAATGTGTCAGGCTCCACTGCTGAGGAGGATGGCAACCACGGCCTGACAGGCAGATCTTCAGAACAAAGTGTCAGTCAGTAAATATAGGGCTTCGGAAGCCAGGTGAGTTTTTCACTGAGTTCTAAGAACAAGTTCATTAAAACAAAAGCAGCTTCCCAGTCTCTGTCTAGGAGTTGGATCCATCACAAGTAAGACCCCAGGCAGAGCAAACCTCTTCAGTGTGTACTGGGAACCAGAGTGCACTTTCTTCCATGGTGTGCTCCCTGAGACGTGAGGAGATGACCTCTGCCAGGCTTTGACCACAGTGCCCACAAAGAAAAAGCCGTGTGCAGTGACTGTCCCACCCATTCTTTGTGTCCCAGCAGTTGTTGGCAGCTGAGCAGCTAGGGAGAGTGAAGATGCCTGCGGGTGGTCAGTGTCAGGCTTCAGGATCATTGTTTAAGGCCCAATGGGGACCCCATGTTTAGAGGAAAGAAGTCCAGATGAAGCAAAATTGCTTAAGGAGAGACTGACTTTTGGGACGTTTCACTTCATTGACGTGGTTCAAGTTTTACCTTAAATGTACTTTATGCTGACTTGTGGGAGATGGTGGAATCACCCAAGTTTGAAATTCCAGCATTACTCATGAGCGTAGCTGCCCACTTTTAGAATTGTATCATTTTGAGGTAGTTTTTTTGTGTTTTCTCATCTTGGTGCCAATGAAAAGCATAAACAGTGATGTCAATCTCAAGGTCAGTGTCACTAATCCATATATATATATACTCGCATGGCCTTGGGTGAAACAAACAAATGCTTCTAGAGTGAGGGAGTGTACCTCCCCTTAGAGCTCTACTAGGTGGCCCAGAATGGTGGGATGAGCCATGCATCTGGAGCCAAAAGCTCTTGATCTGAGATCCACGTCTGCCACCGTTTGATCTTAGACACCTGAAAAACTCTTTCATGCCTTATTCCTTATTTATGAGATGAAGAGGTCAAAAAGGCCCTTTGCAACCCCATGGTCTCAACTGGAAGCCTCTGGGGCGTGTCTGGAGGGCAGGGTGCGGCTGAGCGGGTGAGGCTCACTGCCGGCAGCACCCTGAGCAGAGCTGCAGCTTCGCAGTGGCCACGGGGCTCGACACCAAATGGAGGAAGCACAGCCATGTGACCTACAGAGCTTGCTCCTTCTGCCCCTTCTCTGCCCTGGAGAAGCCGAGTGTGAGTTTGGGGACAGCTGCCTTTGTGAGGCTCTTCCTCTGCACTGGCTCCTGATTTTGGTGCAGCCTGGCTGCAACATGTGGAACTTAAAGCACAACTTTAGCAAAGTCCCTGGTTATAGCTAACTTCAGATCAAATCTAAACTACCTTTTTCTATCCACGTTGGATACATTTTCTTCTACTCCATTATGACAGATCTTCAGGAAAACGGATAAAAATGAATTGTTCTCTCTGTGTGTCTGTCTTTTAAAAATTTACACACAAATTAAAAAAAAAAAGAAAGAAAGAAAAGGAATTGTTAACCTTTAAAATCTGATCTCTGCTGCTGTTCCCCAAGAGACCCTGAAAAGAGCGTCCGGTGATGGCACAGAGCCCCAGTTCGGGAGCGTGGTGTGGAAAGCCCATTCCTGCCCCTCTGGGTAACAGAGAACCAGGATTCTCTAATCCACGCCACATGCGGTGACCTGAGCAGACCCGACAGGACAACAGAAGGCTTGCTGTCTCCTTGCCGACCAGTTGCTCGGAAGCCCTGGTACAGCTGTGGCCGGCTTTGTGGGGAAGTGCAGTGAGACTTGATCTTTTAATCTCTTTTCTCCCTTATAGGTATTATAAATAACAACTGGTCTGTAGGAGTACCTGCCAGAAGGGATTGAGATCTGCATTCTGTACTCAAAAAAGCATTGTTTTGTGTCATCTTAGCTTCATTAGCCATTAGAGGAGTGGGGAGGGGGGGAGAATAAAACCCCAAAGCAGAGCTACTTCGATTTGACCCAGAAAGTCCAAGTTGAGGAATTTAGAATTGAAATCGAGGAAGGCAAGGTACTCCAAAACCTCAAATTCCTTAGAACTTCTTTGAGAAAGTAAAAAGTGCACACAAGTCCACATCCCTAAGTTCATTCCAAGTTAAACAAGCGAATTGGAGTTTTGAATTCAGGCAGACAGTGAAGAGCTGGGATTCTGACAGGCAGGGTGGCTTCAAAATGTTGGATGCTCTTTGGTTTCCATTTGCTTAAAGTTGAGAGGGAGCTAAATTGTCCATTTTGGCTTCTGTTTGTTGGTTCTGGAGGAATTGTCATCTGTTTTAGAGCTCTCTAGGAGGGCAGAGAGGTTACATTCTGCCACCTCCCCCCACACCCTGCCCCCCCGCAGAGAAGGCAGTGGTGGCACTTGGCTGACACAGGATCACACAGATGTTATTATGTTTGCTGATGTTTCCCTCCTCCCACCCTTGAGTTCTAGAGACTAGATTACAGGTCCATGCATGATCCATGGAAGAAGGCGTGATGTGTGTTGTAATCATGCAGACAAGTAAAAAAAGAAGCAAACAGGAAGTCCCTACCTATTGGGCAGATATTTGTTACTTACTCCTTAGCATTTGGCTTATTTCTAGTTATTTCTTTTTTAAAACGGTGATAACGTAGGCATAACGTTTGCCATTTTAACCATTTTTAAGTGTACTGTTCTGTGGCATTAAATATACTCATATTGTTGTGCAACCATCACCACCATCCATCTGCAGAACTTTTTCATCTTCCCAAACTGAAACTCTGCACCCATTGAACAGCAACTCCCGGTTTTCTTGTGTCCGCAGCCCCTGGCAACCACCCTTCTATTGACACTTTCTGACTATGAACATGACTACTCTAGGTACCTCATATAAGGGAAATCGTACAATATTTATGCTTTTGTGTCTGCTTTATTTTACTTAGCATAATGTCTTCAAGTTTCATTCATGTTGTAGCATGTTTCAGAATATCCTTCTTTTTTAAGGCTGAATAATATTCTATTGTATAGATATACCACATTTTGTTTATCCATTTATCCATTAATATACATTTGTGTTACTACCACTTTTTGGGTATTGTGAATAATGCTGCTATGACACTGGTATACAAATCTGTTTGAGTCCCTGCTTTCAATTCTTTTGAAAGAATTCAAAAGAGTATGTACCCAGAAGTGGAATTTTTGCATCATATGGTAATTCCATGTTTAATTTTTTAGTTAATGGAAACTCCCATACTCTTTTCTACAGCAGCACAGTGTTTTACTTTCCCATCAACAATGCACAAGGTTCCAAATTCTCCTTATCCTCACCAACACTTGTTATTTTCTGGGGTTTTTTTTTGATAATAGCAATCCTCATGGGTGTGGAGGGGTATCTCATTGTTGTTTTGATTTGCATTTTCCTAGTGATTAGTGACTGTTGAACACCTTTTCCTATGCATATTGGCCAATAGTGTATTTTCTTTAAAGAAATGTCTATTCAAGTTCTTTGCCCATTTTTAACTAGGTTGATTATCTTATTGTTGCTGAGTTGTAGGAGTTTTTGTTTTTCAATATTCTGGATATTGATCCCTTATCAGATATATGATTTGCAAGTACTTTTTCCCATTGTGTGGGTTGCCTTTTCACTCTGTTGATGGTGTCCTTTGATGCACAAAAGTTTTAAATTTTTATGAAATCCAGTTTATCTGGTTTTTCTTTTGTTGTTTGTGCTTTTGGTGTCATATCCAAGAGATCACTGCTAAATTGCTTTTAGATATTTTAACGTATAGCTCCTTTCTCTGTAATACCACAAAAACCGTTACTTGTGTAATTTTATCTTTTGAAGGAATTTTGCTTTGAAATAGCTCTGTTTTTGTTGTTGTTGGCAGATGGACTTGATATAATTTCAGAATTGGTTGATTTCACTTTCACCCTGCTCTATCATCTCTCTTCTCTTTGTAAGGGATCACAAAGGCTCATTGTGGATAAAGAGAAAAGAGAGAGTAAGGGAAAGGCTTAGTTAGAAAAGAGCCTCAATCATTTGTATTATAGGGGCTGAGGAGAGAAAGGCCATATTTCAGAAGTCTGGGGAATATGAGAGGGCCCTTTAGCAATCACGACTTGCAGGAAGTGTATGACACCAAACTGGACTGCCATTTGTCTGAGAAGTCTGAGATTTATTTCCTAAAGCTCATTTTTTTCCCCTCAGGCTGGAAAGATTGTTGAAAAGTGGGCAGAGCTTAGCTGCAAACCTCTAGGGAATTGACACTCAGTCTCCACCCCAAGGACAGAAAAAGTTGTTCCATATCTGAAATGCCTCCAGTGTATAGACAATGACTTTTTAAAATTTTCATTCCTTTTTAGAAAACACCATACATTCCTTTTATTTTTATTAAATGCTGCCCTGATTCTTCTAATAGCGTAGAAAATCCTTTTCCCGCTTGCCAACTTCTCATACTTTACTCACTGTTATTTCTGGGTTATATTCTATGCACAAAGCACCATTGATAGTAACCACACATCCAAAACACCATGGATATTGCTTGGTATAAAAATCCAACTGGGGAGTGCATCATAAATTTATACAGTCTCATCCTCGAAGAGCAAATTAAACACAGAGAGAGAGAAGGCCTCAAGGACATTCTTCTTTACACTTGATTGTTCCACAAGAATATTTACAAGGTATATATGCTGTAGTCTTTTCTCATTTCTTATGTTACAACCATATGTCACGACTTCTGTAACACTGGGCCTCTGTTTACTTGAGACAACTCTGGTTAGGTGAGTATTGGTTTGTTTCCCTACCTGGCATGTGTTCAGATAAGAGATTTCCTGCTTGTACGTCTGGTCTAAAGAATGGTTTTCTGTGCTAGTAATTGTCCCCGTGCTACTGCCTGCACAGGGATACAGAGAGCTGTGGGTGTCTGGATTTTTGCAGTTTTAAAAAGTTGAGTGATGGCGTACTTTTTAAAGGCAACTCTTTTCAAATGAACTGCAGTTTAATTAATAGATCCCCACTGGCCTCCATACACAGATTTGAAGGAATCAGTGAACAGCTTTACTGGGGACAGGAGCAATGGCAATAAGTTTCCCTAATATGTATGTTATAGAATGAGATGTTAAGTTCCTAAAATCCAATTTGGTGGTTAGTTCATAGAGCCCAAGGCATCCAAGGAACTGGTATCCTGAGAAAGCACCTTCCCGGTGTTGCATATTAGCTGCATATTTTAAAGTCATAATTAGCTGGGGAGCTAGCAAATGCGTCTCATCTGCAGCATCCCATCGTAACTCCTAATTTGAATGTCTGCAAGTAGGCACCACAACAAAGCCAGAACTGGGCCCCTCCTGGTCTTGCCCTGCTCCTTCCTCTCCCCATTGTGCCTGTTTATCATGGGCTGCAGGCAAGTGTGGTGGAGCCTGAAGGAGAGAGAAGCAGAATTCAGAGCGAGCGGCCCAGGCCCTGCTCCCAGCTTAACTGGCACCAGGAAAAATGCCTTCAGCTGGCTCGGGGGCTTGTGCACTCCAGGCTTTGCTTGTTTGCCATGGAAATCCTGGTTGTAACAGAGGCCGCTGCCATTCAGACAGTGAGAGGGAAGCTGCTTTCATGGGGAGGCTTTTTTGGCACCGTGTCCGACATACACTCCAGTCAATCACGGTAAAGTGCCTAATAACAGATGTGGTAATTAAGCCTGAAGAACTCTGTCTCTATTTTTTATTGCAGGGAATAACAAAGTGCCTCATTAAACCTCCAATCACGCTGATTTTTGAATTGGGCATCCTGATGTCATCAAAAATGACATCTCTGCAAGAGCTTTCTTCGTAAGTCCTTATCAGCCTAGGGTGCTGCCAGGCACAGGGTGGATCCGTCTCGGTGAGGACAGCTCTGTTCTCTCTGGTCTGCCCTTTGCACTCCAATGCTGCAGCATATGCAGATTCCTAGGGCACCATCACATTCCTTTAAGTACCTTGGATAAAATTAGACAGTTTTAGCTTTTATGTGCTTGTGTGAATATAAAATGCTCCCTGAATCTCTTTGGTCCAAATTATACTGCTTGTAGCAAGACATTAACTTCAGCTTTCAATCCTAGAAAGGTTTCAAATAACCTGAAACCATGGTAAATTACCATATTTTAATAAGATAAATTATCTTGGAAAAAGATTTAATTGCATCTGAAAAGGTCTGTCTTTGATTGTGGCAGTTTTTAAGGCAAATGTCTTCATTAAGGTTGTTTTCCCTTCTTTCTTTTTTAATGATGAACGTGAGTCTGGCTCATCATGGAGAAAATGAATCTAAGAATTTAATAACTTGGGCCAGGTAGAAAAAGTGTATGTCCTCAATAGTAAGAGAACATGGCT
Source organism: Balaenoptera ricei (assembly GCF_028023285.1). Taxonomy (NCBI): domain Eukaryota; kingdom Metazoa; phylum Chordata; class Mammalia; order Artiodactyla; family Balaenopteridae; genus Balaenoptera; species Balaenoptera ricei. Next base: position 106,117,905 of record NC_082641.1, read on the forward strand.
TGAAACTTTCTCTGGAGCACTTCCTGGATTGTTTAGAGCTGGGTCTATGTGACCGTTGGTGCTCTTGGGAAAGACAGCCAAGTGCTCTGCCCATTTTTGATATGTCTCTACATGACTCTATTGGATAGTGTAGATTTGGAAACAGCATTTATATCATGGAGATGATTTTTTATTTGTTTCTAATCCAGTGTGGCCATAAGCATAGAGATGTTTAAGTATTTTGAAAAGGCCCTGGATCCCATTTTATAAAATTATTGACTCATACCCTTGTCTCCTAATGCATAATTTTGAGTTTTTCAGGATATTGCCAAGAGAATTTGTAGTTGATTATATTCTTAAATTTAGCTCTCTTAATCTAATCCACTGAAGCAGATGATTCATAGAGCATAATCAAGATTTAATTTAATTTCAACCCAGGTATTAATAAAGCATAAACTTGACCTGCTCATCTAATTAGCCTTGAACAAGCAGTTTGTATGTATTTAACATTTGTACACACACATACATGGAAAGGGATACTAATGTTAATGGCACTCCGTATTTGTTTACTCAAATGACACCTAATATTTATAAATCACTTTTTTACTACTTTTATCCATTTAGACATTTTCTGCCATTGATGTCTTGCCAAATATGAAAGTAGGCACGTGCACACAGACCTTACCACATTAAAATTTATTTTAAGAAACTATCTCTATGTACACCTTGCATCAAGAAGTGAGACCTCCTAGGTACAGTAGGAAAGACCTGTGGTTCAAGAGAAGACTGTTGCTGGGATTATTCAGTTGCTGGAAAAGCAAAGCTTTTCTTTAAATAAGATTCCTATTAGTTTTCTTATATTTTCTTTAACAATAGCAAGATCGTCTGGGATGATACAGCTCATGTTTTAGTTCCCGTTCCATTGCTGGGAAAATGTTTCTATAAATTCAGAGAGATACCTTTCGGATTAAGTGGAAACTTGGCCAGCAGAGTGGTCCTGAGCTAAAGCGCCACCTCCTGGTAGAACAGATCACTTCAGGGATGGTTTCTCAAAGTTACTCGGGCGTTTTCCCCAGGTATGGATCCCGTTCTCAGTTATTAATCTCTCACCTCAAGCCTGTAGACTCATATCAACTGTCTGTGACTCACAGGATACAATCCCCTGACTACTCTTCAGCCTCTCAGATCACTGCTGAAAACGATGTGGATGTTGCATGCCCCACAGCCCCAAGTTTTGACCTATCTCAATTAACAGCCGTTTATTGAACATCTGTTATATTCTTACCAATGGGGAGAGAAGTAGAGATCAAAGAGGAGTGGAATGAAAGACAAGACAAAGACACGGACTCTGCTTTCAAGGAGCTTGTAGTCTAGTTGAGGAGAGGGGGTTGGTTATGTGAAAAGATGACCAGCAGCACAAGGTAACATACAGATGAAGGATGTGGAGAGTTGGTTCCATCAGAGATTTCTATGCAGCCTTTAGTGAAAAGACCAAAGAATATTTTTACTTATGTCCTGAAAACATCATTAATTAGATATGGAATGAGAGAATAAATTATTGCAAAGAGACAAATAAGTTGACAGGAAGCTTATGTAATGGTTTGAATTTCAAACAGTTAGGGGAGGTGTACATGTTGACCCAAGGGAATCATAGAAATTAATCATAGACCCTTTCAAATTAGCAGAGCAAGAAAAATATAATCCATGCAGGAAACTTTTTCCATCCTCCATAGATTCTTCAATTGAGCTAGGCTTCATGTATAGTTTAAATCCATTATATTTTATTTTCCCTTTTAAAATTAAATGATTAGAAAGTTTAAAACCTTGAACAAATGACAGTAATATAGTTTATAGGGACTTATTCATAAGAAGGAAATTAAGGTATTCAGTATGATGGGGTCAACTTAATCTTGAATGCTTTGTGCTGCCTGTAGTTTCCAATATTTATGATAAAATGAAGATACTACTATTAGAAATTTTGAAATTAAAAAAAGAGTCAAGGAAGGGTATTTATAATAAAGGGAAAAGACAAATGACATTTAAAAGATCAAGAACGGAGGAAGGGAAGAGATTAAAAAAAATGTCATAAATTGCAAAGCCTGTGGCCCTGCAGAGTTCAGAACTCATGGCTTCAGTTCAAATACCTTTAGCTTTTTTGGTTCAGATTGCCCTTAAAGAGTTATTAGAATCTGCTTGAAAGTAAAGGTATTAATCACCATGAAACCTATAACTATATTGATGTTAATGTTACAGTTTATTTATTTATTCTTAGTGTTATACTTGGTGTGCATTTATGCCCACCTGTGCTTTTCATTTTCTTTCCTTGTTTGGGTAATGTATGACACTTATGTACATTCGGGGTCCATTAAAATCTTCTTTTGCTTGTATCACAATGTGACCTTCATCAAAGACCATCAAAGGCCTCAGGTAGTTCTCAAAATGAGCTTAAAGTTCTTTTCCTTTCTATATTTCAAGGATATATTTAACATGACTTTATAATATAAACTTTCCCTTTTCTAAACTATATTTATATTGCACTTCATGAACGCGTTGAAGCAGGGTGGTCCTTCAGTTACAGTAGACTGTAATAATCTGCTAATTATTGAGGGTTTGTTCTGGTGTGTTCCCAGACATTGTTTTTATGATGAAGTTTGCTGGGATGGGTCCCTCTACCAGCCCACACAGAAAGGCCCTAGGAATTGTGCTCTTCAGCCATGGGGACTCAACTGTCCCCAAGAGTTCTTAGCACAGCAGAAGGCTGCCATTGAGAGTTTGGTTCCATTGCTCCTTTGCCCCTGACTCCTGTACCTTTCTTTGTTACTTATATTGCGTGAATCCCAGTGCATCCTGGTCCCTCCCTTTGCTGCTCCCAAATGTATACTCATGGTCACCTCACTTTGCCCACAGCTGAGATGAATATAGGTCTACAAAAATCATGACCAAATGTAGCCATGTTTGAGCAGGGGTGCTTACTGAGAATAAAGGAATGCCAATGAAAAGAAAACCTTTAGCTTTTAAATGAACTTACAGAGTAACTAACTATTAATTAAGCCCTTGAAAGTGTCCATAGGTTCTCTATAGAAACAACATAATTTTTTTCTCTAATTTTGAACAACTATTTTTCTAGCAAAGGTTTAATTGCTTTTCTATGTTTATATTCACTAGTATTGTAATCATTTTATTTCAACTCCAGGATTTCCCTTTGTAGTAGTATAGTTTAGCAATTAAATGGGATAAAATCTTGAAATATTATTGAGCCCTCCATATGTGGTAAGAATATGTAGAGATGAACAGTGTACCCTTTTGATATCAGGGAGTTTACCAGCTAGTGGAGAGATGAGTAAGAAAATGGTGAATAAAATAGTGTCTGTTATTACTCTGACAAAGTCCACATCATCTACTCCCCGGATGCCCCAGGGGTTATGAGGGCAAAGAAGAAGGATGTCTAGGTTGGCCTGGGAGCTCTTCTAAGAGGAAGTAACCTTTGATTCTTGAGGAACTAGTGAAAATTAAGTTGACCAGATAGTTAAGGGCATTCCAAGAAGAAAGAACAGCATGGGGAAAGACATAGAGGAGTGAGAACGTGTAATATTTTGGGAAATTCAAGTAGCAAGGATTGCTCAAGTGATATTTAGAAGTGATATATACCTGTGGGAATTTGCTGGGTGATAAGGCTCAGTTTGGGCTTTACCACAAAGGCAAACTCTCAAAAGCTTTTAAGTATGAAAGTGTGATGTTCTGATATGTGTTTTGAGAGGATTGGTGGCAGCATGGAGGATGAATTGGAGGTTAATTGGAAAAAGGATAAATTGATCAAACTGAAAAACTAGTCAAAAGTTTGTGGTTCTTTGATGTGTATAAAATTGATGACTGATAAGAACCTGCAGTACAAACAAACAAACAAACAAAACAACTAATACTAAAAAAAAAAAAAAAAAAGTTAGTGGTTCTAGGTCTTGGTTTTAAAACCTACTTTATCTTTACAACAAAAGGTCAAACTAAAGGACCAATACCACAGAACTGTTTATTGCTGTAGTTAGAATGAAGAATGAAACTAAGTTAATAATAAATGATAGAGGCATATATTTCTCAACTCTTTATTTTGTATTCCAGTGTTAAAATAAAATTAAAAACTTAATGACTCAGGAAGAGCCCCCCCCCCCAAAAAAAATACTGGCCATTTCCTCATTCCTGATAGAAGTTTTTGATAAGATATAAAAGTGATAACCAATTTAAAATGCTGGGACCATACTAAGTAGATACAGTTGGACTGAAAATGAATTTAAAAGTACATTGGAAAGCAGATAAAAATTGCCAAATGCTGTGTTAAAAAATAATTATAAAATCATCCTAGAATATACAAAGCTTATAAATACTTGCAGTAAGAGATAACGACTCTTGCAGTGATTTTGCCATTGGAAAATTGCCTTAAGCCCTAAAAAATAATGAAAAATAAATTAATGAGAAATATTTCCCATAAGAAGATCAAGCATATTTGGCTGAGAATGAGAGAGAAAAATTAAAATGCCCATAAGAGTTGTAAAATTATGCCCTATTTCAAAGTAACAAAGTCCTCCCCCAGAATTTTTAAAAAATAAAAGGTACTTTAAGTTATATAAGAGATGTACAATGGACTCATAGTACATAAAAATTATTAGTTCTTGAAAAACCCATAATTTGAAATATATGTATTTTCAACAGATTTTTATTTGTTCAATTTACCAACTCCAAATCTTGCTGGAGAAGTTCTACCAGATCCAAACCTTTTTCTTCTTTAAACTAGTTTTCTTTACTTAAATTCTTTATTCAAGTCTACATACTTGACTCTTCTCTATACTTTATTATTCTTTAAAGTTATTTATTCATTCATTTGTTCTTCATTCATTCTTTTGCCCTCCTCTCTGTGAGGTGCTGTTCTAAGTACCAAGGATATTACAAAGAACCAAAAAGGCATCATTGCGCTGAGGAATTGGGGGAATGTCCATTTATCTTTCATCAACTCCTTTGCCTCAGCCATTAGCAAAACTTTTATGAGGCTGTGTCTACTCTGCTCCTTCTATGCAGAGATTGGGTGGACATAACTCATGGTGAGCTCCTCCTCCTTGGAATGAGAAAGCGCATTCACGAGTTACCTGATTAAAGTCTTGGCCATTTGTCAATATTTTAAAGTTAAACTTTTATAAGAACCCCAGGGCCTATAACTTGTATATTTGTGTTCTGTTAAGACTGGCATCAGCCGCAGAAAAAAAAAGTAATTTCGTCTTTATTATCTTTGTGTGTAGCAGTTCATAATATTGTACAGGACAAACTGATAGGATCTTGCATTTTGGTCCAGTATTAGGCTAAGGAGAAGCTATTTATGAAATAGGTTTGTGACTTTGGGCATACACGTAATTTCTCTGGGTCACAGCATCATCATCTGTGAAATTAGGATACTGGACCAGCTTCCTGCTAATGGTCACCTTCACACAAAAGTCGATGAATCATAGGCATTCTGGAGGTTTATAAGAAAGGCAAATGGAAAATACAACTCTCATTTTAAGTTTCCTTGCCATTAAACCTGCTTTCCTGGCTGATATTTCTGAACAGGAAGTAAAGCGAGAGAGAATCAGTGACCCATCAGTGATCAAAGTTTGACACTGAGCCAGACTAGAACGTCAGTCGCTATACCTTCCTGTCCCCATGGCATCCAGATCCTGAATTTTCCTAAAAATGGCAGAGAAGGACAAATAAGATACAGGGAAATCAGAAGAGAGTGTTATGGATAATGTGAATGAAGGAAGTAGTATGGAGAATGGCTCTTAACTTTCCTATCAATATGAGATTGTTCTCAAACTATTATTCAGGGTCAGACAGAGTCAATTCTTGAATAAAAGATCTGTCTCGATACCACAGGAAGTGGTGCTGCTGCTTCAGCATGTGGCACTTCATCTACTAAAACAAAGCCCTATTTTTAAGAGTCATAAAGTTGGGGTTTGGGTTGTGGCTTCTTATATTTGCACATAGATGCTGTTGGTGAGGAAGCGGAAGTGGGAGAGATGGCAGCCCCAGCATTTTCGCCAGAATGTCCTGCCAAGTGCAGCTTTGAGTAATTACCTTCTGCCTACTTACACTTCCTCAGCAATTTCCTCACATTTTTTCTCAAATCTTCAAAGCTTTTGCCCATGTGGGCTTAAAACCATGTGGATAAAAGTGTCCAGACTCTTTTGTGGCAATGCCTGCAGCTAGAGATGTCTGTGGTCACTCTGCATCCTGGTCTGGATTAGTGGTTCAGAACTGAGTAACCCTGGGAAGAATGGCAGTGGAGTTCCGCTGTCATTGATTATTTGAACCATCTGTACAGTCTAAACATGGAAATACCTTATGTACTTTCCAATTCACATTTTCAGTTTTGACGAGGATGTTGCTTGGTCACTTGAAGAATCTAATTTTGAATGAATTTGCATTTCAAGAGGCTCCAATGCACAGATGGAGTATTATTTTAGGAAGACTATGACTATTATACCTGATGGAGCGGTATTAATAATGTGACTGGAGTTAAGAAACCTGAGTTCTGTGATCTACTGTCAGACTACCCACAGACTAGCTCCGTGATCATGGTCAGGTCATCCTAACTTGGGCCTTCAGTTATTCCGTTCATAAAACGAAAGGATTTTGACTGGATTCCATAAAACCATAAACTATAACTTTCTGTTCTATTTTTTAGCACAAACGCTCTGTGGAACCCAGGATATGTGTAGTGCTCTGGAAAATTTTGGGGAGCGAAATGAATGTTAAAAACTTCAATTATATGGCCTGTTATGAAGTATTAAAAATAGAGGAATAGTATGTGTGTAAGACACATGTGTGTGTGTGTGTGTGTGTGTGTGTGTGTGTGTGTGTGTTTGCCTTAATAGAATCTAGATAGATGCAACTGACAGGAGACTTTTCTAAAATCTTGGTTCCATAGAAATTCTTTTCCTCATGGGGTTTGTGTTCCTCTGTTGTCTTCTCTAAGAAATTATCTTTGAGGAAAGTAAGGCTTGACTTGGATTGCTCAGCTGTGCCTAATGGTGAGTGTCTCAGGAATTGAGGGTTAGCACAATGACCTAGAGTTGGACGAGCAGGTTCCCCTTGTCATGCCAGTGATGGGGGCAGATGAACGTCGTCATCTTTCCTACTATAGCAGCATGCACCATTGAAACGGACCTGCCTGAGAGGAGAGGGACTGTGCAAATACTTAGGTTTCCTGTTATCGTTCTGTCCTCCCCCCAGCCCTGTGTGCAAGGAAAGACCTAAGATGCTGATGACACTCAAAGTATCCTGCTGCACATCAGAGAATTCTACTGATATTTTCTCCTCTTACCCTTTAATTTGACTTTTCCTTTCTAAAGGAAATTGCCTTATTTTGTCATTCATTCTGTTTCCGTTGGATTTTTTCCTGCTTGTACTGTGTCAGGGGATTGGTCAAACTGAAATGTCCAGCTTCTTTAATTAGTATTGTTGGTTGAAAGAAAACAAAAAACAGTAGTCTCCCTTTCTTTCTGGGCTGATCAAGTTCTATTTTCTAGTTCATTTTTCTTATGCACATTTATTCCTGGACTGCCTGAGGTCTCATGAAGTGTTTGGATATTTTACCTTGAGTAAATCTTAAACCATGATATTCAATGCCATTCCTGACCTGGCTCTAAAATTCCTTTTCTACTCACTTGATTTTCTACTCTGTGCTCCAGACAGCCTTGCCCATTTGCTTTTCCCTCTGGGAAGCTGCTTTCTCTTGCTTTTGCTCCTACTCGTTCCTTTGGGTACAACCTCCCCTGCTCCATCTACCCAGCACAGCCCTCAATATGCTCTTATCCCACTCTCCAGCTGGAAATACTTTCTTAACTTCCATACTTATTTTGTAACCTCTTTTGACCCTAATCATAATTTTTATTGCCTTGTTATTACTATCCACATGATACAGCTCTCACATTAGTTTAGAAACTCTTGGAGGGCAGAAATGTCCCTGACCAATGTCTGCTGATTGAGAAAACAAATGTTTGTTCTTCAGCAAAGGCTTTGAACAATGTCTATGTGAAACATTGTTAAAATAATTACATTATTAGGACAGTTGATGAAATTTGAATTAGGTCTATAGGTTAGATGGTAGTTTAGCATCAGTGTTAAATTTCCTCAGACAGTTGGGTTATACATAGGTGAATGTTCTTCTTTTTAGAAAATGTAAATTGAAGTATTTAGAAGTATTTGCTTATGTACAAATTACTCTCAAATGGTTAAAGAATATGTATATATATTGCCTATATATGTGTATGTAGATAGAGAGTGATAAAGTAAATGTGGCAGAGTGTTAGCAACTAGTGAGTCTGGGTGAAGGGCACTCTTTGTTCTATTTTTGTAGCTTTCAAATATATTTGAAATTGTTTTAAAATAAAAAGTTAACAAAATGAAATAATTAAATTCTATATGCCATCTAATCAAAGATAATCACAGAAGACTAGGAATAAAGGAACATGTATTGGTAGATGAAAAATTAACTTATGGAAAAGTCTAGAATCCATTCATTTAATATTTTACAAATGACATTGCACATATCACGTGATGAACTCTCCAAGTTGTGAAGCAGATCAACTCTTCTGGATAGTCAGATGTTAGATGGTTAAGGATAAATGGCAGGATAATTTGGGACAGTGCTTTGTGTGGAAAAGCAGCAGATGCACCTTAAAACACAGGTATTGTGAGGTCATGCCTCTAGGGACGCAATAAGTCAAAGTGCAATTAGAAGTTGATGGGCTCTTGCCAGGAGTTCTAATGTAGAGAAAAGATTTCAGAAGCATTGCAGGTGGTTTCTTTTGTGTACAACTGATACTGAAGATGCCAACTAAATGGCGGGCATTTTTGAGAGCTATTTTGGAAGTCAAAATATTTTTGGTATAGACATAGTGAAATATAGGCATATTGGATATCTATTGCTGTGTAACAAATTACCTCAAAACTTAGTGGCTTAAAACAACAAACATTTATTATCTCACAGTTTAAGTGGGTCAGGAATTTGGGAGAAGCTTAGTTGGTGGGTCTGGCTCAGGGTCTCGTGAGGTTGTAGCCGGTATTTCAGCAGGGACTACCATCTTCTGAAGGTTTGACAGGGGCTGGAGGATCCACTCACATGGCTGTTGGCAGGAGGCCTCAGTTCCTCACTATGTCCATCTCTCTATAGGGCTGCTTGAGTGTCTTAATGACATGGCAGCTGGCTTCCTGCAGAATGGTGATCCAAAAAGCAAGATGGAAACTGCAACGCCTTTGATGACCTAGGTTTGGAAGTTATACTCTGTCAGTTTTGCAATATCCTATTGGTTACATAAGTCTATTCATTGTGAGAAGGGTTTACACAAGACAGAATTCATTGGAGGCCATCCGGGAGGCTGGCTACAACAATAGGGTATAATTAGTGCTGCCAAATCATAGCTGTTGAAAAAGGGAAAGAAGGAGTGTATCTTATAAAAGGGATAAAGGGCTATTTTGTTGTTGTTGTTGGATGGGCCAAAAAAATTAGAGATCTTTATGTTGGGAAGAATAGGTAGGAATATTACTGAGGAATATTAAATTGTGAGAGTTTAGGAAAATAAATATAATTTTATTTACTGAATTCTGGAATGAGAAGTAGTGTTTGAAGTTTTGAAGTTTGAAGTCTTTTTCTAATAAAGAAGAGATGTATTGTTTTCCCAGTAGGAGATAAAAATAGACTGAACCAAGAAAATATAACTGGGATTGAGAATGGTTTAAACCCCAAACAGCCCTCCCAGATATCAACCCTATTTTCTAGTATGTCTCCCAATCCTGCCAATTCTTTCTTTCATTGCTTTCTCACATACTTCCCATTCCTGAGGCTACCACCCTGGGACAGGAGATCCCATGTTACACCCGAAGACACTAACCGCCACTCACTTTCTTTGCCACCAGGAGGCAATCCCTTGGTTGGATTTTGAACACCTACTCTGTGTTAACCTTCAAAACACCTCTTTCATCAAATAATGCACCCTGCTCATAGACTTAAGTGTATTCCACTGCTGACAGAATAAAACCATCTGAACTCCTTAGCCTGGGGCTCCAGACCCTTCATCAAGAAGTTCTACCTTCCTTTCTAGCACTGCTTCTCATGATTCCTTACAAGACCTCCTGCTCTCCACTCTCAGGGCTTGATTCACACTTTTTTCTCTGCTTCATGGCCCTTCCCCATTATATTCATTTACCCAAAGGCTTCCTTTAATCCTGATGTGATGCTGAGGGCAGATCGCAGATGTTGCAGTCATCAGCCAGCCATGTTCGAATCACTGCTCTGTTTTAATTGATTTCAAGTGAAACATTTAATCTCAGCCAATGAGATTATGCATGTGAGGTGCGAGGTACGAGGTATGCACTCAGTGATTTCTAGTTTTTCTCCTTTTGGAAACATTCTTTTCAAGTTTGACCTCTTTCATGAGCCTTCACTGCTCACATCGATTTTTCTATCTTCTTAAAACTCTGGCAATTCTTTCTACATTGACTCATTTGAACTCATTTGAACAAATAATTATATTTTATTTATAATCTTCCTCCCTAGTAGATTTTGAACTATTGAAGCTAGAGACCATGCTTTATAAGTCATAATACTCCCCACAGTTGCTTGCACTTAGATCCTTAGTGAGTACTGTTTGTGGACTTTTTTCCATATGTTGTAGGAGATGGATTTACAGGGATGTTGTAGAGTACTTTCCAAAGTTGATGATGAGCGGGTGACCATAGCCTCCCCAAAAGTCTCCCTTAATGCCAGCTAGATTACACCTGTGGGGCGGCTGGTTAAGTAGGTGAGGCTGTACCTCTATGTTACCCCAGCAGCTCTTTCAGTCTTAATCCTTAATTGTGGCTGCATCCTGCTGCGTTGAGACGGCCAACGGTTGTGGCCGTTCTCCGTGTGGTGTGAGCCCCTCAGGGTATCTCAGTGCCTGGCAGCCTCAGGGGTTTGCCCAGTTTTTGCTTGATGTGAGGTGCTCAGTGAATGCCAGAACTGATATTAAACACCCACTTCGTGCTAATGTGTTGGGATTTTTTTTGGTTGTTTATAAAATCCTTATAAGTTTATAAAATAGGATTTGAGAATATTTTTCTTTTTTTAAATGTTAATAGCCACACTCATTTAACTTTTATTATTAGAAGCTTCCAAGGAATGCTGGGGGGCTGCCATTACACCATGATTTAGTTTGACTTAGAAGCATAGCTTGGTTGTGGTATTTGATGTTAGCAAAATGATGTGAGGATCCCCAGATGAAAATAGATAGCATTGTACTGCTTCCAATGTGTAGTTATGCTTGAGTAAATTAATACGTTATTAGAATAACTAGCTTTGGGTGGTGAAAATAGAAATCAGGACAGGTCCTCAGGGATTCCTTTTATCGGTGAAGTAGTATTTCCCATGGAAGTCCCCGTCTGAGGTTGTTCTTGGGGCAACCAGCAAGCGTTACTCTTTTGACATCTTGACTACCCTGAAGCTGGACCTTTGATACTCTATTCACAGGTTCAGAGCTCCAGGAAGCATACAGCACATCTGGGCAGCCTTTCTGAGTGATTCAAGGTAAAGCTAGTACATCCTTTATAGATAACGTGATAGAGTGATCAGTAGACTAGGTGACTCTTGGTATCCAGGGGGGAAATTGTGAGAATGAGGCTGTTCTTAATCAATAAATCACTTTTCATCGAGAGAACTGTGAGAGGATTTTAGAGTAGTGAGCTTGAAAAAACAATGGGTAAGGGCATCCAAGTTATTTCTATGTGTGCACTTAATGATTCTAGTAAGGAAATAGATTTTAGAGCCAGAAAGAATTGTCTGGAATCATTTATCCTTCTGTTGTTGCAAAAATAAATTAGCAAGTCAACGCCCCAGTATTTATTTCTCCCTAACACACTGATAAAGAAACTACTCCCTGTCATCACAACTCGGACTCATCCATTGTAAGGATTTTATTCAACCTGATTGTTTATTGAGGTTTTTGTAGTAGAATTAGCAAAGCCTGCCTTCCCAGTAGGCAGTAAGAGTTAACTCTGCCTGCTGTGTTTCCTCTTTCTAATAGGAGCACTTTAGCGATGCTAATCAGTTCTACTGATTTTCTGTTTTGATTTTTCCATAATAATTAAGTGAATGATATGGAATGCAATCAAGTTTGGCACTAGGGGGTTCATGCAAATGTCTCTTTATTTTTTTACATTTAAAATTTTGTTGAACGTAACCATGAGGAAAATTATTTGAAGGCAAAGACTGGGTGGGTAGGGGTAGCTCAATATCCAATTTAGAGTTTTGAATATTTTCAAAATGTCTGTTTCAAGGAAGCATATCACCACTGTGTTGCCTTTTTTTTTTCAGTTGAAATAATGCTATTTTGTAAAGATTGTATTTTGTTTTCATTTGCGCTCTAAGATTATAGTGTCAGACAAGATGGCACAGCTTAAAAGAGAAATGAGGAAGAAAAATGTTTATTGAAGTTTTTTCCTTCAGGACAGACACAAAGGAAAAAAGTACACACATTTACTCATCAAAACCTACAGAAGAAAACAAATCAAAAAGGGAAAAGTTATATGAAATGCCTTACCCACTTGTTTTGATTGCCTATCAGTGACAAGACAAACAAAAGGAAGGACCACCCATGTTTCTGAATATAGAGAAATGTTGCATTTCTATACTCCTTTACAGCTCATTGGCACATTTGTGAAATGTCTTCTCCCCCTACCATGTATCAATATAACATATGAATTATTTTCTTAAATGGTTTTAATCAATTCATGTGAGTTTGCACGATCCCTTCTTCTTGATTTAGCAATTCTTTTTGCTTTGAACATTTTATACTTTAATGTAGATTATTCTAGAACTCAGTTAATTTTCTAATTTTGATTTGGAAAATGCTTTGGGAATAAGAGACCGAGTGGCATATATACAAATTTAAATGTACTGATATTTTCCCTTCCATGAATGCCGCCAGCAACTTTGCAGTGCAGTTTGATTTTTCTGTATGCTGAATTTCAGAAGCAATAAGGAGGTGACCAAATTCTGCTTTTTCTTTTTTTTTCTGCCATCCCCTTCGTGAGGTTAAACCCTTCACAGGGCCATGCATCAAGTGCAAAACAAAAAGAGATACCAAATTAACACTAAAATTTTTACATTAAAACAGAACACAGGGACTTCCCTGGTGGCTCAGTGGTTAAGAATCCACCTGCCAATGCAGGGGACACAGGTTCGAGCCCTGGTCTGGGAAGATCCCACATGCCGCAGAGCAACTAAGCCCATGAGCCACAACTACTGAGCCTGCGTGCTGCAACTACTGAAGCCCACGAACCTAGAGCCTGTGCTCCGCAACAAGCAAAGCCACCGCAGTGAGAAGCCCGAGCATCGCAACGAAGTGTAGCCCCCACTGACTGCAACCAGAGAAAGCCCGCGGGCAGCAACGAAGACCCAACGCAACCAAAAATAAAATAAATAAATAAATTTATTTTTAAAAAAAAGAGAGAGAACACAGCCTCATCCTTTTTCTTGGCAGTTTGATTCATTGCTTCCAGCAATTTCCAACTTTACAGACTAAACATTTCTAATTGGGAAATGGATGGTTTGAGTCTGAGTTGGTCACTCAGGATATAAACTTTCCAATTTGGGGTAATTGTTTGTGAGTAGTTGGCAGATTACTGCTGACCAGCTCTTGTTTTGTCTTTAGGAAAGAATGAAAGTTAAGATACATATTTGACACTTCATTGAAACAGAACACTTACCTGACATAGATAAGGCAATGAGACAGAGAGATATTTGCCATGCTTATTTGTTACAACCAAAATATAAAAGGTTTACGTTTTTTGATGGATGAGGAAACCATCACAGTATATTACATGTCCTTAACTGTGAAATGGGAATGATAAAAATACCTACGTAAGTTACTGTGCAGACTAAATAGGTAATTCACATAAAAGGTTCAGCACTGTGCCTGGCACAGAGTAATAGGTCAGGAAATGTTAGCTGTTATTGTTTATCATCATCATCATCATCATTACGTTGTATTTATTTCTGTTAAGTAGCATAGCTTCTTTAATTATATCATGTTAAGCTTCAGATCTTACAACTTCATGATGGTTAGCCTGTGAGAAACATCAGTAATTTGAATTAATTTATAAGCAATATTTTGGCTACTCATTTATGCTTTATATGTTGGAATTATTTCATGATGATTGAAATCTCCCTCTTAAAGATTTCACTACCTCTCATAGTGGCTTACATTCATTATCTTTTAATTATCCTACAAATCCATGGCGTTTATTCCTTATTCCAAATCAAACATTTTCTTTTGTTTTAGCCTTTGTGGATTTAGAGGTAGGTAACTTGTCATAATATACTTAATATACTTGTGCTTATAACAGTCTTGATTTTAAAGAACTTAATACTTCCTCATTTAATCTATTGTCTGGAATCTGAAGGATAAACTATTTCCTAAGGTTAGGTGTTTGCCCATATTGTTGTTTATTATTTGTTTGTTTTAAGATAAACTTACCTTTTAAAACCACAAGATTATTATTCAATGAATTTGGTTCCCAGATACTAAAAACTGGTAACCTCATGGTGTGGAAAGTTAGTACAACTTCTCAAAATGCCAGCTCTCACCCAGAAAATAACTGCTTAGTCCCATAATCTGACCAGTTGTTTCTAGTTTCACTAGTTTACCAACAGGCAGGCTAATGCTTGTTTTCTTTTTAATTAGTAAATGGATCATTTTTTTTTTTTTGGCCTCGCGGCATGTGGGATCTTAGTTCCCTGACCAGGGATTGAACCCGCGTCTCTTGCACTGGAAGCGATGAGTCTTAACCACTGGACCGCCAGGGAAATCCTGGATCAGCTATTTCTATGTCCATTTTTATAATGATTATATAAAATAATTTTATATAGTGTGACAAACTTTTCCTCCTTACTAAGGGCCAAGTTCCCCACACCCCTGCCCTCCCCTGCCTCCCAGGAGGAGGGCTTCTGTGCTTCCATGAGGGGCTCACCCTCCACCCAAGGGGCCTTATCAGGCAACCCTCCTCGCTCTTACTCCCACATCAATCACCAAGTCCTGTCTATTTCACCTCCAGTTTTTAGTAATTTACAAAATGGTGGCCATCCTGACAACATAAGAAGCATCTCTCTCTCCTGGACCATGAAATCTGGTGACCCATCTTAAATCCAAGACTCGTTATGCATGTTTCAGCCCTAGTAACAACTGGTACTGAATAGTTGATGTACTCAGAAGAATTCTGTTTGGGTCATTTTAACGCATCTTTAATTTGGATTTTTTTCCTTGTAGGCTGTTCTTCAGAAACAATGGTTATTTCTTTGAACTCATGCCTGGGCTTTATCTGTATACTGTTATGCCCCTGGATCAGGACAGCATCATCTCTGAACCTTGAAGACCCTAATGTGTGTAGCCACTGGGAAAGGTAATGGTTTTGAAAGTAGTCTGAGAAATAATTTCTGATAGATTCCTTTATATACTATCATTATCAGTACGATATATAAAATTAGAATTTGAGAAGAGATTATAAAATTACTTTTATGTAAAAATCATTAGTTATATGTAATAGTATAATTCACCTTGGTCTTAGAGAATATATATTATGTGAAGAAAACTTGATATACTGATTCTAACACAGGTGCAGTTGTAAGACCAAGGAAAACATTAATAGATCGATTAAAATGACCTCCCTAAGGTCTTCTCCCTGCTCTGTATCTATCTGCAATAATTTGGTGGAACTGGACTTATGCATGGGAACCAATGAGCGAGCAGTGGAAGACAGTGTGGAATAATATCCTAGAGTGTTGAAATGAATGGCATAAAAAATTGTGCAGTAGGTGGCCTGAAAGGGAGACATGATTTCTGGAGGAACTGGCAAGGTTGCGTGGAAGTATTGTCCCCTGAGATGTCTTTGAAGACCTGAATAAGATGAGTAGATGGCAGTGATGGGGTGGGGTTCTAGGATGGAAGGTAGTTTGAAACCAGTGCCATGCAGACCACTAAGGGCTGTGCCCAGTAAAACTAGAGTCAGTACAGGATTGAGGAGGGCAAGATTGAATAGATTATATGAAAGCAGATGATGTAGTATCCAGATCTGGGTGATTTGCAGTAGGAAATACAGAGGAAGTACAAAATAATAGGTCATCTTATAGTCCCTTTTGGAACACAGAAACAGCACAAACCATTTAGTGATACTGCAGTGCAGTCAAATGCAGTTTACTTGCTCTCACGTGCTACTTGCATTCCTAGGAAAGTGTGTATCTTTATCCAAAATTAACATTGCCCTTGCAAGTTTTTCAAGCAAATAGAAGGTGTCAAGTACTAGAGATTAATACATATTTGTAATAGCTGTAAGTTCAATGACATCAAACTCTTGGTCTCTTTTTCCTGTCACCCTCAGCATCATGATGAGTACACCACAGAGTAAACATTCTAATTGCTGTGTCACCCACTGGTAGGATGCACAAAGCTCAGAGTCTTTCAAGCACAGCAGCTGTATTATTCTAGGGGCACACTGGTTCCTCACTCATAGCATTAGTTTTCGGTGAGGGCTCGTCCCCATCTCCAGTGGCAGTATTACATTCAGGGTAACAAAAACATATTTTCCTGATCGATCAATAGAGTTATGTAGCCTTATGAAACTTTAAGCTGTAGAGGAAATATGTATGTGTAATAAAGTTCTATATATTTGTGCTATTCACTATGTTATATAGAATTTAAGGGAAGGGACCTCCTATTAATTATCTTTATAATTTTCACAGAACCACTCATAAAACATTTCACCAGCAAAGTACATAATAAATATGATTAAAGTAATAAAAATGAATTGATGAATACATGAATAAGAACATATCAACTTTAGAAGAGGGAGAGTCCATTGGTGGTTGAACATCTTGGAGGATGATAGCTTTGGAATGGGAGGAAAAATCAAATTTGTTAGGTACTGTGAGATAAGAATCGAGAGATCTTGGTAATACATTAACTATGGATGTGAAAGAGGCAGAAAAGGCTGAGATTTAGAACCTGCTGTGAAAGAGTGGAGGTGTCATTGCACATATGGAAAAATAAAAAGAAGAGAGGTGATTTGACAGGAAAGAGATTATTGTGGTTTTATCATGTTGTATTGATATGATCAGTTTGAAATATGGGCCTGGATGAATGTTTAACTTTTCATTTAAACAAAACATTAAAAAGATATTTCCCCCAGTGCTGTTTGTTGTTGTTTTTTTTAATTTATTGGCTGTGTTGGGTCTTCGTTGCTGCACGCGGGCTTTCTCTAGTTGCCGTGAGCAGGGGCTACTCTTCGTTGCGGTGCGAGGGCTTCTCATTGCTGTGGCTTCTTTTGTTGCGGAGCACAGGCTCTCGGCGCACAGGCTTCAGTAGTTGTGGCTCGAGGGCTCTAGAGCGCAGGCTCAGTAGTTGTGGCGCACGGGCTTAGTTGCTCCGCGGCATGTGGGATCTTCCCAGACCAGGGCTAAAACCTGTGTCCCCTGCATTGGCAGGCGGATTCTTAACCACTGCGCCACCAGGGAAGCCTTCCTCCCCCCCGCCCCCCAGTTTGTTTTGACATTGTCCTATCTTATAATCGTCATGGACAAAAAGGCCTTATGAAATATAAGAACGAGTACTGGCTTAGCCCTGTTTTTTTCACTTAAGAAGTCCAATGATCTTGGTTGAGTCTCTTAACATCATCCAATTCAAAGATTTATTGTGAAACTTGCATCAAATAATGTATGAATGATGTTTTGTAAAATAAAAAGTGCTGGATGAATGTAAAAAAAAAGAAAAGAGAAATATGGGCCTGAAAGTGTTTAGGAATATAGATTTGGGAGTCTCCAGCATGATGAGAGAACAGATGAGCTCCCCGAGGGAAAGGCTACAAAGAGAAAAGAATCCAAGACTTCAAGTAATCCAGCATCCACTCAGAGGTACACATTTTGTCCTGATTTCTTGCTCAATATTTAACCATACTTACCAACACATAATTGCATTGTTCTGTTCACCATTTTAAATTCCCAATGTCTAAAACACTGCCTTGCGTATGGCATGTGCTCAGTGAATAATTGTTGAGGAGTAAACTCACCTTCTGGTAGGAAAGGAAATGACTAAATATGGACATCAGTAGTGGGGGTGGGGAGGGGGGGAGAGATAGAGAAGGGGCACATTAATCTCTAAACCTAATATAATTCCACTGTTGTACAGGTGATTAGAGTAACCGCTAAAATACTCACTAATGGGGAAGAAATTCAGTGTGGAAAAATAGGAAAATGATGGAGATATTTTTCCTCTCTATATTTTTCCTATAAACTGCTAGAAAGAAAAATTGACAACTGCAATCTTCTTATTGATACATTTTCTGTTATAAGGCTAGATAATGATTCTTTGAAGAAAGGTTAAAAAAAAGTGGAATTGTTTTGGCAAGAATGGAGAAAAGGAGTATAAATTAAAATGATCAAATAGAGGTGCAGCTGACAGGTTCTCCTGTATTTTCAAAAACTGAAATGAGCTTGAATTGAAACAGGGAGAGGAAGATTAGCTTCAAGGACAAAATTCCTGGTAATAGGGCCAAGTAGTGCTCATTGTAGGTTTTCCTTACACTAAAACCCACCTGTCACCAATGGTTCCAAGCCATGGAATCACCTGCAGCCTTGCTTCTCAGTGTGGTCTGTGGAGCTGCAGCGGCAGGAACCTCAGCTGGGAGCTTGTTGGAAATGCAGACTCTCAGGTCCCTCCTCAGACCTACTGAATCATTTATTTTCAAATAAAAGTATGCCTCATTTTAATGCAGCAATTGTGATTCTTAGAAGCTGTACATGAAAGGAAATGAAGGAAAATTAAATCATTTAAAATACACAAGGGATGCTTGTTATTAAAGGAATTCTGCACAGCATCCTTTTGGAAAATGAATAACTCCATGAATCATCTGTTCCTTCTCCCCATCTCCTTTCCCTGTTGTGTGAGTTTAAGTATTTCCATCTAATGGGGTTTCTTCTAAAGAAGGCGCAAATGAAGAGAAGCCATTCTCTGCCCAACCCCTTGGGGGTGGGACACAGGAGTGGTAATAATTGAAGCTGCATTCCTGAAGCGAGCAGAGATAAGAAATGATAATTATTACCATATTTGATTAAAGTAACAAGATAATTTAGGCAGATGAAATGTAATTAACCACTTTGGAATGTGTCCAAGTGATGATGGCTTTTCCCGCCTGTTCTTTGACCTTAAATTAAATCTTGTTGGGGTTCCTCCCTGGACAATACTTAATAGTTTAAAATCACAGTGATGATATGTTTTCAGTGTGTTTGAGAAGATTAAACAAACAAGCAGGAGATAAAGGGTTTTGCATCTTGATGTTGAAAATAGTGTAGAATTGGGACCAGATTCCTTTTATACCACAGTTTGCCACTCACTGTCTGCTTTAGAAGCTTTCAATATTCTACAACATCTGAGAGGGGACAGAGGTACAGGATGCTGTCTGGGGGTCTTGGTGTTAGTACCGGCTCTAGACTGACCACTAGCACTGGGAGCTCGGTGTGGCTTATTTGTGATGAAAATGGGATTGGACTAGACAATCGAGAAGGTTGCTTCCCATTCTGTGACTTTAAGAGCAGCTGCGGTTGAACAGGGAGGTGTGGACTATCAAGAGGTACTAATTAAGTTCAAACAACAGCCCTAAGGACCAGAGGAAGTCATCCAGTTCTCAGAGACATTTCCCTTCATGATGCGGGCACACAGCTTCCAGCAAGTGGCCCCTTGAAAAGTGACAACAACTTAATTGTCTAATGATAGGTGGGTATTGAGCAAATTAGGTGTAGTCGTGAGTATTTGGTAGTCATAATTTGAAAACTATTTACTAACATGGAAAAATGCTTATGATAGTCTTAAATTTAAAAAGTAGGTTTAAAATTATGTGTATAGCATGAGTATGAAAATATAAAAACAAAAAAACAAAACTATAAAAACTAAAAACCCTAGGGATGGTAAAAGAAGTACAGCAAAATGCTATGTGTGGTTAGGTAAGAGTTATACAATTCTCTCCCTCTCTTCTTAAAAATGTGTTTTCCAAATTTTCTAGTGTGATTATAATATCATTAAAAATGAAAAGTAAAAAAGAGAGATTGTTTAGAAAAGAAAAAGAGTGTATGAAAAAGAACAGAAAAGAAATTTGGGTTGAAATGGCTTAGAACCCTTCTCCCGTAAACTTAAGTGGAAGCCTCAGTAGCTGATCAATGTGAAAAGTAATTTATATTCGGTCTGTTCTTCATTGAGTTTGAGACTGAATAATTCTAATGAGAAGCGTCAAGACTGAGGAGAAATGCTCAACCATAGTGAATTTTACACTTCGATTTTCCCCAAACTCTATATATTTCTCTATTAAAGTAAGAGCAGGTTATTTTTAGCATTTACGTGCTGGCCTCTCTTGAGAGCAGTTTGAGGGCAGGAATTGCATAGAATTTATTCAATAAACATTTGTTGAATTGGAATCCTTAATGGTTTGATTATCCTTTTATAGAGAAGAGCTTTTTTATATCCTAAAAGCAGAGAAGCATCCTGCAAATTAAGCTATTGGTGAGCAGCAAATGTCCAGAAGAGGAAACTCATGTACTTTAACATTTTCTCTTACTGAAGAAACCTTCCAGGCTGCTAGAAATTAGTGAAAACACTTTTCACGTTTGCTTGTGGAGTCAGCTCCCCCATCACATCCAATGGCGTGTGTTTGGCCAGGGTCCCTTAGTTGATTATCACTTTTGCTCTCCAAGCCATTCAGATCTTAACACTTAACATGGCCTATGAAATTTTGTGGGAATACTGCATCAGGCCTACTTCTAACAAACCAATTTAGTTCAGCTAAATTAGTACTATAGAGCCTGGTAGATTACATTTTTTCACTCAAGCAGCATTAATTTAGGGTGGTTTCTTTTTCATTCCCATAGCACATGTGGAAAGTTGTTCTGTTTTGCTCATGGGAATGTAGGACTACCTAGATGGCAGTTCCACACACAGAGGACATTCATTCGCTTTGCTCCCCACTAGAAATGGGATGGAGAAATAATGCTGCAGGCCTTTACAAGCTGCTGGATAGGGAGGGAAAAGAATTGGTGAGGAAGTCTTAGAAATTGCAACAACCTGAACCTCAGGACACTGCTAGGGGTCTGAAGAAAATCTGCATAGCTTCATGTGATATTTCATTCCAAGAACATTTATATTTTAACGCAGGCCTCTCGCTTTACCCCAAAGGAGTTATATCAGAGATGTAGGCCGTGGCATACTCGACGCTCGTCTGAACCTGTTCCTGCAGGTGTTGTCTGCTGGAGTAGAAGGAAGTAGTCATCTGAAATGTATGTTAGAAATGCAGAATGCCAAGTAAGAAGGGATCTCCAAGAACATCTCTGAACCCCTGGTTTTACGATGTGATTGTCAAAACCCAGGGAAGTGAGGTTACCTGCTGAAGGTCAGCCAGGTGCTCAGTGTCAGATCAGGATGACAACCCTGCCTTCTTCTAATCCAGCGATCTTTTCACTAGGACCTGTTGCATCTGCCTCAGGTTTGTGGAGGATCCCTAAATTTACCTGGAAATCAAGCTGCAATGTCCCAAAGAATCAAGTACGAACAGTATGAATAGTACGATTAATTCATGGATGTCTCATAATGACTGAGAGAGACGACTTGGAGAAAGAAATCGGTCTGTTTGTGAGGCCAATGCTGCTTAGCTTTTCAAATTAGAAGTTTCTGCTCTCTATCTAACCTGAATTCTTCAGGCTGAAATTTTAACCTCATTCCTTCCATACCTTCTGTAGTTGATAGTTCCTATTAATGAACTTGGGCTATTGACCTACACCAAGTGAGTCCATGATTGAGACCCATTTTGTTGTTGTTAGCATGAATTAAAGATTTTAGTGGAAATCTTTAAGAGACTGTTAAAGAAAATAGAATAAATTGTTTTGAAAAGAAGATTCTCCAGATTTTCCTATAGGCAAGAAATCTGAGCTCTTGAGCATGTAATAGACGGCTTTGAAATGAAGAAATATAGGATTGAACATTGAATATTCTTTGTATTTCATGGGTGTTTTTCAGCCACATTCTTAGGCCCATAGGAGTGCATGCTTTTACTCTAACAAGAAGCTGTTAGTGAAAATATGTTGGAAAACAGACTGTTTAAGTAGCAGCAAGTTGTTCGTATGATTATTTCAGGCTAACTGTCTCAGCCATATGTTTAGAATTGGGTTTAAAGACTTCTTTGTAGCTTCTATGTAGAGGTTGTATATATTCTTCCATTGCCTAAGAAGTAGGGGAGGCACAAGAAAGAAAATTATTACAAGTTCCAATCAGAGAAATATAGTCTTTCTGATTTTCCAAAATCAGTAGCAAAATGTACTTGGATTGTCTTTTTTGCTGATTACCATTATTATTTGCATGAGGCCTAGATTGAAAACAATTTGTGAAAGGTCTTGATATCCCTGGACTCTGGGGGAGGGGATGGGATTAAATACAGAAAAATATGTGGTGATACGTTTTTAAATTTAGGAATATCAGAGTTTTGGGAGAATAGTAAATGAGGTTTTTTTGAAATGTATAGCATGAACTCTTGTCTTTAAAATATATTATTAATATTGGATCTTTTAGGGTTCTAGTACAAATAGAAACCTGAAAAAACCTGAAGATTCTCTGTTAAAGGTCAGTGTGGAGTTGCAAGTGGAGATAATTTAGCCAATGACTGTTTTTTGGTACATAGCCTATCAGTAATGTAAGAAAGAGAAATACTGATTCCTTCTCTTTCCTCTTCTTTTCAGCTACTCCGTGACTGTGCAAGAGTCATACCCACATCCCTTTGATCAAATTTACTACACTAGCTGCACTGACATTCTGAACTGGTTTAAATGCACGCGGCACAGGTAATGGAAGCTCAGATGTATTTATGTGTTTGGCAAACTGGGAAGGAGTCTGATATATCTCGAGATAAGTGAAGTAGGGAAGTCATGAAACTTGATTCCTTGAAATAAAGTGTAGGTTGGCTTAAATGGACAATCAGTATATTCTTAGCAAATTAGTGAGTTAGCATAATATTGGTCAAAATATATATCCCATGTTTCTTCTTAATTATTTTGGAGTACTTTGCTTTTTATACCTTTATTGTATTTAATAGCTTTTTGTATTAAAATATAAAGTCTTGATTTCTAACCAAATTGCAGGTCCAAAAAAGTAACAATGTGATTTTTCCCCTTTCTGTAGAATCAGTTATCGGACAGCCTATCGACATGGAGAAAAAACTATGTATAGGCGCAAATCCCAGTGTTGTCCTGGATTTTATGAGAGCAGGGAAATGTGTGTCCGTAAGTAAGACTTGCATCTCTTGGAGGTTCATTTATTTTTTGCAGTGTTGGTTTGCATTTAAGGGAGGCTGAAACAGAGGCCTGGGGAGATGGGGCATCTCGGATCATTCCCTTTCATTCACTGCTGCTTTCTTGGCCTGTGTAAGGAGGGAAGCATTAACTGTGTCCCTCTGTCCTATGAAAAATCTCCAAATGAATGTCACTTGAGAAAGCAGATGTTGTAGAAAGATGATTCAAGGCTGGATGCTGCGATCTTCATTACAGTCCTTCAATAAATGTCTGTTTGGAAATTGGTCAGGGAGTCATTGAACTTAGGTCACAGAAGAGAACAGAGATATAACCTTCCTGCAGCAGCTCAACAGAGTCCCAAGTCAACTTCTGAGAGGCCAGCATGTTCTTTTCTGGTACATAGAATGATAAGCTTATTAAAAGTAGAGGAGCTTTTGCAGTAAGAAATGACTGTAAGTCTGGGTTACAAAGTAGACCTTCTTTTTTCATTGTCATTTCTCTCCTCCCTCCCCTCCGCATCTCACCAATTCATTTTGTGATGTCTTTTTTTTTTAACATCTTTATTGGAGTATAATTGCCTTACAGTGTTGTGTTAGTTTCTGCTGTGTAACAAAGTGAATCAGCTATACATATACATGTATCCCCATATCTCCTTCCTCTTGTGTCTCCCTCCCACCCTCCCTATCCCACCCCTCTAGGTGGTCACAAAGCACCGAGCTGATCTCCCTGTGTTATGCAGCTGCTTCCCACTAGCTAGCTATTTTACATTTGGTAGTGTATATATGTCAATGCCACTCTCTCACTTCATCCCAGCTTACCCTTCCCCCTCCCCGTGTCTTCAAGTCCATTCTCTACATCTTTGAGATGTCTTAAGAGAAGTTTGATGTTTTATGATACACTTCAGGAAATCCTAGAATATCATGTGACATGCAGTTTGCAACTGGGGTTTCTTACCATTGTGTGTAGGACACTTAGAAGAGAGCAATAAAAACAATTTTATTCAAATATTTTGGCTCAACACAAAGTTAGAGGGACACCTTTGCTTTCTGAGCTGAGATGCTGGTGTTGAGTAGCATAGAGAGAGACAAAGTTCTGCTCTAATTTGGAGGCACTAGGAGTGATTGGACACATCACTGGGCTTAAAACTCTGCAGAGCTGAGTGATAGCACTGGCTTGGCCACCACTCATCTGGGTGGCCCTGGATAAACCATTTATAACTCTTTGAGGCTAATTTGCACTCAAGCAGCAAGGGGGCTTGGACCAGTGTATGTGTCATCTTCCTTCCAATCCCTGGAGTCTATTCTTTATTTATATAGACAGGGGTGATTTCTCAAATTTTTATTCAAAACCAAGGCTATACATTATAAATGTTCGTTGAAGAGAAATTATAAAATGTAACTAAGTGAAAAGAAGAAAATACAAATATGTTGTGAATGTCTTTCCTGGTCAGTAAATGAACTTCTATAACATTTAACAAATGTCAGTATGTTATTGCATTATAGATGTTTATTTGACTGATCTCAACTCTTGAATATTTACATGATTTCCAAGTTTTAACTATTATGTACTGCTTTAGAAGACATCACTGTGGTTAAATCTTTGTTCATATCCATAATTAATAGGTAAGGATAACTTCCTAGTAGTAGAATTGCTGGGTCAGAGGCATACACATATTTCTAAGATGTTTGGTGTTTTTCCAATTTATACCACCACCAGCAGTATAGAATGTCTTTTTGCTTATACCCTGTGGCAATTTTCCCTTTGCTATTTTTTTTCTTTATTTGCACGTGTTTGATTAATAATGATGCTGAATAAGAAAAATTACATGTTTATAATCAAATATCTTAGAGAATAATCATGAAGTGATCTCTGTGGCCCAGGCCGATGGGAAATTTTCAAAGGAAAGCCCTGAATACACACAGTGAAGAGTGGAGAGGCTTGGCTGGTTGGGCTGGCCACTTTACAGAAGCTTCAGGGTGACATTATCTTGGTGCACTTACCAGGGTTCAAACTTACAAATACAATTGTCAGCACACTGAGAAAATAGTTCTATCTCCCAGGATTCTCTTCTGTTAACCCAAGTCATAGGAATCATCTATAAAGCCAGGATGCTAATTCATTGTTACACAGCACCTGGAGAGGTGCTTACAGTCTTCTGGTCATACCTTTTATCCTTGAAGGTCTGGCCTGTGGGAAACTAGATTTTATTGGCAGCTGATGTGGGGAGTGTGGATCCGAGCAAGGTCAGTTAGAGAGAAAAGTTTTAGTGCTTTGTGGTTCCAGCCTTCCATAGCCCAACACCGCCATCATTTTATTCAGTAGCGCAGCCTGCCTCAGAAAGCAAGGCGATCCCACAGCACCATCACACCTGCTAAAAATTATTGCCGTCATATGATGGTAAAGATAACTCTTCCTTGATCTCACGCAAAACAGGTTGCAAGGTGTCCTCCTGATCGCTTGGATGGACATCTCTAGAATTTGCCTGTAAAATTCTCCTTTTCTAAGCCTTCTTGGCTGACCAACTGTTCCTGGAGACTGAAATATTTTTTCTTTAGATATGTTAATGTATTTAATCAGCTTACTGTCTAGTCTCAGAGGCATGGAAGCTATTTGATCTCTTTAAGGGTATTTTGCATCTCTCCACTCTGATGTCTCGATTTCACAGCTTAACCCCAGAGGACAGTCATGCTTCCCTGACTTCCTTGTTCTTGGGGATGCCACTGGTAAATCTTCTGTTCTCTCAACAGCTGACACTAGTGAGGCACCCTTGTGGATAGAGAAGGAAGAGAGAACACATGATTCTTTGTTTTGCTTTCATAATCATTTTTTCAACTAGGTTTTGCTGCCAGGCACCTAGCACAGTCACCATTTTAACTGTTTCCAGCAAGTTATCGAAAGGAATTGAAACACAAGAATTGGTAATAATTTTAGTTTAATTTTGGTAATCAGTTTACCTAGAAGGCAAAAAAAGGATGGTTTCACATAACCACCTGTATTAGAAAAATAGTTTCTTTTAGGTATCTGGCGTATCTCCCCTGGAGAGTAAGTTCCGTCCTCCCATCCCTCCCCACCCCTGCTGCATCTGCCCAAGATTATGCATCTCTGCTAAATTCTCAGGCTGTGCAGAAGCTGCTGGTCCACAGAGCACACTTTGGGTAACAAGGGTCTGTGTTCAGAAGACAGACATGTACCATCAGGCAGGAAGAGCCAAAATGGCGAGTTCAGGGAATAACGTGGTTAGAAGCCTTTCCTAAGAATCTGGTCGGAAAAAAAGAATGAATTGGAAAATCTTCCAAGGAGAAAATATTACTAGACATGAAGATGTCTATGATTCCTTCATGAGGTTTTAACCTGTTCATAAAATTAATTAAGCTTGTAAGTGTATTCATTTTTCAGGGTCACTATTATTGCCTAATTGTGTGTTTCATTGCTTTTTTAAAAACTGGAATGTCATTTATTTACTTTCTTGACTTTTTAAAAAAATTGAAATAGAGTTGTCATACACTATCATGTTAGTTTCAGGTTACTACATAGTGATTTGACATTTGTATATATGAAGAAATGATCTCCAGGATAAGCCTAGTAACTATGTGTCCCCATACAGAGTTATTACAACATCATTGACCATATTCCTTATGCTGTATATTACTTACATACCTGTGGTTTATTTATTTTATAACTGGAGAGTTTTACTTCTTAATCGCCTTCACCTATTTCACCCCCACCCCCTCCTCCCAGAAACCACTCATTTGTTCTTTGTATCTATGATTCTGTTTTCATTTTATTTTGTTTTTAGATTCCACATATAATTGACATCATACAGTATTTGTCTTTTCTGTCTGACTTATTTTGCTTAGCATAATACCCTCTATTCATTTTGTTGCAAATGGCAAGATTTCATTCTCTTTTATGGCTAAATAGTATTCCACTATATATGTATATCACATCTTCTTTAGCCATTTATCCATTGATGGACACTAGGTTGTTTCCACATGGCCTTTGTAAATAATGCTGCAGTGACCATGGGGCGGCAGATATCTTTTTGTGTTAATGTTTTGTTTCCTTCAGATAAATATGCAGAAGTGGAATTGCTAGATCACATTGTAGTTGTATTTTGAATTTTCTGAGGAACCTCCATATTTCCATAGTGGCTGTACTAATTTATGTTCCCACCAGCATTGCTTTTCTCCACATCCTTGCCAACACTTGTTATATCTTGTTTTTTTGATGATAGCTATCCTAACAGATGTGAGGTGATGTCTCATTGTGGTTTTGATATGCATTTCCCTGATGATTAGTGACGATGAGCACCTTTTCACATACCTGTTGGCCATCTGTATATCTTCTTTAGAAAAATGTATATTCAAATCCTCTGCCCATTTTTTAATCAGATTTTTTGGTTTATTTTTGCTTGTTGATGGTTTTGTTGGTATTTGCTTTGCAATGGCTTTTTAGTTTGATGGAGTCTCAGTTGTTTATTTTTGCTTTTGTTGTCTTTGCTTTTGGTGCCAAATCCAAAAAATCATCACCACGACCCATGTCAAGGAGCTTACCACCTATGTTTTCTTCTAAGAGTTTTATCGTTTCAGGTCTTGTGCTCAAGTCTTTAATCCATTTTGAGTTGATTTTTGTGTGTGGTGTAAGATATGGTCCAGTTTCATTTTTTGCATGGGGCTGTCCAGTTTTTCCAACATCATTTATTGAAGAGACTGTTCTTTCCCTCTTGTATGTTCTTGGCTCTTTTGTTGTAAATTAATTGACCACACATATATGCCTGCGTTTGTTTCTGGACTCTCTATCTGTTCCATTGATCTACGTGCCTGTTTTTATGCCCGTACCATGCTGTCTTGATTACTATAGCTTTGTAATAAAGTTTGAAATCACAGAGTGTGATACCTCTAGCTTTGTTCTTTTTTCTCAAGGTTGCTTTAGCTCTTTGGGGTCTTTTGTTGTTCCACACAAATTTTAGGATTGATTTTTCTATTTCTGTGAAAAATGCCATTGGAATTTTGATAGGAATTGAATTGAATCTGTAGATGGCTTTGGGTAGTATGGACATTTTAACAATATTAATTCTTCCAAACATGAGCATGGAATGTATCAAATATATTTGAGTCAGTTTTTATGTATTTGTGTCTTCTTCAGTTTCTTTCATCAATGTCTTATAGTTTTTAGTGTGCAGGTCTTTCACCTCTTTGGTTAAATTGTTCCTAGATTTTTTATTCTTTTTGATGCCATTATAAATGGGATTTTTTTTCTTAATTTCTTTTAAAGTTAGTGTTCATAATTAATTTTGATTTACTAAAGTTATAAATCTAAAACCTAGTTGTTTCTTGACATAGAAACCAAACTTACAGTTCCCAAAAGGGAAAGGGAGGGTGGGAGGATAGATTAGGAGTATGGGATTAACAGATACAAACTACCATACATAAAATAGATAAGCAACAAAGATTTACTGTATAATACAGGGAACTATATTCAGTATCTTATAACAACCTATAATGGAAAATAATCTGAAAAAATATATATGTAGCTGAATCACTTTGCTGTACACCTGAAACTAACACAATATTGTAAATCAACTATAGGTCAATAAAAAAAAATAAACAACAGCAACAACAACAAAACCTAGTTGTTTCTTAAGCCAAAATCACCTTACAGGTGTTTCATTCATCAGTCTACCAAACTTTAACAAACACATCAACATAAAAGGGCCTTTGACTAATGTTTTACATATTTAAACACCATCAAGTTTTTTAAATGGAATTTGTATATTTAATAAATTTGAATCCTATTTTAAATAATCCAGCTTTTAGGCTGACAAACCATCCCATGTGCCTAAATAATTTTTGTAAATCTAATAAGTTCAACTTATTAATAAGGTGGAATCTTAAATTCTCTTAAATGTTCTAATATTGTATTTGTAAAATTTCAACTTTAACATTTCTAATCAATTATTTCACTACACTTTTAAAAAATGAAATTAGAAGACCAGCCTCTTGTTGCAATAGACCACATTCTTTTATGTATTACAATTATCTTCTTAAAACAAAAGTTATAAACACTATAGATTTTGATTCTCACACACATTTCTATATTAAATTCAAAATATTCACACAGCTGACAGATACCCCCTAAGCAAATAATTATATCATCTCATTTCTTTTTTTTGGTTTATTTTAAAATAGTATTCTGGTGGTCTCTTTTCAGTTTGCTAATATTATTTATTTAGTTAGTTAATTGTAGTAAAAAATACATAACATTAAATTTGCCATCTTAATCATTTTTAAATGTACAGTTCAGTGGTGTTTAGTGTATTCACATTGTATTGCAACAGACCTCTAGGACTTTTTCAGTTTTCAAAACTGAAACTCTATACCCATTAAAACTTAATTTCCCCTCTCCCCTACCTTCAGCTCTTGGAGACCACATTTTTACTTCTACTTTATATTTCTAGGATTTTGACTACTTTAGATACTTTATATGAGTGGAATCATGGATTTATTTCACTTAGTGTAATGTCCCAAAGATTTATCCGTGTTGTAGCCTGTGATAGGATTTCCTTTTTTTTTAAGGCTACATAATATTCTTTTGTATTGTTTTCTGAAGTTTCTTAAATACCAAAGAACATGTTCTTTGATTAACTGCCTTGACCAAACATACTGAGCCCTTTATCTACTCTAGATGTTGTATCCTGTATTCCTTAGATTTAAGACATATGATTTAATAGTCCTAGTTTTCAAGTTAGATTACAACCCTCAACCCAGTTGGCTATACCAATTGATTGAATTTTGTGTATCTTTAGTCATTAAGATATATAAATGTATTTTTTTGGCCTAACTTTAACTACCATGATAATTGCTACAATTATGTTTTCTTTTCATATAATTCTTATCTTTTATGACCACACATCTCTTGTAAATATTGGTATCTGGTTGCATTTTGCAAATCTCATAGCTGTGTTTGAATGTGAAATTGCAACCTCTAAGGTCATCTTGTTCATCCTCTTCCACCTTGCCTTGGTGCTGATCCCATGTATTGTCTGAAGTCATAAGAGTGCCAGTTGTCTGGCTTTTCCTCCAGGGTATTAATTTCCTCCACAAGATCACCAATCTCCAGACACGTCTCATCTTCCATCTTCTCAGCCCCCATACCCCAAGATTTCATATAGTTCTCTGATTTAGAATTTTGATCTTGTTCCCAAAATGAAAAGATGCATAACACAAATTGGCTTAAACATGGTGCTTTCCAGGATTATCTGTTAACATCTATTTCCTCCTCACTGTTTTGCCTGCCTCACTTACATTTTCTTCCTTTCTTCTTTCTTTCCTTTCTGCATTCCCTCCTGCCTACCTACCTGCTTATTCTAATGTTTGACACTTAAAGATGCTCACTGCAGCCACTAAACTATTTTGTATCTCTTTGCACATGCAAAAGATTAATAAGACAAATTTAGTGGGATTTCTGGGACAAAGAGTATGCATGTTGTAACAGTAAGATTAGGTTTGGCTATGAGTAAAACTTTGTTTCTTTCTGACATCTCTCACATGAGTCCAGAGGTTGGTAAACCAATAAGGAACCCAGGCAATTTCCACCTTTCTGCTCCACCACTTCTAGGGTGGAGCCTTCATCTTCATGTGCCATTATTGATCTCCCCACATCAATCTAGGTCCCAAGCAATGGATGGAAGAGGCAGGAGAAAGAGGCAAATGACAATGCCAGCTGTTTCCTGAGGAGAGTTTCTAGAAGTGATCACATTCCATTTCTACTTTGCCTAGACCTTAGTCATATGACCTCACCAAGCTATAAGGGCATCTTTATTCTGGGTGGTCAGGGGCCCAGTGAAAAATATATTTCTATAGGAAGGGAATAATGGATATTGGGAGAAAGGAGAAATCTGAGTCACATTTTAAGACTTTTTGATACAAACCTCCAAATTGCTGTCTAGACAGGTTGTAATAACTTGCATGCCCACAAGGAGTATATGAGGGTGCCCACTTCCCCATATCCTCACCAACATTAGGCATTATTATTTCTTTCAACCTGTTGGGTGACAAAAATGGTACCTTGCTTTACTTTGCATTTCCTTAATTATTATGCTGTTCTCTTAAGAAATACATGTTTGTTAGCCACTTGTATTTTGGTTTCAAGGGGGATAAAGTGAGAGTGCTTTGTCTCTAAAGAGCCATAGAAATACTGGGTAGAAACAACATGTGGCAGTAGAGAGAGAAATGTGCTGATTTCCAGGCTGGTAAAAGAGATAGTTTGAGACTGAGACTTGAATAATAAATGCCAGGGGCCAAGCCAGCAAAAGGCCCAGGCCCTTCAGGGCCCCTTACCTCACTGGGATCCATTCTCTCCTCACCCCAAAGTCCACAGGTCCCTCTCTCCCAAGGCCTCAACTGTTTGTAGCTCTGGGAATGGCTTGGAACCAGGGCAGCCCCTTGTCTTCTCCCACAGCCCCCACCATGAGCCTGAGGAGAGAAGCATGATCCCTGCCACCATGGCAGCAAGGGGAGCTCTAGGAAGCCCTAGACAGTGACATGCAAACTCCCAGGTCCGCGGAAAGGAGCTGAGACCCAGACTCGTGATCTCCACAGTCCTGTACTTGAGGAGTAAATAAGGATTTGAGGCTGCCCTGGGCATCCAAACCATTATTTACAACACTAGAACTTTAGGAAGATGTGTTTGGCCGTACACACAACTGATTTCCAAACACATCTTTGGAACCTGACCTCTTAGCAAGTGGGAGTTGCCTGTAAATTTGGTTTCATGGGACTAGGAAAGGCTCACAGGACAACAGCAGAGTGGGAAGTTGGCAGCTATCCCTCCGTGGGAAGGATTGGCTAATCCCGAGATGAAGCTAGCAATACATTCTCCCTCCCATATCCTTTACTGATGGCAGAGAAAGCAAATCACTGGAAGCAAGGCTGCTTGCCGCAGAATCGTGAATGGACAAAGGGCATGGCCTGGGGTCCCTTCTCTGGTGCAGCTCCCATCCTTTTGCCCAGATGCCCAGTCCTCTGCTCCTGGATGCTGCTGCAGAGGAAAGGACTGTTGTGATGAATGTTTCCTTTGTGGTGGACTTGACTCTGTTACCCTGTTTTTGTTAGATTGTGGAGGTCAAATGCTAACTTCAAATTAAAGCTGTAATGGAGGCATTCTGGGCAGTGTGGCTTACAGGGAAGATGCAGGAAGAGGTTTGGGGCCTGGGTCGCCACCCTATTGCCTTGTAGGCCAGCCCTGGTGGTAGAGGATCAGTTCCCATGGATGTGCCCTGGCTGTCTTTGGCAATCATTAAGAGAACTTTGGAACTGTAAATAAGAAGGCTTCACTCCCGCACACTGAACTGTATATGATTTCCTGTGTTTAGCAGAGAGGAGTGTGACAATTGATTACCATAGCACTGAATGAATATTCACAGCTGATTTTTAACTTGGCCACTTTTGTGAAAAAACTGAACTGGCTAGAACTCTGGTCAGTGTTTATATCAAAAATAATTCCTGCTGGTGAACTTTACTCTTGTTTGAATGCCATGTTTCAATAAGCAATGGGTTTTAAACCCAAGTTTTGGGTTAAGAACTTAAAGAATCTGCAGCTCACTTGCCCAGGACTATTTTCCTTCCAGAAGACTGAAATGCCACACAGGGGGCACATTAGGGACGCAGTTAGGCTATTTGCCACATAACTCATACATTTCCACCTATTTCTTCTTTTTATATTGGAATATTATGTTGTATTAGACTGGAATTAACAAAGAGCTTCCCTTTTGGGAGAGAGGGTAACATTTCTTAGAAGCAGCTACCTAGAACATTGTGTTTGGAAGGATTTTGAGGCCATGTCTGTGCTAAGAGAGAAAACAGAGTGACTCATTAATGATTTCTGTCATGGTCATTGGGTGGCCTGAGTGCCCCACATTTGCAATCCCTGTATTAGACTCTGTCTGGCATCCTATGACATTTTGGACCTCTTGAGTCATGGAGATATCAATTGAGATTCCTGAATCATGCACCTGGTCATAGGCTCCTGTTATACCTAACTTCTCCATTTAACTGGGAAGTTTTATGTACTATTCCTGTTCTTGTCTCCAGGCAGAATGCATTTCCTCTTTGTGAGCTGGAATATTTAGCAAGCTAACTCAGGATAATATTGTAAGCAATTTTGTTTAGGGAACGGAAAAAGATTTTCAATGACCACATTTTGCCTCAGTGTCAGCCATCGGAGGGTCCGATGGAGGGGGATCGCAGGCTTGAGGAACTGGCCAAATGGTCAAGGCTTTTGGGAAGAGCTGCGCTGCAGGTACTTGTTTCCCCCACCTGGAGATGATGGAGGGACACATTTAATTCTTTATCCAGGCTTCATGTTATTTTGGTCTTTTGCTGCTGAAAAGTCTTGGGCTCAGATTTTTCAGGATGAGAAGAGCTAGAGTGCAGCCTTGTTTTGGGGGGCTGTGAAGATTCAGCCTTTGGTAGAGGGCTGTTTTGGGGTGAGCTGGGCTTCTCTGGGGGATTCCGGGGAGCATGGTGAGAATTTAGGGGAGGAGGGGCACCTCTGAAGTTGAAGGCAATCAGAGCCTTCTGCTCTGGATTTGTTTGAGTCTCACACTCACAAGCTTGTTTAGTAATAATGTTGTGATCTTGTCAAATATTTCCAAACAACCTTAGTGTGTAGATTCTTTTAAGCAGACCCTTTTGAGTATAGATAAAAGTGAGACAATCCTGTTAAGCTATCCAGAGAAACCCTGAACTGGAAGCAAAATCAGATGGTATTCCTAATTACACCTACCCATGATGCCCTTTCTGCCACTGGCAGTGGATTTTTTCATGTTTCCATAGGGACCCTGTATTCTGTTGCCATGGACCCCGACTTGGTTCAGCGGAATGTACCAGTAAATACTGGGAAAGATTCTTTGTCAACATACTGCACCAGCAGAAATTCCAATTTTCCCACACATCTATTGGAATCTAACTTATGTTTTCTGGTTTTGGTCATTGGTGTCTGCTAGTAGTGAAGACTGGAAATCTGATAATCAATGCAGGGAAACTTTTTTGCTTTATTGATTATAAATGCTTGCTCACTACTTAGGGTTTTATAGATAGAAATCATGAATTTAATAATGATAATAAAAACCACTATGAATTCAAGATAGCCTCCATCTAAACAGATGGAAATCTTGTCTGCTGCCTGTTTTTTCCTTAAGGAAGCCTGACTTTAGAGTCCCATGGAGAGAGGGCCAAAGGGAAACAATGGAAAGCTTTACCTTATCTCTAGAAAATGTTTCTGCAATTTCAGTCTGTGTAGGACAGGTAGAATTTTTACAGTCCTAATAATGTATGCAGTCTCCTTACAGGGATAGATAATAGCTAATATAAAAGCTCAGAACTGAGAAGCAATTTTTTATTGCACTGTGGTTCAAATATTGTTAGAGAAAACTAAAAGTAAGTGAAAAATTACACTTTGATCTAAGTGACCAACCACAAAACATTAACAAGACCAGGTGATGACAGAACTTGCATTTTTTAGTCTGGGATAGCACTTTTACAGGAAATCCAGTGGTAAACCTAGTACATCCCTCCAACCACACACACAGATGCTAAGAGGAGAGGGAGACTGACGCACAGATACAGGCAATGCTCCATGGGCACTGTTGTTTTCTTAAGCTACAGTAATATCCCAAGTTCCAGATGTAGTTTTTTTCTTGATGAATAATTCTTTTTTTTTTTTATTTTAAATTTTATTTATTTATGGGTGTGTTGGGTCTTCGTTTCTGTGCGAGGGCTTTCTCTAGTTGTGGCAAGCGGGGGCCACTCTTCATCGCGGTGCGCGGGCCTCTCACTATCGCGGCCTCTCTTGTTGGGGAGCACAGGCTCCAGACGCGCAGGCTCAGTAATTGTGGCTCACGGACCCAGTTGCTCCGTGGCATGTGGGATCTTCCCAGACCAGGGCTCGAACCCGTGTCCCCTGCACTGGCAGGCAGATTCTCAACCACTGCGCCACCAGGGAAGCCCCAATGAATAATTCTTAAAAAGATTTAAAGGAAATCATCTAGAGCTCCAAGAGAACTATCATATAGAAAAGTGGTCTTCTTAGTTAGGTCACAGAAGGCAGCATGATCTGAAGGTGGACCTCCCTGGCCAGCTGGGCTCATTGGAGGGGCAAAAGCTGTATGGCAAGTCTAAAGATATGTCACCCAAACTGAGGTTTAAGCTTTAAAAACAACTGAGTTAATTTATTGAACTCAGCATGTAATCGAGGGACAGAAAAAGAAATGTGCTACCTCAAATGAAATCCATCTATTGATCCAGGGAGGAGAATGGGTTTCCATAAACTTGGACCCTGGGTATTATCTGTAGCTGCGTGCCCCAGGTGTGAGCTACTGAGTACTCTTCTTGAAGAATTCACTGTTGCATTATCCAGTAAAATTGGGAAATGCCTTGTGCTGGATCCCCTTTCTCAAAAATTTATATTTGACATGTAAATTTTTATTGAAGACTTTGGGAATAATTGGAGTAAACGCATGTCTCAAACTTATTTGGCCATAAAATTCCCTACTCCTCCACCCCTCTTTTCTATTTCTTCTAAGAACATGATGGAACAAATAGTCTCCAGAGTCTACTTATTTGGGAAACAATGCTGTAAGGCATTTGGTTTGCTTTTATATTACCTTAGGCTGATAATTATAAATATTTAACTTTATCAGAGACTCTTTGGATCTTTATTTTCTTGTTTTTTCCCCATCTTTATGGAGATATTATTGACACATAACATTGTGTAAGTTTAAGGTATACACGTGATGATTTGATAGACTTACATGTTGCAAAATGATTACCATAATAGGGTTAGTTAACACCTCCTTCATCTTACATAATTACCACTTCTTTTTCTGTGGTGAGAATATTTAAAATTTACTCTCTTAACAGCTTTCAAGTATTGATATATAATACAATATTGTTATCTGTAGTCACCCTGCTGTACATTAGATCCCAAGAACTTATTCATCATACAACTGGAAGTTTGTGCCCTTGGATAAACATCTCCCCATTTCCCTCACCCCTGCCCCCTGACGCCCAGCCCTGGCAACCACCTTTCTACTCTCTGTTTCTATTAGTTCAGCTTTTTCAGATTCCACATATAAGTGATATCATACAGTATTTGTCTTTCTCTGTCTGACTTATTTCACTTAGAATAATGCCTTCACAGCCATCCATGTTGTCACAAGTGGCAGGATTTCCTTCTTTTTTATGGATGAATAATAGTTCATTGAACATGTGTGTATATGTGTATGTATGTGTGTATATATATATATATATATATATATATATATATATATATAATCTCACATTTTCTTTATCTACTCATCAGCCAAAGGACATTTGGATTATTTTCATAGTTTGGCTATTATGAATGCTGCTGCAATAAACAGGGGAGTGCAGGTATCCCTTTGAGACACTGATTTTACTTCCTTTGGATACGTACCCAGAAATAGGATTGCAGAATCATATGGTAGTTCAATTTTTGATCTTTTGAGTAGCGTCCATACTGTTTTCCATAATGGCTATATCAATTTTCATTCCCACTAACAGTGCACAAGGGTTCCCTTTTCTCTATATCCTCACCAACATTTGTTATCTTGTTTTTGATGATTGCCATTCTAACAGGTGTGAGATGAGGTAATATCTCATTGTGGTTTTGATTTTCATTTTCCTGATGATTGGTGATGACAAGCACCTTTTCACGTACCTGTTGGTGTGTGCTCCTTTTATATATTGTTGAATTCAGTTTGCTAGTATTTTGTTGAGGATTTTTGTATCTCTATTCATCAGAGATATTGGCCTGTAAGTTTTTTTTTTTTTTATAGTGTCTTTGTCTGGTTTTGGCATCAGGGTAATGATGGCCTCGTAGAATGAGTTTGGGAGTTTTAGCATAGTTTGAGAAGGATGGGTATTAACTCTTCTATATATTTTTGGTAATGTTTTCATGTGAAACTGTCCAGTCCTGGACTTTTGTTTGTTGGAAGTTTTTTGGTTACTGAGTCAAATTAACTGCTACTAATTGGTCTGCTCAGATTATCTACTTCTTGATTCAGTCTTGGAAGACTGTATATTTCTAGGAATGTTTCCATTTCTTCTAGGTTGTCCAATTAGTTGACATATAACTGTTTGTAGTATTCTCTTATGATTGTTTGCATTTCTGTGGTATGAGTTGTAATTTTTCATTTTTTATTTTATTTATTTGGGTCCTCTCTCTCTTTTAATGAGGCTGACTAAAGGCTTATCAAATTTTGTAATCTTTTCAAAAAACCAGCTCTTGGCTTCATTGACTTTTTCTATTATTTTGGGGACTATTTTATTTATTTCTGCTCTGATCTTTATTATTTCATTTCTTCCTCTAACTTTGGGCTTTGTTTGTTCTTCTTTTTCTAGTTCCTTAGTTAGGTTATTTATTTGCGATTGTTCTTATTTCTTGAGGTAGACCTGTATTGCTATAAACTTCCCTCTTAGAATTGCTGTTGCTGTGTCCCATAGATTTTGGAAAGTTGTGTTTTTATTTTCATTAGTCTCAAGGTATTTTCTGATTTCATCTTTGATTTCTTCATTGATCCATTGTTTTTTTTAGTAGCGTGTTGTATGGTATCCATGTATTTGTGTTTTTTCCCATTTTTCTTATTGTAATTGATTTCTAGTTTCATTTATGTTGTGGTTGGAAAAGGTGCTTGATATAATTTCTGTTCTAAATTTGTTGAGACTTGTTTTGTGACCTAGCATGTGATCTATCCTGGAGAACATTCCATGTGCCCTTGAAAGAATGTGTATTCTGCTCCTTTTGGGTGGAATGTCCTGTAGCTATCTATTAAGTCCAACTAGCCTAGTAAATCATTAAGGTCACTGTTTTCTTATTGATTTTCTGTCTGGATGTTCTTTCCATTGATGTGAGTGGGGTGTTAAAGTCCCCTAGTCCTCCCAAGTTGATTTGTACATATAAGTGATATTATATAATATTTGTCTCTGTCTGACTTACTTCACTTAATATGATAATCTCTAGTTCCATCTATGTTGCCACAAATGGCATTATTTCATTCTTTTTTATGGCTGAGTAATATTCTATTGTATATATATTCCACATCTTCTTTATCCATTCATCTGTCAATGGACATTTAGGTTGCTTCCATGTCTTGGCTATTGTGAATAGTGATGCTATGAACATTGAGTTGCATGTATCTTTTTGATTTAGAGTTTTCATCTTTTCTAGATATATGTCCAGGAGTGAGATTAGTAGATCATATGGTAACTCTATTTTTAGTTTTTTAAGGAACCTCCATACTGTTTTCCATAGCAGCTGCACTGTTTCCCACTAACAGTGTAGGAGGGTTCCCTTTTCTCCACACCCTCACCAGCATTTATTATTTGTAGACTTTTTGATGATGGCCATTCTGACCAGCGTGAGATGATACCTCATTGTAGTTTTGGTTTGCATTTTTCTAATAATTTGCAATGTTGAGCATCTTTTCATTGCACACATCTTTTGTATCCATTCATCTATTGGTGGGCATTTGGCTTGTTTTCATATCTTAGCTAATGTGAATAATGGTGCAATAAACATGGGAGTGTGTATATCTTGTTGACATCCTGTTCATATCAGAATATTCTAAATTTGACTATATACTTACCTTTACCAGTGTGTTGTGTATTTTCATATTTTTATGTTAATTAGCATCCTTTTATTTCAGCTTGAAGAACTCCTTTTAGCATTTCTTAAAGGCAGTTATGGTGGTGATGAAGTCCCTCAGCTTTTGTTTGTCTGGAAGAGTTTTTATTTCTCCTGCATTTGAAGGGCAACTTCACTGGATAGAGTGTTCTTGCTTGGCAGTTGTTGTCTTTTGAAACTTTAAACACATCATTCCATTATCTCCAGGCCTCTAAGGTTTCTGCTGAGACATCTGCCCATAGTTTTATGAGGGCTCCCTTGTAAGTCACAAGCTTCTTTTCTCCTGCTGCTTTTAAGATTCTCTCTTTGTCTTCAACATTTGACAGCCTTATTATAATATGTCTTAGAGAAGATGTCTTTAAGTTAAATTTGTTTGGTGACTTATGAGGGTCATGTACTTAAATATCCAAATCTCTCCCACATTTGGGAAATTCTCAGCCATTATTTATTTAAATAAGCTTTCTGCCTCCTTTTCCCTCTCTTTTCTTTCATGACTTGCTGTTGACTTCCTT
Source organism: Balaenoptera ricei (assembly GCF_028023285.1). Classification (NCBI taxonomy): domain Eukaryota; kingdom Metazoa; phylum Chordata; class Mammalia; order Artiodactyla; family Balaenopteridae; genus Balaenoptera; species Balaenoptera ricei. The sequence continues at coordinate 106,157,472 of NC_082641.1, forward strand.
TATGGTACCCCAAAGTTTATATAGGCTTTCTTCACTCTTTTTTATTCTTTTTTTCTTTGTTCTCCTCTGACAGGATAATATTAAAATATCTGTCTTCCTCTTCACAGATTCTTTTTTCTGTTTGATAAATTCTTCTGTTGATGCTCTTTATTGCACTTTTCATTTCATTCATTATATTCTTCAGATCCAGAATTTGTTTGGTTCTTTTTTATGATTTTTATCTCTTTGTTAAACTTCTTGTATTGTGTATTATATTCCTGATCTTATTGAATTGTCCTTCTGCATTTTCTTGTAGCTTATTGAAATTCCTTTTAAAAAAAGCTATTTTGAATGCTTTACTGGGTAAATCGCAGATCTCCATGTCTTTGATGTTGGTTACTGGAGGATTATTGTGCTCCTTTGGTGATGTTATGTTTCCTTGATATTTAATGTTCCTTGAATTCTTTCGTTTCTGTTTTCACATTTTCAGTAGCAGTCACCTCCTCAGTCTTTACTGACTGACTTTGGCAGATAAAATATCTTCTGTCAGCTCTGCTAGGGACTCTGAGGCTTTTCCAGACCTTCTATTGATATGCCTGCTCCATGCTTCTTGCTCCCTCTTGTATGAGAATTCTCAAACTTGTATGCCTTCTCTACATCCTGCAATGCACTGGGCCAGTACTAACAGCCTGCCTTTTGCCTTCCCAAGGGCAGAACTAAAACTCAAGTTGGTGGTCTCTCCCTGGTCTGCAGATTGGGACCAGCTTTCTTCATGTGTTCAGTAGCAATTTGCCAAAATTCATTCTCACCACTGCTGGGAGCATGCACAGAAAGCTGGACAAAAAGTAGGGGGTGGTGTTGGGTGAGGTACACTGAGCACTGGGAATGCCCATGGGCCAGTTGGGGGTATCCACAGGCTAGACATCCCCTCTGGCTCATGGGTGGGCTCATAGGTGTGACACAGGTCATAGGATCCACATTCCTTTAATGCCCTCTGAGATTTCTATCTGTTTCTCTCCCAGACTCTTCCCTCCCCCAAGTCATACAGCTCACGACTCCATACTGTGGATGTGGAGAGGGAGAAACAGGCCTCTTTGGCAAAGTTCTACACAGCTGGGGAAGCTGTCCACTCACTCACACGCAGTAGCTTTCCCCCACATGAGAAATCACAGGCCAAGAAGGACTCTCTCGGCATGAGCTATGCTGCCTTGGTAGGAGGGGTAATGTGTATAAAGTCTAACTGTTCCTCTTACCTTCTCCAGTGTGTACAAACTTGTATTTTTTTTGCTCCAGTGATGTCCTGGAGCTTCTCTGCTGGAAACCTGTACTTCTACAAAGGCTCTCTCATCCATGGGTGATTGTCTAAGACATTGTTCTCCAGGGGCTTCTGGGCCATGGCCAAGATGGACTGGAGACAGTTCACGGGCCACTCAGTGTCCACAGCTGGGACTGAGATCTGTACGCCTATTACCTGAAGCACAGGTGGGTGAGGCTGCTTCTGGGTCCCTTAGTGTATGGTGCTGGATTCCATAGCTCCCACAAAGGCAGTTTTATCTATGGGTGAGTGCTGAATTATTGTTCTCGAGGAGGGATACCATGATAGATATGTCAGGCATGTTGGCTGTGTTACTCTGTAATTTCTTCTAAGGACAGTGATGTCTGTTTTAACAACTGAAAAAAGGGAAATATTTAGTTGAGTCATGACAGAATATAGCAGGCACTTCCTTCCCTTCACCATAGCATAGATGATGTACCTGTTTACTATCTACATCAATTGGTACAGCATTGGCTGGGCCTCTCCTCCAAGTATTGAGCTATTAGTAACAGCTATTTCATGGCAAACAGGTGTTTACCAGAAGTGATGTTGTCAGTGAGTCAATGCATGTGAAGCAGATCTTGATATTAAATTCAAAATAGCTGTATAAATGATTGGCAGCAGTTACGGGGCTAAATACTAAAATTAAGAGAAAAGGACAGTTAAGTGTAAAATGTGATCTGTCAAAGAACTTAAAAGCTTTTTATTCTGAACATTTTAGGACCTTCACTGATTTTTTATAAAGCAGGCCAATAGTCTTTGCTGGAGGTGGCAAACTAGAGGCTGGATGATTTGATACATAATTATATTTTGTTTGGTCTACATAGTATTTACATTTAAAGAACTTTTAACATAAAACCTAGGACTTTCATCTTCCACAGAAAAATCAGCGTATTGGTAACACTGGCTCGACATTCTTATGTGGCAATAGGCAGGAGATACTGAAGGGGAGCCTACCCTTTTATTTATTTATTTTTAATTAAGGTGTAATTGACATATAATATTACATTAGTTTCAGGGGTACTGCATAATGATTCAATATTTGTATATACTGTGAAATGGTCACCACAATAAGTCTAGTTAACGCTTGTCCCCATACATAGTTACAAAATGTTTTTTTCTTGTGATGAGGACTTTTATGATCTATTCTCTTAGCAACGTTCAAATATGCAATACAGGATTATTAACTATAGTCACCATCCTGTACATTACATTCCCATGACTTATTTATTTTATAACTGGAAGTTTGTACCTTTGACCCCCGGGAGCTGCCCTTTTTAGATGAGCCCAGGCTCTCTGAGTTTCCCAGACCTTACCTGACCTACTTACTCTTCTCATTGATCCCCCCTGGCTCCTGCAGGCATTTGAGTTTGTGTTCCCTAGTTTTTATGAGGCATTCTAGTAGCAAAGTTTCTGCTGCCAGCTTTCTCTTAGACGTTTGATCCTCCCCTATTTAAAGAAATTCTGCCACTTAATTTATACATTTGGTTTAAGCCTTTCATACTGAAATGCAAATGTCCCTGACGAAGGAAATAACCCCTTAGCTGTTATAACTAGCTGTTGATTCTTGGGTATGAGGACTCTGTTTATTCTCAAGCTAGTGTAGACAGGGAAGGAGAGCGGAAAGAACATTAGGGCACCAGAGTCCAAAAGGAAATGTCCAGGGACCACCAGCTAGGAGGGAGGAGGGGCGGGTATACTGAATGGGAAAATGGTAACTATGACCGTTACTGCCCTCTTCACTTTCCCTAGGACTGTCCTTTATTATTAACATGTGATTCAGATGTACTGGAAAGCTGGAAGCAAAGTGTCTGGAAGCAAGTATCAGCAAGATGAAATAGGGCAGATGAGGAAATGCCATGGGGTGCAAAATGTGCTGTGGGAAAGAATATTTGTCAAAGAATTCCATGGCTCCGTAGAGAGTTGGTCGGGCCAAGAGGAATGCCAGTCAAAAAACAGAAGAGTCTGGTATGGCACTTCCTGTAGAATTGCCATGCTTTCCTAGTAGACATAAACATGACAGGACTGGGAGGGAAATAATTTGTCACAAATGAAGGTACCTTCCTTCTGGTTTCTTCTCTAAACTGTCTGCTGATGATTTTGAAATCCTTCTCAAATTGAATCAGTTTGCAGTGGTATCAATAGACCAGTTGTAGGCTGAGTTGTTAGGAATTTGTGCTTAGGAAAATTAGAGTTTATTCCAGCACTCCTTAACTTTTTGAAACTGTGGTCCATTAGGATCATGTTACTAATGTTACTTAAGTCTGATTTAACTTAGAGACACAATGTGGGAGTTGTGGCCAGAATAGATAATGCCTGTGTATGTGTGGAATTAAGCTGAAAACTCTTTCCATTTTTAAATAAATGAATAGGATTACGTGCTCCACAGTTGGTATTACAATCCCTTGTGTGGAATCCATTACAATAGTCAATTTCAACACGAACATTTTTTCTGCATTGTGCGTTTGTAGTATTAGCATTTCCCCAAGTAAATGTCTTGGGAGGCTCTAAAGCCAATATCTTCATAAACATTTGGAGAGCCCACCCACCAATGACCAGACTCTTACTGAAACTGCAAAGTGTGTTCAGTGTTTTAGTGTTAGCTCAGATTTTTTTTTAATATGTCTTATTTGTATAGAGAGAGGTCTCTGACCCTTTGTGGAAGTTCTCACATTCTACCTTTCTTTTTTTAAAATAGCTTTACTGAGGTAAAATTGACATAAAATATACAGCACAGATTTAAGTGTACAATTTGATAGGTACTGACATATGTCTACAACCATGAAATCATCATGTCAATCATGATAGTGAACTTGTTCATCACATACATATATTTACTCACATCCCTTTGTAATTCCTCCCAGCCATTCCTACCTGCATCTCTTACCCCCTGGTAACCACTGATCTGCTTTCAGTAACTTCAGGTTAGTTTGCATTTGCTAGAGCTTTATACAAATGGAATCACAGTGTGTTCTCTTTTATGTCTGGTCTCTTTCACTCAGCATAATCACTTTTAGATTCATCCATATTGTCATGTGTATCATTGATTCGTTCCTTTTTATGGCTGAGTAGTATTCTGTTGTATAGATATACCATAACTTATTCTTTCATCTGTTTATGGACACTTGTATTATTTCCAGATTTTGGCAACTACAAATAAAGCTGCTCTGAGAACTTGTGTACAAGTCTTTGTATGGACTTATGCTTTTATTTCTTTTGGGTAATACCTAGGAGTGGGATAGCTGAATCATTTGGTACTTGTACATAGTGTTTGGAGATGCTTTATTTGTAATAGCCCAAAACTGGAAGTAATCCAAATGTCCATAAACGATTTAAGAAACTGACAAAATTTTCCAGAATAGTTGTCCACTAGCAATGTATGAGAGTTCCAATTCCTCTAATCCTTGCTAATACTTGGTACAGTCAGTCTTTAATTTCAGTCATTTGAATAGATATGTAATATTATCTTATTGCAGTTTTAATTCATACTGTTCTAGTGACTAATGATATTGAGCATCTTTTCATGAGCTTATGTGCCATTAGTACATCTTCTCTGGTGAAGTGTGCAAATCTTTTGCCTATTTATTTATTTGTAATTGAGCTGTTTATCTTCTTATTTAGTATTTTTGTATATTCTGAATACAAGTTCTTTATCAGCTATTTTTTTTTATAAATACTTCTTCCATTCTGTGACTTATCTTTTCATACTCTTAATGGTATTTTTTGAAGAGCAGAAGTTTTTAATTTTGATGGATAAATTTATTAATTTGTTCTTTTGCAAGTTGTATTTTTTGGTGGCATATCTAAGAAATCTTTGCCCAGCTCAAGGTCATAAAGATTTTCTCCTATGTTTTTTTCTAGAGGTTGTATACTTTTAGGTTTTATGTTTAGGTTTATGATTCATTTTGAGTTAATATTTGTATATGGTGAAAAATTATGTATCTATATTTATTTATTTGCCTATGGATATCCAAATTTTCCAGCATTGTTGAAAAGACTGTTCTTTCTTCACTGAATTGCCTTTGTGCCTCTATCAAAGTATAATTGTCCATACATGTTTGGATTTATTTCTGGACTCTATTCCATTCCATTGATCTATTTGTCTATATTTACATCAATATCACACTGTCCTGATTACTGTAGTTTTTAAGTCTTTAAATCAAGTAGTATTAGCCTTTATCTTTTTCAAAGTTATTTTGGCTATGGTAGGTACTTTGTATTTACATATGAATTTTAAAATCTGGTTGTCAATTTCTACCAAAGAAGCTGCTGGGATTTGGACTGATGTTGCATTGAATCTGTCAATCTATTTGGGAGAAAATTGATCTTAACAATAATGAGTCATCTGATTCATAAATAATGTCTCTCTCTCTATTTAGAGAGAATATCCCATATATTCTGCTGTTGTTGGGTGGAGTGTTCTGTAAATGTCAAATGGGTCACTTTCGTTGATAGTTTTGTTTAATTCTTTAATTTCTCTAAGCAGTGTTGCTAGTTCTTAGTGTATAGGTCTTTCACATCTGTAGTCAGATTTATCCCTAAGTTTTTCATGTTTTTGGTGTTATTATAAATGGCTTTTAAAATTTCAATTGCTGATTGTTTCTTGCCAGTATATAGAGGTATAATTAAGTTTTTTATATTGGTTTTTATCTGCAAACTTGTTAAACTCTCATTATTTTAGTAGCTTTTTTTGTAGATTTCCATCAGACTTTCTATACATACATACATATATTTCAATAATCTATAAATAAAGGCAATTTTACTTCTTCCTACCCAATCTGGATGTCTTTTACTTCTTTTTTCTTGCATTATTACCTTGCTAGAACCTTCAGTAGAATGCTGACTAAAAATTATAAGAGTAGACATCCTTGTCTTGTTCCTAATCTAAGGGGTCAAGAGAATTTTTTTCAGGAATGGATGTTGGATTTTTCCAAGTGCTTTTTGGACATTTTTTGAGATAACTATTTTCTGCTATTATATATATATATTTTTCAATTTAGGAACTGACTCACCAGAAAGATCTTCCAAAGGGGCAGTGTATGTTCGGAATCATGTTTGGCTGTGATAAGTAGATATCTGAAAAATAGAAACATATATAGAGGAATTTTTAATTTTTATGTAATGAAAAGTCTGGAAGTGAGTGGTTTATGGCATTTATTCATCCATGCAAGAAATTCAGAGCAAAGTGTTTCATGATTCCCTGGGCCCTTCCCTCAGATCTGCAGATTCAGCCTTTTTGTCTACACACCTGGCATCAGGAAGAAGAGATGGAGGACTGCTCTTACTATTGATCTCTCCCTCTATACTGTTTCCACATGGACACATCAATCCAGAAAGAGGGATGGAAATGTGGTTTATTGCTGGTCACACCATTGTCCCTGGTGAAAGTGGCATTCTGTTAATAAAGGTGGAAGGAAGACTAGACATTATGTATACAATTAGAGATGTCTGCCAAAGACACTGCTGGTAATCACTCTTTGTACTTGTCCTTCACAGCCATGAAAGCGCCATCAAGAATGGAAGGAAAGGAATTTTAGATATGGATTTTTAAAAATACATTTACCAAGTGCAACTTTCTAGACTTCCAGTGTTTTCTCACTCTCCATGACTGATCAGCAGTCTATGCACGTCACATATATGGACCACTGGTGGCTGTGGGATGAGAGCCCCTGACCCTATGCAGTGGGTTATGTAACCTTGGGGATGGGATGAAAAGAGGATGGAGTATGAGGCAGCTGCTTTTGGCACCTCTTTCCTGCAGCTTTATTACAAAGGTGTCTACTTCCTCAGCTCAGATGTTCTCTCTTTCCTGAGACCCTCCTTGTTCTGACTCTAGTTGGAATCAATTGCTCCCTCTCCTCAGCTGCCACAGTATTTTTATGATGACTTTTTGAGATGTAATTCACATACCATACAATTCAGCTATTTAATGTGTATAATTCAGTGGGGTTTTTAAAGCATATTTACAGAGTTGTACAATCAGCACACAATCAACTTTAGAGTATTTTTATTTCCTCAATAAAACCCTGTATCCATTAGCCATCACCCGACATTCACCCTCAGTCCCTTCCAGCCCTAGACAACCACTAATACACTTTCTGTCTCTATAGTTTTGCCTATTTAGACTTTTCATATAAATGGAATTGTTGAATATGGTTCAGAGTATTTGTTCATAATTCTGTATTACATCTGCATTCTGCTCTGCAGTTAGGTTTTGTGGAGCCTGTATTTGACCTCCTCTGCAGACTAAGAGTTCCCGGTCTGCCATCTTTGTATCCATAGTAGTGCCTAGTAATGTGCCTGCTACCTCAGTAAATATTAAATTGAAGGAAAAGGGAATTCTCTTCCTTTTTATAAACAAACACAATAAGGTGGGCTACAATGTAATGTCTGCAAATATGAAAACAAAATGATTCCTGTCTGTAGTGAATACTGTAGTAACAATTAGATTTTTGTAAAGACTTTGCATGTAATTGGCCTCAAACAAAAGTATGTAGTGGGTAAAGTTTATCTTAGGAGTCAACTCTCTGCTTTCTTTCTCTTCCTCCTTTGAATCTTCTAATTCCCGACTCGCAGTTGTCCAGTACACCTGCCCTAATATCTGACCCAGCACAGCTACTACCATCCTTTTCCCTCCTGCCTCCCCACTGCCATCAAAACTCATCAGAAGTTTTGGTCCACTGGGATTCAGGCACCTGGGTTCACTCCTACTTATGCCTCTAATGCCAGCTGCAAATATTGGGAAAATCATTCCATTTTCCCAGTCCCCATTTTCTTGCCTGAAAAATGCGGAAATGACGTTCAGTAAAGGCACCTTTAACTCTAAAAATCTATGTTCCTCTGTAGCAACTCCGAATAAAATATGAGCAAAAATAAGATTTGTCGCTTTTGCTCTTTATTCATGACATCAAGATAAAAGACACTTCTGGGGAAAGATGGATTAGGTGGAAGGTGTGTGTTTCTAATCGACAGTTATTTTCAAGAGATACTTTGATCATGGAAACATTTTTCAAATTAACTTAAATGCATTGATTATAATATATCCTCTAGGACACAGTAGGTACTGTGTTTAGAGATACAATTGGTTTAAAGGAGTCTTTAGTCTGCCCACTCTTACTTTCACCTTTCTGCCATACTCTAGGTGTAAATCCAAAGGGAAATGTATATGGCAGAAGAGAAAACTATTGAGTATAGTTAGTAGCTCTCAGTATTAAAGGCAAATATTTACAAGTGAAAGGAATGAGATCCATGTCACTGGTAATGGGATTTAGGAGCTAAGGCTGAAATAGGAGCCTAATTAGAGAAGATTCCAGGGTCATCGGGTCAGTCCTCACCTGTCCATCAGGCAGACAGGCTGTCCACAGCTTTCAATTCATAGATGTGGCATGTTCTTCTCATCAGTGTCTCTTGCCCCCCAGTTCTTGAGGGAGAAGATGCCTTGGCTGCTTCTTGCAACTTGATGTGTCTGCAGCGGTGTACCAAGTATGGGTCCACATATTCACCTTACATCTGGTCTCTATAAAAGATTACTGAAAACTCAGAATGTAATATTAATGATTTTCTTAAAGAGAGATGTGAAAAAGAATCATATTGGATAGATTGTCTTTGCTAGCATTTTCCTGGTTTTAATTGCCCTTTTAAAAATAAGAATAGGATAGGGAATAAAATGACAGTTTCCATGGATGAGAAAGCCATATTTAGGATAGTTCTTTTGTGCTTGTCCTTGAAATCTAAGCTATTGAACATTTGCTACAGGAGACCTCTGTTCCCTTTCTCGTTTCCAGCTGACTTTGGAATTTTCTATATGACAAATTCATGTCTTTAACTCACCTTGGGTTCTCACGTGGAGTTTGTTAGTCATAAAACTCAGCACCCAGAGTAGGTGGCATTTGAGGCTAAAAGAGGAAAGATGAAGCTAGGGTAGGGATCTAGCTCAGTCAGTTTCCTAGAGGCAGGCTCTGTGTTTGTTACCACATATGCCATGGTTAGTGTTACTACAACTTGGAGAGTTGGGACATCAGAGAACACAGAGTTTTCTAGCTCGCTCTCTTCTCCTCTGCTGTCTCTCTTTGCTCCCACTGGTCTTGTGGGTGCTTGGTGAGAGCTGCTGCTAAATGTGGAGAGTCCCAAGCTGTGGGATAGGGCATGGAACACAGATGGCACTTGTGTGACAGTCTAATGTCATGTGGAGATTCTGCACCATGGCAGGAGAATTTCGTGTTCTTTCCTTTGAGAATCTGTACCAATAATATTTTCCATTACTTAGATCATTATTTGACTTTAGACTTCAATGCTTCAAGTTGATTCCTTTGACTCTAGCTTTAATTAAGAAAAAAAATCATTAGGAAAGCAGATTGCCCCTTCCAATTCCTAATTAACTTACAGACTAATTTGTTTTCTGCTAACTATCTATTTACGTTTTGCTTCAGACTTTAGCCAAATGTTATTATTTCAAGATTTTCATAGAAATAATCTAGATTTTTAAAATTACCATGATAGGATTTTTTTCCATCTATTACAGTTGACTGGACTTCTTGGTGTTTATTTCATAAAACACAAAGTTCATATCATCAGGAATCAAACATGAGAGTATTCGTATGATTATTCAGCAATCTCAAAGCATTTTGAAGCAGATCTCCTTTGATTTTTACATATAGAAATTCACTTAATATCCTTTTTTGTAATCAACAAAACAAGAGTAACAAAAAACAATCAATTGGTATCCAAGCATAAGCAATTCTGATTCCTAATCTTCTGGGACCCAGGTTTAGCTTATCATGCATTTCTTTACCCATTTTAGTAAAGGCCATCTTGATATTGGAGGAAAGGTTCTAGACCTGTTTGCTCTGTCTTACCTTTCTTTCTGGTTGATTCAGGTGGGTACAGTGGAAATCTTTTGGGGTTACTCAGGGGCTAAGAGCCAACACAACTACAACTAAAACCACAGTTTAATCTGCATTCTGTATGGTGACTGTGCATATGAAGGAAGTAGTTTAGGGGAGAGAAAGATGTGTAGTAAAAGAAGGTGAAAAGGAAGATAAGGAGTGAGAAAATGAAAGGAGACAGAAAAAAGGGGAGGAGCAAATTGAGACCTTCCCATGGAACACCCCCAAAAACCTTCCTCTCCTGGTCACCCGCTCTTTGTAGATAGGAAACCCCAGGTTGCTGTCATCCAATCCAGTGTCCTGGGAACCCAGAGATTTTCCAAGTTTCAAATAGTGGAACTGATTTTTCTGTCAAATGAAATTATGTGTAGATGCCTAAGATATAAAGACAAAGTAGTGTTTTATTAATATAGATATACCTTATAAGTTAACATTTGTAACATTTTCTTAGTGTAAAATTAATGGGTGAGACCAACAAGAGTATTTTAAATAAACAGAAAAATTTGAAATTTGAGGATATGAATGATACTTCTTTTCATCAACCGTCATATCCAATTTCTGTGTTTTCTTTTAGGTGCACACTATCAGAAAACTCTGGTTTCATATTAAAGAGATCTAGTATCTGATTTTTAAAACTTCTCAAAATATACAAACAGAATTTTAAATAGTTTTAGTATCTTGACGCAGGATAAATTGGGAATTTGATGTCTGAAGGCTGATCACTAACAGTATGTTGCAAGCATAGATGCCATCAGTACAAAAGACAAGTTAGACCAAGCACGGTCAAATTTACATATTTACAATGGGTGCCAGCACTCTCTGTAAGATGGGGGTGTCCTGGCTACCATAAAACAGTGTGATACAGGGTCCAGAACATGCCCTACACAATTAGAACTGGGCCTTCTGTGGCATTTAGTTGAACCTTGCGTACTCTAGTTATGGTATTTTGCTGGCTTATACATGTATAGCTAAATTTTAAGAAATAACAGTACAGAGCTATGGCCTTTTGAATGAATGACCCATCTGCAATATCAAACATGCATAGAAATGGCTGGAGGCACTGAACCCTGAGATTAGCACATGTCGACTTAACCTGGCAGCAGAAGTCAACATGTTGTAGGGCAGTGTGTTCATATGTTACAGGCAGATTTTGCTTCTCATTATAATTAAATACGTAATTGTATCAAGTATTATGAGGTTGCTAAGCATCTCCTTGGAACTCTAGTGTCAAAATCTCTAGCTCATCTGGCCTGATACCCCTCACCAAATTGCCTGGATGCTAAAGAATTATTCTAGTAATAGGACATAAATGTGTATTTCCTGAAATTTTGGTCACTTCATTTTGTTGCAGTGTCCTCATCAGGTGACCTACCTGATAGTTTATTTCTTATAACAAATTTATATCTTTCATTAGAATATTCCCAGCTAATTCTCAGAATAAAGTCCTGACACCTTAGTTTGGTTTTCAAAGTGTCTCTCTCTTTCCAAAGCTATTGCTCCAAACACTGCACCCAAACAGATCTTCTCATTTCCATTTGTTTTTCTTTCTACTGCTTGCTTCTGCTTTCTCTTCATCTAAAATGCCTTTCATTTATATCTCTTCATGTCTAAATCTTTTTGATAAAAACCTTAGAAGTGATTATCACTTTTGGTCCAGCAAAATATATTATATACGTATATCCTGTACTATATATACATATATATACACAACATATATAAATATATATACACAACATACATAAATATATATATACAACATATATAAATATATATGCACAATATAGACTTACACACAGTATATAAATCACACAAAAGAATATAATGACATAGAAAGATTTTTTTCTCATTATACTAAGTGGGAAGGCAAATTGAAAAATATTATGATTCTCTTTTTTTTTTCCTTAAGAGAGAGGTTTATTTTGCTTATTGGTATTTTATGTTTGGACAGTAGACCTGTTTTACTTTTGTAATAAGACATGAATTAATAAAACTTATCTCTAAAGCATAGGATACCTTATCCCATCCTTAAATGAAATTCTGGAACATCTGAAATCCAAACTCTTCCAAGTTGTTCTCACAATTACTCATATATCCAGGTATTTTAAAGAAGATTTAACCAACCTGAGTGGCACTAATGTTGAGGATAATGCTGATGTTCAACACAGCATATTTCTGATCCCTTTCTATCGCCCACTGAGCTTTCCTTTGGAAATCATCAGACTACTCATCCACTCATGTTTGCAATGATACCCCTTATTTTCATGGGTTGGGTCACACCAGTGATATTCACTAACAAAAGAGGAATTGAGATTTACTATTTCCTGAAGACCTGGGTGACATTTTTCGAATATTCTCCTCAACAGAAAAAGAGCATCTAAGTCTGCTGTGTCATGGTTGTGAATAACATGTGCACAAAGAAATTTGACTATTGTTTCTAGTGAAGGTATTATGTAAAGGGAATACCTTTCAGACTACTCTTGTCGCCCTGGAGTCCTGAGATCTTGCTTTGTGGTTTGTTTGTGTATCCATATACGCTCCTCCTGAAACAAAGAGGATATATTTGGTAGTCACTGATAATTTTTTTAAAAAGTGGATTAGGCAATTTTCCTTGAAACTTCTTTGCTAATTTAGCATGAAGTAGAATTATATAGTAGAAATGAAGGAATTTATTTGGAGGTATCAAAATAAGAAGGGGAATTGTTTGGTTACACAGAGGACTGTAAGAGGGCTGAGGAACGGATTGAAGAAAATTATCAAGCATGCATGTTGTTTTTAAGTGATACTTGAGACTGAGATGTGAAACAGCTGTGTTGTTGGGGTTTTTTTCTTGTGCCAACTTTCCTTATTTGATTGATTTTTCTCTCTGACAGCCCATTGTGCTGATAAATGTGTCCATGGTCGCTGCATTGCTCCAAACACCTGTCAGTGTGAGCCTGGCTGGGGTGGGACCAACTGCTCCAGTGGTAAGTTTCCACCTGCTGTTGTCTGTCTCCGGATGTTTTTGCTGTATGGGCCTCTTGTCTGCAGATTACATGAGCCACAGGTTTCCCTCTTCATCCAAATACAGAACGTGGTGTAGATTCCCAATCCAACTCACGAATACTGTTTCTTTTAAATCTCTACATGTATTATACACAGAACTGTTATGAATAGAGTATAAAGAAAGGTACTTGGAAAGAAGATTTCAATCATCTGATTCTGGTACTTCTGTGAATATCAATGCATTTTCCAGGGTAGGGTCCAGAAGTTAGATTCCTTAACTCAGTAAGGCAGTTTTGGTAACACAGCTACTGTATTCCTGCATCTGTTTGTACTTGTTTGTTTATCTAATATATTTTCTTGGTGATGAAAACTTACCGCTTGTTGGTTCTAAAGCAGAAGTAAAATTGATATTTTCAATGCTTAACATATTAATCTTTGAATTCTGAGGTGCAAATAATAAGTACTTGCTTAGATTACTGGGGAGAATTATTGGTAATAAATGAAAATTCATGAACATTTAGGTATTAAATCAATTCATAATATAGTATATAATTTTTCTCCATTATGTTAGAATTATAATTGTAAAATGATGGTGTTTTGGACTATAAGCAGATTGCACTTAAAATCCTGTATTCATTATTATGAGGATTAAATGATGGAATGTCATGTAATACAGTTGCTTTTCTAAATTTCACAGTTAAAACTTAGGTCTTCTGGCTAACTCCTTGCTGTGCGTGTAATTGTGCACTCTTCCTGTTCCTTTATACTTCGTTTTGCCTTGAAAAATGTGAGAAGGAAGTGAAGTGCAACTAAATTGTAATGCATGAAACGTTTACATTTAGAGAAAGGGAAAAATAGTTTTAAAAATTAGCAGACTCTCGTGACAACGCAACTTTGTCCTCCCTGCTACCAAAGAATTTTCTGAAACTAGTCCAAAAGAACTTCAAGCTATGTAGATAAGCTGGTTTTAAGAAATTTTACTTGCTTCCATTTGGAATTGGGGAGATTACTCTTTATCTTGTTAGAACTACTTGTTTTAGACTTGTGATCTCTTGACTGCCTCTAAAACAGCATCTTCAGGGGAGGTCCTTATGCTGTCTGTGCATAGAACATTCCATGTGAAAGAGCCTTTTTATCGTGTCCTAAACAGGGAGTGTGTGTGTGTGTGTGCGCACGCGTGCATGCGTCTTTCTGCCCCGACAGGCTTCCCATTCCAATGGGTAACTGTCTTGCAAGGTTTTGTTAGCCTTCTGTTAGAGATCAGGAGGAGAGAGGGCACTTCGTTCACATGCCGTTGAGGCAAAATGTTTGGGATGTGGGATCTGGCTCATGTCCATTTTTCTGGCCGACAGACCTCAAATGCATTGTTGCTTTCATTGACTTTTCCAACTTAAAGATCAGTTGTGCCTACACATTTGGAAGAAAAATAACATTATTGTATAAACCATTGGGAAGGAGAAGAGTGGCTATATTCTGCATTTGAGAAATGAGATTTGTTACTAATTTCAGGGTGAGAATACTGTGGAATAATTTTATTGCAGTCATACTTTGTCCCCTAAGAACTGCAGCCTACCTCAAACTGAGAGATCAGACTAAAGAGTGTGTAAACAAAACAAAAGGTCTACATGGGTTTCAGACTCTCTAGAACTGATTTAAGCCTTCTAGAAAACAAACTGTTGCTTCATTTCGGAGTTGACTGACTTTTGAATGAAGCCTCTAGAATTCTGACAACACATGTTCTTTCAATCCTGGATGATGATATTGAGGTGACTTTTAGTTTATTCTCCACAGCTTATGTTTTGGCTTTATCATGAACAGAAGCATAAATAAATGTGGACAGATATCTGAAGGCTTTAAAGATGTTCTTAGAAAACATTTCTGACACCTTTTTTAAGCACCTAAGAAAATGCTATTCTGAGCCAGAGCACTGAATTTTGTTACCTGGGTTTTGTCTATAGCTGTTACCGTAATATCACTCATTAGGAGGTGTGTAATTTAGTTACTCTTGGCCAGATAATTCTTGAAGCAAATGCACACTCCAGTAATCTACTAAGTAGCAGAGTTAAAATGGCCTAATTCCCAAGGATTTTTATCTCTCTGCCCCCTCCTCTCTGGTTATTGTTATGCATATATTTGATAATATATGTTAGATCCAGAAAATGATTGCTTTTTTAATGACACCAGTTCCTTGTATTAGTCAGGGTCCAATCAAGAGACAGAAACTGCAATAATTTTTTGAGTAAACCTTTCATTTTGGAACAATTTTAGAAGAGTTACAAAGAGAGTTGACAGTTTCCATACACTTGCATCCAGTTTTTCCCTTAACATATTAAGTTACCATTAGCTTGGCAAAACTAATTGCCAAAAGAAATTGACATGAATACACTACCAGTTAGTTCCTTACTAGTATATTACTATTAAACAAACTCTAGACTTTATTTGGATTTTATTATTTTTTCCATTAATGTCCTCTTTCTGTTCCAGGATCTAGTCCTGAGCACTGCACTGCATTTTCACATCTCCCCAGTCCCCTCTGGTCTGTGACAATTGCTCAGTCTTTGTTTTTCATAACCTTGACAAACTTGACGAGAACTGGCCAGATATCCTGCAGAATGTCCCCCAGTCTGTGTTTTCCTCATGACTAGACTAGGGGTACAGGTTATGAAAATACCACAGAGTTGAAGTGCCTGTCTCATTATATCGTATCAGGCGTATGATGATATTCACACGACAGCACTGATGGTGTCATCACTCGGTTAACCTTCATCATTTGGTGATGTGTAGTGTTTGCCAGGTTTCTCCACATAAAGTTACTATTTTTCCTTTTCCTTTTTCTCTGAGAATACGTCACTAAGTCTAGCCTACCCTCAAGGATGAAGGGTAGAGATTAAGCTCCATGGTTTTGAGGGGGAGAATATCTACATATGTTATCTGGACATATTCTATAGGGAAGATTTATTTATTCTCTCCCATTTAATCAATCATTTATTTATATCAGTGTGGACTCATATATATTTACATGAGAAGTCAATATTATATTGTTTATTTTGTTGCTTAAATTGTTCCAGCTTTGGCAACTGGGAGTTCTTTTAGGTGGCTTCTGTGTCCTTTTCACACGCCATTGTCCTTTTGTTTGGTCGTTTTGTTTTGTTTGGTCTTTTGAGCAGTTCCTTACTTTCTGCTACTGTAGGATACTCCAAGCTCACTTTGTGTTTTTCCTGCTTCAGTCCTAGAATGAGCCATTGGAGAATGGTATTTAGAAACTAAGATCTGGGTGCTGGTGTGTGTGTTGCTCCTGGAACACATAGTAACTTGAGCAGGGAAAGTTTATTAAAAAGAATCATTAGCTATAACACAAATTTGGTGTAGAGATTGGCTAGTAGAAAGTAGATAACACTCAAAAGAATACAGGAATGACAGAAATAAGGAGCATCCACTACTCCTAGGGCTGAGATATAGAACACCCAAAGATGAAGCCCCACTAACGGTGTGATGCAGACCTTGTTAGAGCACAGCCACAGCTCACTGAATGGCAGAGAGACTGCCATGGTACACCCCTAGTGAAACTTGCTGGAAATCTGCTTTCTGGAACTTGCTAGAAATCTGTTCTATAGGATGCTTGAGAAAGCTGTTCTGGAGAAGTGTCTTACCAGAAGCACTCTGCTACAAAAAAGCCCAAGGGGGAATGCCAGGGGAAGTCGCTGGCTGATGGGTGCTGCTGGCCACGGTGCACTGTAGGAGCTGGATGCTGAAGAAGCTGCTGGAGAAGCCACCCCCACTGTGCTGACAGGGCAGGGGCTGGGTGCTGGAAGAGCCACGGGCACTTCCGGAGTCAGTTGAGCTGGCACACTAGAACCATGATGGGCAACACCTTCCTCCTACAGAGTCTCTCTGGCACCCTACAGAAAATGCCTAACAGTCAGCCAGCTGGCAAAGGAAGAGTACTTAAAGGGCCCACTTCCATTTTTGTAGATAAAAATGAAGGATAAATTTAGCCCTGAGAGACAATAAAGTGATAACTGGTCCAGTCCACTCCTTTGTTTACTCAGCTCTTCTGTGCACCTTTCTACATACATTTGAATTCTTGTACATCAACAAAACGACTCTGCATTTCCATCTAATAAAATGCAGCCTGACATCTTACAAGTTAAGATGTTCTCACTCTTTTCCCCAAATGAGGAGATGCAAGTCCCAACATTCATGGTATCCGTTGCTGGTTATATTAATTTTTCCTGAAATTCAGATGAAATACCACTGAATATTTTGCTACCTAGATACTACAGTTATCTTCCAACAACTTTTA
Source organism: Balaenoptera ricei (assembly GCF_028023285.1). Taxonomy (NCBI): domain Eukaryota; kingdom Metazoa; phylum Chordata; class Mammalia; order Artiodactyla; family Balaenopteridae; genus Balaenoptera; species Balaenoptera ricei. The sequence continues at coordinate 106,174,936 of NC_082641.1, forward strand.
TTTTATATAAAATTAAATAAAAATGCAAAGAGCAGAAAAAAAGAAAATAGCTTCTACAAATAAACACATAGATGTAGCAAGCAAAGAGAAATGTTACAAACTACTACAGGCCTCTTTTCTGTAATTAGTCACATGCTGTACCTGTATGTATGGCCTCCTTCTTCCCCATTTCATATTTCTCCCTCTCAGCCCAAACCTCAGCTACTTAGGGTTCTTCATCTGGAGGAGTGACTCAAACCTCCATTCCTGAAGGATCTGAATTCTCAGTTGTCCTGCCTTTTATTGGTTGTTGACACTTTCCATTAACCTTTACTACCGGGCATGGAAGTACCAAGAGGTGCCCCACAGAATCCCTTGTGTTCCAGACATAGTTCAGCTTTCTCCCGTTATGCAGCAGCAGCCCAGTTTCCCTGTGATAATCAGGATCAATCATTCCAGCCAGAAGAGTAACTCGTTTCCATAGCTATCTCTCTGTATATTTTTTCCTTCCCAATATACATGGGAAATTAAGAGTCTGACAGTACCTTCACAAGCACAAATTTAAAAAGGCTTCCCTTGGAGGTTTAGTATGACTGTTTACTTTGTCAGTGGATGGACGGATTCCTACATATGGTATACAATCAGTGTTCCTGGGTCTCAATGTATTTTCTGCATGAAAAACCAGGTGTGTCAGAGAACTGAACATGGTCTGTTTGCTTGAAGTGAAATCATGATTTATTTGACTGACTTGGGCATATTACCTCTTTTTAGGTTTGATTAAATGATTTTTTTTTAAAAAAAGCATGTATGTATTTTACTTCTATTGGCATCCTAAAGAATACCCTAGCCTGTGTAACATTATCTTAGCTCCACTTCTCTCTTTCCTCCTCTTTCCTGTTCTCTCTCTGTTCCTCCCCCATCAATATCTCTTGTCTGTTCATCAGTCCTGTATTTCTCTTCCTCCCTCACTGGATGGTAAACAACTCCTGGAGGGCAGGGGCTGTGTATTATTAATGTCTTTAGCCTCCACTGTGCCTGGCATGTGATTGGAGAGCAGTAAATGTTTGTTTCATTTAATGAGATTGAATGTATGCTTCTGAGAAGGTCATTCATGTGTTCATAGTTTGAACTTTCATTGATTACTGTGTGCAAGGAACTGTGCTGGATGCTGCAGATAAAGAAACCAATGAGGAATAGTTGTTGGTCCCACAGAGCTCGCAGCCTGGAGAAAAGTAGACAGACTTGTAAATGTCTCGTCCTGAGGAAGAGAACAGCCTCAGGAGAAGAGGTGGATTGAGGAAGCTAGAAATGGTGGTGGGTAAAGTAGTGAGAGGTTTTCTGGCTGGACTAGAAAGAAGGGCCTAATGTTGTGCTGGGGACAGAAAGCAGACTGCTGTGGGGTGAGGGGTGATGCAAAGATGCTAAAGCATAGACTCCTCTTCCAGAAACTTAACTGGGAAGTCAACAAGGAAGGGCAAAAAGATAAGGAGTTAGTAGAAGACAAATGTAGGCTCAAGAGAAAGTTTGGTGTTTGTTTGTTTGCTTTTGATTGTCTTTTAAGGTGAAAGAGGCTGAGAGGATGGTGAAAGAAAAGACAGAGTCTGGAGATTGAATTGAGAGGTCATTTAATCGAGGGAACACAGCTCCTGAGAAGACGGATGGGATCCTGACACTGATGGAAGGATTAGCATGAAGTACTTCCCATTCCCAACAAAACGAGGGAGGAAAGAGTGGCAGGCAGGATGTCGATAGGTTTCTGGGCTCAGGAGCTCACGGGCAGTGGGGAGGAGGATCTGAGTGAGTTCATATTTGATGACCTTTCTTCTCTTGGTAAACTGGGGAAGAGATAATCTGCTGATATCAAGGGGAGCAGAAGTTGGGCACATTGATAGTGATGATGACAGCAATAGTTCTTCTATATTGAGCGCTTAGTATGTGCCAAGCATCTTTGTAAGGGCTTTACGGCTTCACAGGAACTACATTGTTACAATTCTTGTTCCTATTATACAGATGAGAAAATGGAGGCACAGAAAAATTAAGTGTCTTGCCTAAGTTTATGCTTCTGGTAAATAGTGGAACCAGACTCGCATCTCATTCACAGCCAGTAATTTTAATAAGGATCTGGTGCCTCCTGGAGCTGGAAAGGAGATTTGGTGAAAGTGACAAAGGTCAGTGAATGAGAGCAGGAGGCAGGACTGATACCACCAGACAAAATAGCAAAACAAAGGTTCCTGAGAGGTGTTGAGGGCACACTAACATGTCATTTAAAATGATACCAATTTGGTTGGATGCGTTTGTAATTTGTAATTTCCTCATTTGTAACATTAAGAATGTTGGGCCAGATTGTATTTACGATCCCTTTCAAACCTATGATTCTATGTGTGATTTACTCTCATAAATATGTGTCTGCAATCCTCGAGATCTTTCTTTGTTTTGGAAACCCTTTAAACCTTTTGTATGAGTAGCAATAATACATTTGTTCTCTCGACCCATATAATTCTATTTATGATTTTCTAAAGGTCTATAGAGAAATTTATTTCTCCTCTGGCTATAGGGCACATCCAAAAACACATGGAGAGTCCTAAATCAGCCAGCAGCCAGCAAATAGTTTTCAAATGCTTGTTCCCTAGGCTTTTGACAGTAGTACCAATTAGAAACAAAAAATGGAAATTAATTTTGGTCTAGAAAATCCAAACTGGGGTTTATTTAGTCACCAATAGCATTTCTGGTTAAACGTACTTGGAAGTAGTGAAAACATGCCTAGGAGGCCAGACTAGCTCAAACATTTTCAGATACAACATTAAGAATACTGATAACCTTTTAGATAAAGCAAGCACGCTGTGCTGCTCGGAATAAGTAATAAGAATTTGCCTGCAGGATATTCGAATGGGGGAATCCATTTGAAGGGTATTACAAGCCAGAAATTGTAAGGCACAAAAAGCTGACTTGTTCGCCAGCAAAGTCTGCTGTAAAGGTCTATTGACTGGATACAATAGAGGATCGATGTTGTCTGGGGAGAGAAGTCACCGGAGCCCAGTCCTTGCGGCAAGTCGTTAACATACCCATCACCCTGTCAGAACTACTTTAGAAGTCAGGTTGATGGAGCAGCAGAATAAGAGTGGATCATTTGGGTTCACTGGCATGGGGGCCAGACACTGATGACAGGTGGGGAGGACTGAGCTCGGGATGAATGGTTCATCGGAACTGCCCGAAAGCTATTTCACTGATGGACTGCCTGAGTATCTTGATAGAGGTCACACACGGAAACTGCTGATTTTGCCTTTGTGAAGGAGTCTGAAACCTGGGCTTTTGTTGGTTACTCTCTGAAGTGGCAGACAATCTCTTCCACATCCACCCACCCAACTCCCTGTTGGAACTGAATGACAGTAGACTTAGTGCCTCTCCATTCTGTGCTGTGTCTATGCCTCACTTTCCTTAGCTTAAAATAAGGTTCAAAGTATCTATGTCATATGCTTGTGAGAATTAAATGACACAATACCTGCTGAGTACCCAGCACTCAGCACTGTGCCTGGTGGCATGATAATGGCTCAGTAAATGGCACTTACTTACAATTCCTTGTGTGACAACTGTGCCTTCCACCAGACTTTGCATCAGACCGGTCTGTGGACTGGAGAATGGATGGAGGGGCTCTTTGTGGACATGTCGTTTTGCCCAGCAGGCCACACCCTTCTTGAGCAGGAGCCTCTCTTTGTCCACAGTTGCTTGCCAGGAGGCTCCCCAGACAGAGCCCTCGTGCAGTTTTTTGCATTATCTCCGACCTCTGACCATTAATGTCCTTACCAGATGAATTCACGTCTGGTTCACATTGCTCGGGGCATGGTGAGAACACTATAGATGTTTATGTTACTTGCGCTAGTTGGTTCACATGCTGTAAAGACAAGGCTGGGCTGTCATTTTATTTAACTCCACTCCACACACATCATTTATTGATATTTTTTCCTTTTTTTTTTTTTTTAACTTTGTGTAATCTCCCTCTACATCTGTTTATCAGAAAATCTTTGTTCAACCTCAAAATATAAGATAATCTAACCTTTTCCTACTCTCTACTCCTACCACTCAAATCCAAGCCACCGTCCTCTCTTAACTGGTGATCACAGTAGTCTCCCTGCTGCTGCATCTACTTGAGCCCCACTCCAGTCAGTTCTCTGTATTGAGACCAGAGTGATCTTGTAAAAATGCACTTCAGAGCATACTGCTCCCCTTCGCCAAACTCCCCAGTATTTCCCATTATAGTTAGAATAAACCCCAGAGCCCTGACGTGACCTACCAAGCCCTGTTTGATCTGTCCCTCCCTACCTTCCCGGCCCCTTCTCATCCCACTGCTCGCTCAGGGTACCACACTGCTCAGCCTCTGCCTCCCTTTCTTGGAACACAGTAGCTTCATTTCTGCCCCTGCACTTGATATTTCCTCTGCCTAGAATACTCTACTCCCTGGAACTTTATGTGGCTGGCTTCTAATTTAGGTCAACGAACTTTCAATCTAAGTGTCACCACCAGGAGAGGCTTTCCCTGACTACATAAACAATATTCTCCCGTAACTATCTATTACGTCATCTTTTTAACGTTTTTTTATGGCACTATTTGAAAATACTTCGTTTTTTTGTTTGGTTTGGTTTTTTTGTCTGTATTCCCCTCCAGGATAGAAGGCCCATAGAAACGTGAATTTTGTCTGTTTTATTCACTGCTGCCTAGCTAATTTATTCACCTAATGTCTAGCACAGTGCTGGGCACCCAGTGATTCTCAATAAATATTTGTGGAAGGAAGGAATGAAGGCATAAATGTTCCAGGAGCAGTAATGGATATAAACATGAGATATGAGAGATGAAAGACTCTGCCTCTTCTTTCAAATGCTTTCAGTTTAATAGAGGGATTGGAAGTCCATCTACAAATATATAGGCAAAGCATCTGGAGAAGTCAAGGAGGACGTGGTCAAAGGTCTTCTAGAGAAAGGGCATGACCTGAAGTCCTTCCTTCAGTGGCCTTAAGGGAGCTCAGGCTCCAGTGGCTTCAGGATCCACCTTGGCTGTGTGCAATGCAGGCTCATTCATCCTTGGTGAATTCCCATAAACTAGCAGCTGCAGTGAGATTGTAGAAGCCAGGCAAGATGAACTAGGTGTCGTTTCCATAAACTTTGAAGAAGTTGTGTACGTAGAGAGCTCCTCACCCTCAAAAGAGGAAGGGTTTTACCTTACCTGTAAAATCAAGGAGACTAATACCTGATTTTAGTAAAGCCATGTACATTTCCTCTCATAAGGTTATGCTCTTAATTGGCTAAAATTAAGTGCTCTGGTTTAACATATAGTCCGGTATCTTTCATGACTATATCAAATTTCTTATTGTTTGTGATTGTGTCAAAGAATTTTCTTAAATACTTGAAAACTTCCTCAGGGCAGATGAGAAAAAAAACCGTTTTTTCCTTCTTTGGTCAAAATATCTTCTAATTCATTGACAACCGAGTTGACTTTAAAAAGTTTGAATATTTGTACATATATGTTAGAGCAAAGTAATCATGTTTGACATGTGTAAATTAATAAAGTGTAGAAAGTAATAAAACAATAACATTTATACTACTTATAAAGACTGTTTCAATAGGGTAAGTAGTAGAGGTTATAAGTGCCCTGCCTCTGGGCCATAAATGGTGTCTTAAAATTCTGTGAAAACCTAATGGTTTTACTACTCACTACTCTTGCACAAAATGAGTGGAAGTAACTTCCAAAGAAAGTTTAAATTTTAATGGAATTGATTTGAACTTGATATTAGTATATAGCTGTGAATTTTTGTTCATGTATTAAAGAAAAGCCCCTTTATCCTTACAAATAAAAATAGCCTCATGTTGTAAAATTAGTATTACACAAACCAGATTTATCCATGCTGTAAATTAGTTCTTAGAATAATTAGACTGCATCAAAGTTAAACAGTTCTTTAAGACACCATAAGCAAAGTTAAAAGAGAAAGAAGAGAATGGAGAAAGATTTCTGCAACGTATAAAACAAATGATTAGTATATAGGATATGTAAAGAACTCCCACAAATCAATAAGGAAAAAACCCCCTCAACTTTAGATTAGGCAAAGGATACAATAAGGTAATTCAAGGCAAGGAAACCTGATTGGCTAATAAGCATATGAAAATATTTATCTTCGTAATAACTGAGGAAGTGCATAATGAAGGAACACGATGTCATTTTTCACCATCTGATTGGCAAACGTCTAGAAGTCTGACAATATCAAGTGTTAATGAAGATGTGAAAGGAAGCTTGCACACACTGCTCTCAGGAGGGTAAATTGGCAGAGTAACTTTGGAGAACAGTTGGCTGTCTCTAGAATAAAATGTTGATTTGTGTACACCATAGGATTAGGTAATTTTATTTTTACTTCTTTATAATCTGTCTGTATACCTTGGAGAAACCTTTGCATACATGTATAGGGGATATAATCTTTGCATCTTTGTAACAGTGAAAATTTGGAGACAAGCAAAAATGGCCTTGAATATGAGAAAAGATAGATTTATTGGAGGTTGTTAATACAGTGTAATGCTGTGTAGCCATTCATTCGTATAAATTTCTATGTAGTAATACACTGCATTAAAAGATGTGTCAACATTAGTGGATCTCAATATCGTAATATTGGGTGAAAACAAGATACACAGTGATATAAACATTTTAATAGAAAACTAATAAATTCATAAAATTTATGCAATATATTATTATTAATATATTAATAATATATTAATACATGCAATATATAATTTTTGGGCACACAAACAGACTAGAATGATACACATTAAAATCATGACAGTGGGGACTTCCCTGGTGCCACAGTGGTTAAGAATCTGCCTGCCAATGCAGGGGACACGGGTTCGAGCCCTAGTCCAGGAAGATCCCACATGCCGCAGAACAACTAAGCCTGTGTGCCACAACTACTGAGCCTGAGCTCTAGAGCCCGCGAGACACAACTACTGAAACTCACATGCCTAGAGCCAGTGCTCTGCAACAAAGAGAAGCCACTGCAATGAGAAGCCCACGCACTACAACAAAGGGTTGCCCCCGCTCACTGCAACTACAGAAAGCCCACGCGCAGCAACAAAGACCCAACGCAGACCAAAATAAATAAATAAATTTTTTTATTAAAAAAAAAAAAATCATGACTGTGGTTCCCTCTGAGGAAGGAGTAGGGAAAGAACTGAAAACCAGGTACAAAGGAGATAAGGGACTTTAACTGTAATGTGTTATTTCTTGCATTAAATGATGAAGCAAATGTGATGCAATGGTCACAACAGTTAATTCTAGGTTGTGAGAACGTGGGCCTTTGCTATAGTAGTACTTGTCTTCTGTGATTAAATTTTTTTTTTACTCAAGAAAACTTAAATTTTTCAGACCATCCTGTTAGCATTGAGGGTTTGGGACCTGATTTTCCTTACTGTTGGGTTTTAAGCAAATCATTTAAGGCTTCCGCCTTTTGGCCTCTCACATCCAGGATGAAGATAATAAGTACTTGCACAGTGGTGGTCCTGAGTACGTATCCTTCAGTGCTCACCTCCAGCCCACCTCTTCTGGAAGCCTTCTCCCCTCCCTGCTCTCCTCTGCCCAGAGGCGCAGTGGGTGTAAGTCCTCTGTGTTCGAGTGTCCTGTGCACTGCAAGGCTTAGCACATTCTTTTCTGATAAGTCTCACTGTCGGCCAGTCTCTTCCAGTAGACAAAGAAATCTTAGCTATAAGACAGGTCTTAGGGAGGAGCAATAGTAAGTACTCAACAAACAAACTTAGTAACCATAGAAGCTGCTGTGTACATTTTTAATGCAAGAATAAATGAGCAAAAGAGCAAAAATATGGCAAGACTTTATAAAGCAAAGTATCCCGTAATGGCTCCCAAGGTCGTTGTTATTCTTTTGACTTCAGTGAATAAATGTAATCCCCCCAAATCCCTTACTTAATCCCAGCCTACAATTTATATCCTTGAGATTTCCCTCCACTGTGAATAGAGTCATCAATGTGCTCTCGTTGAGAGATATCAACATTTACATTTAGAAACATTAAAGAATAAACATTTCACACCCTTTTTTCTGGTTCATAATTTGGGATAAGCATGCACTGATGTTATAAAATGACAGTTCATGCTTCGAAAATTCATTTAATAAACATTTTTTAAAGAAGAAGAATAAAGGTTCTCTCTCAGCCACTGAATAATATTAATATAAACAGCACTGGGTAGTTGTCCATAGTGATTGCTGGCACCCTGTCAGCTCTCCAGCCGGCTTTTTGACATGTGAAGGACATGAGGTTTTAGTGCTTTCAGAGGATCTGGAAAATACATTTTTATTGTTCTTCTTCATGGATGGAGAAGCTTTACAAACTTGTTTTATTTTTAAAGCACTTGATGTTTTGAAAGAGGATCTTTTCTTCTACATTAACAAAGGGAATGACACACCATAGCCTTGTTAGCCGGAGGCACAAGGAATGAAATCACAGGGAGATAAAAGACCCTGAGGGAACCAAGGCTTGGGAAGAAAGTGTGTATATTTCAGGAAGAATCATGTTTTTCTATCCTTTGAGACAGCAGAAAATTATTTTGGTCTCTTTTGAAAGCCACACACTCTGTAGGGATATTTTCTTGAAAGTGACTTATTTGTGCTTTGTCTATATATGAGAATATGAAGGGCTGAATTTTCTTTCCTATTAAATTCTCTCATAATCACAGATTTTCCTACATTTAAAGTCAATGGAGAACATCACGGTCAAACTCCATGTAAAAATATATTTTTAAGTCTGTATAGCTGACTGATGTAACCTAATAGATGCTTGACATTTAGATGTTAAGGGCACTTACAGTCTTAGTTACTTCAAACAACAACCCTGGTGAGGGTAGTTATGTATTATTAACTGATGTCACTTTTCCTATGATAAACATGAGTTCCAAGATTCAACACATTATCCCTTTGTAAATATCTGGTGGAGATGTATCCACAAAGTTCTTGAACCCCATATAGTTCTACAGTTTTACCTCTTCGATCCCAGAGGTGTTAAACCAAGATAAAACAAAAACAAAAAAACGGACTACTCAGTTCATCTAAGGTTTCTTTATACCAAACACAAGCACACAGAATTGGGCCCTTTTGGTTTTCGCTGTAATTCAGAACCAATTGCTTTAAAAAAAGCATCTTATACTTCAAAATGTGTTTCAAGGCTGTTTCTGTGGTCTTGGTGGGTGTAGATAAGCTGGGGAAAAATCAAGTCCTGGAATTGGTGCCTTCTAATATGGCAGGATTCTTTAGATTTTATTTATGACCATCTACTTCTTTATGCTAAGGGGAGGATTATTAAGAAGTTCACATGTTTGTTTCTAAGTTTCTCCTTTTATATTTCTGGGCTCCATGTATGAGCCTACACCTCTGAACACGTTAATCATCAGCAAGTGAGAAATTTCTAAATCCAGTTTTTAATTAACAATTAAGAATAGGATGTAAATTAACGCTGGTTTTCATCCCAGGCCTGAGCTTTTTCCAATTGGCTTTATAAAAATGGATGAAAAAGGTGATACATCAGGGCTTGTTTTTACTTTATGGAGTTACTGGGCAGTTTGTTTTTGGAATTCACATTGTGAGAACCAAGTTGTCCTTTTTGGCATGAATGATTCATGCAAGACAAACAAATAATGCAAACCACCGACAGGCCTGTTATTCCAGCCTCATATACAGCTGGAGGATGTTTTTCTAGGGGTGGGACGCTCCACTGTGCCAACCACGGAATAAAATTTCTGCTGCTACCAGATCTGTGCTGTGTCACACATAGCAACAAGTACTTTTGATGTAATTAGTACATTTCACCATCCCCATTTTACAAAAAGAAAATTAAGTATAATAAAGGTCAGGGACTTGCTCAAGTTTCCATTCCTATGAAGTTGCAGTGTCCCTGCTAAGGTCCAGGCCTGTCTAATGCTAAGTAATCGTACCCATTTCTTGAGCCAGCTAGTGATTGATGAATTTTGTAACAAGGTGAATTTGATGGTAACCGTCACTTCTTTATCTAAGGGAAAAATGATTTCATCCTTTTTTTTTTTTTTTTTTTTTTTCTGCTGAGGGAGTCCTTTGGATGAGACAATGTATTAATGTGCCCTTGTTCTTTCCTCTGGAGTATCTCTCCATTTGGCATTTCTCTGTATCTCTAATTGTTCTCCTTTCTTTTTTCTTGGTCTACACAAAAACAAGAGATTTACTAAACCATCTCTCATTTGTTCAAAGATTTTTCCTAATGCCTTGTTTTTGTCAATACATACATGGCTATGGACATGTTGGAACATTTCTTATCAAACCATTCTGATGAACCTGCTACTAACACTTTGAAGCCTAGGAACTGTCATTTTAGGCAAACAAGTATTACTTCTCAAATATCTGTGACACTTTTGTCCCAGAGGGGTCCCCTTTGAAAAGCAGGCAGAAGCCAGTAATGAGCACTGATATCAGATCCGGTAATTGATGAGCATTGCTCGCTTGGGATGGTCCACAGGGTGTGTGGAAGAGTGCAGATACGGAAGCATTGATGGGTTTGGGTTGAACCCTTGCTTTTGCCACCTGAATGCTAAGTGACTGAGCAAATTATCATCTGAGTCCATTTTCCACATGAAATGTTGAAGTAATTATACCCATCTCATCGAGTTATTGTGAGGTTAAAATAAAGTAGCTGCATAATGCTGACACATGTTCAAAACTCAGTGTGTCTTGGAACCTATTCTCTCTCTCCCTGTCCTTTGCATGGAAAACTGGACTGCTTGAAGTGAATTAGGAGAGGAGGATATACCTAGAATTGCGATGATGGTTTTAAGGTTTCTCTGCTTGTCCAAGTTAGTTATCCTGCTTTGCGTGCACAGTCACTTTCGTTCACTCACCAAATATATATTGAGAGCCAGCCATGTGCCAGGTACTATGCAGGCCTAGTTTTCAGGTTAGTGTACTCCTTAGCAGGCCACTAATGGCATCAGTACTGTTTTCACAGTGAGTTCACTGCCCTTTCTGTTTGCATAGAATCATTTTCAACTTACAGAAGCTCTTCAGATTTAACCATCTCCTTAATTTTATTTTCTCTTTGAGAAACGCCCTATGTTCTCACTACTGAGATAATTTCCTATCTTCAGTGCCCCTGAATATTGAGTCACTGGCTGACCCCATAGGCTCGCTCAGTGAAAGGTCTTATCATTGGCTGCTCCGCCTTAATGGATCATATTAGATGAAAAACATAATTGTGGGATATTATGTTTAACCAAAATACGCAATTTCACTACTTAAGGAGCAGAATGGACTTGTGAAAAGTGCTTGGACTTTTGTTTGCAGACAACCTTGGGTTTAAGTACTGATACCACAGTCTGGTGTTCTGTTGGACATTTTACCTAGATGTTTTCATCCTAAATATCCTCCATGTGCTGAAGGTGATAATGACACCCACCTTGTCAGTGCTGTGAGGACTGGAGAGAGGTGTGTAAAGCGTGGAGTACAGAACATAGCACAGTACAAATGCTCAGCAGATTGAACTATTTAAAAATGTAACTTTTTGCTTGCTTTTCTCCTCCTGCCAAAAGGATACATTCAATTGCAGAAAATTTAGAAAATCTAGTTAATTTAAATGAATAAAAAAAAATCACGCACAGTTTTAAGACCCAGAGTTACCCAGTGGTCCCATTGGCCCACAGAGTCTTTCAATATCTGTCTCTCTGTCTGTGTCTTTCTCATTCTCCCTCTTCTCCTCCCTTCCCCACATATTAGGTTCAACCATATACAGTTGCTGATATTAGGCCATTTTTGACCTAAGTTAATGACAATTTCATCTAGTTTATTCTAATCTGTTGCTAAAATTGGATCATGTGCTACATATTTTTTTAATCTACTTTTTACAGTTACAATATTGTAAACATCTTTCAAGTCCATTAAATATTCTTCTATAATTTCACTTTTAATTGATGCATGGTATTCCGTTGTATGATTATACCAAAATTTTTTTCACCAGTCCTTTATTGCTAGAAAATTAGGTTGTTTCTAATTTTTTTGTTGTTATAAACAGTGCTGGGATAAGCATCCTTAAAGCTTGGGAGGGGGTAGAATATAGTGGTTTAGAATCCAAAGTGAAGACGGGAGGTCTGTTCTTCACCCGTTTTTGCCTGTGTAACTTTAAGCACGTCACCTGGATCTCAGTTTCTTCTTCTATAAAATAGGGGTAACTGTAGTCCCTGCTTCACAGGGACACTGTGGTCATTCATCTATTTCAGGTGCTTAGAACAACGTCTGTGGGCACAATGTAAGTATTACTAATTGTCTTTACACGCTTATGTTTGTTTCTTTTGGAAAAATCCCCAAAGAGGAATTTATGAGTAAAGGGCTTTTGATATACTTTCCCAGACTAATCTCTAAACTAGATGTGGTATCTGCTATCCCATAATAGTGCATAAGAATGCTGATTTTCCCAAAAAGGGAGAGATAATCATCCTCACTGTAAGTATCAGTCTCATCATTATTATTACACTACTTCATGACTCAGTTGCACAGTTTTTCACAGCTTAATATCTCTGAATAAGAATACTTCTCACCATCATTGTCAGCCAGGTGACTGCCAGGACATGATTGTATGAAACCTTCTGTTGATAACTGCTAAGATCTAGAAGGGTGTCCGCGTGTCTTAACACCTATGAAATTCAATTTTATTTGAGAGATATGAGACAAGGCAAACATATATAAAAACTGTGATCTAAGTGCAAAGTGAGTGTCATGGAAAATATATATTGCCTTTTTCAGAGAGCATCTCAGATTGGGTTGTAAAATGTACCTGAAGCACAGAGGTTTCTGAGCTGAGCTTGGCAGGCTGGGGAGGACTGATGGAGGGAGAGGACATGTCTAATATCTCTTCTTCTCTGCTTATTTCTATACTTCTTTTTGTTGTGCACATAGCTAAGAAAGATGACAGTGGCCATGATACAATAATGTAGAAGCCCAAGAGGGCATTCATGGATGTTTGTCATGTAAAAGGCTTTTGGCCAGTGCATGTATCATTTTTCTGAATGTAATAACCCTGCAACCTCCCTCTCCTTGCAGTCCCCCTTTTTCCTATGTACAAATCCTCTGCCCTTTACCTAAATATGGCACCCTCTGCCTTTAGGTCTTCGCTTAGACACCATTTTATCAGGGAAGGCTTTCCCGACTCACCAACACTGGTTAAGTGTCATCCCTGTGTTTTCCGTTGTACCCAGTCCGTATCCTTACCTCACTACCTGTCACAGGTTATTCTCTTGCCTAGTAACTTGACGCCTTGCCATTAAACTGTAAGCTTGTAGAAGCATGAGCTTTATTGTTCTTGTTTGAAGTCAAGGCCTGGTACCATGGCTGGCACAAGGCAGGTACTTAAGAGATATCACTTGAGTGAATTTCAGCCCCCAGCCCCTGAACATAACCTGTGGTTACAGATGTCATTGGAAGTTACAGCCATTAGAGCTCCAGGGTGAGTCCATTGTCTTGAGAGGAGCCAGTGCTCTGCTAAGCTGTCCCTAAGAGCTGTAGCATGGCCTGTATACTCCTGACATTACACAGTAGTTTAAAATCCCTTTTATTTCCAACTTATTATGAGAGCTTCTTAGAGCAAGCTGTCTGTGCCGAGACCCTCGTTAAGCTGTCTCCTGAAACATCTGCATGATTCTGGGCACATGGCCTCTGATAGCCCATTTCTAGCTGTTCGCACAATAAGAACTGAAACCAGAAGCTGAAAACGAGGCATCACTTCCTTATTAGCATCTGGGTTCTTTTCAATTTAATCTGAAACAAAATTTTGTTCATTTACCTTTTCCTATTAGGGTATTCAAGTTATTTCCATGTTAACTACATTTTTTAAAAAAAATTTATTTTATTGAAGTATAGTTGATTTACAATGTTGTGTTTATTTCTACTGTACAGCAAAGTGATTCAGTTATACATATTACATTTTTTAAAAAAGTTGTCAGCGGGAGTAATCAACCCAGTCCCTTTTTCTTGAGGAGTAAAATACTTGCCCCTTGAAATTTGAGTGAGGTGTTAACTAAAAGATGTCAGATGATTTGAGTTCAGACTCTCTCCAAACTGTCTTTCTAAATACAGTACTTGAATTCAGGATAATTGGTCAAGCTTGGCACTAAACGTAAGGAACAAATTCTCCCTCTTGTACTAGACAGTCAACATACTCTTGTATTTGTAGTAATCAGGGAAGAAAGCTGGCTTTTGTGCAATAAACTGTGTAACTCACTAGTATACATTTAAAAGTGGATATGTTGAAGCAGTTAAATATGACAAATGAAGAAAGGAAAGGAAGTCACATTGATGGCTACATTCAAGCCAGGCTTCTGTATCTTACTTGTCCTACTTCCTGTCTATTTGTCTGTAGACTTCTGTATGTGGATTTTCTTCCCAGTAGAGTCCATGTTGGTGCTTAGTATTCACATTGTGAGGCCCATGTATCAGTGGCTTTTTAGAGAAATACAACCCCAAGGGGAGAAGCTGTCACTTCAAAGCATGCCACAGTGCTTAGATATAGGCAGGAAATTAACCATGTCGGCACGATAATATTTCTTTAAAAGCCTGAAACCCTTTCTTTAATGCTGATAGTTATCAATGTCTGGTATAAACTTGTTTCTACCATGAGGTGATATCTTAAGGGTTTTTTTTGTTTTTGTTTTTATCTAATCCCAAGAAAATAGAACTGGTCTCTGCGTGACTGCTCTGCTGAGAGAGAAGCTGTTGAATGGGATGTACAAATAAATGGGTTATGAGGGAGAGGAGAGACCAGTTCTGTCCCCTCAATACCTGGATTCTTCCTACCACTCTCCTCTTGTTGTAAAATATACTCTATAAAACATATGTGCTCCAGCTCACTCTTACCCCAATATCACAATGAGGGAAAAGAACTCTAAGTCATCATGATTTTTTTTTTAATGCTTTCGACATGATCTTGATGTCCTTATCAAGGTAATTTTATTACCTACATTGTTTTTCTGTGTCAATCAATTAATCCCCCATTATACATAAGGAAAAATGGATCTTTAATTTAGCATCTGAGGCTCCCGGAAGTTGAGAGGGATATGGACATTCTGGAGAGGATTCAGCAAAGAAAATGAGTGAAATTGAATAAACTTTTAAAAATACATAAAAGTATTGAGGTTGTAGTATTTAGTATAGCAAAGAGCAGTGTCAAGGATGTATTCATGTTTAAGGAATAAAATCATTTACAATATAGAGAACAGTGATGTACAGGATTGACTATACTGTTAAGAGGAGGGGGGGATCAAGTTATAGGATAATGGGTTTGGCTTACATGGAATGAAGATTTTCCGTACTCTTAGGATTGATGAACCAGGGAACACGTTACAAAGGACTATGTAATTTACCTTGGGGGACCTTCAAAACAGGACAGATTCTTCTCCAACTGGGATAGCTGAGAGGGCTTAAAGGAACATACCATGTAATTTTTTTTTTTTTAAGAATAAATCTTAGATTGAAAGAATTAAAATTGAAAAAAAAAACCAACTTTGTCCATATCCATAGGCAATAAAAGAAACTACTCATATGAAAAACAATTAGGCTGAAATCTCATCTTGGAACTACCACTTAATCTTATTTTGTGAAAGAATATTGTGAGTTCTTCGGTAATTGCTTTCTTGATCTGCTTTAGGTTCGATAATTCTCTTCTACTGCTCTTAATTGTGTGAAAATATGTTTATTAAAGTACTAATGAGACCAAAGCCATACTGATTAAAAACAGAATTATTCATTTAAACCTTTTGAAATTATGAAATGAAAGGTAGGTTCTAATAATGTAAGATAAATCCTGCATGTCTAATAGTCTAATAAGTTGTTTGCTGTGTGCCTAGTTTTGTTTTTTTCAGTAGTTTATTTCAGATCTGTTGATGTTACAGGATTTTTATGAAATGAAACTTTTTTTTTAATCATAAAAGCAATTTATCCTAAGAGGTCTAGGCAGGGTGCTTCCTCCCTAGTGATTTTTATAGCATCTAATTAATAAATGCACCGCTGCCTAGGCAATGCATATTGAGAGTAGGCTTTGCTTATTGTCACCCTTCATAAATTTTAGAATGTTTGCAATTGAGGTTTTTTTCTTCCCTGCTCTCTTTTTCCTGCTCACTGACTTGAATCATGGCCATCTTCCTTTCCTTGGGAACTGCATTTTAAAATCTGACTTTTAGCCCAGGACCAGATGGCTTCACAGGTGAATTCTATCAAACATTTAGAGAAGAGCTAACACCTATCCTTCTCAAACTCTTCCAAAATATAGCAGAAGGAGGAACACTCCCAAACTCATTCTACGAGGCCACCATCACCCTGATACCAAAACCAGACAAAGATGTCACAAAGAAAGAAAACTACAGGCCAATATCACTGATGAACATAGATGCAAAAATCCTCAACAAAACAGTAGCAAACAGAATCCAACAACACATTAAAAGGATCATACACCATGATCAAGTGGGGTTTATCCCAGTAATGCAAGGATTCTTCAATATACGCAAGTCAATCAATGTGATACACCATATTAACAAATTGAAGAATAAAAACCATATGGTCATCTCAATAGATGCAGAAAAAGCTTTAGACAAAATTCAACACCCATTTATGATAAAAACCCTCATGAAAGTAGGCATAGAGGGAACTTACCTCAACATGATAAAGGCCATATATGACAAACCCACAGCCAACATTGTTCTCAATGGTGAAAAACTGAAAACATTTCCTCTAAGATCAGGAACAAGAGAAGGTTGTCCACTGTCACCACTATTATTCAACATAGTTTTGGAAGTTTTAGCCACAGCAATCAGAGAAGAAGAAGAAATAAAAGGAATCCAAATCGGAAAAGAAGAAGTAAAACTGTCACTGTTTGCAGATGATATGATACTATATATACAGAATCCTAAAGATGCTACCAGAAAACTACTAGAGCTAATCAATGAACCTGGTAAAGTAGCAGGATACAAAATTAATGCACAGAAATCTCTTGCATTCCTATACACTAATGATGAAAAATCTGAAAGTGAAATTAAGGAAACACTCCCATTTACCATTGCAACAAAAAGAATAAAATACCTAGGAATAAACCTACCTAAGGAGACAAAAGACCTGTATGCAGAAAACTATAAGACACTGATGAAAGAAATTAAAGATGTTAGGAACAGATGGAGAGATATACCATGTTCTTGGATTGGAAGAATCAACATTGTGAAAATGACTATACTACCCAAAGCAATCTACAAATTCAATACAATCCCTATCAAACTACCACTCGCATTTTTCACAGAACTAGAACAAAAAATTTCACAATTTTTATAGAAACACAAAAGACCCTGAATAGCAAAAGCAATCCTGAGAAAGAAAAATGGAGCTGGAGGAATCAGGCTCCCTGACTTCAGAGTATACTACAAAGCTACAGTAATCAAAACAGTATGGTACTGGCACAAAAACAGAAATATAGATCAATGGAACAGGATAGAAAGCCCAGAGATAAACAGACGCACCTATGGTCACCTTATTTTTGATAAAGGAGGCAAGAATATACAATGGAGAAAAGACAGCCTCTTCAATAAGTGGTTTTGGGAAAACTGGACAGCCACATGTAAAAGAATGAAATTAGAACACTCCCTAACACCATACACAAAAATAAACTCAAAATGGATTAAAGACCTAAATGTAAGGCCAGACACTATAAAACTCTGAGAGGAAAACACAGGCAGAACAGTCTATGACATAAATCACAGCAAGATCCTTTTTGACCCAGCTCCTAGAGAAATGGAAATAAAAACACAAATAAACAAATGGGACCTAATGAAACTTAAAAGCTTTGCACAGCAAAGGAAACCATAAACAAGACGAAAAGACAACCCTCAGAATGGGAGAAAATATTTGCAAATGAAGCAACTGACAGAGGATTAATCTCCAAAATTTACAAGCAGCTCATGCAGCTCAATATCAAAAAAACAAACAACCCAATCCAAAAATGGGCAGAAGGCCTAAATAGACATTTCTCCAAAGAAGATGTACAGATTGCCAACAAACACATGCAAGGATGCTCAACATCACTAATCATTAGAGAAGCGCAGATCAAAACTACAATGAGATATCACCCCACACCAGTCAGAATGGCCATCATCAAAAAAAACCTACAAACATTAAATGCTGGATAGGGTGTGGAGAAAAGGGAACCCTCTTGCACTGTTGGTGGGAATGTAAATTGATACAGCCACTATGGAGAACAGTATGGAGGTTCCTTAAAAAACTAAAAATAGAACTACCATATGCCCCAGCAATCCCACTACTGGGCATATACCCTGAGAAAACCATAATTCAGAAAGAGTCATGTACCACAATGTTCATTGCAGCTCTATTTACAATAGCCAGGGCATGGAAGCAACCTAAGTGTCCATTGACAGATGAATGGATAAAGAAGATGTGGCACATATATACAATGGAATATTACTCAGCCATAAAAAGAAACAAAATTGAGTTATTTGTAGTGAGGTGGATGGACCTAGAGTCTGTCATACAGAGTGAAGTAAGTCAGAAAGAGAAAAACAAATACCGTATGCTAACACATATATATGGAATCTAAAAAAAAAAAAAAAGGTTCTGAAGAACCTGGGGCAGGACAGGAATAAAGATACAGACATAGAGAATGGACTTGAGGACACGGGGAGGGGGAAGGGTAAGCTGGGACAAAGTGAGAGAGTGGCATGAACATATATATATTACCAAATGTAAAATAGATAGCTAGTGGGAAGCAGCCGCATAGCACAGGAAGATCTGCTCAGTGCTTTGTGACCACCTAGCGGGGTGGGATAGGGAGGGTGGGAGGGAGGGAGATGCAAGAGGGAGGAGATATGGGGATATATGTATATGCATAGCTGATTCACTTTGTTATAAAGCAGAAACTAACACACCATTGTAAAGCAATTATACTCCAATAAAGATGTTAAAAACAAAATATGTCTTTTAAATGCTTTTTTCTGCCTTTGTATTACTTGGTTTCATGTACCTCTTATCTTTTTATTTGCTGTCCATATCAGTTTCAGGTTTGTTTTATTTTAAAGTCAGTGACTTTAAACATTTAGTCAATTTTTTTCCTACCTTTTCTGGTTACCTCCCAATCACATGTATTTTGATTGATTACTTTGAAAGCACAGCAGCAGTTACCTTTTCGAGAGCTCGGCGCGTACCTGTAGCAAGGCCAGCCCACTCCTCAGTGGACTGCCTGTGGGTCGCCTCTTTGTCCCTCTCATCATTGCCTGAGGCGAGGCCCCCTCACTGATACCCTGAGTACTATGCTTCTTGCCCCCAACTCCCGCCTCTCCTTGTCAGCTCCTTCCTGCCCTCCTCATGCTGTAGCCAGCTGATCTTACTAGAAGGCTAATCTCCATTGTCCCTCAGTGCTTAAAATCCTTTACTACCAATCCCTTGTCCACCAGATGCAATCCAAACTTCTTGGTGTGCATAAAAACCCCTGCATAAGCTGACCATTCCCACCTGCCTAGCCAGCCTCCTCTCTCCCTACAACTGCTCAAACCCTCCCCTAGCCAATGACTCCGGCCACATCAAACGCAACATTCCAGGTGCAGGGAACAGGCTGAGCACAGGCATGGAGCTGAACAGTATAGCAATGCTTTAGCAACGGAGTGATAGGAAGTGGTCCACTGCGGAGCACCAGTGCAATATTGCCATGGATGTGTGCCCGAGCCCTGCTGCTTGGTTGAGGAATGGTGATGAAGGGATCATCAAGCCACTGTCTCTCCAAAGGGAGAGGAAAGCTGCTTCTAAAGAGCTTGCCATTACCCACACCTGTACTCTGATGCCCTCCACTGTTTCTTTCCCCAACCTCAGCCTGCGACGGTGATCACTGGGGGCCTCACTGCAGCAGCCGGTGCCAGTGCAAAAACGGGGCTCTGTGCAACCCCATCACGGGGGCTTGCCACTGCGCTGCGGGCTTCCGGGGCTGGCGCTGCGAGGAGCGCTGTGAGCAGGGCACGTATGGTAACGACTGTCACCAGAGATGCCAGTGCCAGAACGGAGCTACCTGCGATCACGTGACGGGGGAGTGCCGCTGCCCACCCGGCTACACTGGAGCCTTGTAAGTGATTTGCTGCTGAGCAGCATAGCAGAGCCCACCCACCCTCTCTGTTCATGCTCCTGGTATATTCCTGCGCTTCTGTTTCTATTGCTGCCTGAAGAGTTACTGAGGGAATAGGACCCCAGGCCCAGATGTGGAGATGAGCAGTGATGGCCACTAGGTGCTCCTGCTGTTTGCTGTAGAGCATCAGAGCCCAGCCAGAGCCTCAGAGCCAGCTTGCATGCCTTCTTTTGGCAGAGCAGAGGCGGAGAGGGCCAGGATGCTGTGCTGAATGGCAATATTTGGTGTTGTTGGGGCAGGTTTGGGTTCCGCTTTGATACTCCCTCAACTGCATTCATTTTACACTGCCGGCTGTTAATGGTCCACGTTGTTCTGCTCTGTTAATTAGCTGGATAAAGCTGTGTGGGTTCAGTGCCTTAGAGAAGAAGGAAGGTGAAAGATGTCAGAAATAGTCCATGATGAAAGGTTAGCTGGGTTATTTAATGCCCATAGATATGTATGTTGCTTTGTGAATATGAAAGTACATATATCACATCTGTGCAGGATATGTGCACACAGTTTAATTCTTTCTGGAGAACACTAAAGCAGTTACTTAATCTCTACTACTTTATTTTGTGGGAAGGGCATTCTTCGGTTTGCTTGTATTAGCAAACAGACTAAGAGGCAGAATTTGCCAAAAAAAAGTAGGAGATAAAAAAATTTTCTTCCCTTAATGAGAAAATTACACTTGTAAGTCACAGAATTAGAACTTGAAAAAAATGTGGCTGACTAGGTAAATACTTCCTGCTGACAGTGTTAGGGCTATACAAGTAGAGCTAAGGAAAAAATTGCATTAGCCAAGAAAGCCCTGATTTTCAGAAGAATGGATGATCATCTCAGACTATTTAATCGTTAATATTGCTTTTATGGGTTTTTATCAAGGCCACAGTTGAATAGGGCTTTGGGAAACTTGCAGCAATTTTACAGGAGAGTAAAAAAGACAATTAAAGGCTTAGGAAAGAAGGTGTATTCATACAATATGGGGTGGGGGCTTGTCATTCTGAAGAAGAGAACGCTGAAAATTGATTATGAAGATTTTGTACACTAATGGGGTGATGTGTAGATGTTTCAGTCTCCTTTGAGGTTAGAACAAACACACGAAATAGACTTCCAGTGTAACCCATGAGCTTTATAAAAGTTACATGGAAAGTTCCTGTCACCAGGGAGCGTGTGGCCCACAAGAGTCATCCTTGGTGCTCTCTGATAGGACAGATTCTCTTCAAATTGAAATGGTTTCATTAGAAAATATCCCAAAACATGGGAGTTCCTTGGTGGTCCAGTGGTTAGGACTCCGTGCTCTTACTGCCGAGGGCCTGTGTTCAATCCCTGGTCAGGGAACTAAGATCCCACAAGCCTAGCATCGTCCCCCACCCCCCCAATCAAAAAAGCTAATCACTCAGAAGATATCCCCAAACAAAGGGAAGGGCTAGGTGACCCCTCAAAGACCCTTCCGGCCAATATGATTGATGCCCTTGATGTTAATGAAACGAACAGTACTGGACAGAGAAACCTGGTCTGTTTTAGGGCCGTGGGTGCTGCTGTGTCTGTGAACCTAAGGGTTGTGTGGTTGGGTAAATCATGGTGTCCTTTGTCACATGTTAATCCCTCAGCTGTGAGGATCTTTGTCCCCCTGGCAAGCATGGGCCACAGTGTGAGCAGAGATGCCCCTGCCAAAATGGAGGTGTATGTCATCACGTCACTGGAGAATGCTCATGTCCTTCTGGCTGGCTGGTAAGCTCACTTCTACCCTCCCAAAGCACCCTGTTCCAGGATACTCAAGTGAAAACGCATGTGGAGGACTTTGGTACAAAAGAAAGTTACATTGATGGTTAAAGATTCCAAAATTGGAAATACCTGACCATTTCAAAGCTGGAATTTTTCAGTCCAGAGAAGGCAGAAGGTGATTAAATCCTGAACTTGAAGTGTACTAAGGGTCCTCATGGAAAAGATAGTAGGTCATCTGTCCTGCATTTCCCCTCAGGATATAAAAAGGGAATATCTTGCCTTACACATGACAGCAAGAGCTGTCAAACTCTGCAAATATTTAAATAAGCATTTTCATAATTATGCTCTATGGATCATTAATATTCTTTGGGAACATTATTCTCAACAGGTTAAGTGTTATGTTAAAAAGTTATCCAGTCTTATGAATCTGGAGACACATTGAGGAAAGCCAAGTTTTCCAAGTATTGCAGAACTTCTCAGAGGTTTTAGTATGATACTTTAAGAGGAAGCTATATCTCACCACACTTCCCAAACTTTGACTGTGATACTCTGTCTTTTTTTTTTATAATTAATTTATTATTTATTTATTTATTTATTCTTTTTGGCTGCGTTGGGTCTTTGTTGCTGTGTGCGGGCTTTTGCTAGTTGTGGCGAGCGGGGGCTACTCTTCATTGTGGTGTGTGGGCTTCTCATTACTCTTTATGTAGTGTCTCACAGGCTTAATGTTATGTGGAATAAAAAATGTCAAAGCTGGTTTACTAAGTAGATTACTCTGAAATCAGGAAATAACATTGGTTCGTATTTCTCTGAGTTGGTTTGTGTGTAAGTCTGCTTGAAGGCAGAAGAGTGAATGACCAATGTCTATTTCCTTTGTTAACATACAGAAAATAAAAGAACAATTTACTTGATGATTACCTTCCATCTCCATGAATTGTAGTGAAGCTGTTCTTGCAGGGGTTCAAGTGACTTAATTGCCAAATCCAGTAACAACTCCTCTCTTCTCATTCTGCTTCACTTCTTTTGACTCTGTTGCTCATCCACTTCCCTTTCCTAATCTCTTTTCCCTCCACTTCTTTGATAATCCTTTGTCCTACCTCTCTTACTAAAAATCTCTTTTCCTAATCCCCCTTCTTTTACATACTGCTTTCTTACAGTATTTCCTTGGTTCCAGTCTTATCTTTCTCTTTTGTCACTATAAATCTTTTCTGGAAAGCTCATTAGGATCCATGGCTTTAACAATCATCTGCTGATTTTCCCAAACCTTGACTTTCCCTCACTTGACCACAGATGTGTATTTGATGTGTCTGCCTTAGGAGCCAGACATGGGATGGGACTGGTTTGGGATTGCCCTTATTGTAGGCATGGAGCAAAGGAGACCTAGAGTCCACTTCCTGGTGAGAATCACGGGAAGTAAGGTTGAGTTCAAGATGTTAAGACCACTGGGACAAGTGGAAAAGAAATATGAGAACCAACACGAGAGCTGGAAATGGTAAGTGGTCAAGACAAGGAAGCAGAGCCTGGGGAAACTCTATGAAGCAATGGAGTCAGTGCAAGGGGGCCTTTTATTGATGCCTCATGGTGAGGTGAACAGGGGAGCTATTGAAGGACTACTGAGCTGGAAGCAGGCCCATCAAAGTCAGTGTTCATAGAACCAAATTTGTTGTACCCCTGATCCTTTGTTGTACCGCAATTCCTTTTTTACCTTTTTTATCCTCATTAAAACCAACACTTTTTTTTAGTTGCCCAAGGTAGAAATGCTGAATTATCTTTGACTCCTTCTCTTCTTTTATTTCTTATATTCAACCTTTTGCCAACACTTGTCATTGCTTGGTCCTTGGCAAGGGATGGATTTTGCTGGGATAGCAGAGTGTCCAGGGAGCTCCGTGTTCTTTGGATGAGGAGCTATAGGCATGTTACTCCTAGGATTTTTGTGTAGACATTGTCTGTAGAGTTGCCTCATCTTGAGATTGAAGCTTTGTTCTTCTTCTGGGTCGGGGTGGTCATGATGTGGGATAGTGGTAACCACAAGCTTGGACCGTGAGTCCCAGTAGGTGGGCAGATGGCCCTCTCCATCAGCCCAGTGGAGCCTCCCCAATACTCTGGGGCCCCTACCTTGATAGATGTTTCTTACTGAATGTTTCAGGTCATTTTTTTATGTGCATAGCTGAGCTTCCAACTTACACTTCTCTTTACAACATTTTCTTTGTGCAATCATCCTAGGTACTTTTCATGATGAATATATATTCCTATCACACATACACATGTATGTATTTCAACTAATAGGAATAATGTGAGCAAATAGCTTTAAGTAGGACATTAATCCTTATTTATAAACAATATTTCAACAGCATCTCTGAAGCTTATGTGGGACCGTTACAAAATGTGAGTAGTTAGTCCCTGAGAGAGTGAGAATTTTCACCAGAACCCCTGCTTATCATGGATTAACCCTTGGCGTGTTATTCCTTTAGTCATGTTAATATGTTGTGCTAGAATGAAGGGGTCAGAGCTATTTTTACATCTTTCTCCCTCACCATGTTGTGAGCTAGTTAAAGGTTGTGACTTTATCTTTGATTCTCAGAGCTTAACACGATGCCTGACACATAGATGATTCTCAGTTAAGCATTGATTTGAATCACCTCTCAAAGGCTTTTTCAGTTCCAAGATTCTGGAAGAACTTTCCTCATTGGTAGATAACTAGAAACCACCAGAGGAGACTTAATTAGCACACCAACTGCCTTTGTAGATAGCCAGGAGTTAGAGGAAATGTATTTTCTTACACTACCCAGAATAAACATTTACAAAACCATCTGGTGTTCGCTAGCCTCCAGTATCAGAGTGCCCACAGTCTGTCTTTTTTATAGAGAAGGAGGACAAAGCAACAGCTTCCAAAAGTTAAAAACATTGTAAAAATTCCTTTTACTTGGGATATGTTGTTTGCTGAAACAGTAACTCCAGTAAATAGATGATAAGCTACAAGCCCAAGTTATGTAGACGAGTGAAGTAGAAAATAGTAGAATATTTCATTGACTTATTGGCAAAGTATCTTATGCTTCTCCACATAGTACTGGAATAAATATGACAGTGTCTGACAAGACAGACAGCCTCTAGGGTGAGGAGATGTGTCCAAGTTACTCTCTCGATTTTTCTCCCCATGAAATAGGCTTTCCTATTGATCTTGGCCCAACAATGTTTGTTGAACCTGCTGACAATAAAAGTGTATTTTCTTCTGAAATAAAATGTCTAGGTTCATTTCTGCTGAAGTATTTCTTAGGCAATGTTATCATTAATTCAGGTACAAAAAAATGTCAGTCTTTTCTTATGCTTCCTTATAAGAAATAAAACCAATGATAAAGTGTATTTTCTCTAGAACATATGGTGAAGCATTTGGATATTCCATTTGGGCCAGATGTTGTCATTTATGAAATGGATGCTCAATAAGTATTGTTGACTTACTGTACATGTAAGACACAAGGAAGAACACTTCGGAGGATTTGTAAATTCCATAGGTTTCCATAATAATTTGATGTAACTTTATTTTTTTAATATAGGTATTTCTTAAGATTACTATTCTGCCACCTATGAGTATATCTTGAGATTTAGGCTTACTAAGCAAATAAGTCAATTTAGAATTTCTAACACTTTTGAGATGATGAACAGAGTGTATGTGTTCTAAAATCTCCTTTATCTAATCTTCTTGCAGCCCTGTTCCTATATCCCTCCTCCCTTTTTTCCCCCCTCTTTTCTCCCTTCTCCTTTGGCCCTTCCCTGGCTGGAGGCCCATCTAATTTCCCAAGTCTTTTTGAATGCAGGGCACAGTGTGTGGTCAGCCTTGCCCCGAGGGTCGCTTTGGAAAGAACTGTTCACAAGAATGTCAGTGCCATAATGGAGGGACATGTGATGCCACCACGGGCCAATGTCACTGCAGTCCCGGATACACGGGGGAACGGTAAGGGACATCCTTGTGCTTCTCTGACTGTTTGTAATGGTGTGAAAGGAGAGCTTGGAGCGTCCAGGGAACCCGTGTACTACCATTTGTCTGTGACGATTCTGTAATCATCCAAGAAGCATCTGTAAGGTATCAGTGTGTTTGACAGATTCCTTCCCAACTCAGTGCATAGAAACTGGATCATAGACAGCAATGGTGAATTGAAGATACAGCAATGGTGAATTGAAGATATTATATTATATTTTTAAAAAATAATAAAATATCAGAACCCATGATGGATGAGTTCTATACAGTTAAGTGTTTAGGACAGCCACTTCAAGCACCAATACTTTTTACATTTTAAAGATTTTTGGATAGATTTATTTTAAAATGGGATGTGTACTTAGGTATCTTTAAAAAGTATGTCAGGCATAAAGTTACCTTCTTATAATGCTGTGTGCTCTTAAGAATAGCAGTCGTTTGTTTTTTTTTGATATTGAACTGCATGAGCTGCTTGTGTATTTTGGAGATTAATCTTTTGTCAGTTGCTTCGTTTGCAAATATTTTCTCCCATTCTGAGAGTTGTCTTTTCGTCTTGCTTATGGCTTCCTTTGCTGTGCAAAAGCTTTTAAGTTTCATTAGGTCCCGTTTGTTTATTTTTGTTTTTATTTCCATTTCTCTAGGAGGTGGGACGAAGTGAGAGAGTGGCATTGACATATATACACTACCAAACGTAAAATAGATAGCTAGTGGGAAGCAGCCACATAACACAGGGAGATCAGCTCGGTGCTTTGTGACCACCTATAGGGGTGGGATAGGGAGGGTGGGAGGGAGATGGAAGAGGGAGGGGATATGGGGATATATGTATACATATAGCTGATTCACTTTGTTGTACAGCAGAATCTAACACAACATTGTAAAGCAATTATACTCCAATAAAGATGTTAAAAAAAAAAGGATAAAAAAAAAAAAAGAAGAACAGCAGTCGTTTCATTGTGCAGTGCTGATAGAGTAAGACCCTGTGGGACTCACAGGGCTCTCTGGTCGCACGTGATGCTCGTGTGGTGCGTGGTTTTTACACCTACTGCTGGTCCTTTTTTGTGTTAGGTGGTAAAGTGTTACCCAGAGTGCTTTTACGGCTTCTAATTAGCTCTTTAATCAATAACCAAGCTTGCTAGATGTGTGTGTAAAATTAGAGAAAGAGGCTTGAGAGGCAGAAGAGTATAATAGCCAAAAACAAAGATTTTGGAACCTGTGTCCTTGGAAACATCCTAATCTATAATGTTCAAATAAATAACTGTACTTTCCTCTAGGGTTGTTGTAAGGATTAAATGAGTACATTAAAGCATTTAGAACAGTGCTGAAACTTGCAGATATTAGCTATTATTGTAGTGGAGTGATTTCTATGAGCTGTGTAAATACTAGCGATTATTAATTTGAGTGATGTCTAGAAACTATATAGATACTAGGTATCATTTTTTTTGGTGATATCTGTGAATTAAGAATTCCTTTAACTTTCCTCTCTAATTTTTTTCTTTCTAAAATTCTGGTCTAATTTTATGACTTTTAATAAGATACTGTAGGGTGTTTCCCCCCCACACACACTTAGACTCTGCACTTCCTTATTAAATTTATTTATAAGTATTTTGTAATTTTTGAAAAATCCCATTTAAGTTTTTAATTGGATATTTCTGGATAAAGAAGAACTTGCCTTTGAATATTTTTTTATTTAGCCACTCTACCAAACTTCTTAGTTAATTCTCATGTTATTTTTAGCAAATACTATGGTTATTTTATCATCTACAAATAAAGACAAGTTAGGCTCTTCTTTTCAAGATTTGTAATGATTATTTCGTTTTCTTGAGTTGTTGCATTAATTTAAACCTCTGAATGAATGTTGACAAATAGAGGTAATAGTGGGAATTCCTGTCTTCTTCCTAATTTTATTGGAAATGGCTCCAGTATAGTTTCATGTTTGTTACTGTCTTTTTCATGCTTCAGTAGTTTTTTTTTTAAGATTTTTTTTGATGTGGACCATTTTTTAAATCTTTATTGCACTTGTTACAATGTTGCTTCTGTTTTATGTTTTGGTTTTTTGGCCGGGAGGCACGTGGGATCTTAGCTCCCCGACCAGGGATCGAACCCGCACCCCCTGCATTGGAAGGTGAAGTCTTAACCACTGGACCACCAGGGAAGTCCCCTTGAGTAGTTTTTTTTTTTTTAATTCCTATTTTTATTAGGAACTTTTGTTAGTAGTATCTGTTTCATTTCATTGAAGACTTTTTCATCTTTTGTTAATATAACTACATATTTTCCTTCATTTTTTGATGTTATGCATTATTGACACCTTTAGCATATGGTTTTTACAACATGTAATTGGGCTACTCAGAAAGTTTTTGTGCCCTACATCCTGGTTTATGATTGTATTTTGGAAAATGATGTTGTTAGATGAGTTCTGGATCCATGTGGCATTAACATCTTAACATAGAAAGATGAGTCAGGAAAGGAGAGGCATGGGACCAAGCAGAGCCCTAAATAATAGTTCTGTGTAATATTTTTGGACCATAAAAATTTAAATATAATAGTTTTCTTTCCCTGTAGGGATTTAAGTCTCAAATTCAAGGAAACACAAAATCAACAAACATACAGGCAGGCTTATACTTATCTTATTTAGAATACAGGGAAAGGGGATAACAGCTAATTTTCAGGTGAGTTTTAGATTTGAGGCAAAGCTGACAAAGAGCTAGAGAAAGAGAAGGAAAGTGAAGAGGGAACTTGCTTCTTGACTTGTTTATATAGCTGTTGTTTTTCCGATGAACTGATGACATGACTCCTGTTTTCAATTCTGCTCTCACTATCTGGGTTCAAGAGTTAACACACATGCAGACACACACACACACAACACAATGACAACAAGCACATCTGTCATCGTGAAAGGGAAACAATAAGTGGTTATAGAACGATCTGTGGCAGGAGGTTTGGGGAAAGCAGCCCAAAGGCCTGGGGACTTGCCATTTCCCCTGTTTTGAGAAGTCAGCGAAACTTGATCACTGAGGTCAGGCCAGAGGGAAGCAGGTACCACAGCAGGCAGCTGGCCCAGAGCGTACCCAGGATGTGGGGACGACCCTCCCAGCCAGAGAGAAAACAGAACAAGCAAAACGGGCACCTTGTAAGCAGGCAGAGCAGATCATGGGATGCCCCCATAATAGGCTGTAGGGTTTGTGGGACGGTTGAGAGGACCGCGTGGTGAGGAAACCTCATGCGGCACAGCCAAGTATGAGTGGAGAGAGCATGGCTTTCAGATCCTGACAAAAATTCTTCTGAAGGGGTTAAAAGAGTGTTCTTAATGCTGAGGGGTTGTCATGGCATCATCGCACTGGGGCCTTTGATGGCCTAGCACGAGTCCATGTGCATAATTGGTGCTCCTTACGCATAAGCTGAGTGGAGAGATCCGTGGATCAGTTATGGACTCTGTTAAGGTGAAGCCCGAGATAGTCCTGCCACGCTGTCTTCTGTACCACCCTGAAAGTGAAGAAGAATGTGGGCCAAAGGAGGTGAAGTCCAAAATTGGAGACAGGAATTGGGGGGATACAGAACTGGCCTTCAGTGGAGGAACTCTTTCCTGCTTCTGGGATTGTGGAAAAGTTGGCTCTTTCCCAGTGTTCTTTATATTTCCCCAGAGCAGCAGTTCTAGATGTTTGAAAGGTAGGCAGCCGATCTATTGATCCCAGTTTAATGAGGAATGTGATTCTTTCACACTAAATCATGGTTTGGCCCAGTTATGCAGGTCACTCTTGGAGGGCCATGCTCAAAAGGACAAAGGAGAAAAAGGAAGCTGGCACCCCTTATGTGCTAACTCACTTCCTTTTCCGTAAGTTCACAGTGAGATGCAATATGATAATCGAAATGATATTCAAACAAGCCTGTGACCCTCATTGGTTTGGATATTGGTGTCATGTTTTGTTAGGTTATCTCTACTTAATGCTTGTCCATTTTCCCCAGTTCCAGGGTATTATTCAAAATGTAAAAAAATAAAATAGGAACTTCACATTTTCATATTTCTACTATGGCCAATATTTATTGCTATATTTTTATTTTATTTATATTTATTGCCTCTCTGCCATCTCTCCTAAGAAAATATTTCCTCTTTTAATGACTTCTAAGATTACTTTTCTTAGTCCACATGGGACCACAAAAGCAACATTAAGGGCATAAAATTCATTGGGAAATGATGCTTCTTTTAGAAAAAGGAGCCCAAAAGGGAGGTAAGACTGCTTGACAAAGACTTTTAATTCAGCCAATGAGAAGGGTGTAAGCTACTTCATGATTGCATTTATTTTTAAGGTGGAAAATACCTACTTCTAGAAAGATATCCTACCATTTTGGTGTGGTAGGTGGAAGCAGACATAACTATTATTAACAGAATTCTCTTACAAGTACAACATTGACAAAAAAGAAGTGGGAAGGTAAACCAAACTTTACTGGCTACTTTAGTAAGTAAAATTCAAATGGCTTTTTGCCATTTAAAACAGAAACTCAGTATGTTTAAGTATATGTTAGAAAGGTAAATATGGGTCAGGCCGAGCTATTATGGATTTTGTTTTCTCAGAGAGAAGGAAGCCCATGCCAAAATAGGACAGAATAGACACACTGCTCCCCTGTCATTTGGTGGCAGACGTTTTTCCATGCTTCACGTTTCTATCCTGTTCCCCACTTTTAGAGCTGTGCTTTTTCCTGAGTTAAAATCCTGGAGTCCAAAGCATAACATTTGGTTTCTTTTAGTAATATTATTTACCTTGAGCATAACTTTTTCTTTCTTTCTGTTACTGCCTTGCAAGGACGTCTGGACAGACAGGTTGCCAAGCTGTCTTGCCAGCCTTTAGTGGAGCCATGAGGAGGCCCAATGATTGTCCTATAGCATTTCGTTCTCCAAAGTTTACAGCTTTAAGGAGTATACTAAGTGACTTGGCTTAGTAAAGCTTCTTACAAGTTAAAAATAGAGTACCTTTAAAAAATACTCTGGTCTAAAAATAGGTTTACTCATGTGTAACTTTGCAGCACACATCTGATTTTATGCTAAATAAACTTGGTTCAATTACTCCAGAACTTTTCTAATGCTTTGTTGAGTGGTTGATTTGAAGACTTTGCCATTGACAAGCCTGAAGATGTCTAGAGTCTGTGAAACCAAATTTGCAAGAGGCCCTTTTCCCTAAATATATGCCAGAACCAGAGTTAACGAGAAAAATATCAAAGGGTTCTCAAGATTTATCCTCTGCGCTTAAATAGAATCCCATCCAGCCTTGATATTGTTAGTCCTCACACCCTATCATTAAAACTATGCAAAGCCTTGTGGAAAATGTTTGCTTTTCAGCCTCTTTGCTGTTGCTTTGAAGTCTGCTTGGATTCATTATCATGCACTTGCCCTTGCCCTGTACCCATTTGAAAAAATGCAGTGCTGACCTACATTTTGGACTCTGGGTCTGGCATGACTTGAGAGCCACATGGGAAGTGGCTTCTGAGACTCACAGAGGGTACCCTGCTTGTGGCAGCGCTCTGGGTAGGCGAGACCCCGGCTTCCTCTCCCTTGGCAGAAAGGGCTCCTTCTGCTACAGAAAGTCCCATCAAGTCACCTTGCCTGGTCAGAAAGCAACTTGGCTGGCCCGATAGCTAGTCTTGTTTTCCATGGAGCCATGATGATTTTCTCTTCTCGATTCCCTCCAGCAACTCAGCTTCCCACCAGATCCAACTTACCTAGAGCATATCCATATGCCGAGACCACCCTGTTAGGCCATTTTTTAAAAGACAATAAAGTGAACTTTTTTTCTGACTATTTAGTAGCCCTTCTTCCCAACAGAGGACAAAACCCCATTTAATGAAAACTTTATGTTCGAGAACTCCCAGCATCTCTACCGTCTCCTGGCAGGAGTTCCCCAGGTTGAAATTGAGGACACCTGATTTCAGTAGCTCAGACTTTCCCAAATCTAAGGAGGACTTTATTTAGTTACATAACTTTCTAAATGAGGAGCAATGATTGCCATTCAGCTTTGAAAAGAGCAGACACATGGCTGAAATTAAAAATTAATGTCAACGTGAAAGCCAAGATAATTAATATTTTGTTTCAAGTTTGCTACAAAGTTTTCTCTTTGAAATGGGGAAAGCATATATCTTATTTTATTTTAATTGAAGATAGGTAATTTACAATGTTGTATTAGTTTCAGGTGTACAGCAATGTGATTATACATATTCTTTTTCAGATTCTTTTCCATTTTAGGTTATTAAAAGATATTAAGTATAGTTCCCTGTGCTATACAGGAGGTCCTTGTTGTTTACCTATTTTGTATATAGTGGTGTGTACCTATTAATCCCAAACTCCTAATTTATCTCTGCCTGCCCACTACCCCCTTTGGTAACCGTAAGTTTGTTTTCTATGTCTGTGAGTCTGTTTCTGTTTTGTAAATGAGTTCATTTGTGTCATTTGTTTAGATTCCACATATAAGTGGTGTATGATGTTTGTCTTTCTCTGACTTACTTAATGTGATACTCTCTATGTCCATCCATGTTGCTGCAAATGGTATTATTTCATTCTTTTTTAGAGAAAGCATATATTTTAATTCCCTAATGATGGGCTGGGACTCACACTAGGGCAGTTCATTTTCTCCCTTTCCTGGTATCTTCTAAAGTGCTATGTATGCCTTTAGCAAGGACTAGGTGTAAAACATGCTTTTCATCCCAAGCTCATAATTTTATTTTGTTTTTGTTTTTGCTATTTCTTTAAACAGGTCCTACTACTGTTACTACTATAATTTATCTTAATGCTTTTCATATCTGTAATGGTACAATTACCAAATAAATGTCAAATCCAAAAATGATATCATTGTAAACATAACAAAGCCTATCTGAATCAACTGTTTATTTTCACAAGGCACTGACTAATCTATCTTACGCTCCCGCCTCCTGCATGACAGGTGCCAGGATGAGTGTCCCGTTGGCACCTACGGAGTCCGCTGTGCAGAGACCTGCCAATGTGTCAATGGAGGGAAGTGTTACCATGTGAGCGGCTCTTGCCTCTGCGAAGCAGGCTTTGCTGGCGACCGCTGTGAGGCGCGCCTGTGTCCAGAAGGGCTCTACGGCATCAAATGTGACAAGTGGTGTCCCTGCCACCTGGACAACACTCATAGGTGAGGGTCAGCTGCCCCTGGCATGATGTGTCCTATTAAAGTTTTCACCGCAGTGTCCACTATTTAGAAGGAGGGATCGGCAGAGAAATTTCCACCCTGAGACCCTTCTTGCCTCTGGGTCATCCAGGGCAGGAACCACTAAGTAAATGGAAGTCTTTTCCACTTAATGGTCCAAGTAAGAAGTGCTAAAATTGTTAGATGGCCGTGGATGGATATGAAACCCTATTCTCTATTAATGGCCACCAGAAAATATTAAACTTGCTGAGGTTAGTAGAATGTATCCCTAAGAGAGGGATTTTGTGACATTCCCTTAGAAACAAAGATACAATGAGAGACATAGGTTAAGCCCAGTTTAGTATGTAAAACTATCACAAAATGATTCTCACTGCAGCCTCTTTTACTTGACATCTGCCTAGCCAGGAAGTGTACTGGTGGAAGTTTTGTGACAGTGTGTCATGAGTCGTTGTCACATGTGAGGTATGTGTTCAGAATTGATTACTTGGACATAGAATTCACAGGGGTCTTTTGGCTCAAAAATTTCTCGAAGAATTTATGAACAGAAAACCAAGATCCCACCCACTTTTCTGTACCTTGTCTGCCCCTGAAAATATCTATCCAACCATTTCTTCCTCTCCCTCCCCCAAAGACCAGATACATATCACTTAAAATTCTGGGCCTCGTTTGCATACTGCTGGAAAAGTTGAGTTTGACAAAAATGCAGTGCATTATATAGCAGTTCAGATGATACCAGAATTACCTTTATTTGCATTCAGCACAACTGTTACTTCATTTATGCTTCTGAAAGGTAACTTGTGACCACATCAAATCTCAAATGCACAAAAGTTAAAAGTAAATAGAAGCCTGTAGTTGGTCTCTTCTTTAAACCATTGTTGGGAGCCAAAAAAAAAAAAAAAAAAGGACTTTGCACTGTGTGTGTGTGTGTGCTGAAATACATTTTAGTGGGACATATCAAAGAAGTGCATTCTTAATGTGTCTCAAGCAACTTAGTAAGCTACTTTAGCAAACTTCTGGTTTTCTTCATTGGAAAATATTGCCACTCTTTACATGACAGTTTGGGGAGTAAAAACGAATAATCTCTGCAGGATTTTGTTTTTGTTTTTCAACTCTTTAATGTTGAAGGAGCTGGCAGGATTAGGGACAAGTCATGAGTTTGGCTCATTAGTTTGGCTCAAGTCATTAGTAATGGCTAAGGACTTTTTAATGCCAGTGTGCTGTTTCATTGTATACAGATGCAGCCTGAAATCAAATGGATTAATAAACCTATACAAAGGATCTCTGCTATGAGAAGAATTGGGGAAGCAGAGGAAATGTTGATTTTGTTGGAATTAGTTACCATATTAGTAGCTGCAAGGTGCAAGTGGACAGTTATTAGGTTGACGTCAGTACCATATAATTTTGACATAGGTCATGTGTACCTAAGCACGTATATTTAACAAACAAGTACATGAACTTATTTGATAGTCACATAGATCAAAAGAACACTAAAATCTGTCTAATAATGTATAACAAATAATCAGAAGATTAAAAAACAATTAGCCTATGAAGTGGCTTCCCTAAATAATGAGAGCTATTTTTTAAAATTAGCTTGTACAAATTTCTGTTAAGACCAGTTGAATGTTGATTATATGACTCTGTCTTTTTGAATTCACAGTTGAAGCCACCCATCTATTCTTATATCTTGAACTTCTATGTAAAATTCCTAGAAACACAAGGTTCCCTTTGAACCAAAAGGCATAGAATCTTTGTATTAATTGAAAGTCTAACTTACCATTTAATCAGGCAAGAGTGTAGCTTGCTATTGCATAATACATGATGTATATTTATCCTAAAAGTCTTCGTCATAATTAATGAAATAACTAATGCAATGCACACTATCAGTTTACAGTGTCTTTAGGTAAATTTTTAGTTCTGTGGATATGTATGTATTGACATATATTGAAGCCATATATTTGAGTAAGGGTTTGTATCAGTTAGTTTTGCTGCATAAAAAAAAAAACCTACCCTAAACTTAGTGGTCTAAAACAACAATTATTTGTTAACTGATGATTTTTTGCTTGATTCTTTGGGCTGGGCTCAGCTTGGTGGTTGTTCTGCTGGTCTGCCTATGTTCAGCTGGAAGATCAACTAGAATTCCTGGAATTCCTCACTGGAATTCCTCACTCGCATGTCTAGCATTTAGCTGGGTGATGGGAGTGACTGAGCCATATGTCCCCAGCATCTAGCAGGTTAGCCTGGGCTTCTGTAAGTGGTGACTGGCTTCCAACAGCAGCAAGAGACAGGGCAAGCCCCAACATGCAAACACTTTTCAAACCTTTGGTTATGTCATGTTTGCTAATGTCCTTTTAGACAAAGCAGGTAACACAACAAAGTCCAGATTTGTTACACTCCACCTCTTAGTGGGAGGAGTTACAAAGCGTTTGTAGCCATTTTTATTTTGCAAGCTATCGTAAGGTTGAAATGAATGTAAATATATTTATAAGTGATATTAGTATTTTAAATTACAGCACTGTTATAGAGCCTAAGGACACTCTCTGTGAACTGGACTTCTTAAAACTAACTTTTATAGTGGAAATGATTTTGAACAGGAAAACAAAATTCAAGATTCACTGAGATTCCACATGGCATATGTATATTAGCTCTTGTTAATAAGGACATTTAATAGCTGTGGGCAATCAGGGTGTGCCTATTTGCAAATGCCACCTAATTGTCATATATCTGAGCATGAATAATATCTAAGGAAATGAATAAAAGGAAGTTCAATGATTCATTCTATTTTAGCCAAAATTATATGGGATACCTGTAATAATTTAACTCTTAAACTGAAAAACTTTACTAGAATATTTTTATCTAGTTATATATGTATATAAAATGGTAGATATTCCTATCTGTGTTTAATCCAGTTTTCATATTACACAAAGCAATCTGTTCTTTAGAAAGAAATCAGGTAGGAGGATATGACCCTTCAACCTCCACTCTGCTGCTCTAACAACAACATGTAAATCTCATTACCAATTAAGCTGCCTGCATGAGAACCCATCAAATGCCTCCAAAGTGCTCTGGCTTCCTACATATAATTACAAATTGCAGAATACTAATTTTGGTGTCAATCAATTTGAGAACCAGTGTGCTGCACTAATACTCAGTGGGGGGCATTGAATATCAATTTCTCTGCCTGCCTCTAGCTTAGTTCAATTCCCTGTCCCCGAATTGTCTATTCTGCTTAACATTTATATCTATACCATAAATATTATTTTCTACTTTTTAATGTAAAGTAATATTTTCTACCAAAAGATGTCCTTTTTTTAAATAGTATCTTAAGGTGAACTACTTTAACCAGTCCATCACTTGGAATATTTCTTTTCTTTTTGTCATATGTAGGGCCTTTCTAAAATAAATTTGTCCATGCTTCTTGCACAATACAAGCTTTTATTGGTCCTGCTAACCCTTTTATCCTTGCAGTTTTAAAATTTAAATTTTAGCAATTCTTTTTCATATATAGCTCTCCTAGCAGGCTGCTATCAAACTTCCTTTTCCTTTGGTGTGAAAACAAAGAAAGAAATCTGGGTTCAAGTTTGATTCTGCCACTACCTGTGCAAGACTTTGAATAAATTCCTCTTTCCAGGTCTCTCTTCCCTCATTTATAAAATGGAATCATACCTAACACTGTGAGCATTAAATGAAATCATGCACGTGGATTGCTTAGCATGGTGTTAGCATACATTCAGTGCTAGTCTGTGCATCCGCTTACAATATCACCATAAATGTCACTTAAGTGACTGTCTCCTGCAATTAATGGTGATTCCTTTTAAGTCATAAATTTGACATTTAAAAAACTAATTTTAGGGGAAATCTGGCCTTTATACGCAGACATACAGATTATAATTTAACATTGCTAGATGACTTGGAGAGATCAGGAGAAGCAGATTCGTGTGGGAAAGCACGATCCCTGGAGTCAGACCCCGCCACACATCAACTGTGACAGTTTCACTTGTTCACTCAATCAGTGCTTACCGTGGGCTACTGTGTCCACGGCCAGGTGACAAAACACCCTGAATTCTTGTCCTCATGGAGCTGGAAGTCTAGAGGGGAAAGAAGACAGGGGAAGGATTATAAAAATAAACATAAGATTACAGATTGTGATAAGTGAGATGAGCAGGGTGCAGTGAAAGAGAATAATAGGAAAGACCTAACTGAAACATGAGTGGTCAGGGAAGGCCTCTCTAAGTAAGAGAGATTTAAACTGAGCATGGAAGGAGAAGACGGAGAGAGCTAGGCCAGGAGTGGGGAGATAGCATTCCTGGCATATGGAATAGCCCATGTGAAGCCCTTAAGTTGAGAAACCTCAATGCTCTTACAAACTAAAAGATATCTATTGCGGTTGAACATAGTAATAAAGAGAGAATAACGATGAAAGAAGAGGTCGGAAAGAAGGCAGTAGCCAAATGATGCAGGCCTATGGGCTATATTTAGGGTCATCATATATCCGGTGTCACAGGAACTGTTTGTGTAGGCCTATTGCCCTAATGTAATTATTAGTAACTCCCTCTTCACTCTTAAAAATGTCCTGGTTTAGACAATAAATAATCTTCACTCCAGCTGTATTAAACAGTATGGATTTTATTCTGAGTGTAGGCTTCAAAGGGAGTCTTTGAAGAGTTTTAAGGAAAATGATACCATATGATCTACTTTTTAGGTGATGAGGCATGAGTGAATGCAGGGAAGAAAGTCGGAAGGCTATTCAGGAGTGTAGGAGACAGATGACCTTGCCTTGGAGTAGGATGGTGACACTGAAGATGGAGCGATGTGGATAGATTCAAGACATATTTTGGAGTTAGAATGGTTAGGTCCTAGTGATGAAGTCAATATGGGAGATGAGGGAGAAGGAGTTATCAAGAATAACTATGAGGTTTTTAGCTTAAACCACTGAGTGGCTGGTGGTGCCATTACTTCAGTGGAAAGCAGTTGAAAGGAAACACTGAGTGAGGAATGAAGAAAGGGAAGAACCAGAGCTCCGTGTTTGATGGTTAAATTCGAGAAGCCATGGAGATGCCAGGTATTTTGCCCAAGGATAAATAGCAGATACGTAGATCTGAGTAGTTCTAAGTTGATTTGAGATTCAAACTCTTGTCTTATGAGTCCAAACCTTATATACCCAAGAAACCATCTTAAATGTAGAGTTGTGCTTGAATATTTCTTCCTGCCGTGTTTCCTGAGTAATGCTTGTGACTGATGCCTAGGCCTTTGCTTCTGGGCACTTAGTTGCAAAAGGGGCCTAAAAATATGTCTAAATAAATTTCCAAAAATGAGTAACAAACTGTCTAACCCACAGGCCTTTTTCTTTAAGAAAAAGGGATAGGAAATGAGATTATGGGGTGTGGCTGAGACCCTCACTTGACAGATTAGGATGTCAGGCACAGGGAAGTTATGTGTTTTCACTAATGTTGACCAGGTAGTGGGAGAGCTGGAATTTACAGCCTCAGTCTTCATCCCTTCCAGGTCATGGTTCTTTGCAGAAAGTCTATGAACAATCCTCTGATGAGAGGTCATTTAGCAAATGTCTGGATGAAACAGTGGGTTTTGTTGTTGGCCTGAGTTAAGGGGAGGGTTTTATCTCCATCAGGGGAGGAAGACCATCTTCAACAGTCTTCCAGTTGTGAGCAGAGCTAGTTTGATTGTTCAGATTTTCCTTTGGCGAGAAGCACATGTGTTTTGTGCGTTACAGAGCACCCTGTTGTGTGAGCCTCGCTAACCCGTGCCTCTTAGCGCAGCTGATGTGTCCATTTGCTATGGAGTGACAGCTGGCTGCCTGGCCCATCAATGTGACTGCTGTTTCAGGTAGAGACAGCTGCTCCACCACCAGGTATGGGGAGCCGAGAGATGAAATAGCCTGAAAAGGTTGCTGCTTCTGGAGTTCCTTGGACATCACTCTGGTGAACTGACTTACTAGTGTTCATTGGATGGAGTTCTTTAGATAGTCTCATCTAGTTGACGTCTTATCAAATTAGTGCTTTCACTTTACAAAAATTAAAATGAGTTTCAGACAAAAGGACACAGTTGTTTAGTGTCATCCTGCTAGAACATGATGCTGATTTCATGCAACATTTGTGGTACCAATCAGGTTTCAGCCGATTAATTAAATCATACCAAGACTGGGAATGAAGTTTAAATTATCGTGCATGGAATTACCCACACATTTAAT
Organism: Balaenoptera ricei; assembly: GCF_028023285.1. Taxonomy (NCBI): domain Eukaryota; kingdom Metazoa; phylum Chordata; class Mammalia; order Artiodactyla; family Balaenopteridae; genus Balaenoptera; species Balaenoptera ricei. The sequence goes on from NC_082641.1 coordinate 106,214,149, forward strand.
GATCATGGCTAAAGCAACATTTGCACGGGCCTTGGGTGTCATGTTTACCCGAGAGTGACTTGCTCCTTTCATCCACGTCTCTCAGCTGTCACCCCATGTCTGGAGAGTGTGCCTGCAAGCCAGGCTGGTCAGGACTCTACTGTAATGAGACATGTTCTCCTGGATTCTACGGGGAAGCTTGCCAACAGATCTGCAGCTGCCAAAATGGGGCTGACTGTGACAGTGTGACAGGAAAGTGCACCTGTGCCCCAGGATTCAAAGTGAGTGGCTTGGGCTGTGGAGGAAGGAGATAAGGGGTACAACTTGGAGCATATTGATACCACGATTTATATGACCTTTTCTGAAGTCCAATGAATGTGCTAAAAATCAATTGCATCATTAACAAGAAAGAAAATAAAGAGAAAAGTAACGATAAGAGATATAAGTAATTACCTGAGAGTGATGACTGGGCAAGCCGGTGAAACTATAAAGTGGCATTAATATTTAATTATTTAATTAATATATGTCATGAAGTAAAATGTATTTTAATTATTCCTAACGTAATTATTTTGTCATGTTTTATAGGTAGCAAAGAAATTTTCCAAGTAGGATATGTATTATTGTCAACCGTTTTTGTTTTAATTCCATGCAATTTGAAGGCGCATACTACATCAAGTTAGCATTTATTATATATTAATATCCAAGGATTAGTAACATATAAGTTTTTCAGTCCCTTTGAGAATCTAGACCTTTCAAATATGCCTATAAGCTAACAGAGAAGAATTTTGCCTAGTTTCCAAGATTTCTTAGCAACAGATTAGAAATTTTTGTTTTGAAGGAAAATGGGTTGTTCTTGAGTTATTTTCTCCCCTTTTAAAGAGAACATTAAACTGTGAAGAATGTTGATGATTACTCCAGAGCACATAATATAGAATGAGTGGGTCATAAAGTCTCAGAGCTGAGATCTTTACAGGATTTTCTAACCTGTGTCACAATTCTTTGGTTGAGCCCTTGAATTATCCTTAAGAGTCTTTTCTGTTTTTAAAGGAGGGTGACCTCCAGTCACCTTTGGTAACCAACTTCTATGTTTAGCGCTGCCTGTCAGATAATAAATTGAATTATGCTGCTGGCTGAGTGTGTCCTATTCCTTTGCCTCACCCACTAATCATATTACATATTATACCAGGCAGTCTAGGAAGCATTGCAATTTAATGTATAGTTCACATTTATGTTTATTGACAGTAATTGTACAGCTACAGTTTGTTGTTCTATATCTACTTGTCTGAGCAAGGACAGAGGGTTTTGAATTACATTTGCTACCAAGGAAAACTAATGAAGGCAGCAGGCTTTTTTTGGGTGCTATTCAATACTACATCTTAAATATAGGCCAGCTAGCATTGCCCTTGAATCCGTACAATTAGTATAGTGGTGACGTTATAACAACTCTTAAAAACACAATGTGTTAAAATTAGAGAGGGACTGTAATTAACATGGACAAGATATATTTTTGTTTATTTGTGTTGGCCTTATTTCATGTGGTAAAATTGCATGCATTTTCCTATTTGCGCCCATCTAGGGAATTGACTGCTCTACCCCATGCCCTCTGGGAACCTATGGGATAAATTGTTCCTCTCTCTGCGGCTGTAAAAACGATGCTGTCTGCTCTCCTGTGGATGGGTCTTGTACTTGCAAAGCAGGTGAGTGGGTGAATGAGTCCGTTACCTGATCCTAGTCCTGTTAGCTCCTAAAGGCACAGGAAAGAAACGTTAACTAGGATTCTAGCTCCAGCTGTGCAGAAATACGGTGCCTGGACTCAGCAAGACCCTTATCCAGGGAGAGCTCTCCTGCTTTCCTGAGTCAAAGGGAGAGGCTCACATGAGATGATCTCTGAAGTCGCTGCCAGCTCCAAAAGTCTGTGAGTCTCTGTGCTTTGGTGGAGAGTAACCAAGCAGACATGTGTCCATTCCCCTAAATTGACTGGCCTGGAGTCCTGACAAGAAATGCAGCCAAGCACCTGATTGTACTTGGGGGCCGGATCGTGTTTATTCACAGTTGCTGCAGCAGCCGGGATCCTGGATACTCACTGTTCATGGTTCATGGGCTCCTGCTTTAAAGATGGGGTTGTTCTTTCAAACACAAACTTTCCTTCTCCCTCCCATATAAATGTTTCATTTGCTGACCTGAACAAAACTCAGCACCCCACAATGTGCATCACTGCGCATTAGACAGTGAGTGATGTACATCGTGCATCTTCACTTCATCTCTCTCCCCCCAGTAGCCCGGTAGTGCTTCTCAGTGTTGGCATCCTTGACAGCTGTGCGGGTGCTTTAGTTCATTTCTGGTAGAGGCTTTACATGGCAGAGCCAATGCTCCCTGAGCTGTGGCAGGGGCACTTCTGTGCACCTCTGAGATGTCTCTAAGGTGAAGAGTGGCTTGGAAAGGCTGGGCAGAGCTCCCTGCTGCCTTTGTTTGCTCATGTGCCCTGGCACTCTTGTCGTGGCAGGCTGGCACGGGGTGGACTGCTCCATCAGCTGTCCCAGTGGCACATGGGGCTTTGGCTGTAACTTAACATGCCAGTGCCTCAACGGCGGAGCCTGCAACACCCTGGATGGGACCTGCACCTGTGCACCTGGATGGCGCGGGGAGAAATGTGAATTTCCCTGCCAGGTATGACCCAACTGGGAGGGCCGGGAGGAGCTGATGCCAGAGGGTTAGCTTATTTTTGCAGACTTCATGATTTAAAGTGCCTGATTGTGAACCAAACCATAGTGACTACTAGAAGAATTGAGGTGTTTCAACTCAGATTGGATACAGGATAGGAAAAGGAATAGATGTGGAAATTAGTTAGGCAGCTTTGTGAGAATCCCTTCCTTCCTCTCTCTCCTGGTTCGTGCCACCATTCCCCTCTGTTTTCTCTATTCTAATATACCCATATCTTCATGGCAGCCAGTCACCAGCATTTGTCAAACACCCAGTGTATGCCTGTCAACTCTCCAAATATTGTGTTTCCATTATAATGGAAATCCTCCAGCCTTTAGGGTGGAAAGTGGCAGGACCTTGAAAGGGGGGTGGTGATGGTGTCACAGAAAGCCTCAGTGAGGTGGTGAAAGGTTTGGAAACAGCCGCCTTTTGACACAAATATCTCTGAAGCCACACAAATCTCCATAGATTTCCATGGTTCAAGGCCGACTCTGTTCCCTTGACCTACTTTGGAGACACCCATCATCAGAACCCCTGTGCCGAGTCTGCCGCAGGCCAACAGGGTGGGCAATGGGCAGTGCATTCTGTAGTAACAGCCCATTTCGCTTGCTTCCTCTCACGCACGGGGCCAGTTTCCTTCCCTCTTTTCCATCGCTCTTTCTCCCTATGCTCCCGAGCCATTAAGCATTCTCTCAGCGGTGTGTGTTCTCTGCCTCCCGGGGATCATCTGATGGTGAGGTGACACCATGACCCCCTGAACTGGCCCCCTCGAGGGGGGCCTTCCACAGATTGCTTTTCTCCCTGGGCTTCCTCCTCATTAAGTGCAGCCCATTTGGCAGCTAGAGAGCATCTCACCGGGGGCTATTCCATGCCCTCCAAAGCCCTAGGACAAAGTTAGCTTAGCTTTGCCTCCTGTCATCCACCAGTGAACAGATTATCAGTGCTCTGAGATGGGCTTGAAGATCACCCTTCACTCCCAGTCTGAGTGTGGACAAAGCAAAGCCCCCAGCACAATCTTGTCCTTTTTTTGGTATATTATTAGATGCATTAATAAATCAGCAAAGGCTGAAGATGGTTTAGTGGCTCACACTGTAGCAAAGCTAAATCCTATAAGCCCGAACAAACATTAGTAGAACCTAAAAATGTTTTTTTAATATTTTACTTTAGTAATCACTAGACAAATGATTATGCCATCTAACACCCACTACCTGTTTAATGCTGGTTCTCGGTGCCTCCCTCTTGGTAATTTTGCAGCTTTGTGCTGTGGGAGGTTTGTAGTGCTCTCCCTCAGTCAGGACCTGGCAAAAGAACAGGGCTTATAAATGCAGAACTTTCATTCCTCTCCCACAAACTAAATGATCACGTCCGTGAAGAGTCTCATCTCTGCTGGACCACCAACGCGATGTGCATGTGAAAACATTAAGGTCTGGGAGAGGATGAGGGCGGGGAGGGGGACGGTTGCCGACACACACTGCATCCTCGCTCAGGAGGTTGAATCAGAATGTTTCATGTGGTTTAGATGGCATCATGGAGAGGAGGATGCTAATTAGGAAAAGTGACAAAAGATGTTAATTTCTCCTAGTTCTATGTATCTCATTGGCAATTTATGGAAATGATCATCATCATTAGAACTGTTATTTTTAAAATTTTAGGCTTTCTTTATGTGGGTCAGGGACTTCCTTTTCACTAATGAATAGAATGCCTTGTAGGAGAACAAAATTCTGGAACCGTGTATGGTGGCAGATGTTAACTTATTGTGGTGATCATTTCACAATATAAACAGGTATCGAATCATTATGTTTTAGACCTGAAACTAATAAAATGTATGTCAATTATACCTCAATGGGGAAAAAAATGCCCTGTAAGGAGTACTGAAATATTTTATAAAAATCTTTAGGAACAAAAAGACACTATGTTTATGAGTTGTGGCTCACGGTAAGATAAAGATTCTTTTAATTAATTGGCATGTTTACCTATATTTGCCTGTATGCACATCAGCATATTGGCATAGTTGGTTCACCATTCGTATGGTAGACATAAACTAAGGTTTGAGCGATTTAAAAACTCTTACCTCTTGCAGCCTAGTCTACATTTGAGGGGCCAAGAAGACATGGGAAGAGGTGATTGTAATGCATGCTGCTGAGAGGTGTTTGGGAGGGGAGGGTGCTGTTTCTGAAACGGCTGACTGAGGTCCCTCTCATCTCCCACCATGGGATTCCCATCCCTCATTGCTATCTTCCATGCAGGATGGCACGTATGGGCTGAACTGTGCCGAGCGCTGTGACTGCAGCCATGCGGATGGCTGCCACCCCACCACGGGCCATTGCCGCTGCCTCCCCGGATGGTCAGGTGAGAACCAAGGGCCACTACTTGAAATGGGAAACACGCCAACATGTGCCTAGCGCTGTTCCTTGCTACTTCAGAGAAACATGCACAGGTCAACTTTTCAGAAAAAAATGAAAATATGGTAAAGTCTCCAGGAAGCTGACAAATTTTTACCCAAGAAATATTACTGCTAGGCCTAATTAATCTGTAATCCAGGGATGACTTTTTGTTGAATCAGGCAAGGGCAATTCTCTTGAGCCTTCTGGTATGGATGTTACGGAAAAACCTGAACGAACTTTTTGGCCAGCCTAATACAACTATCAGAATTCACGTCATCAAGAGGGGAAAATTGTGAATTGCTGTGAAGAGTTTAGCAAAACCTCTGTGGTATTTTTGAGCATTGAGGAAAGAATGATTGATATAAGCCATAAGAAAATAAGTTCACCTCAGTGAGGAAAAACTATTAAATAGTTTTATGGTTAATATGCAAATATTAAAATATTTATTACTAGAAATATTTCTTACAATAATATTTGTCTTAAAAATTCATAATATGATTGAGGACAAATTTTCTAACCACAAGGTAGAAATTTCTCCCTATTTATATGGCTTCTTGGTTTCAGCCAGGAAGTTTATCAAACTATCAGGGGTCTTGGGAGAAGAACCATGTTTTCGCTTAGGATATATAGACTTGGGAGATGGCACTAAATGCCCAAGCAAATTGGGATCTTACTCTTCTTTTTGATACATCAATTCAAGGGTGTTCTAAGAAGACAAAAGAAGCCAAAAAATAGAATTTTAAACACTCATTAAGAAAAATTACTAATGGGAATGCAATAAGAAAGTTATCGGATATTGGAAAGAATGAACTGAATATATTGATGAACATTTCTTCTGTAAGTAAATTGAAATGTTAAATGCTGATTGCCAACTTAGAGTGAAATCCTGTTAAACTGGAGACAGGATTAGAGGTAGATAAATGAACCAAAACTTTCGTTTAAAATTATATTCTCATTGGAAGTCATTTGTGTGTACTTTTGTATATATTTGTGTCTAAATATATTTGTATACATATTTAGAGAAGAGAGAGGGATTTGTAAGACAGAGCTGTTTCCATATTGGTGATTCTTCAGTATCCTCCAGAATAGTTTTTTAACTTGTCCTCTAAAAGAGAAATTGATTGTAAAAAGCCCAGTATTCTCTTCAGTGATGGTTCATATTTTCAGAAGATGGGTCTTTCAGAGAAGACTCTTATGCCTCCATACCAGAGTTGTCATGTTGAGGAAATTATGGAGTGGCCTTACCTTTTAGCAAAAACGCACACAAAGAAGACTCTAGAGAAATAATAATAAGTAATGTTTATTGAGCGCTTACGGCAGGCTTACAACAACTCTATGAGGTAGGAAATATTATTTTCTCCTTTTTACAGATGAGGAAACATAGGCAAAGAGAAGTTAAGTGGCCTGACCCAGAGTCCCAGAGTCAGTAATCATGAGAAATGGGATTTGCACCAATGCTGTCCCACCATGTAGCCAGCTCTCTTAACTTTTACACCCTACTGCCATGCGTGGACTTAGTCCAAGAAGTGCTGGGGGGAGAGGGAAGTTACGCTGAGATTTATTTTCAGCATGGATGAAGACTTCTGAGAATTATATGAGAGGACCATGGTGCTCAGTGCTGATAACTAGCAACCTTTTTATAGATAGATAGGTAGGTAGGTAGATGGATAGATAGACTCACATATCATAGAATTCACCTATTTAAAGTGTAGAATTCAGTGGTTTTTAGTGTATTCAAACAATTGTACTGCCATTACCACTATCAATTTTAGAAGATCTTCATTACCACCCCACAACAAAAACCCTATTAGTACTTATTAGCAGTCATTCTCCATTTACTCCGAACTCACCCTCCCACCCCCTTCTCTCTACTCTAGGCAACTACTAATCTACTTTCTGTTTCTGTAAACTTGCCTATTCTGGATATTGTATAGATTCATATAATATGTGGTATCTTGTAACTGGATTCCTTCTCTTAGCATATGTTTTTAAGGTTCATCCATATTGGAGCATATATCAATACTTTATTCCTTTTGACTGGCAAATAATATTCCATTGTGTGGATAGGCAACATTTTATTTACCCATTCATCAGTTGATAGACATTTGGGTTGTTTCCACCTTTTTGGCTATTATGAAAAATACTGTTATGAACATTCTTGTACAATTTTTGTGTGGATGTATATATTTTAGGTATACACTTAGGAGTGGAATTGCTGGGTTGTATGGTAACTCTAAGTTTAACCTTTTTAAGAACTACTGCACTTGTTTTCCAAAGCATCTGTACCATTTTGCATTCCTACCAGCAGTGTATGAAGTTTCCATATCCTCACCACACTTGTTATTATCTTTTTGATTATAGCCATTCTGGTGGGTGTGAAATCTTATCTCATTGTGTTTTTGATTTGCATTCCCTCAATAAATAATGATGTTGAGCGTCTTTTCATGTATTTATTGGCCATCTGTGTATCTTCTCTGTAGAAATATCTCTTCAGATACTTTGCTCATTTTTTAACTTGGGTTATTTGTCTTTTTATTATTGAGTTGTAATATTTCTTTATATATTCTAGCTCTATGTCCCTTTTCAGATATATAATTTGTAAATATTTTCCCTCTGTGATTATTTTTTCACTTTCTTGATGGTGTCTTTTGCCACAGAAAAGTTTTTATATTTATAAAGTTCAGTTTATTTTTTTCTTTTGTTGCTTGTACTTTTGGTGTCAAATCTAAGAAACCATTGCCTAATCCTAGATAACAGTGATTTATGCCTGAGTATTCTTCTAAGCATTTTATAATTTTAGCTTTTATATTCTGGTCTTTGATACATTTTGAGTTTGTTTCTATATATGGTGTGAGGTAGGGGTCCAAGTTTATTCATTTGTATGTCAATATCCTGTTGTCCCAGCACCATTTGTTGAGAAGAACATTCTTTCCCCCACTGTATTGTCTTGATATCCTTGTCAGAAAGCAGTTTACCATAAATGTGACAGCATTTATTTTTGGACTCTCATTTCTATTCCATTGATATATATGTCTATCCGTATGTCAGTAACATACTCTTTTGATTGCTGTAGCTTTGTAGAAAGTTTTAAAATTGGGACATGTGAGTCTTCCAACTTTGGTCTTCTTTATCCAGATTGTTTGGCTATCCTGGGTCCTTTGTCCATATGTATTTTAGGATCAGCATGTTAACTCCTGCAAAGAAACAAGGTATAAAATTAAAGAGGATTGAATAAATAGATCCATGAGAGTAATATTGCCAACTTATCAATATTATGTCTTCAGATCCTTGAATGTAGGAGGCCAACAGTAACCTCTGCAGTGGTGTCTCTCAGCCCTTTGGAATTTGTTAAGAGCTTCTTTGACTTCTGGCAGGAGTAAACTGAGAAAAACTGTAGTGTGCTTGATTTCTAGTGTTTGAGAGCTACCTTGGGAAACAGGTCAAGGCTTGTGTAATAGACTTCATTTTCTGTCAATAGGAGCTACCCACAGAAACAAGGACTCCCTAGCCCTCTAATTCCTCCTTGACTTGCAAAGGCTGAGATAACTGACTTCCCAATGTAAAATTCCACCTTCCCATGTTTCTGTTTGGCTCTTAATTACTAAATGTTAAAACTACATCCCTCCAGGGATTAAACCAGATTTTGTGACTTCACAGCGTTCTTGAAGTTCTCAAATATAGTGACCAGTACTAAGTTCTCAAAGACCACAGTGAAGCAAATAGCATTTTAGCCCCCTGGCAAATTCAGAACTTAACTAACAGAGAAGTCACATCATTTGTTTTGGGCCATACTCCACCAAATCTACTTTTGTCTTATGAATAGAGAGGAAATGTGAGATGTTCCTGAACACACCAGTCATTGATCAAGTATCCACCTGCTTTGATGATTTAGAACCAGCCTGTGAAAAGCATGTGCTAGTATACATGAGAAAAGCAGGAGATATGATTTGGCCTGAAGCCAGCTAGAAAATGTGTTAGTTGCATTCCATAGTCTGGGTCATGGGGTAAGACAAATGATCCCATCTGGCCTTAGACCTATGGAGCTCCTGTGGGAATGCAGTGGCTTTGTCACACAACATAATCTTGTAATCCTCTGTCCATCTGTGACTGGTCTGCTTCTCCAAAGGGGAAGGAAGTTTTGCTGCTTCATTTGTTCTATCACTTGTTGCCCACCATCTCTTTGCTTCGTGGCTCCAATGTCTAATTCCTGTAGGTCTTCTGCATGGGCTGTTGGTCTGTAAGTATCTAAGACTGCTGGGAGACATTTTTTAGAGAAGTCATCCTCTGCACTCAACAGAACACACTTGTATAAGCAAACATATGTAGAGGAAAAGAAAGTTCCTGAAGTTCTGAAAAACACCCTACAGTTGGATCAAGAATTGGCTTATTTTTCTAAAAGGAAAGAAGAGTAGACTCTGTATTATGTACACAGAACACCATTTCATTGTCAAAACTGGGTAGACTCATCATTTTTCATCACATACTTGTTTTGAGTAAGTACCTCATAAGGACATTTCAAAATATGAAGAAAGCTTTGCTTTTCCTTTAGATATCAGGTTTGGGGCAAAATAAGTAACCTCAGTCCAGGGAAGCAAGTGATTCTGTTTCCTTCCTCCTTATTGTGGAGATTGTTCTAGGTGAAATGTTGAGAATCACTGGAGAGGGTAGCAAGTATGTGGGATGACACTGAGGCTTTTATGAAGGAATCAGTGAAATCTAACACAGGGACCTGGGCTCTTCCCTTGACCAAATCATCAAGATACTGTAGAGGCACCAAATGTGCTCAACCGCTGAGGATGGGGAGAGGCTGATCTGGCCTAGGAGTATGGAGCCAGAAAGAAGGGTCAAGAGACCTTTATCCCTCTTTGCAAAGAAACTGACATACCCACATTGAGGAAGTCAGGCACTGACATGATATACTGAGGAAGTCAGCTTGCTTTCTCACCAAGGGGCTCATCACCATCCTTGTAACTTCACTCTCTTTTCTAATGTTTGACGGTCTTCTTTTTTAAAGGAAACAAGACTCTTATTTATTTCTACTATAATTGATAGTCCCATTTTACCTAGTCATAAAATAAGTTTTCAAAATGTACTACCATAAATATTAACCAAAAGTTGCATCTGCCATCCAGATACTATTTCCAAAAGAAATGTAGCATTTTTCAAAAGAAGAGACATGCACTTTTATTATATGTTGTTAATTAAAACCTTAATTTATTGATGTGTTTAGCCAATTGGTTACTTTATCAAACAGAGGCAGACTGCATTAAAAAATGGGAAAAAATGAAACATCAACAAGATATAGGCTGTGTCCTGGGCTCTTTCTCCCACACCTCTGCTACACACACACACACACACACACACACACACACACACACAGTCTAATAAAATGAGACTGACTCTTCAAAATCATTTTTCTGAAATTCCAGGTGTCAGTGAAATATAATTAGGTGTATGTGTGTGTGTGTATGTGTGTTTCCAGAGTAGTGGAGTGATATGCTTTATAAAGTTTTTTCCAAAAAGAGTAGAAACATGCTGATTTTTTCTTTCCTTCCTTTCTGCTCTGACTTCAGTCAGCCAGATCACCTCTTTGCTGAGTGTTACAGCTAATCAAGATTTCATTCCAGCTGTCTGGGAGGATATGCAGTCTCCAGGCTGGTTCCCGACCCTGGCTAAGATCACTGTCACCTGGGAACTCCTTTAACTCATATAACTCATATATTCCTGATCCCCACTTCACACCTACTAAATGACAATCTAGAGGGTGCATGAGGAGGAGGATGGAGCCATTGCCAGCCCATAAAGTACCGTTTGGACAAATTTGGAAAAGGTTTGGAATTCCCTCAGAGTGTGCTTCTTGGTGGTAGAATGCAACGAGCTGGATTTCTGCTCTAACTTAGCCCTTTAGCCAGGGGCTCTTGTGCAGTGTACAACCTGCACAACCTTACTTGTTGGCCCTGTCTGTTATTTAAAAAGTTACCCCAGTAATTGCAGGGGCAATTACCCATCTGTGGGTTGACTTCTGCTCTACCTTACTACTGTAGTGATTGAAGAGGTTGGAGTCCAGGGGAGCATTTCTGCGACAGAAAACCTCATAGTCAGTGGCAAAAGACTAGAGGAGGGTTAGAGATACATTCATTCCAGAACAAAAAAGTTAAATGCTAAACTGAGAGAAAAGAGATTAAGATGCCAAAGCAAAGTCTAGGAGTCTTAGGAAAGAGAGTGGGACTAGCAAGGCGTGGATAATGATGAGGAGGGGAAAGGAGAGTAGGAAGAGGTGGGGTGCTCGTCTGGGCCCAGCCAGGAAGGGGGGCACTGGAAAGAGGAAACACTGCAGGCAACTTCATGAGAAGCGGCCAGCTTTTCTACTCTTCCCAGCAAGCAGAACCAGGCCTGCAGTGGTCCTAGCCCCTCTCCAGAAGGACGGCCCCCCTTTCTAAGTTTCCCCACACACACCGAGTTTGAGCAGCTGAGGAAGGGAGCTGCTGCTTCGGGCACTGATCAGTGATGCCTGAATTGTCATAGTAAGGGGAGACCCACCTTTCTTTGTCAAGTGACATAGGAGTGCAAATTCAAGTGCACGTGAGTTTTAATCAACTTGCTTTGCACCCAATCAGCCACAAGTGCAAGTGACTCGTTATTTGACCCTTTAAGATATTGGGGCAGGAGGGTGGGAAATGTGTAGCACATGCATATGTCTGTCTGTCACATGGTCCTGGGGGAGGGAGTAATTTAAAAGCAGAACATGGGGTCCCTAAAGTGAGGGTGGAGGGAGGGGCTCGCCCTCCCAAAAGAAAGGCTGTTGTAAAAGCCAAGCTTCCAGATCCCTAATCTGCCCGGCATTCTGTTCTGTTTGCTTTTATCTGGGCCCGGACTAAGGCAGGCCGTGCTCTCTGGTGTTTTGTGTTGCCACTGCAAATACAAACATCTCTGATTTACATTATTTATTTATCAAGTTTTTTTTCAACTTGGCTACCAATATAGCAGTTCCTTCTTAATGGACCTTTAACGTTTATGGTATCGAAAGAGAAAAATTTGATTTAACAACCATTTATTGAGTATCTCCATGTTGCATGCAACCGCAGTGCTTCGGTGCTAGGAACAGGACGATGAGGTGGCACCGGCTCCTGGCCGGCAGGAAGACACTCATGACTCTCAGGGAAGCCATTGTGTGGGCAGAGGTGGATAGGCCAGGGAGTCACTTGTCTACACTGCCATACGCCTCCGCTTCAGGTGTCCAGAGGATTAGAAAAGCAGAGACAATGTTATGACTAAATAATTTAGCTCCTCTCTCCTATAATCACCAGGCCCAGTGATTATTAACAAATCTCACTCTTTGCTCTAATAGATATTTAGTAGCTCGTTGCTCAGGAACAAGACATCGAATCAAAATCATTTCCTTCATTCATTAACGCCCCAAATATTGCAATACTTGCATAAGGAATATAAACAATTAAGCAAGACAAGGAGTTTAGGTTAGATCTCTGAGAGGGGAAATAATGACACCCCAGATGATTTATTTACTGCATTCATGCAATCACAAATGCCTAGTGAATGCTGATTTCATGTGGAGGCCGTGGGCATAATGCATCAGGCATTAAATGCACGAACATTTCTTTAGAGCTGCTTAGCTGAAGTTTATCACGATCACTCAGCCATTGCCTAGCAACTCGTGAAGGCTATCAAAGAGCTCTTTGTCCTCAGTCCTGGCAAAAACAGTCCTGCACAGACCTCCTTATCAGTGTTAGAACATTTATCAGGAAAAAATGCTTCCATTGAACCAGAGAGTCCTGCAAATTTAAAGATATCCCCTTCCGATTTTGTCCCTTCTTCCAAATAGTGTAGGAAGTTGTTTCCTGAAGTAACTCGTATTAAAGCCTCTATCTGTACTTTGATAAACATTCCAAAAGAATTTCCTTAAGATGTCCCATAATTCTTCTATTGCTTTATAATCTGGACTAACATTTAAAATCACAGACCTGAGCTCATCAAAGTCGTCTTGCCCAAAATAAGCAGGGCAGACATTTCCACCCCCTTAGCTGGGAAGAGTCCCCATTTTAGGTACACAAAACATTAACGTGTTGGGCTTCCTGGTTTGAGTGCTCTTCTTGTAACTTCTTCAGAGAAGCAAAGAACGATATGGTTGTTCCATACAGCTGGAAAATGGTTCTGAATATTATGTTGGAAAGAGGAACTGTGCTTATTGACTCATTCAACAAACATTTATTTAACACCCTCCATGTGCTGGGCACTGCAGTGAACAAAAGCAGGCATCATCCGTCTCTCCCTCACAGAGCTGCCAGAATTCCTAAACTACCCTGGATGGAATATGGGCAGGCGGATGGTCTTTCATCTGCATTCTCTCCTGCACCTCTATGGAATTCATCCTGCCCCCAGGTGCCATTGATTTCATTCAAGACCTTGTCATTATTATCACTTTTTACTTGAGTAACCCAAAATAGAGACCTGACATGTCTTCTTTCTTCCAGGCTCAACGTCTTCAAACCATCATCTTCCCTCCTACAAAGAACAAATCTAACTATGCCTCTCTCCTACTTAATTGTCCATCTGGTCCCTGTTAACACCAGGAGGAAGCTCATACTCCATAGCATGGCATCCTTGGCTCTTCCCTACGTGACCACTGCCTGCTGCCCCGTTGCCTTTCCTGCTTTTCCCAGCACCAATTTCAGCTGTCCCCAACACTTGTGATTTCTGAAGGATAGACACATACTTCTTAGGGCCTGAACCTTGCACCCACCATTCTGTTAGCCTGGGACCCTCCTCCACCTTCACAAGCTAACTCCTTCCCTAATCATGATCCCCATACAGGGTTGGATATGCCTGTTCTGGGGCCATTATCACTCTAGAATTGGAGGTCTTTCTTAGAGAACCTTTCAAGAGCAAGCCAGCAGTTTCTAGACCCCTTGAATGTTTATTGAGCTGAATTCTCTTTTCTGTCTTTGACGAACAAGGTAAGAAAAAGATGTCTTATAGCACTCCAGCAAGGTTGGCAAAGAGTAGGATGAGAACAATGGAAATAATTAAGGAATAAAACACATACACAAATACACACACACACACACACACACACACACACACACACAAAACACACAGCCCCTCCCCCCCAAAAAATGGTTAAAGCAAACTTACAATTCCCTATCCTGGAGAAAGTTTCATTGCAGGGTTAACCCTATATGGAGGTCACATCAGTGGCCATATACCAAGTGTGACCTAGAGAAGCACTTACCCCAGTACTACCTCCTGAATTTCAGTCAGCCCTCACTGCCTGAAATTCCACAGTTAGAGATTTATTTCTTAGGCTTGTAACATGTATCCTGTCTTAAAATACTAATATTTTCTAGAGAAGATAACACCTCAGAAATAATACATTTATCTTATCTTTTTCTGACTGTAAGATGAAACGAAAGATAACAGGAGGGCGCAGAGGTCCAGAGGGGAGGAATAGCAATAGGAGAAAACGGTGCAGCAAGAGGAAAAAAGACAGCGTCATGCTTTTTTCCTGGAGTTGCCCCTTGACTGAAACATGCTTTATATTTGTCTCCAAATAGATTTGGCATTAATATCTGCAAAATGATGACTCACTTTTACTAGTGATAGAGGAAAAAAAACAGGAATTGAATTTTTAAAGGGAGTTGGTAATAGAATTGTTATAATTTACTTGCCAAGGAAAGACTTATTTGCAGCCCTAAAATAAAAGTTATTTAAACGTAAGCTTGGTTCTATTGAAATATGCTCATATGATTGGAGACAGAAGGCTTGATAGATGATCTCTAGAATTCCCTGTGATTCTCTGGAAATGAAATGATGGGTAAATCATGTGAAAAAAAGCTTATCTTTGCAATGGATCTCCTTGCTATATCGGGGGCCTTGTTACTTCTATGAAAATTACCTCGATAAAGTTGATTGTAACTGATGGTTATGTTAACCAGCTGGACAAACCTACTAGAGAAGAGGAAACAGATATGAAATAAAGGATCACTTTATTCTGATTTGCCAATCTGCCCTGGCATCATTTTTCTTGACATGCTTTGATTGAGAATGTGCTAATTAATACATAAATCATGATAATCTCTAATGTGACAAAGCAGCATATGCTTTTTGATCTAAAGTGTATTCCATCTTAACTGCATTTATTGTCATGTAGAGATTTGGTAAGTAGTTGATAAGCTAAATCACCATAAATGGCTAAATCTCCACCTCCCGCAAACTCCTATCCCACAAAAAAAGTGTCAAAAATCAGGACTAATTTTCAGGATGATTTTCAGATTAACCAGATAATCATTCAGCTTCCACTTCTTTAAAATCCTAACTCGGATTTGCCTGGGTAGCTCCAGACCAAAATGGCCAGGGTCGTCTGGATCTCTATGAAGCAGGTGTCCCATATTAGCTGCTGCTAAATAGGAGTCCTGACTCACCATCAGAGCTCAGAACTTGAACTTGAATAGAGAGTGAAGCCTGTAGCGGGTTACCTTTATGGGTACTTCTTTCAAATATGGAAAACAAACTTTAGATTTGCAGCCTCTTTCTTTTTTTTTTTTAAACTAAATATTTCAGCTTACTTTTTTTTTTTTTTTAAACTTTGGGTTTATTTATTTTATTTATTTATTTATTTATGGCTGTGTTGGGTCTTCGTTTCTGTGCGAGGGCTTTCTCTAGTTGTGGCAAGCAGGGGCCACTATTCATCGTGGTGCGCGGGCCTCTCACTATTGCGGCCTCTCTTGTTGCGGAGCACAGGCTCCAGACGCGCAGGCTCAGTAATTGTGGCTCATGGGCCTAGTTGCTCTGCGGCATGTGGGATCTTCCCAGACCAGGGCTCGAACCCGTGTCCCCTGCATTGGCAGGCAGATTCTCAACCACTGCGCCACCAGGGAAACCCCTGCAGCCTCTTTCAAAGTGGCTGGCTCCTCAATCCATTTGATGCTTCTGCCTAGTAGAGCTATGAGTCAAAACACCAGCTAAGACTCTGGGGCAGCTTTAGCACACTTGGGGAGCGTAACATTTGCAATTCCATCTCAGTTTTTCGAAAGAGAATTGAAAGATCAAATATTTGTGAACTCAAGAAAGAAAATATCATAGTAGGCCAAAATTCCGCATTTTATTTTATGGGGAACACTTAAACCCCAGTTGGCTTCTAACAGGCCTGCTTGCCTTTCTTCAGCCAGCAGCCAAGCTAAAATAACAGTCTGTTGTAAGTTCAAGCGAAACACAATGAGGTCTGTGCTTTTTCATGCCTATTTAACAGCCTGTACCATGCAGAAGACTTTCAGATGGAGAAAAACAGGAACAGTCAAAAGTGGAGCTATTTCAGCAGAAATGACTGGCCACCAATTAGCAACGTTCACTTTATGGTTTGGGGCTGCTTCTGTGTTAAGGTTTGGGCCATGGTAACTTTTCTCCTAATCAATTTAGGAGCAGAAACTTTAATACAAAACAGGGCCTTGTCAGCCTCCTTGGTGCGGGCGGAGTTCGTGTTCTGGAATCGTCAGAGTGGGAGTGGGCTTGTTCCTACTGTGTTTTCACTTGGTCTGAGGCCAGCAGTCGCCAGTTCGCTCCTAATTATAACTCATTCTTCTTGCCTCTCAAAGCAAGGAGCATTTCTTTGAGTTGTGAAGTATTCTGACTTACAAGAAAGAGCCCTCTGTGGCATTTCGAATACAGATTTACAAAAGAAACTTCCATTTATCTCAAATAAAACCTGGTTTTATTTTTAGTTTTTGCAACTTTGGATTTTCTTTGTTTCCTTTAGGCATTTGTTCACTCGAAACTGACTCTAAAGTTTCTCTATTTCCAGATTGAGAGTTAAACACCTGCATATGGGTTCATAATAATCAATAGCTTAGACAACAGCTATGAGTAACATCATTTGTGATATTCTGCCTGTGTCTGCCCAATGGCAGATTAAATGTTTAAAGAGGAATTTGGTGGCACAGATTAGTATATCTTTCTGTCTTGCACACTGTATTTTCAAAATATTTTAAGACTGTGTTTATTTGTTTGCTCCAGGGGAAGATTTTCTTTACGTAAAACAATTTAACCACCTTTTGCTTCAACCTTATATTTTTACACTTTGTCCATTTCTCCATAAAAACAAAGAATGGGGAAGGGAGGAAGTTGCCGGAGGCTAAAGGATATAGTATTTTTGATAAATTTTGCCTTCAATAGACAGAGCCCTTGGGCTTCTCCTCTGCTCTCTCCTCCTAAAGAAGAAAAATCAGTATAACAAAGATGTTCTATTCCTTCTCCTTCATGACACCACAGAAAACAGTTCTGGGATTATTTTAATGTTATGACGATATGATATACGATCCAATATATGATGATGTATTGATGTGTATAAGTGGATTTTAAGCCTTGTATCATGCCCACTCACTGCTGCCCGTGATACCTCAGAGTCGATATGGTGACCTTGGTCCTGGTCTCTGACTTAGCATCCCAGGCGCCCGCCCCAACGGCTCCTCACTCAGCCTTGCCCGTGTGCCTTGTTTCAGGTATCCACTGTGACAGCGTGTGCGCTGAGGGACGCTGGGGCCCCAACTGCTCTCTGCCCTGCTACTGTAAAAACGGGGCTTCGTGCTCCCCTGACGACGGCATCTGCGAGTGTGCGCCAGGGTTCCGAGGCACCACTTGTCAGAGAAGTAAGTGTCTCGTTAGACGGCAGTTTCCACCTTCCCTTCTCAGATCACCGTGTACAGAATCCTGATCTCTGTCCCACCCCTCAACTCATAGAAGTGTTCTGTTGCAGTCGAGGGCAGGGGAGAGTGGCGAGGTCACCCTGTCCTTTGCAGAGCTGTCCTCACTCGATAGCCCTTCCCCAAAGGCTTCCTTCTTTCCAACCTTCAGGACTAACCTAACAGATGGGGCTTTAGCCATTTCTTCTCAGGAATGATTTCATTGCCTCATTGGCATCATCACCAGTTTCTTGATCCTGCCTTAAATCTTGCAAATGGTGTTCCAGAAATCCATTGACCTGTAAATATTTTATTCAACCATTTGGGCATTGGCCTTACCTCAATTACCAGAAGTCAACACCAGCCAAACTTTGCGGCAAATCATACATCCTTCTAGTAGTCTGAAAGCCAGTGCTCAGGGAAAAATAGGATTGCGGAGCTGGTGACATTGGTCAATAGAATTTTTGAGTTAGGGAGTGATCCATAAGATTTCCCTCAATCTTTTAGTAAATGTAATGAAGAAAGGAATATATGACTAATTGTAAGATACATTATTCTATTTTTTTAATTATGATTTTTTGCATTAAGGGTTCTATGCTGTCATTCTATACTTAAATCCAAATAACGTCTTGGGAAGAACCTAATTACAAAGCATTTTGCTTTTTCACTTTTCAATCACAGTCATTAACCTGGACCATTTTGAGGAGGAACAATCTTTTAATTCTGACTGTAGATCTATTTATTGCCAGAAATGACTCTTAAAGAATAAAGGATTAACGTGTGGCTTGAAAGTATTTATTTGGGCCTTGTTCGTATTTAGAATTTTATTTCTTTAATTTATTTGCTCAACAAAAATTCCTCAAGCCCCTGCTCTATGCCAAGCTTCGAGCTAATTGGGGCCATAAATGGGAAGATAAAGAGAACGAAGACATTTTGCCTGCCCTGAAGCAATTCAGAGTTTACTGGCTTCTTTTCATTATTAAAGAGTGCCCTCGTTCCTTTTGTTGTTGTTTTATACTTGGAAAATTCTCGGAATCATTAAAAAGAATTTTTTTTTCTTACCTCAAACTTGAACTAGATCCTTATGTGGAATAAGAGAGAAACACATCTCCGGGAAGATAACTATTTCCTTTCTGTTTTCAGTCTGCTCCCCCGGTTTTTATGGGCATCGCTGCAGCCAGACGTGTCCACAGTGTGTGCACAGCAGTGGGCCCTGCCACCACATCACAGGCCTGTGTGACTGCTTGCCTGGCTTCACAGGCGCCCTCTGCAATGAAGGTAGGGTGCGCAGGCTTTGGGAGAAATACGTGGTGGTGAGCAGGCCCCATGCAGCCTGTCCTGAGGCTTCCCAAAGGACACGCACGTCTTCAGCTAGCAGCTAGCGATGCCTCTGGCATGCTGTGGCTGCAGCTTCTGTAAATATGACTCTGAGCTTTGGAAAAGCTGGCTTGCCAGTCCGGCACAATCTCTTTATTCTCTGAGCTGTGCTACTTTTCAGTTTTAATTGGAAACAGCCTTCCATGAAAAATCAATATGAGGAAGGATTTTGACTCCCTGAGCAAGGAGCCAGGAAGATTTCTAGAAATGTGGTGATGTCTCCTGATTTGTGTTGCCTTAATGAGGGTCGTTGGCTTCAGATGTTTGTAAAAATGAGCTCATTCAGGATGAGGGATGCTCTTGAGTGGAGGCAGCTACCAAATGGACGGCTGGGTTGATGACCTTTAAAGTCATTTCCTATCCTGAGTCTAGGGTTCTGTGAGATGAGATGTAATTGTGAGTTTCTGACCTATGATTTATTCACAGTGTGTCCCAGTGGCAGATTTGGGAAAAACTGTGCAGGAATTTGCACCTGTACCAACAATGGAACCTGTAACCCCATTGACAGATCTTGTCAGTGTTACCCAGGTTGGATCGGCAGTGACTGCTCTCAACGTAAGTCTTGTTTGGGAACAACTGATCAACCATTTATTTACATTTGTTTTCAAATTCTTTAGGATTGAAGTATGAGTATTTAAATAATCAAGAAAGACTATATGAATAATTATAAGATATGTTATTTAATTTTTAAGTGGCTTTTTTCCCCTCAGTAAGAGTTCTATGCAGTGGTCCTGAATTTAAATCCAACTCATGTCTCGGAAAGAACCTAAATAGGTAGCACTTTGCTTATTCACTAAAATGATTCTTCATTTGTAAAATGAGGGTCTTGTACTCAGAAAATCCATTCAGAAGTTCATTCCAGACTTCAAGTGTCAGCTATGATTTTTCCCTTGCTCTTGGGCAAAAATGGTACACACAATTACGGGAGAAAATTTTTTCATTTTTTAATTACTTCATATTTATTTATTATCTTCTTGGGGCCATATTCCCTACTGGATAACCATATAGAAATTGTGTTTCTTCTTTTAAGTAGTTCTTGAAGTGTTAGTATGAATAAAAAGTACTTCTTTGGTAAATCAAATCATTTTACCCCATAATTTAAACGTTATTTCACAGATACTTTATCTGAGGTTCTGATTGCTCTTCAGTGGGAGATGACCCCTAATGATTTAATTTGATTATTTTCCGCTTTGTCCAATTAAGAGTTTTTATAGTAAACCAAGTCTTACAAACAAATGGGAACCTTCACGTTTAAAACAAGCCTCTAGGGACAGCTCTAGAGTAGAGTGACACGTGCAGGTTTAGACATCACAGACGTGAATTATATGACCTTGGGTTCCTTAACTTCTCTCGAGTCACACCATCTTGCCCATATGGTCTCTGGTCAAATGTCCTCTCCTCAGAGAGGCCTTCCGTAAAGGAGTAGCCCCCATCATTCTTGTCCCCCTTTCCCTATTTTATTTTTTCTTATAGTCCTTACTGCCCTTATTTTTTTGGCCAGCTGGGTGGTTGGGTGGTTGGTTGGTTTGCCTGCCTCCCTTACTAAAATACAAGCTTTCAGAGAGTGGTCTGGACCTTGTCTTGTTCTCTGCTATCTCCCCTGGGCCTAGAACAGTGCTGGGCATATATAGGTCTCAATGTGCATTTGTTAAATAACTAAATCTGTAAATTTGGAATGATGTTTACTCTGCCCACCTCGCCCTGCAGTCTGTGTACCAATACCATGTCCGTCATGATGGCTGCTGTCGCCATCAGCATTACCATCTGGAATTGAGACAGATGTGGAGCACGGTCTTTCTCAGTCCTGATGCTCACTGCTGACCTATCACACGCGAGGAGCTGTGTAAGGCGGGTGGGATCCTCTCTTCGGGGTACTGGCCTCAGGACTCTCACAGAGCTCTCCATGCGTGCTGTGCTTTCAGCTTGCCCACCTGCGCACTGGGGTCCCAACTGCATCCACACGTGCAACTGCCACAACGGGGCCTTCTGCAGCGCCTACGACGGGGAATGCAAATGTACTCCGGGCTGGACGGGCCTCTACTGCACTCAGAGTAAGTGGCATGCCTTTGGAGGCTCACCAAGGGGGGGCCCACCCCAGGGGACACGGCCCCGCCCTGCGCATGCATGAGCTGAGCTCCCCGAGGTTCCTGGCATTGGAGGGTTTCATCACCCAGTGACCCTGAGACATCTAAATTCCTCTAGGCAGTTAAGAGATACCACGTTCCAGGTTTGCTGTCCCTGTGTCATATCAGGACACTGAGGTGGAGCGATGCTATAAGTGACGGTGTGCAGCTTCTTTCACTTCTCTCCTTTCACCAGGCCCTATTTACATGGCTCAGATCCCCTGTCATTTATTCTAGCAGCACAAAGGTTAGGATAAGTGGCAGTGATTAGAAAGGAAGTGAAGACAACAAGCCTCACTGCCTGACCTAACGTGTGCTCCTGGAGAAGACCAATTCTGTGGTTCTCGAATTTTAGCGAGCTCTGGAATCACCCGGCTGGCTGGATAAACACAACTGCTGGCTCCGCTCCCAGAGTGTCTGATTCATTAGGTCTGGGGTGGGACCTGAGGATTCACATTGCTAACAGCCTTCCAAGGGGTGATGTCAGTCTGGGATCATGCTTTAAGAACCACTAGTTCTTTTTCTCCATTTTATGTCACACAATGTCTTCACTGTCTCGTCTTCTATGAGGTTTTTAGCGTCATAGGGTATAATGTACAAAGTACTCCACAGCTCAGCACTGTTGGGATAAGAAGACTGATCTCTGCCCTCTTGTCTTCAGTGGAATAAAGGAGGCAAGACAGGAAAGCATGTATTATGGTGATCAGTAATAACAATATATAATTTTAAATCACGGAAATGAGCTGAAGAAGAAAGATGGGTCAGAAATCAGTCAACTCTTATTTAATACTAATTAGAGAACATAATTAGAGAACAGGCTGAACAAGTCTTTTGGAAGTTTCTAGAAGGGGGTTTAGACCTTGAGCCGTGATTTGAAAGGAAAAATTGACGAGGAGGGAGGTTGTCTCAAGCATATTCTGCCAAGATTGTATATATAGAAAGTTTTTCAGCTCTTCAGAGAAAAGAAAAAGGAAAAGTTATTGTGCATAATTCTAAAATTAGGACCTGCTTCAATCAGAGGACCTTTTGAAGTAAAAGTAGCACAGCACAGCGGGAAGAACATGGGGTCTGGAGCCAGACTTCCCTGTGTTTGTATCGTGGCCCTGCCATCCTGCCATTTGCTGGCTGTGTGACTTGGACTCAGTTTCCATCCATAGGGTGAGAATATCTATCCCTGTGTTTCTGGGTTATTGAAAAGATTCAATGAGAGGATGCAGGAAAAGAACCTGGCACAGAGTAGGTGCTAAATAAATATGTGGAAATGATGTCATTGCATGCTGGCATCCATGTTCTGCCTCTGTTTCTTGAAAGTTGAGCTTTCATTAAAACTTCTATAAGAGAAAGGGAAGATTAAAAAGCACATGTGATGCTTGGAAACAGCCGTCGAGCAGCCCGCATTGAAGTTTTCATGATGGCAGAGAGCCCTGAAACACTCCTGCAGGGCAGCTGCTGGCCCAGGAAAGCCAATAGGGCTTGTGCATGTCCTCAGCCCAAAGGCCCCAGTAGTCCGGGTCTTGAAAATTGTGCAGCAGTAAGAAGGCTTATTGCTTTTTCTAACAATGCACCTATGAAGTGCAGGTTTTTTTAAGATCAGAATTCTACCACACATCTTTGCTGAAGAAGATACTATTACATAAGAGAGTAACAGATAGGGATGACAGGGCTAGTAGCAGACTTGGAGACATTCTGTACTATAAGTAAAAGCATGTAGGTAATTTTAACAAAGTACTCATTTCAGTCCATGGAATTTGAGTCCAGGATTCTAGTAGTCGAGTGAAAAAAATGAAAGGAAACGTCCCCGGACTTCCATGGGATTGATGGAATGTTTTGTTAGAAGACACCAGCTTGCCTCCAGGGATACCAGCGATGGTTAAACCGCCCCAGGCGTGGAACTGCTCTTCCGCCTGCTCGTGAAGTACAAGTTCCTCCCAAGAGCTCCATCTTGGGACTTCAAAGAAGCCGTTGTGAGATGCTGCGATGCGCATTATCTTTATTCTCGCTCTACTGGCTCAGCGTCCTTCAGGTTCAAACACAAACATGTTGGAGGCGGAGCTGGGTTTCTCCTCAGCGGGCTCCTGACTCTGCTGTCCTTCCTTCTCGCACAGGATGTCCCCTGGGCTTCTATGGAAAGGACTGCGCCTTGATATGCCGGTGTCAAAACGGAGCCGACTGCGACCACATCTCCGGACAGTGTACTTGCCGCACCGGGTTCATGGGGAAGCAGTGTGAGCAGAGTGAGTGTGAGAGCGAGGCACCTCTAGGCGCTGTTATTTCCCCTCCAACTCCTGACGATGCGAAGGCAGGACCCACAGCTTTGAGGCTGTTCCGCCTGATGGCTGGTCCCCTAACAGCGCGGTTGACTTCCTTCCCCTCCCAGAGACCCCGCTACCTTGGGATTCTTGCTGGCTATCCTTGTCCTCAAAATTCTTCTTCTGAGGAACTGATCAGCGCTCTGGGTGGAGGGGCTGTGGCTACAAGGATGAAGACAAAATTCAAGTTTTCCATCTGTTCATCCTGGCTCTTTCTTCCTCCCCTTCTTATTTTTGGAACGTGGCTGCTCAGAGCTTTCAAAGAGCCAGTCAGGCTTTCCTCACGGCAGAGGCCGTGCCAGGGTCTCGCAGCGGAGGGGTGTGCGTTCGGTAGGGCCAGCTTGGGTGCGCGGGGGCAGAGGGGCTGGGAGCCCAGTGCCAGCCCCGCCGTGGGGGAGGGGTGAGTCCGTGCAAACACGGCCACGCTTCGGACAACCTTCTCTTGATAGTGCTTTTATACCGTTTCCACTAACTACTCCTCATCTGAGTATTAACAACCTTCCAGACAATATATTGCCTTCAATTTTTTTGTTGTAAAAATCCCACTCAGGGAGCATATACTCTATTGGAATTCCCCGTCCTTCTGGTTCCATTTCTACCCCAGCAGCTATGCATCTGCTCACAGGGCTGTAAGAACATGAGCCTTAGACTGAGTATTTCAAAGTAGTTTATTGTTCCTTTCCTCTGTGACTTTCATTCAGTGTTCAAGATGAATAATCAGGTCTTAGGGCCGTATGAGGCTCACTGTTTCACCATAAGTGACAGGAAAGGTGCAGGACGTTTCCTGCTTACAGAGGGTATGCTCTTGAGAAGGATGCAACAAAGATTACATGGCTGTAGGAGCAATGTGGCCTGGAAAGGTTGATCAGCATAGTAGGACTTGGGCAACAAAGCAATACTCTCCCTCCACGACCCCTCCCCAGAACCTCACAGCACCACTGGACAGCCAGGTTTGCCTGGCTGTCTATGTGCCAAACTCTAGAATATATCTGCATATCCTCCCATCTAGTAAATAACAAGGGTGACATCCAGGAATCAGCCTGGACAGAGATGGCCCCATTTTAGCTTTGCACTGCTAGTTCATTTAATCATGAAACAGATACTGAGTCCCACAGTTGCCTGCACACTGCTTTGTGTATATAAATATTATGTGTATGTGTATAAATGTCTAAACATATATACACATACATATATGCCTAGAAACCAGAATAGGCTCTAAACTGACTTTCACTTGAATGCCAGCATGGTTATGGGCTTATTAAATAAAAACATCTTAAGTGCTTCCATGATTACTCTGAATATCAAATTAAAATGTTCCTATTTTTGGAGACTTTTCCTAATGCTCATGTGTAAATAGAAACCCTGTGTCTGACAGAGAGCTCTGATAGTAACAGCACATTGCCCCCTGCTGCTCACTTTACAAAAAACATCAGTATTTTGTCATGATAATTTTTACATTTAACATGCCTAGTATATTCTTTGAAATTCATGCCCAACTCTTACACGACTACATCGTAATAATCTCACTATTTTAATCTCTCAGTCTTCAACCTGCAAATCCAAATTTTGAGCCTTTCTGTGGTAAATGAAGTTCTTACCTAGAGAATTAACAAAGCTTGCCCTCTCCCTCTTCCCCTGCTCCCAGCTAATCCAAGTCAGAATGTGCCTTCAGGAGGATCCTACAGCCTACAGTAAAATATACATGTTCTCAAAGAAGCATCTCTAGTTTATACTTTTCAGCGTAGTCCCCTTCCATCCCATAGTTTTGCCTGCTGGAGTCATCTCAGATTGCCCTTAGTGATGATCTTCATCAGTTCCACTGGGGTTCCACAGACTCTCTACAAACCTCCATCAGGGAGGTGGGTACATACAATAGAATCTGAAAGTGCCCAGAGCTGTGATGAGGGCCTCAGTCTCTGGCCCTGTGCTGCCTGGCCTGTGAGTCCCAGCGTGACTCAAGGAACACCAGCCAGCTCTAGGACACCCTAGGTGGTACCTAAGTCTCCCTGAACAGGGATCCCCTGGAAGGGCTGGCCTCCAGGCACACCAGATCATACAGTAAGACCCTTGCCCCAGGTTCCCAAGGCTGGAGAGCTACATTGGACTCTCATCTTCTCCTCAGAGTGCCCTGCAGGAACATATGGCTATGGCTGTCGCCAGATATGTGACTGTCTGAATAATTCCACCTGTGACCACATCACCGGGACCTGTTACTGCAGCCCAGGATGGAAGGGGGCACGATGTGATCAAGGTAAGGATGCTAGTAAAGGATACTTACTCAGATGAGGACACTCAAGCTGAAAGAAGTTGAGTGATTTGCCCAAGGTTACATATATCTAGAATATGTTAGTGTTTTGATAGCAGGTTTGTCTGATTCCAAAGCTCATGAGTTTTCCACTGTGCCTACAGTTTTCTCAGCTTTATTGAAATATAATTAACCTGTAAAAAGCAACACATATATATATATAATTATACTGTATATATGTATACACACACGTATATATATAACACATATGTACAACACAAAGCATACAACTTGATAAAATCTGACATATGTATACACCCATGAAACTATCACCACAATAAAAATAATGAATACATCCATCACCCCCCAAAGTTCCCTCCCTGCCACCACTAGGTCCCAGGCAATCACTGATCTACTTTCTGTCACTATAGATTAGTTTGCATTTCGTATACGTGGAACCATACTGTACTCTTTTTTGTCTGACTTTGTTTATTCGGCATAATTCTTTTTGAACCATGTTGCTGTGTGTATCAATACTTCAGTTCTTTTTATTGCTGAGTAGTATTCTATTGCATGGATATACTGTAATTTGTTGACCCATTCATTCTCCTGTGATGGACATTTGGATTGTTTCCAGTTTTTGGCTACTGCAGATAAAGGTATTGTGAACAGTAGTGCGTCAAGTCTTTGGGGACATAGGCTTTCATTTCTCTTGGGTAAGTTCATAGGAATAGAAGGATTGGGTCATATGGTATGTGCATGTTTAACCTTTCAAGAAACTCGTGCCTGTGGTTTTTAACTAGGGTGTATATCACAGTCACCTGGGACTACCTGCAATATACATAGTCAGTCCTACTTGGGCAATTCTGATTCTGGGGTGGATGGCTCCCTTGAGAAAGATGGTTCTGAAGCATGGCCTTCAGAGAGCTCCTAGCACATGTGGTGCTTTCTCTATGTCATAAACACATGGGCTGTAAAGGCTTCAGAAAATTCATATAGTGATGTAAGTGAAGTCATCTTAAACAGTAAACTATGTGGGTATTCCTATTTAACTTTCTTTCATAAAATAACTTTGACATGCTCATGATTTGTATTTGACCATCATAACAATACAATGTTATATTCCACAATAACATTGTTGTTACAAATACATTGTAATCACACTACACTGGCCTTGGTGCCTGCCTTTTGGGGCAGGCTGTCTTATAAGAAGGTCTAGCGTTTAGAATCATAAAGTCATAGGGACATTTGAGCTGGAAGTACCTTCATGGAGGCCATGAAGGATGTATTCATTATTTCCTCTTTTACAGATGATGAAACTGCAGCCTAAGAGCTTAAGGGAAAGTTCAGAATGTATAGATCAATTTTTTTAGATGCCAGGGTTCTTGATTGTCATTCCCACTTGTGCCTTCACTTGATGGAACTCAAGGAAGAACTATGTAAAATGAAATTTTGAATTTTAATGAGTAAGGTTTTAGGGTGATGTTACCAGGTATTATTGGGACAGACCTTTCTGTCATAGAAAATACCTCATAGAACATATCTTCTGAGGTAAAAGGCTCATTGAAATTAGGACAAGACAGATCCTGATCTTGGGCTAGATTTCTAATGGACTTATTCTTGACTGGAAGGAAAATTACTTTCCTCTTAGAAATGCTAAGGATAGACATAAAATAAGTTGGGCACTTGAGTTAGCCATTCATAAGCTTAATGCTGGATAATAAATAAAGAACAATAAAAATTAGATAAATTATTACCCCCAAGTAACTGCTGATCTAAGCGTTTAATTGGAAATCTGTGAGAAGCTCTCAAACCCTACTGCTGAGTCTTTGGGTTCAGGAAATCCTGTCTCTTTTTTGAGTCTTAGAGAAGCCCTCTTCTGGGCACGGACAAGCCAACAACATCTGAACATGAGGAATGTTTGTTTTTCCTTCCTTCTCTGTTTCCAAAAGTTTCTAAATTGACATTTCGTGAACTGAAAATATCCAGGCATTAGCACAGTGGGAGATTTTTGTAAATAGAGACCAGATATTTATCCGGCACATTGTCATCCTTACTCACGTCTCTTTTTCTCCTTTTCTAGCTGGTGTTATAATAGTCGGAAATCTGAACAGCTTAAGCAGAACCAGTACAGCTCTCCCCACTGATTCCTACCAGATCGGGGCCATTGCGGGCATCATCATTCTTGTCCTAGTTGTTCTGTTCCTCCTGGCGTTGTTTATTATTTATAGACACAAGCAGAAGGGGAAGGAATCGAGCATGCCAGCAGTCACCTACACCCCCGCCATGAGGGTCATGAATGCAGACTATGCCATTTCAGGTGAGACTGGACTCACCAGAGGCATTTTACTCCTTGAAAAATGAGGCTTCATCCTGGTTCTTTGAAACTGAGCATTTTGGGCTGTGCTGCCCGTTGTTATTGTCAATCAGCCTTGAGAAAACTTTATGTTTGGAGAAGATGCATTGTTAGAAATGTGTTTTATGTGACAACAGTGGTAAAATCATCACTGTTGTCTTCTATGAGGGATTTAAAATTGGATTCATTATATGGTTGCTTTAAATGTTGGGAATTTCAACCTGGAAGGAGCTTTGGTGGGCACCCAGTCCCAAGCTGTTGTCATATGTGGGGGACAGGGTGGGGAGAGGAGGAGGTGGCCATAATTTTATCGAGGTCATGGAGCAGGTCAGGCATGAGGACCCGGCCTTCTGTCTCTGGCCTTGCGTTCTTCCAAGGTGCCTTCCAGCCTGTCCTGGGGCCCATGGGAATCATTAGCTGCACAGCAACCAAGTTATATAAGAAACAGTTTGGGGGGATTAGCAAGAACCAAGGCTGTTCTTTAAGAAAACTCTTTTGAATCTTCCTTTCTGTCACAAGACCCCATAAAAAGTAAATTTTTAAGTGACACGCTCAATCCTGAGAAGAAGTAACCACATAAGTGAAGAATTTGGAAACTTAAGGTATTTATTAATTTGGGGGCAATCACTGAAGGATTTCAGGTGGGTTACATGTTTATAAATAAAGTGATTCTGGGGGAATCCATAAAGTAGCTGATTTACTTAGTAGTGCATTTCTAGTGCGGAATATTGTGTCAAGAATTCGAGTGTTTAAAAAAAAGAGGAAAGTTACAGCAGAAGTAGCTTCAAAGTGATGCCTTCCCAGCTCGTACAAGCTCCAAAGCAAAGAGCAGTTGTTGGTGGATACTTTCACACTTTTCCAGGAGGCAGGTAGGAAGGCAGATGCCTGCTGCTTCTAGAGGCTTTGCTGCATATGCAGGGCAGGAGGGGATTCTGTCCCGCCTGTGATATGGAAGCAGTCCGAACATTTGTTCTTGTTATTTTGCTTCCCTCTTTCCCACGGGCATTTAGGGAGCCTGCCATCTTAACCATTTCCTTCTCTTCTGGCAGAAACCCTTCCTCACAGCAATGGTGGAAATGCTAACAGCCATTACTTCACCAATCCCAGTTACCACACACTCACCCCGTGTGCCACATCCCCTCACGTCAACAACAGGGACAGGATGACCATCGCAAAGGTGAGAGGAAATGGTCTAAGCCAGTGAGGGTGGGCAGGGGAGAGAGGAAGGAACAAGCGTGTATGAGGGCTACTGTTTGCCAGCTGCCGTTCTACGTACATACATCTATTGTCTCATTTATTCCTCTAAACAATCCCATGGGTGTGTATTAGGATCTCTGGTTTACTGACAAAAACCCCTAAGTAATGGGGAATTTAAATCACTTCCAAACATCACTTGTGAGTGAGGCTGCCGCGAGGTGAGTCAGTCTCGCTGTCTCTACAACTTGTACTGTTTTCGTTGCACTTCTTTGGAAAAATGTTTCTAACATCGCATGAGGTTCTAAAGTAATGTCTCAGACCAAACCTATAGCGGACTCAGGCCTGGGTAAAATTGCCAGGTTTGACTTTTGTGACCACCTGTCTTCTAGTGCCCTTTCCTGGCCACCCATACTTGAGTAATGGCAACAACAATAATATGAATTATTTTCACTTAAACCACATGAAACTGGATTTTTGTGGGTCAAAAATTATCAAATAGAAACAACCTGATACTATGTGCCAAGCAATTCTAATCATTTTACAAATATAAATTTGTAAAATGATTAGAATGATTTAATCTTCACACCAATCCTATGAATCAAGAGTCATTATCCCATTTTACAGATGCCCATAGAGGTTGGAGGCCCCAGAGTGGCTCCTCTGGTACCACCCAGTTCACCCCCAGGTCTCTTTCAGTGCTCTGAAATCCCAAACATTTCTCCCTTCCAAACTGCGCCTGAATTATATTTCCAGTCTCCGTTGTCTAATTCCAGCTCTCTATTAGAAGAAAACCAAGCTAATTAAATTAATTCAGTTGCAATTAAATCAGTGCAGCTGGATTTTAATTATAGTGCCTCATAGTTAAATAGCACTTCACATTCTCCAGAGACTTAGATATTTGTCATACCATTTGTTCTTATTCCCATTCAGGGAGGGAACAAAGTAGGTCATCTTATCCTCATGCTTATGGCTAAGAAAACTGCTAAGAGTGACTCGTACAAGATCATACAGTGTTTGATGGGAAAGCTCAGACCAAGAATTTGTTTTTTTCAGTTCAAAATTCCATGTATGTAAACCAAAGTAAGGTCTAACTGGCACAGAGCGACGGCAGGAAATGGAGAAGTTGCGGCAGTGGAGGAAAGGGTTGGGGCCTAGGGACACATACTCCTGCTGCCTCTAAGTCCTGCCAGGTCGGAAGCGGTCACCTTGGCCTCTTGGTGCATCCTCATGTAAGGACCGGTCCTTGACACGTGCCATGGACTTGCTTTCCCCAGATGGGTAACACTTCACTATGCCATATTGTATTTTCTCTTTAAATCTTTTGTTGTTTATATTTTTAACAGTCAAAAAACAATCAGCTGTTTGTGAACCTGAAAAATGTGAATCCTGGGAAGAGGGGCCCTGTGGTGGACTACACAGGCACGCTGCCTGCGGACTGGAAACACGGCGGCTACCTCAACGAGCTTGGCAAGTCCCCCCCTGCCCCACCTTCACAAGCATCTTTGTCTTCTAGTCACCGCAAACAGTGACAGATTCATGACAGTGCCAAAGCGATCTATTGAAAGCATGCATGGAAAAACAAAGTCATAGGATTATACCTAATCCCTGTATGGGGCTTTTACTGTCCTAAGGGCTTTATTTATTCAACATTTATTGAGTTCTTACTATGAGCCAGGAATTGATAAAAAGAGACAAGGATCTCTGCCTGCTCGTAGCTTACA
This sequence comes from Balaenoptera ricei, assembly GCF_028023285.1. Taxonomy (NCBI): domain Eukaryota; kingdom Metazoa; phylum Chordata; class Mammalia; order Artiodactyla; family Balaenopteridae; genus Balaenoptera; species Balaenoptera ricei. The sequence goes on from NC_082641.1 coordinate 106,245,229, forward strand.
TCCCACCTCTCCATGTATTAACTCACCTAATTCTCACAAGTACTGTTATAGGTACCATTATTATCATCATCATCTCCCTGTGACAGTAGTGAAACTCAGTCGTAAAGAGGTTAAGTAACTTGTGTAAGTTCTCAAAGCCTATTAAATGGTGGAGCTGGAATTTGAACCTAGTCAGCTTGGTTCCAGGGTGTGTGCTTCTCTTTGCTCTCTGTTAATCTGAGGCACCCTCACTAGAGGCCCTTCCTCTTTTAGGTGAGGAGATAGAGATATCAATTAGATATCTAATAGTAAGTCAGTGGCTCTGAAAATAGTAAGTCAGTGGTTCTCAAACGTCTGGGAATCAGGACCCTTTCATACACCCTTAAAAGTAATCGAGGAGCCCAAATAACCCCTACCGACATGGGTTATATCTGCTGATATTTACCATATTACAAATAAAATCTGAGAACATCTTAAAGAGCTATTTATTAGTTTATAATAACACCTCATTTCGTGATAACATAAAATGCATTTTTATGAAAAATAACTACATTTTCCAAAATGAAACAAAAAAAATTAGTGAGAAGAGTGGCACTGTTTAACACTTTTATACATCTCTTTACCACCTGGCTTAATAGAGGACAGCTAGATTTTCATATCTGCTTCTGTGTTTGATCAGTAGTGATCTTACACTTGGTGTGGCTCCTGGAAAACTCCAACATACACCTGAGAGAGAATGAGAGTGGAAAGGACAAATAGTGTTATATTATGATGAGAACACAACATTTAATCTCGGGGCCCTCCTGCAAAAGGGGCTGGGGATTCCTGGACCACACTTAAAGAACTGCTCTGATACCCCATTGAGCATGTGGTGCAGCCCCTTATTTTCAGGGAGGAGCGGAATGATACAGTAACTAACATGTGTGCAGTGTCTTAGGGGAAGCAGACCCTTTCATATGTATTTATTTGGTGGTAAGGTTGCCAGGAAGTCCCATTAAATTGGAATTTCAGATAAGAAACAAATAATTTTTGTATAAATATATCCCAAATATTGCACGAGGCAAACTTATATGAAAAATTATTTGTTGTTTCTCTAAAATTCAAATTTAACTGGACCTCCTGTGTTTTTATTTACTAAATCTGGCACCCCCTACTGTGTGGGTCCTTCCACAAATCTTGTTTTATAGAGGAATAAGCAAAGAGGTTAACTCTCTTGTCCAAGATTTCATAGAAGGAAGGCGGTAAAATTGGGTCTCACAGTTGGTCTTCTGCCTCCCCTCACTTCGATCCTTCTGTGAATACCGTATATGTCCATTCACCTGAACCACATGGAGGAACCAACCCCTGTGGGCTCTGGAATCCCCTCTTACTATGGAAATGGAAATGTTTAAGTAGCAAATGAGTACAAATTCTTAACTTTTATCTTCATTCTTCAATTGATAACCAACATTATCACTAGGATGTGTATTTCTACATACTTAGAGTAAAATTACTTATATACCAGATTCACATTATACTTACTGGTGAAATCACTTAACTTTAGGGAGGTTAATAATCTAGCTCAAAGAAGTACATGAATTGATAATAGTCAAATACCACCCAGCACTAATGAGGGAAAAGTTCTCTCATTCCACCTCCACTTAATGGAGTTTGTCCTGATTCCAGAACACAACACACAGTCACTGTAACCGGCACATATAAATTTCTCCGCTTTCTGTCTCAATGAGACCCAAGGGACTGATTATTAGTAACATAAAATCTTCATTGGAAATTCTGGATCTCCTTGGTTTGTTCCCATCCAAAAGTAATTCTGCATTTAATATCCCTGTAAAGTTGTTGCATCGAAAAAGTCTTTTCTTAAAAAGAACAGAATAAGACACATTATGGATAATGAAGTGTGTAGTAGTTTTAAATGATGGGAAAGTTGTGATGCTGTCTGAAAGAGCCCTGAACTTGACACACAAGCTGTGAGATCAATTCCTGGTTCTGTGATATGACACTGTGCCAGTCATCCTCTCAAGACTGATTTGTTTGTTTGTAAAACAGAGATAAGGATCACGTTCTGGCTCATTGTATGAAGTAGATTAACTGGAGCATTTGAAAGCGCCTGTTCAGGGATTGGGACAGACAGGAGTTTATGAGGAAGCCCACCTGCTTCCTTGTTAAAACTGCACCCTGATCTTCCAGAGCAGAGAAGAGGGAATCTGCCATGAGTGGCTGGTCTCATAGCCCCGCTCTTGTTCCCTGATTTACTGTCCACCCCATGTTGCTCCTCTCTTTAACCCCTTGGGGAAGGCTAGCCATTGCACAGCTAAGATCAAGACGGACATTTAACAAGACTTTGCCACAGTTTGGAGATGGCCAAGGGAATTAGGCAAAGAAAAACATAGAGTTCTTTGATTAGGCTGCTGTCAGACCACAGGCTGCCTGTCTTCACCGGGTCCCTTTAAAAAGTCCAGAATCTCTAAGACCACCCTCACTTCTGATACCAACTACAAGTTCAAGGGTCCTCAAGACCACCCACAGGATCAATAATTTGCTAGAAAGACAGAACTCACTAAGAGCTGTTATACTCATGGTTACAGTTTATCACAGCAAAAAGGTACAGATTAAAATCAGCGAGGGAAGAGACACGGGGCAGAGTCCAGGAAAGTTCAAGTGTGGAACTTCCAGTTGTCCTTTCCCAGTGGAATCATAGAAACTGCTAACTTTTCCTAGCAACAATGTGTGACAAACTATTATATATATAGAATAGATAAACAACAAGGTCCTACTGTATAGCACAGGGAACTATATTCAATATCTTGTAATAAACCATAATTGAAAAGAATATGAAAAAGAATATATATATATATATATATATATATATATATATATATATATATAACTGAATCACTTTGCTGTAGCTCAGCAACTGACACATTTTAAATCAACTGTACTTCAATAAAATAAATTTTTTTAAAAAGTGTTACAGTAACTGAAACACCATTCATTTATATGGCGCTTCAGAGTTTGCAATGCCTTTCCCTATGGTCTATTTCACTTCATGTTCACAACAACCCTGTAAGACTTAGAAGGTGGGTTGTGTTTTCCCCATTTTAGAGATAAGAAAATTGAGGCTCAGTGAGTTGAACATCTTGTGTAAAGTCATGTAGCTAACAAGTGATGAGATCCCAGTCCTTTGTCTCAGTTCTAGCCTGATTGTGTCCTTTCCACCGAGCAACCTTGAATCAAGTCTACTGATTCATCTGTGCCTCAGTTTCTACCCCATATTGACCAGCCTTTCCCAAAGTCACTGAAACGGGCAGGAGAATGCTCAGAATGCTATATAACATTTTTTTAAACTCTTAAGTACTGAAACATCTGGCGCAAGTGATCTGGTGTTGAGGTTTGGAAAGCAGCATCCTTGGCTATTACCTGCAGTGGGGAGACAGTGGGTGCCCAAGCCATCTTCTCCAAGGACCTGAGAATATTAGATGAGTTTTCTCTTTCTTTCAGTCCTCACTGGATATTTTTTTCTTCCTTTGTTACAGGTGCTTTTGGACTTGACAGAAGTTATATGGGAAAATCCTTGAAAGGTATAGTGTAAATTTGAGGAAGAAATACATTTATCAGAACACAAGTAAAAAATTTTTTTACCTCAGAGACAGAAATAATTTGTTAAACCAGCGAAAGCGGCACTATAGGGAAAGTGTAGCATTGTTAGGGGGTTTAATTACTCCAGCAAAGACATGAGCACGTTTGACTGCCAGCAAGAGAGTGAACATAGGTGGATCTTGTTAGAGCAGAAGTCTTGGAGAACCAAGGCTTTGATTTGCTGGGAAAACACTCATAATTCCTTTCAAAGAAATATGGCTTGTGGGGAGAGAGAAATATGAGAAAGGAAATAGCAGGGAAAAGAGGAAGAGATCAGCTTGGTTACATGTTCACTGAAGCCTGCTTTTTGGAAGGAACTTGAGTAGTAACTTCAGGTTCCCAGACCTGAGGTTTTACAAAAGAAGCCTCACAGCATAGTTGCCTTCCTTACCATGATAATAGTATCTTCTTATGCTCCTGGGGTCAGCAACAGATGGGGTCTTGACTGAAGCCTTTGAGGATTTGGAGACTATTATTAAAATAAGGTGGAATTAATTTTATTTGAGTGTGATAATAAAAATGAAATCAAATCCATGATGTTTACATTGGTCCTCATCTTAGAGAGGAGACAAAATTACTTTGTGGATGGGTAATTTTATAGCAGATTCTCTCCAAAATACGTAAGAAATGGATGCCATTATTTTCATTGTTAAAAATTATAGATAACTACGAAGAAAAATAAGTAATCTGCCCAAGTCAGTTATCGCCAAGAAAATAAATGATGTTGCCCATGAAATAGCATTTGCTTTCCCCCCCACCCCATCTCTCTTCACAGACCTGGGAAAGCATTCTGAATATAATTCAAGTAACTGCTCCCTAAGCAGTTCTGAAAACCCATATGCCACTATTAAAGACCCACCCATCCTTATTCCCAAACACTCAGAGTGTGGTTATGTGGAGATGAAGTCACCGGCGCGGAGAGATTCCCCATATGCAGAGATCAATAACTCAACTTCAGCCAACAAGAATGTCTATGAAGTTGGTAAGTTTTCCTAACCAAAGAAAGAACCTAGTGAATGGGAATATTCTTTTCAAACAATTTTAAAGTCCTTGAGAATACAGTAGTTGCAGTTCATATACACTGTATTGAAAATAATGGTCTGTATTTTAAATGTTAACCTGTATTTACGGTGATCATATTAGTTGGTGTCAAATGAACTTTTCAGGGAAAATACCATTTAGAAAATTCAAAGTAAGTTTTTTTTTGTTTTTTTTTTTTTTACCTCCCACCCAGTCATCCATCTTTTGTTTTGTAACCATAGTGAATATTTTAGCACGCATGTGGAATAGCATATGTATCATATTAGCTAATATGTCAAGTTAGCCAAAACAAATGGTTCAAGTGGATTAAACAGATGGTTCCATTTCCTAGTTGCATTCATTATATTAATATAATGCTTTTAGCAGGATTGGAACATTTTACTTTTAAATTTGTCTATTAGATTAGTAATACTCTCTGATGTGAATCTGATACAAATTGATAAGAATTCAGTTAGTATTAGAGTTATTTTGATCGCCCCTTGCAAATACCATTTGAGGAAAGTTAAAACATACAAGAGCTATCCTGGGCAGAGCTATCCTGGGCTAGATAGTAGAGCTTTATATTTTCATTTTTCTTTCTCCATATCTTTCTCAATATTTATGATTTAAGCCTGAAAAAAATTCTCTACTACAGTTGACCCTTGAGCAACATGGGTTGGAACTGCACGGGTCCACTTATACACGGATTTTTTTCAATAGTAAATATTACAGTTCTATGTGATCTGCAGTTGGTTCAATCCAAGGATGTGAGACCATGGATAGGAGGGCCAAATGTGAAGTTACGTGCGGATTTTCAGTTGCAGCGGGTTGGGGGAGGGTGTGGAGCACCCCAACCTTGCGTTGTTCAAGGGTCAACTGTACATGTAAATGAAGTGACTTATTTAATTCTAGTCATTTGTCATTCATTTTAGGCCGTAGACATGTCATGGAAAGATACGTAATTCTTTTTAAAGTATTAAGACAGCTTTTTAAAATGGAAGCCATAATGAACTACATTTATTTCTAAAAAGTCAGTAACAGTTCCCTTTTGAACTGTCCCCTAAGCCCACCACTGTGAGACGGGAACTCAACTGAGAGCCTGAGTCCTGAGTTCTAAAGCTGTGCACTTGTTATGTGTCTCCATGAATCAAGTGACCCGACCCCCAGAGGACCTCGTTGTTTTACCTGTAGAGGAAGGGGTTTGGACTAGATTATCTCCAGGTTTTTGCAGACAGTGATTCATGTCCAGGGTTTCTGTATATTCCCTTGATGTCTTCATCCCAACCATACAGTCACCCTTTGTTCTGAGCATCGTTTGTGAGCGTCAGTGGTTCTACCAACCACAGAGTAGCCACCTCTATGTGATTATAAAAGGATCATTTGTTTTAAAAAATAATATTTTCTTATATATATATATATATATATTTTTTTTTTTTTTAAATTTATTTATGGCTGTGTTGGGTCTTCGTTTCTGTGCGAGGGCTTCCTCTAGTTGCGGCGAGCGGAGGCTGCTCTTCATCGCGGTGCGCGGGCCTCTCACTATCGCGGCCTCTCTTGTTGCGGAGCACAGGCTCCAGATGCGCAGGCTCAGTAGTTGTGGCTCACAGGCCCAGCCGCTCCGCGGCATGTGGGATCTTCCCAGACCAGGGCTCGAACCCGTGTCCCCTGCATTGGCAGGCGGATTCTCAACCACTGGGCCACCAGGGAAGCCCCTTATATATTTTTTAAAATTAATTAATTAATTTATTTATTTATTGGCTGTGTTGGGTCTTTGTTGCTGCGCACAGGCTTTCTCTAATTGTGGTGAGCAGGGGCTACTCTTCGTTGCGGTGCGCGGGCTTCTCATTGCAGTGGCTTCTTTTGTTGCGGAGCACGGGCTCTAGGCGTGCGGGATTCAGTAATTGTGGCATGCAGGCTCAGTAGTTGTGGCTCGTGGGCTCTAGAGCACAGGCTCAGTAGTTGTGGTGCACGGGCTTAGTTGCTCTGCAGCATGTGGGATCATCCTGGACCAGGGCTCGAACCCGTGTCCCCTGCATTGGCAGGCGGTTTCTTAACCACTGCGCCACCAGGGAAGTCCCTTCTTATATTTTTATAAAAGCTCCTCTGGTGTGTTTGATATTTGCAAGGAATGCCATATTCTTTTTTTTTTTTTTTTTTTAATTTCCATTGCTGATCAGTTAATGTGTCCCTGGTTGTCACAGAACCTACAGTGAGTGTTGTCCAAGGAATATTCAGCAATAATGGGCATCTCACCCAGGATCCATATGACCTCCCAAAGAACAGTCACATCCCTTGCCATTATGACCTGCTGCCAGTCCGAGACAGTTCCTCCTCCCCCAAGCAAGAGGATGGCGGCGGCAGCAGCAGCAGCAGCAGCAGTGAATGACACCAAAGGACCACTGGGTAGCCGCTGGAACCCTTTCCAGAACTACAGTTCGGTTCTTCTCCATCCTCAAGTTTGCCACCCTATGTGAATGTTAATCTGCTCAGTAGGCAATTGTTGGACATGAACCAGAAAGCTCAAAACTGAGGGTGACTGACTGTAGGTCCTTTTTGTACAGGTGGCTCAGAAGGAGACAGCAGTGTGATTTCCCATTCTTGCTAGTTTTAGAACTGCACCCATGAAGCAAGACTTATTGTAAAATCTTGGCTAAAAGCATGACCGTGCAGGACTCTTTCAGTGACATGGGTTGCAGTGGACGTTGGTATTGTTGCTTGAAAAATTAAAATTAAATGTTTTCTTTCTCATTTGCATTATAGAGCTGTACCTAGGATTGTGTGGTTTACCATAAAATTTACTTCATAAAAGTGTGAATCACTCAACGTGTAGAAGAAAAAGGGCCATCTTATTGAGTCCTTACTGTTTAACTTCTTTCAGCTGGACTCGGAATTGTAAGGATAATATGAGCCCAGCAGGAACCATTCTGCCAAGTGGCATTACTGGATAGACTCTGAATAAACTCTAGAGGTGGATAGCAAATTTAAATATGAGAACTTTAGACTTCTTTTAGAATGAGGAAATGTACCATTAGAATTACTTTAGAAATGCTAGAATAATTGCAGGAATCAATACGCAAATGTGCCAGGCGGAAGTGCTTCTCCTCTCTATTTGATCCTTGGCCCACTTTAGATACATGACATTATTCTGATTACTGTCCCCATCATACACATTCACCACTTGAGATCCGTAACATATCAATAATTATTTCATAAATATAGAAATGAAATAATTTTATTTTTGACAGATTGGATTGAATGAGTGTATAATGATTGGAAAAAGTTGTAAATTTTAGGTGTAAGATGATGCTTAAGTTTTGTAAACCATTAGTAATACAGGCTGTAATATAGAATTAGCAGAAAGTTTTGATTAATTTTTCCCTAGAAGTGACCGAAATATTTTTGTGCATATTTGAGAAAAGGGCACTTTCCTTTTATTAATTGTTGATTTAGAGAAACTATGCTTAAGCTGGTCTTTTGCATTGCTAATATGACGTGTACCCCATTTTTCATCAGTTTGTATTTCCATTTTTAAGTTGTATATTCTATGTTTTGTAGTGTTTGGATTGTTAATGAAAAAATATTATATGTTTATTGTTTCTTGTGTTATGGCTACTTTTGTTTTTGCTTGAGAAAAATGCACTGTTCTTGTTTCTTTTGGAGGGAGGAGATGGAAATATATAAATCAAATCCATTAAAATTGGTCATTACTAAAATAGTACAGTAACCACAAGTGAATGGCTTGTAATGGAAATAGAGAAGCTTTTTAATATTCTGAAATGGGGTTCCTTTAGATCCGAGTCTTGGTTAAACCAAAGGGAAGGGGAGCAGGGAGACACTGTTACTGAGAAAGTACCACAGACTGGTCTTACTAAAGACCTTCATTAGGGTGATGATATGATTGATCATCCAAACTGGAACACTTCTGAGGGTAAATGAGGGCATTATGAACAAGTATCCTGCAATGGGCTTAAATTTGGACTGTTACAGGCAAACCAGAAGAGATGTTCATCCTGTGCATACTTATGCAATAACATTTTTCACTCCAAGATAGTTATCTCAAGAGGACGCTGATACATGATGCAAGGAAACCAGTTTCTCTTTGACCTCCCTGAGCAAGCTGAAGGGCTGAAAGGCTGAATGAGGAAGCAACTTCATAAGAGAAAACAGTGGTCATCAATCTTTTAAAGACATGAAAGGCTACTTGGTGTCCTACCTCAGTGGGTCAAGATGCAAATATGTACTGCACCCCCGTTCTGCCATTAGTATACACAAGGCATTGCACCCGCCAGCTACTGAGTTGGGATATCCAGTGCTTTCCTGTCACACACCTGCACCTGTGATGTTTGTTTGGTCAGGTGGATGAGAGAACAAACACACTTAGAACATTCACTCCTTTGATGGCTGTTTCTCTCAGGGAACTCCAAAGTTAATTCAAGGAAATGGGGAATCGCCTGGAACACACCTTAGAAACAATTGATTTATTCCAACAGTTACCTGCTGGTTGGCCCTTTGTTCTAGGGGATAGACTTCTAATTGAGACACTTGTGGGTCAATAGCCACAAAGAGTCCTTTTTGGTTAGAAAAAAAGAAGACATCTTTCCCCTTCCTTTTTAAGATTCATCTCTTCAGGGCTCCGTGGTAAGTTGAATTTCCCCATTACTCCTTGGAGATAAGTTAAAAAACAAACAAACAAACAAAAAAACCAGTTTCTTTTCTCATTCCACTATTAAAAAAAAGAAAAAATGAAAGCTTCATGTCCAAAGGCAACAACAATGTAAGTAGAAAACCTGGGCAGCAGATGCGGATCCAAAAGGGGCACTGCTGTCCCTCCCTGTGCAATCTTTCTGACAGATCTCTTGCTCAGGATGGCTGCTGTCCTGAGACAACATTTGTACCTAAGGCAATTCTTACTTATTAGGGTTTACTCGGGACTTTTCAAACATCAGAACACACATAGCATGTTGGATGTTGTAAAACTACATGTTATATTTGGAGAGGTCTAGTTGAGAGATCAAAAATTTCTAGATACTTTGATATAGACTTGGGTAAAGAGAGAAATACTTATGTCAGAATGAGAATTAAAGACAAAAAGACCTGACAGTTTTTTCCCCCTGAAATTACAACCTTTTGGACTTTTCCAGATATATCAAATTTAATTTAATGGTGATGTTATTCGTCGTACATAGTGAATCTATTCTCATGACCTTTGAACCCATATTAATTTGGAATCCTAAAAATAATCTCTTCCCTATACCCTATAGTAGTCAAAGCAGTGAATGAGCTTGGCGACATGCAACAAAAGCCATTCATGTAAGGATGTCAGGCAAACTATTATACTTTCCCTAGAGGTTGATATATCAGAAAATTTACAAACTATTTGTGTTTCTATATAAATACATCAAAACTGGCCCAAATGATAGTTTGTGTGCTTGCTTTAATAGAGAGAATGTTATTTGTAGTTAATTATATGATAAGGAATATTTCATAACTATTTACAATGTTTGATATAGATTCCTCTCCCATGCTATAGTAGTAATGTTAACAGGGAGCTTAATGTGTTTATCATTATCTCTATGGAAAATTATTCACCAATTTCAGGAAAACCAACATAGAATTTTATAATAGGACAGTTGTAACCTGTCCCATCCAAATCCATTAGCACAATAACTATGTGCTGTGAGAAATGCAAACAACTTTATGAAAATGTGATCATGTTGACCCCAAAGAGCCACAGTAGTAGTTATCAATTATTGGGATTTTTAAACTATAAATATTGCAAGAGTTACACAAGAGTATTGCAATACCAGTTAGAATTCATGTCAATGTTAGAAGTCCACTTACCACTTAAAATGAGATGAAATCATAAAAAAAGTGAGTTTTAAGGTTATGTTTTTAAAATAATGGATTTTCTATCTTTGAGTAACATGTCTCAATTATTCACATTAAGTATTTAAGAGGTATGTTGGTCTTACAAACTTTATGTCATGGAAGTGTACCTAGATGTGTAAGTGTGAATCACATGGTGTGGATGGGTGCTTGTCTAGTAACTAAAGATGTATGGCCAGCTGCCCTTTTAGGGTCCTCTTAATACTGGTGTCCTTACATTGGGTCTGTTTATTCTAGTTCAGTATTTAGTCCAGGCTTCCTTTTGATATGAACAAATCGCAATATATATTTTTAAAAGGAAAAAAATTAAAACACATTAGGATTTACATGATTGTAGCAAACCAAATGAGTTTATAGATTAATGCAATAAACTTTCTAATAAAAAACTTTAAAGTGGTGTTTATTTCTACATTTGATTCTATTGTTAATTAAAGAGAAGAAAAAACTTTTCCTACTGGAAAAATTAATATTTTTTCGTGTGTGGCCCCATAGCACTTTATATATACATTTAAAAAACAATTATATTTTATTATATTTAATTGCTTATGTACCTGTTTTTTCTCCTGATCACTTGTTCTTTAAGGACAGAGGCAACATTTTATTCATATTCGGATCCCTGGAACCCAGGTTAGTGCCTGAGAGTCGGGTCTCTGTAAAAAACTTCAGGTTATCTTGTGTGGATTTGCTTTTTAAATCTCAGTAGCCTGTTAGTGCTTCATTTTATAATTAAAAATTTTTTTGAAACTCTCACTTTATAACACTGTGTTCTAGGGATCAGATATGAATAAAACATTGCTGCTTCTCTCAATAACTGTTTATTTTACTGAGGACATGGGTGCCAAGCACAGTTGGGGATGCAGAGAAATAGAAGACATGATCTGAAGTAGCTCATTATTTCGTTAAGGGAATAAAGCATCTTATCAGCTGCATGACCTTGGTAAGTTACTTGACTTCTCAGGACCTTGGTTTCTATATTGTAATATGTTGGAAATAATAGTACTTATTTCAAGGGGTTTTGTGAGAATTTAATAAATTTATACATACAAATCACTACTATGTATCAGTGCCCGATACATAGTAGATAGCTGGTAAATGTTAGTTATCATAACTATTATGAAAAATTAGCTAAAATGAGCCAGTTTGCAATAACCAGATAAGTGATGAGGCTGGTAAATCAGAAGTGAGCATTTAATGAATATTATAAAAGCTACATGTTTGTGGGACCATATCCTGATCTATTTTTGTACTGCAAAAAAATTCCATACATATTTTATTTCTAGAGGTGTAACTTAGGAAAACAATAATAACATAATTTCATCTTCCAGTAATATGCTATCTTCCTAGAATTTGAGACTGATTTTTGTTAACATCTTTATTGGAGTATAATTGCTCTACAGTGTTGTGTCAGCCTCTGCTGTATAACAAAGTGAATCAGCCATATGCATACATACATCCCCATATCCCTTCCCTCTTGAGTCTCCCTCCCACACTCCTTATCCCACCCCTATAGGTGATCTCAAAGCACCAAGCTGATCTCCCTGTGCCATGCAGCTGCTTCCCACTAGCTATCTATTTTAATCAACATTGTGAAAATGTCTATACTACCCAAAGCAATCTACAGATTCAGTGCAATCCCTATCAAACTACCAATGGCATTTTTCACAGAACTAGAACAAACAATTTCACAATTTGTATGGAAACACAAAAGACTCTGAATAGCCAAAGCAATCCTGAGAAAGAAAACCGGAGCTGGAGGAATCAGGCTCCCGGACTTCAGACTATACTACAAAGCTACAGTAATCAAGAGAATGACTTTTAAACTTTGGATGTGGGTTTGTGGGAAAATGGTGACCTGCCCTCATATTCCCATCCTGGAGAATGCAGCCATCCAAAAAAGTCAAGGGCTGACCTTGGCAACCTGAAAAGGTTCCACACACAGTGAGACATCAAGTCCTTGAAAGAAGGTACAGGTTGAAGGCAAAATGTAAATGGGAGTGGCTGGGAGTTGATGGGGCTGCACTATGGGGAAGGGAGTGTGGGGAGAGCCAGCTGACCTGGGGGATACACAGAAAGTAAGGAAAGAATGTCTCTGCAGTTTGCATTATGCAGCAGTGAGAGAGACTGACTGTTTCCGCATGATGGCATCTCAGGAGGGATAGTTTCCATGTTGGGCTAAGGTTAGCCTATCCCATCTTGGACTTGTGAACTGGAAGGTCTTCTGTCACTTATATCAACAGGGATTACTAGCTGCCAATGAAGGAAAAATCCCTACTCTGACTGTCAATACACAAGAAAGAACCAGAGAGATTCACAGAAGTGTTGAAAACCAGCACACTATCAACATGAATAGGCAGAGAAAGATCACACGCCACTTCGTGGGAACACGCAGCCCAGGCAGAAGGAAAAGAGGCTGACCTGGAAAACTATGATAAGCCTCTATTATGGAGATGGAGCTAATGTGGAAAATGGAAGAAAACCTAGATTAAAAATGGTTTAAACTCTTAAAGGGATATAATTATAGGACCAGAGTGAGTTTCCTGGAACTGAAATGAATGATTTACCAATTTGAAAATTTAATAGAGGCATGTAAGAACAAAAAGTATGGTAACCGCTGAGGCTGAATTCATGTTTTGGAAGACGAAATGCGATCAAGAGAAAATTTCAAAAATGGTAAATATGGGTGAGGGAACCAGGAACGACTCATCCAAGAGACCCAATATTGAACAGCTGCTGATCCAGAAGGAAAAAAAAAACTTGGAGAAGTAGTAACCAAAGAAATAATAGAAGAAAAATTCCATAATCTATGCCCTTGGATACTGTGAATCTTTCAGACTTTTAGATCTTTCTTTCGAATATGAAAGGATCTACTGGGCTAATGAAAGAGAATTAATGGAAAAAATATGGAGACACAAATCTTAGTGAAATTTCTGAACTCTAAGGCTAGAAAAAAAATTAAAATGGTACAAGTAGAATTAACAGAGTGTTTACAAAGGAAAGATAATTCTATTGAATAGAGAGAGTGTAGGGTGGGAGCAGACATGGGAAGGAGGCCAAGGTGGGAAAGGGCAAAAGACTGCCTGACAAGTTCTCCTGCTGCAACAGCAGCTACCCTCTTCCTAGGACAACATGGCTACTTGACAGCAGATTGTTAAATAGCCCCCATTCCATTCTGTTTGAAATCTCTGACCCAGTTAGCATAGACCAGGAAGAGACAGTGACAACAAGAAGAGGAAAGGGAGCCTATGTGACAGACTGGCACAGGATAAGCTGGAAATACCAAAGCACCAGCTAATCATCCTTTACTGAATTCCTATTAAGGAATCAGCAAAAGTACACATGGCCATTGGCTTATGGTGGGTTGTACTTTCTCCTATATTGATGTCCTGGACTTCTCTACTGATGATAAAGCAATAGAAAAATCCATATATGCCAACAAGTGGCCAATCTGCCATGGTATATTGATGATTGACATATGATTGAGAAGTTTATGAGACAAGTGATCTCTCAATACCTAAGGGCAGAACTTGAAGTCCATTAATTTCTTATAACCTCCACTAAATACTCCACAAAACAGAGAAAATACTGCTGAAATAATGCTTGAGGCTTTCCATTTTCTAGGCTTCTACCTAACCATACAGGCTAGTTTTCCTTTAGCTGCATCTTGTACATTAGGACAATTAGGAGAACAGATAGCAACACTGTCCTCTCTGAAGGTCCAGCCATGATTAGGGACTTGAGACATTGCTTCCCAAGTGTTTAGAATAGAATTTTAGACGCCATACTGAAATTAAGGTAAAGAATTCAGTGATTGTGGACAATATCCAAAGTTCATTTACATAGAAGTCATTTTATATCCCATGCAGGTTCGGAGGCTCAAGCTAGCATCCATGCTTGAGTTCTACCAAGTATGCCACACCACAAAGGATTACGAAGAAAGCAGAGCTAGTACGTGTCATCATGTTCCAATATTTGGAGTCATGTCTTAAGACTGATTTTACAGTTAATGAGAAAGAGACTTTCTTATAAACTATTTCATACAGATGGCTGGAAAACCTGGCTTGACAATAATATAGTATTTTATATTACATAATAATATAGTCACTATATCCACATGCAACTGTAGAGGAAAGCCACAAAGATTAAGTATTTTGCTTCAGATTAAATATCTACATCTTGTGTATAACCAAAAAAAAAGAGGCTTTTTGTTCTTTCTGTACCCCTGATGTTTTGTATGTTAACAAATTATTCAAAATTGGATGGAACTTAATAATTCAAGATAATGCTTAAGTTGTATACATCTAAATATGCAAGAATTTTAAATTTTGCATACTTATTTCTTGAGGAGAAAATACAAAAGGAACAGCTGTTGTTTTTAAAGAAAAAAGTAAAAATAATTTAAATATCCCTATGGTCTTGCTGACACATTCATGGGATTCTAGTTATTCTTTTTTAAAATTTGCTATCATCCCCCCAAATATTGGCGAGACTTTTTTTTAACAAATGCTTTTGGAACTAAGAAACTAGTATAGACTATTCTGCTTCAACATGTTTATAACATCTATTAGCTCTTGAGCAGGTGGTAAATATAGGATGAGGTCAATATAAAGGGGAGGGTTGTTAGTTCACATGCAACTTTTCTTAGGCAGAGGGAGCTAGAATAATGGGAATTAAATGATAGTATTCAACAGGAAAGGGGAAAACTCTAATCTTGGCTGCTGTTCAACCATCACTTCTTGAGAAAGACCTTTCCTAACCACCTGTGTGGGATAGACCCACCATCCTATATGCTTTTACCTGCTTGATTGTCTTCCTGAGGCTTAGTCTCTGAAGTTAAATTATTCAACCTCTATTCATTTCTTGTTTGTCTTTCCAACTAGAATGTAAGCTCCATGAGGGCATGATCTTTTCTGTATGGTCCACTGCCATATCACCAGAACACTCAACAGTGTCTGGCCCATGCCAGGGTTTCAATAAATATTGATTGGGGCTTCCCTGGTGGCGCAGTTGTTAAGAATCCGCCTGCCAATTCAGGAGACACGGGTTTGAGCCCTGGTCCGGGAAGATCCCACATGCTGCAGAGTAACTAAGCCAGTGTGCCACAACTACTGAGCCTGAGCTCTAGAGCCCGTGAGCCACAACTACTGAAGCTCACGCGCCTAGAGCCCGTGCTCCACAACAAGAGAAGCCACAGCAATGAGAAGCCTGCACACCTCAACGAAGAGTAGCCCCCGCTCGCCGCAACTAGAGAGGGCCCATGCACAACAATGAAAACCCAACACAGCCAAAACTAAATAAATAATATATATGTTAAAAAAAAATAAAAAAGTATATATATTGATTGAATGAATGAATAATGGCTTGTGCTTACTTTGGCAATGCCAGGTTTGGCTTTGTTATTCCTCAGCATTTTTCTTAGGTGACTTGGAAATGTTGCTCCTTCCATCCCATCCTACAGTTGCAATAATCCATGATGAGAGCTGCAAGTTCAGGAAGCTGGTAACATAAAAGTATATAGGACATATGGTAGTTCTATTTTTCATTTTTGAAGGAACCTCCATACTGTTCTCCATAGTGGCTGTATCAATTTACATTCCCATCAACAGTGCAGGAGGGTTCCCTTTTCACCACACCCTTTCCAGCATTTATTGTTTCTAGATTTTTTGATAATGGCCATTCTGACCAGTGTGAGGTGATACCTCATTGTAGTTTTGATTCTCATTTTTCTAATAATTAGTGATGTTGAGCATCTTTTCATGTGCCTCTTGGCCATCTGTATGTCTTCCTTGGTGAAGTGTCTATTTAGGTCTTCTGTCCATTTTTTAATTGGATTGTTTGGTTTTTTTTGATGTTGAGCTCCATGAGCTGTTTGTATATTTAGTCTGTCATACAGAGTGAAGTAAGTCAGAAAGAGAAAAACAAATACCATATGCTAACGCATGTATATGGAATCTTAAAAAAAAAAAAAAAGGTACTGACGAACCTAGTTGCAGGGCAGGAATAAAGACGTAGACATAGAGAATGGACTTGAGGACACGGGGTGGGTGGGGGAAGCTGAGGCTAAGTGAGAGTAGCATCGACATATATACACTACCGAATGTAAAATAGTTAGCTAGTGGGAAGCAGCAGCATAGCACAGGGAGATCAGTTCGGTGCTTTGCAATGACCTAGAGGGGTGGGTTAGGGAGGATGGGAGGGAGGCTCAAGAGGGAGGGGATGTGGGGACATATGTATGCATATGGCTGATTCACTTTGGTATACAACAGAAACTAACACAGTACTGTGAAGCAATTATACTCCAATAAAGATCTATTTAAAAAATGTATATAGGACAGCAATAGCCTATCTGTTTAGCACAATTTTTTAAAATTTTATTTCAAAGCTCAGGTCAGGTCTTTGATATTTTACCCACAATGCTGAGAGCCCCAGCTCCAGAGGTTTTAGATGTCAAGAACATTTCCACTGAATTTTTCAGTAGCTATTGATAGGGAGTATATTTTAATGGGAAATATTACACTCAGCCTTGCCCACTCCTTGCTTCCGTGAGCCCTCTGTTAGAGCTGAGTTGTGCCACATGCTGGTCTCCATTCTCTGCCCAGCCCCCCCCACTGTTTTGTTCCCTTTCCCTGCACTTCTCCCCATCTCTCCCTTTGTCCCTGTGGCTACCTGCACAACATTTGCTCCAAGGTCATGCTTTCCATGGGCTGCTCTCAGGCAATGATTGAGTGCAGGAGGGAAACCAAGGAAAGCCCTTTTCTGTGAAATGAGGGACTTCTTTGACGGGTGACTTTGGCTCAAAGACTCCCCATTGGCCTGACCTAAAGTTTCTTAAAACTGTGCTTGTACTCCAGGATCTTCCTTCTCTCTCTACTTCACAGGACCGGACTTGCAACAGCCTAAGGAGAATATATGACCCAGGTGTACCGAGGTAAAAATATGCCTTGTGAAATCTGCCCTGTGCAAACATCTGTATGGTCTGCTTTATGGTGGCACTCTGTTCTGTTACTTAAATTCACGGCTCCTTCCTTTCCTTGGTCTCAGCCTGGTGACCCCAGTGGTGTGGTGGTAATTGTTTAACAATCAGCTCTCTGAAAGAATGAAAAGGCAGTGATTTGTAGCATTTTCCCATTTCTATGGTGTAAATACTCTCCTACCATGGCTAATCTGAAAATACCATCATGACCTCACTGAATGTGGAGTTAGGAAGAGATACTCAGTAGCAGGCCATTATATAGTATTTCCACAATAGATGCAAGTGACTTCAAGGGCATAACTAATAGTAAAAGGTAGTAAAAGAATTAAAATTGCTGAATTTTGAGTATTTATTACTTTCAAAAATATAATGTATTAAATTGTAAGTCTATATGTTTTAATTTTAATAATGGCTATGTTTAACAACTGGCTCACAAAATTACTGAAAATTTAACAATCGGCTCTCACAAGCCCATATGAGCTGCTTCAGCACATCTCTAGGTTACCACGACCCTGATTTCTGATCATCCAAGCAGGGGGCCACAATCTTTACCCAAAACACAGCCACTGATTCATACAGCGTAGGGGCTGGAAGGGAGCTCAGAGCACATCTTCTCCTACATTTTCACTTTACATCCAGAAAAATGAAAGTCCAGAAGATTTATACATTCAAGCAAGCACTTATTTACTGAAAATACCATGGGCTGGGTCTCCTTGAATATATATATTTCTCTTGTGCTCATTTTACCAGAAAAAAGATGATAGGAACCGGATTCCGTCATTCTTAGGAGATCACCAGTCTAATTATTTGGCCATGAAGGAGTCCCCCTCGTTAGTGGCTTTCCTGTGAAGCGCTGAATTGGCTGACTTTATTCAAGGGTCCTAGGCTCCATGTAACATATAAACTCTTAGCACAAGGATTTATTTATGAATTGCCATTCAGAAAAAAAATGCACTTATGCAGGAAAAAACACCCTTGATTACACCATTGTTTATAACTATACACAGAGTTCCCTAACCCTGTAAGCGAGTAATACAACCCACTTGAGACTTTTTCCAGAGTGGATGCCCAACTAATAGAGACCTTTAAAAATACTATGTTATAAGAACTGGATTAACTGTTTTATTCATACTGCACTAATTTTTAAAAGATTCACTTTTTTTTTGAATGATCAAGAGGTTTTTTAAAAATTTCTTTTCATTAGTGGATATTCAGGAATTTATAGGTAACTTTCCTAATGTAAACACATATGTTTAAAATTAAAAGGATTCTAAACTTAAAAAGATTCACTTTAGTATTTCTGCTCACTAAATAGCTGGACATTGATAAATGTCAATTGCTGTCCTTTATGTTTGAATTTTGGCTACATATTTATTAAGTTAAAAAAATGTTCTGAATATTTTATTTGTATTGTAGGTAAATTTTCTTTTCTGGCAGAAAACAAACTGGAGCAGAGTCACTTGAAAAAGATAATTTTAAAACACCAGAATTAAAGGCAGGATTTTTCTTACTTGCCTGAGATGTTGAAAGAGAACCTTGAGGGGCTAAGCTGAAATGTTGATCTCCAGAATGTATTATTTTAAAAGGAGAAAAGGAGGGGGAAAAGCTAGGAAAACAGATGCAGAGGCTGAAAATATTGTTATTTTCCCTCACAAAGTATAAGGTGATTGCCAATGGATACCCTTAAACCTAGAATGGGGAACCATGGGGCCATATTAATCACTAGAAAATGCCTTTTGGTTATAAAAAGAGTACTATTTCCCTTACTAGGGTAATTGATTCTTCTAGGAGCTCAGCATCTGGTATAAATAAAATAGGCTTCCATTAAATAATATTGATCGAACAAACAAGTATAAGAACATTATGTGCTTCATTAATGCTTTAGGCACTTTTAAATCACAAGTCAGTATTAAAATCATGAATAGTAAAAAGCCACAATGCCATTAAACAAAAGTTTAAAGACTAAGCATGGCCTATTAAAACATTGTCATGTAACTCTATATATTACATAATACAAATTTCCCCTTTGGCTGTTACTGGTTCTAAAGGCAGACTGATTTAAGCCAAGACAGCATCTCTAAGAAAAGCTGTGTCACCGCCCACGGTGATTACTTTAAGGAAAACATTTGCTTGGTGTTTACATCCTGAATTATTCATTTTTTTAAAAAAACACTTTATAGTCAGTATAACTCTTATACTGTTAGAAATTGGTTCAGAGGCTAAGGGAAAAAAAGTTCTCCCAGGAAAACCTCAGAGGAATTTTGGAAAACCAGCAACTGCTCTGAGAGGCAGGGAGTGCAGTGGCCCTTACCCAATGACAGAGCTGGCTGGTGACCTCAGCTCTTATGGGTGTGATCAGCCAGTACCAAAATCCTCTGGTCGCAGTGAATTTCTTCTTGACAATTTTACTCACAGCTGTTCTCAGCATCTTGTTACCTAAAGTATGCAAAAGTGGAGACCGTTGCTTGTTTGTAGCCATTACATTGTTGATTAGAAAAGAAGGACTACAGCATTCCTTAATAGAGCTGGAAGATGTTGCTTTGATTTCTCTCCGCTAGTCTACAGAGATCATCTTACCCTTCTTTGAACTCCCTCCCCACTTTCATCCCACCGCATACAGACCACATCATCTCTTCCAAGTGACATTGTTTTATGTTGCAAAAAAGATTTTGCTAGTGTATTTAAGGGATTCTGACCTCAATTTTATGGTTAGTCACGGTTGAATTATTTAAGTCTCCATATTTATTTTACCTTCTCTCTATATATACCTTACTATCTTCATTGTACATATTTCAGTGCTTTAGAAGTGGCTTTTATTGTGACTACTTCAAATTCTTTCTAGGACTGAGAGAAACATACTCTAAAGCAATATCATTTGAGAATGATAGAAAAGTGAAGAAATATGGAGTAGCAGGATTGGTGATTTTCAATTTTACAGTTTTGACACCTTCTGTGATCTTGATCAGGGAAATTCATTTCACTTGACACTAGTTTATTTGCCTGAAAAAATACTGACACTGTTCCTCACAGAATTGGCATAATGTGTAAAGTATATATTTGAAATCTCCTAATGAATGTGCCACTTACTGGAAAATAATATAAAATAAATTTAAGGGACACTGAAATATTTTGTTGAAGCTCGAATTTACCGAAATTATCATTGTAGAAGGATCAAGAAGGAAGGGATATAAATGTGATTTTCTAGAATCAGTAGATTCTTACAGGATGCTGTCATGGGTGTAACTATGGAAAGGATAAATCAGTAGTCCCAAATCCTGATTTAACCTGTTCATCTCTAAGATGAACCTTCTGTGTAGCTCTGTTTAAATCACTTTACCTTCCACCATATGAGTGACATCTGGTGTTTCCAGCAGCTGACCACATCGGAGAAATAAAGATGGAGAAAAAATGTCCATGAGATAAGTTGTGGAAAAGTCCTAACCTTTATGGAATAATGCTGCTGTGAAAACAGCAAATATTATTTTTAATACAGGGATAATCTCATGTTAGTAAAATATTTTTAAATAGATTAATGAACTTCATTTTTTTAGAGCAGTTTTAGGTTTACCTCAAAATTGATCAGAAAGTACAGGGTGTTCCCAAATACCACTGCCCCTACACGTACAACCTCCCCAATACCAACATCCTGCACCAAAGTGGTACATTTTTTACAATCAGTGAACCTACAATGGCACATCATTATGACCCAAAGTCCATAGTTTACATTAGGGGTCACTCTCGGTGCTGTACATTTTATGGGTTTTTGACTCGTGTATAATGATATGTATCTAACATTGTAGTATCGTACAGAGTAGTCTCACTGCCCTCCAGATCCTCTGTGCTCCACCTACTCATCCCCACTAACGCCTGGCAACCACTGATCCTTTTACTGCCTCCATTGTTTTGTACTTTCTAGAATGTCATATAGCTGGAATCATACAGTATGTAACTTTTTCAGATTGCCTTGTTCCTGGGCTATGAATTTCCCAAGTGCTTCTCGGGTTTTAGGTGGGACAAGTTGATTAGAGAGGACTGGAGTTGGGTATTTCCCTCCCCCAAGGTCAGTTAGGCTCTGATAAAAGCTCAGCAGGTTAGGCTCTGGTTAACTAGTTTTTCCTGAGATCAAGCTTCTTAGGAAGACAGTGTTCTGTCATGTTTCAAAATGGTTCATTTACCCCTTGCCCCGCTAGAAGCATGTGGGGATTTTTCTATGATAGTCACTGTGAGAACCTGGTCTGAGCTCCTGGAGATAAAACTCAGTAAAGCACGGAGGTCCCGCATTACTGGGTCCCCCTGGAGTTTTGTTTTTTAATTTTTGAATTTTATTTTATTTATTTTTTTATACAGCAGGTTCTTATGAGTTATCTATTTTATACATATTAGCATATATATGTCAATCCCAATCTCCCAATTCTTCCCACCACCACCAACACCCCCTCCCCAGCCACTTTCCCCCCTTTGTGTCCATACATTTGTTCTCTACATCTGTGTCTCTATTTCTGCCCTGCAAACCGGTTCATCTGTACCATTTTTCTAGGTTCCACTTATATGCATTAATATACGATATTTGTTTTTCTCTTTCTGACTTACTTCACTCTGTATGATAGTCTCTAGATCCATCCACATCTCTACATATGACCCAATTTCATTCCTTTTTATGGCTGAGCAATATTCCATTGTATATATGTGCCACACCTTCTTTATCCGTTCATCTGTCGATGGACACATAGGTTGCTTCCATGTCCTGGCTATTGTAAATAGAGCTGCAATGGACATTGTGGTACATGACTCTTTTTGAATTATGGTTTTCTCGGGGTATATGCCCAGTAGTGGGATTGCTGGGTCATATGGTAATTCTATTTTTAGTTTTTTAAGGAACCTCCATACTGTTCTCCATAGTGGCTGTATCAATTTACATTCCCACCCACAGTGCAAGAGGGTTCCCTTTTCTCCACACCCTCTCCAGCATTTATTGTTTGTAGATTTTCTGATTATGCTCATTCTAACTGGTGTGTGGTGATACCTCATTGTAGTTTTGATTTTCATTTCTCTAATAATTAGAGATGTTGAGCAACTTTTCATGTGCTTCTCGGCCATCTGTATGTCTCCTTTGGAGATATGTCTATTTAGGTCTTCAGCCCATTTTTTGATTGGGTTGTTTGTTTTTTACTATTGAGATGCATGAGCTGTTTATATATTTTGGAGATTAATCCTTTGTCCATTGATTCGTTTGCAAATATTTTCTCCCATTCTGAGGGTTGTCTTTTTGTCTTGTTTGTAGTTTCCTTTGCTTTGCAAAAGCTTTTAAGTTTCATTAGGTCCCATTTGTTTATTTTTGTTTTTATTTCCATTACTCCAGGAGGTGGATCAAAAAAGATCTTGCTGTGATTTATGTTAAAGAGTGTTCTTCCTGTGTTTTCCTCAAAGAGTTTTATAGTGTCTGGTCTTACATCTAGGTCTCTAATCCATTTTGAGTTTATTTTTGTGTATGGTGTTAGGGAGTGTTCTAATTGCATTCTTTTACTTGTAGCTGTCCAGTTTTCTCAGCACCACTTATTGAAGAGGCTGTCTTTTCTCCATTGTATATCCTTGCCTCCTTTGTCATAGATTAGTTGACCATAGGTGTGTGGTTTTATCTCTGGGCTTTCTATCCTGTTCCATTGATATATGTCTGTTTTTGTGCCAGTACCATATTGTCTTGATTACTGTACCTTTGTTGTATAGTCTGAAGTCAGGGAGTCTGATTCCTCCAGCTCCGTTTTTTCCCCTCAAGACTGCTTTGGCTATTCGGGATTTTTTGTGTCTCCTACAAATTTTAAGATTTTTTGTTCTAGTTCTGTAAAAAATGTCACTGGTAATTTGATAGGGATTGCACTGAATCTGTAGTTTGCTTTGGGTAGTATAGGCATTTTCACAATGTTGATTCTTCCAATCCAAGAACATGGTATATCTCTCCATCTGTTTGTGTCGTCTTTGATTTCTTTCATCAATGTCTTGTAGTTTTCTGAGTACAGGTCTTTTACCTCCCTAGGTAGGTTTATTCCTAGGTATTTTATTCTTTTTGTTGCAATGGTGAATGGGATTGTTTCCTTAATTTCTCTTTCTGATCTTTCGTTGTTAGTGCATAGGAATGCAAGAGATTTCTGTGCATTAATTTTGTACCCTGCAACTTTACCAAATTCATTGATTAGCTCTAGTAGTTTTCTGGTGGCATCATTAGGATTCTCTATGTATAGTATCATGTCATCTGCAAACAGTGACAGTTTTACTTCTTCTTTTCTAATTTGGATTCCTTTTATTTCTTTTTCTTCTCTGATTGCCGTGGCTAGGACTTCCAAAACTATGCTGAATAGTAGTGGTGAGAGTGGACATCCTTGTCTTGTTCCTGATCTTAGAGGAAATGCTTTCAGTTTTTCACCATTGAGAATGATGTTTGCTGTGGTTTTGTCGTATATGGCCTTTATTATGTTGAGGTAGGTTCCCTCTATGCCACTTTCTGGAGAATTTTTGTCATAAATGGGTGTTGAATTTTGTCAAAAGCTTTTTCTGCATCTATTGAGATGATCATATGGTTTTGTGTTTTTTTTTTAAACATCTTTATTGGAGTATAATTGCTTTACAATGGTGTGTTAGTTTCTGCTTTATAACAAAGTGAAGCAGTTATACATATACATATGTCCCCATATCTCTTCCCTCTTGCATCTCCCTCCCTCACACCCTCCCTATCCCACCCCTCTAGGTGGTCACAAAGCACCGAGCTGATCTCCCTGTGCTATGGGGCTGCTTCCCACTAGCTATATATTTTACGTTTGGTAGTGTCTATATGTCCATGTCACTGTCTCACTTTGTCCCAGCTTACCCTTCCCCCTCCCCGTATCCTCAAGTCCATTCTCTAGTAGGTCTGCATCTTTATTCCCGTCTTGCCCCTAGGTTCTTCTGATCGATCATATGGTTTTCATTCTTCAATTTGTTAATATGATGTATCACATTGATTGATTTGCATATATTGAAGAATCCTTGCATCCCTGGTATAAATCCCACTTTATCACAGTGTATGATCCTTTTAACGTACTGTTGGATTCTGTTTGCTAGTATTTTAACACTCACTTTTTAGAAGCAAAGGTTCAAGTTTAGATTTTGTAGCAACTATCTCCATTTTCTATTCCCACGGGAATATAAAAGTTAATATTCATCTCTAAACCTACTAATCTCTTTTCATCCTGAGAGAAATAACCCAATAGGCCTGAATGGAGATTCTCTAAAAGGGGCTCAGAGATACTCATTTCATGGACTTGACAGAGAATTTATTCAGCTCTCAAGAAGGTAATCACAGGGTCAGGAATGAAAAGGGGACCTTAAGTCATTTAAAGAGAGGTTACAACTCCTAAGTGTTGATATGACACTGATTCTGTGTTCCCATGACATTTACAACTGAAGATGTCTCACAGGAGTTGTAACTTAGAGCATAAACCCTCAAATAAATTGTAAGATGGGTAAATATTTGTTGAGGGTGATAAACTGGTAAAAAATGTCAGAGAAAATTATTTACCTGGGCTTACAATATGTTTTAAGCACAAACTCTTTCATCTTATTTTTTTCTATGACTATAATTATTTTTATTTACTAATTTGTACTGGCTCATTGTGAATTATTTCAATCCAGAAATAGGTTTTGTAACATGCCATCAGGTTACAAACATTTGTATTTGCACAGAAAGGTTCTGGAAGGACATGCACACGAAAACCAGTTTTGGTTGCTTCTGGTGAAAAGAAGCAGGAAGGGAAGTTGCTTTTCATTATATATACTCTGTAGTGATTTTTGTTAACCATGTACAAATATTAGGTTTTCAAATTTTAAAAAAAGAGTAGAAAACAATGACTGAGAGGGACATCATGTGTGTGCATGAGGAGGAGACAAACATTTACTTCAAAATTATAGTGCAGTGTGAGAAATGATAAAACAGATTCATGCAGATGGGACGAAGAGGAAGTGCCTAACTGTAGTAGCTATTTTTTTGAAGTATAGTTGATTTACAATATTATATTAGTTTGAAGTGTACAGCATAGGTATCTGATTTTTAAATTATACTCCAAAGTTATTACAAAATATCGGCTATATTCCCTGTATTGTACATTACATCCTTGTAACTTATTTATTTTGTACCTAGTGGTTTGTTCCTCTTAATCCTCTTCTCCTATTTTGCCCCTCCCCCAACCTCTCCCCCCTCTGGTTACCACTAGTTTGTTCTTTGTATCTGTGAGGCAGTAGTTATTTTCTTGTAAAAGTAGGAGAAAGTGTTGCATGATGGGGCCCCCTTTTCTTCTTACACAGTTAGCATCCAACTTTTTTGTAAAATAATCCTCATTTACAAATTAGAAACATGGAATTCTGTTGTGCCTGAAACAGTCAGATTCTCATGAAAAAAGAAAGCAGATGCAAGCGAAAACCCAAGAGGAATGGTTTCAAAATAGAATACAACATTCTCGCCGTGGGGAAGAATCATTCTTTAATACAGTCTTCTCTGATTATTTTTCCCCTTTCTTTCCTTTTATTTCTGGTCATGATTCAGGCAGGTCCCAGAATCATGTTCATGGTTTGCTGCTATCAATAGTAAAGTAAAATATGTCCATGGGTTTGGTCATGGACTGTTTTTGTATTTTAAGTGAATTCTTCCATCCTAGATGATGGCCTGACCCGATGGCTCTATATCTGTGGCACTGGGTTTGCCAGCATGTGACACAATGGTGACAGTGCCATGGCAGTCAAGCTGAAGGCCATTTGCGCAGTGTGACATACCTCCTTGCTTTGTGCACTTGCAGGGATTTTGATGATGTGATCCATTGTTAGAAACAAGGGGCCACTTCATCTTGACGTGGACAAAAGGGGTGAATTACTGAAAAGCTTGAAGGAGTTAAGTTTCTCACAATAAACCAACAGTCTGGGAAGCATTGGCAGCAATATAACCCTTTAGAAACACATTGCTTTGGGTTTCTGTTCATTGTCTGCTAGAGTTCAGAATTCCATGCTTCTGGCAGAAAAAAATGGAATGTTTTAAATGTATGAAACATAATAGTTTATTATAACGGGGAAGGTATTGTGTTTGTAGGCCCCTGTTTGGCAGATTTTCCTTGAAAGTTTCAGAAATCTCATGTTGAACTTTAATGCCTCTAATTCTAAAATGTTCTTCAACCCCAAAGTCGCTGCATCTCTGCACTGTGACAAAAAGATGCTGATTGGTTTTTATTTTTCTGCATGTCTCATTGCTCTTTTTCTTTTCTTATAGTCTAAGAAATACTTGAAAATAAATTTATTTTCTATATGTAGAGTTTATCTCAATTGTTACTAAGAAAAATAATTCCATTAATTAATATAGTCAAAATGAATAGGAAAAAAAATCCTCTGTCTGTTAGATGAGTCCTCCTGTGACCCCTTTAAGCTTTCTAGTTGATAAAAGTGGAAAATACCTACAACAAGCCATTCATACAATGTTTCACACTATTTATTTAACAGCCAGTTTGCAACAAAAGCCAAAGGAAAAAGGGAAATAAAGTAAATAGGGATTTACAAAGCTTCTGAATAAAGGTGAGAATTAGATCAATATTATATTCTACACTTCCAAAAAAGATTTTTCACTTAAAGATTCTAAAAATTACAATTAAACACAATTTAGAATTATTCACTGACCTTTTGTACTACTAGTTCTAGTAGTAGAAAACTTCCATTTCAGTATGAAACTATAGCTGTTTCTGCATTCCACAGCAGATAGTGTTTAAATGGTGCCAAGTTATTGTAACATAATTTTATCAACATTTCAACTACCTAAAAGCACATACTATAACAGTACAAAGAATGTCACCTAACCTGTGTTAATAAAGATGAATTTTAGCTTCATTCACATCAAGAATTTTGCTTAATACAATAGTAGAACAGGTTCTTAGATTTTAACCCTTCTCTCTATAAAAATGATTTTACACTGGTGTTGAACACCTGTTTCATTTGAGAGAGTTTACTGATTCTGACTGTCCTCTGTCTGTATTATGTACTTTGTGAATTGTCCGCAACCAATTAATGATCTAGATTGGCTTTCCCTCGCCAAGCCATGAGCTGATTCCTTCTATGATGGACTGTTATCGTCATAAAATGAAAAATCATTTAATATTGACTTCAGTAAGACACACGGAAGACAAATTGGCCCCTAATGATAACATCATGCTCTTCAAAGCCAAATGGAAATGAATTTCAGATCATGGGCACCACTGCTCCTTCCCTTATCACTAGAGGTAATGAAAGCTAAAGGTACTTTCCTTAAATGTATCAAAGGTAATTTGTTAGTTTACATCAAGATTGTTGCCAAGTGTATTTGGTTTCTGTTCCTACCCAACCATTAATCTATTAATCGATGTTCTCTGACAAATACTGAGCTCAAGATCAGTTTCCTGTCTTCTTGTTATAAGAACCCTCTTCAGCTTCATATTCCCAATTCTTAACCCAGCGCCTGACCAGTAGTAGTTTATCTTGTAGTTACTGGAATACATGCCAAATGTTGTTCCAAACTCCACATGTATTAACTCATTTAATCTTCACAATAAGGAGTATTTATAAGAAGTATTATTATCACCATTTTACAGATAACAAAACAGAGAGGTTAAGTAACTTGCCCAAGGTCATATCACTAGAAAATGGAGGAGCAAGCCTTTAAACTCAGGCAGTCTGGTTCCAGATCCTGCATTCTTAACCACTAAGCTATGCCTACCCAAGCAATATTGATTTCACCAAACTGACTGATTTTGTTAAGTACTTTCACAGATACCCTGAGCAAAATGCTGAAAGGGAGATGAGGAAACTTGCTTGTCCAATGAGGTCTGATGACTCAGCAGAGGTAGGAGCTAAATTATGTTTTCTTCACCTTCTGATTTATTTTATTCTACTTTAAATTAAATACCAAGGCAATGTTTCTTTTGTATGTGTGTGAAGTGCTCTCAGTTTATGAGTTCTCCTAGAATGTCACATGCAACTTAGGTTCACTATTTTCATCATTAAGTTTATTTCTCTTTAAATGAAAGATTCATTTGAATTAGAATGTAAGTTAATTAAGAGTGAGTGTGTAATTCATTTTATGAGTAGGTAAAGTGAAAAGAAGTTCAGGCACTTAGCAGGTGTGTAACATTTAATGTAGTATTTTTTTTCCACTACACTCTGTATTTATAGATAATACTGTGTTGAGTGTTTGGCTATGGATACATGTCCTTTTCCTCAAAATCCTATGTAATCCAATAACTATTTTGAAAGGGGACCATGCTATGCCATACAGCAGATATTAAATAATGTAGTATTGTTGTTCAGAGGTGGGAATGATTACTTCTGGCTAAAGGAGTAGGGTGTGGGAAGAAAGACCCAGAAGAACATCTCCCAGGATGGGTGATCGAAGGATGAATAGAATATGGACTTATAAAAAAGATGCAGAAGACCATTCCAGGTAGAAGGAATAATCAAAGGATGACAACACTGGTTCCCAAACCGTGGTAGACTCAACTAACATGGACACTCTCCTGCTACAAACACCTGAAGATTCTGGAAAAAAATAATAGGAAAAATAATGTAAATACATGGCTGATATTGCAAGAGAAAAAAAAAAGTGGGAGGGGACAATCCTTGTGGTATAGGACAAAAAGAGTTACTTGAAACACAGAGCAGTAGAAGTAGAGATTATTACTGCTGTGGTCAGGAGGTGGGATATCAGACCCACAGTTAGGTCTTATAGGCCTAGAAGCTGAAAATTTAATGTCTGCCTAGAAACAGGAGTCTTGTCCTTCATGAAGAATGAGGTCTTGTCCCCCATGAAGATATGAGCTCTTGTCCCCCATGAAGATATGAGCTCTTGTCCCCCATGAAGATAGGAAAGGCTGCTCTTCCATGACAGGAAGCTAGAAAAATGATATCTATAGGACCAAGGATGGGGAAGAATATCTAGAGCAATGTGTAGGAAAAAAAATCTCCAGAAAAAAATATATATAGTTCATTGGGTAAAACAATCATCTAAGATGAAAATTTGACATAAAAATTATTCAGTGACTAGTGATATCCCTAGGGTACCAGATATTGTAAAAATCAGTCCCATTCCTAAATGTCACTTCTACAACCCAAGCTGCATAGGATTAAAGATAAAACAATTAAATATTAGGTATCAAAGATACAACAATTCCTGCTAAAGGTGAGCTTACAACAAACATTACCAAACAAATAAGGACATGGTATCATAGGTAAAAATCGACAAATACAGTAAAAAGAAGAGTAACACCTCCACGAATTTGAGATAATAAATCCATCTGAAAAAGAAAGCAGAACAATTATGTGTATATTAAACAGAGGGATAAACAAAGGAATGGAATCCATAAGGAGAACCAAGGCATCAAGACAAAAGAACAAGTGGCTTTGAGAAAGAATAAAATGAAATTTCTGGAAATGAAACATAGAGTCATTTAAACTGTCAGGGTTAAACAGCAGATTACACACAGTTGAACAGGAATCTGTGGCAGCCATGAAACTGTGCTGGTCAGCTCTGCGGTGGGGAATGTAACTGATGGGTGGCCCCTGGTGCTTTGCTCTGAATCTATCCCTAATGTCAGGTGGAGGCAACGCTTCCAACAGCCTGATCCAGACAAATGACTGAGTGCGCTAGGGATAGGCAGACCGAGTCCTTTGAGGCTCAGGATTCCTCTAATGAGTGACTGTGCCCCAAGGCTTCCCATTGGCCTAGCTGAAACTTTCTTAGACAGTTTAAGACGCTGCTTATCCATCATTCCTTCCTTCCTCTCTCCTTTGCAGGAGTCAGACCTGCATCCCAGTCTGACAGCTCCCTACCTCCTCCAGCTCCCTCCCTTTCTTCTTTACCATCATTTCCCTCAATAAATCTCTTGTTGTCTAAACCCATCTTGATGTCTGCTTCTCAGGGGACCAAACAAATGAAGAAGAAGATCTGAAATACAGATCTGAGAAAAATTGTCAAGAATGCAAGACTGTGATATAAACTACCATGTAAAAGTGAGGGCAAAATTAAACATTCTAGTTTAAAAAAGACAACAAACAAGACATTTTACTTACAGATCCTGCTTGCTAACATAATTCAGGAAAAAGAACATTGGACCCAAAATGAAGGAATGGGTCCTAGAATCAATAGTGGTAAATATACGGATATTTGAAAATGAAAATTAAATATAAAAACAACAAAAACAAATGATATAATTAACGAGATTTTTTAAACAACCCAAAATACTAGGTCATAATAACATGGAATATGGGAGAATAGACAGAGTTAAATCATTGTATGGAACTTTTATTGTTCAGGAAGAAGATAAATATATTTGAATAAATTTATCCTTTTTAAGTCAAGTAGGCACAAAAAAACAAAGGCAGGGTCTCTTATAAACATGCTAGTTTGAACATATGTGTTTAACACCACTTATTTCCCAAATCCCATTAAAATGGCAATAAATAAATAAGAAAGAAGTAAGCCGACAAAGAAAAGGAAAACAGAAGATGGGATAACAACAGCCAGCCTGTGTTTTAAAAAAAAAATTGAAGACCATAAAGTGTATGAACTAGAAAAACACATTATAGCAGGGAAAAAGGAAATATAATACAAGAGACTTTAATGGGTAAAGCCTATAAAAAACAATCTGATTCATGTCACAGAGTGAGGAAAGGCCAAAGAATTGGAGGTAACAGGCTTTGCTAAAGTGCAGGTTGTTGGGGGCGGGGGGAAGGTAGAATTGGACGATTGATTGAAAGCATAAAAAGCAGTTTGAACCTCAAACCACCTCCATGCTGCAAACAAAGTGGCTGCACTTCCCTCACCACAGCAAAAAACAGAAAGTTTATTTTCTGAAGACAGTGACCTCGAGAAGCCCTAGTGTTATGGATGCTGGTATGACCAAGAACAGGGGTGAGGTGCCAGACTAAAATGAGGGAGTCAAGTCAAGCCCTGCAAGCTCCCTCCTCAGCTCTCTCCTTTCCCTGCCTGGGCTCTCAGAGCGCTGAAACCCAGGCTGAGAGTCTCAGGTAGACGTTACAAAGACTCCTCATTGATGAAACTGACCAGCCTAAGAGCACAAAATAAAACAAAAAGCAGAACACAAAAAACAAAAACAGCTCTGGATCCTCTATCATTGGGGGATGTCAGTAAGAGAGTTAGAAATTTCAGTTAGGTTTTAAGGGCCTTGTTCTTAAATATGAGTAGAGAGTCCATGATCACTAGACATTAAAGGAAAACTTCCAAAGTGAAAGAGAGCAATAAAAATAATTGAATAAACGGAAAAAAAAAAGGAACTTGGAAGATGGAGCAAATAATGTGAATATAACTGATTAATATTCTATCAAAAATAAAAGTTCTTACACCTTTGAAATAATAATAAAAATTTCCATTGAAAAATTAGAGAATAAAAAAGCTTTGGAAAGGAAGACTATGACTGTAGAAACAAAATTTTTAACAGAAGAATTAGAATACAAAGTTCAAAAATGTTTCCAGAAAGTAGAAGAAAAATCTAACAGATCGGCAATAGGAGAGAAATGAAAAAATTAGAGGACCATTTCAAGAGCTCTATCATCCAAATAATAGGAGTTTTAGAAAAAGGGAACAGAAAACCTCGGAAAGGAAAGTATCAAAGACATAACACAGAGAAATGTGAGGACCCAAAGACATGAGATTCCAGACTGAAGTTACCCCACTGACTGCAGAGCAGAACGAATGGAAAAAAAAAAACAAAAGTCTGTTAAGAAAGTACATCACTGTGAAATACCAGTACATGAGTGATTAAGAGACAAACTTGAAAGTTTCCAGGAGAAATCACAGAATCTCATAGAGAATGACATTGTACTTGTCAGCAGAAATATTGGAATGTATAAGGCAATGGGTAGATGCTTTTGAGATTCTAAGGGATAATGATTGTCAGTTTAGATTTCATACCCCCATATCCAGTCAAATAATCAAGTGTGAGAGTAGGATAAATATATTTTTAGACATGCAAGTTCAGAGAAAAATCTGCCTCCCAGGCACCCCCTTTTTAGTAATCTTCAGAAGGAAGCGTTCTCTCAAAACAGGCTGGTAAACTAAGAAACAAGAAGTCATGGAGTGTGGGTGCAGGAGAGCCAATATAGCAATAGCAGGATGATTGTAAAGAGGAAATCCCAGGAAAATAGTCATAGTAGTTAGTCAATAGATAGTGTCTAGAATTAACATTTTATTTTATTTTATTTATTTATTTTTGGCTGTGTTGGTTCTTCGTTGCTGCGCGCAGGCTTTCTCTAGTTGCGGCGAGCAAGGGCTCTTCATCGCAGGCTTCTCATTGCGGTGGCTTCTCTTATTTCAGAGCACGGGCTCTAGGTGCACGGGCTTCAGTAGTTCCTGTTTTGTAAATAAGTTGCGGCGAGCAAGCCTCTTCATCGCAGGCTTCTCATTGCGGTGGCTTCTCTTATTTCAGAGCACGGGCTCTAGGTGCACGGGCTTCAGTAGTTGCGGCACACGGGCCCTAGGGCACGCAGGCTTCAGTAGTTGCAGTGTGTGGGCTCAGTAGTTGTAGCTCGCGGGCTCTAGAGAGCAGGCTCGGTAGCTGTGGCGCACGGGCTTAGTTGCTCCGCGGCATGTGGGATCTTCCCGGACCAGGTATCGAACCCGTGTCCCCTGCATTGGCAGGTGGATTCTTAACAACTGCACCACCAGGGAAGTCCCTAGAATAAACATTTTAAAACATATCATAAAATGCTATTTAAAAATACAAAGTAAATATTCAAAGAAAGAGCTGAAAGTGTTCAAAGAGGTTGCTTCTGGGGAGTGGGATTTAAGAATAGGAAGGCTGGCCTGTTCCTTTTCATCCTAAGCCTAAACACTAAAGCTTTGACTTTCTAACCTTTTTGTATTACTTTAAGAAAATTAATCTTTTGGATTAAGTGAACCTACAAAGTACAGAAAGAAAGTCAGTATGGGGGGCAGTCAGTGAAGTGGAGGAAAGGAAATGTGAAAATTTTTTTTTGCATATACATATATCCATTCTTTTTCAGATTGTTTTCCCACATAGGTTATTACAGAGTATTGAATATAGTTCCCTGTGCTATACAGTAGTTCCTTGTTCGTTATCTATTTTATATATAGTAGTGTGTATATGTCAATTCCAATCTCCCAGTTTATCCTTCCCCTCCTTTCTGCTTTGGTAACCATAAGTTTGTTTTCTATGTCTGTGAGTCTGTTCCTGTTTTGTAAATAAGTTCATTTGTATCATTTTTTAAGATTCCACATATAAATGATATCATATGATATTTGTCTTTCTCTATCTGACTCACTTCACTTAGTATGATAATCTCTAGGTCCATCCATGTTGCTGCAAATGGCATTATTTCATTCTTTTTTATGGCTTAGTAATATTCCATTGTATATTATGTACCACATCTTTATCATTCATTCATCTGTTGATAGACAAGGAAATGTGGAAATTTTGATTAATCTATTTTATCATAAGAAAGGAGGGAAAAAAGGAAGCATAGCAAAATCATAAAAATAAAAGCACAAACTAAGATCATAGAAACAAATCTAAAATATAAATAAAAAATAATAAAATGGATTACACCTGTCAGATGAAAGTCAAAGGTCTCATATAAGATAACAGATCCATCTCTGTTTTGTTTAAATAAGACATACTCAAAGCATGATAATGTAGGAAGATAGAAATTTCAAAAATGGGAAAAGATATACCAAACACTCATCAAAAGAAAGTTGTCATCATTATATTATGTCAAACAAAATATACTGTAAGGCAAAAGATTTATTAGGGACAACTAATTCCTGCATGTGGATAAAAGAATTTACCTGGAAGCCATGATTCTGAATCCATGTGGGCCTAACAATGTGGCCTCTATCTATATAAAGAAACACTGAAAGAATTTCAAGGAAAAGTGGAAAATGGCAAAAGTTGGGAAAAGAATAGCATGTTTTAAAAAATGTAACAATCTTGCACTAAATTTATATGAGTGTATGTGTGTGTAAGGTACTGTATACATAATATAGATATAGATATAGGTATAGACATGGATAAAGATATAGATATATTTGTGTCTTTACATATGATTTATTGAACTATCAAACTGGTTTTTATAAAGTGCAAGGAGAAACCAGGAAGTCTTTCAGCTTCTAAGGACTTTGCTCCTAAATGTAATCATGGCAAGTTCAGCTCTTCCAGTCATTTTCAGGAAATGGAAGTCTAGTCCAGTCCAATATAAACAACTCTACACTCGCACAATTTACATGGTCTCCTTCCCCAGCTCAACTGTCAAAGGTGTAAAATCCCACCATGGGGAAGCAGGATATAGCTGGCTTCTTTCCCCTTGCTTGGATAACTCCCGTCTTTACTTCCTAGATGTGTTTTTGGCCAATGGGGAGAGGAGGTGGGGCATAAAAGGGGATTAAGGAAAAGGGAACAATTTTTCAAGGCTCACAATGTTACAATCTGGTATGAAGCTTTGCTTGTGGCCACACCCAAATTCTGGCTCTTTCTTTTAAGAGACACTTCCGTGAAAATTTTTTTAGAGACCTTTTATTGTTGGCAGTTTATAAATCCCTGGATTGGCTAACTTCTGACAGTCCACTCTTCTGTTTTAGTCACCTTATCCCTCCTAAATCATGAGTATCTCCCTCCCAAGCAGCCATAAAATCTTGAGAGAACTATGCATCCTTTTTTGCTAACAGATTCTGAAAGTGCAGTCCAAATCCAGGCAGACCTCCAGCCAGGCTCTCACCTTTACTTATAAATCAGGTACCAACTACAGTGTCCCCCAATTCTAGGAAGCACCTGTCTAGCTCTCTGATTGGTTCTTTTGAAATGTGCTCCTTGATTAAAATGATATTAGCATTAGCACAAATCTGGAAGGAGAGGAGAAACACCATGGCTCTCCAACATTTCTTCCCCGACCTCTTCATCAACACATAACCAATCCCCTAGACTAGTCTAATGCACCTTTGAAGTGAGTGATGATCTAAGGGTTGTAAAGCCCATCTCACGCTCTCTTAGAATGTATAGCAAAGATGTACATTGCCAGCTTTGCAACTTCTGGAAAACACCAAGACAACAATAAAAAGTCAGTTAACATCTTGTTTCACACACACACCACCTCACACTCATAATTTAAATCCTTTAAAAAACCACAGTGCAAGTCTCAACACATATCAAAGAACTGACATGATACAGTCTGAGTTCTTGTATCTCAGTGCAATAAAATTAGATATCAATCAATGAAAAGACAACACCTTCATAGACTAGAAAATTTAAAACAAAATTCTAAATGAGTCATGGGTCAAAGAACAATAATGAAGTGAGAAAATAATTAGAACAGAATTACAAAGAAAGTCCCTATGTACCAAAACTTGTGCACCTAAAATCTAACTTAAAGGGAAGTTTAAATGTATACAGTAGGGAAAAAATTTACCTGTAGAGACTAAGGATGTTAACTTTTACTAGATGTCAATAGGATGCTGCTTATAGATTTTATTGTATTAGATAACTTATACTATTTGTAACTTTTTAAAAAGCAATTCTTATTTTTTCATTTTATTTTTGAGGATATCTCAAGTAATTTCTTAAAAAAAAAATCTAGGAGAAGTCAGGGTCTTAAGGATGAAGTCTTCAATGGCAATGGCAATTAAGTGCTGAAAGTGCAGAAAGAAAAAAAAATTTCAGGCTTTGCGCTCCCTCTACAGGCCCAAAGGAAAAATTCCCAGGAAAAATAAGAAACTTCAATTAGGTAGTAAATCCCATGTAAAGTTGTTTAGAAATTCTTGGAACTATTCACATTGCTGCTTCACTTTAAGTGGAGCACCCATGGTGGTGAAAAATTGATGTGTACCCAAATGTTGCTGCGGGGAGAGTCTATCCATTTCACCTTCATTACTGACGAGAGACACATTATCTCGCCCCCTAGTGGATGTTTTCAAAAATGACACAAAGATATTTTCTAACTAAGATATTAAATTATTAAATCATACAATTTAGATAACCCTGGTTGAGGCTCTCAATGTTATTTAGTCCAATCGGTCATTTTGTACTTGAGGAAATGTAACAAACTTACTTATGACAAGAAGAGAAAGTCTTCTCAATTTGTATTTTTTGTTTGTTTTTCCTGGTAGTTTTTTTTTTTTTTAATTTTATTGGAGTATAGTTAATTTACAATGTTGTGTTAGTTTCAGGTGTAGAGCAAAGTGATTCAGTTATACATATACATATATTCATTCTTTTTCAGATTCTTTTTTCAGATAACTTATCATAGAATACTGAGCAGAGTTCCTTGTGCTGTAGAGTAGGTCCTTGTTGGTTATCTAACGTATAGCAGTATATGTATATTAATCCCAAACTCCTGATTTATCCCTCTCCCCAGCATTTCCCCTTTGGTAACCATAAGTTTGTTTTCGAAGTCTGTGAGTCTGTTTCTGTTTTGCAAATAAGTTCATTTGTATCTTTTTTTTTTTTTAGATTCCATATATAAGTGATATTATATGATATTTGTGTTTCTCTGACTTACTTCACTTAATATGATAATCTCTAGGTCCATCCATGTTGCTGCTAATGTCATTACTTCATACTTTTTTATGGCTGAGTAGTATTCCATTGTATATATATACCATATCTTCTTTATCTATTCCTCTGTTGATGGACATTTATGTTGCTTCCATGTCTTGGCTATTGTAAATAGTGCTGCAGTGAACATTGGGATACATGTACCTTTCCGAATTATGGTTTTCTCTGGATATATGCCCAGGAGTGAGATTGCAGGATCATATGGTAGCTCTATTTTCAGTTTTTAAGGAACTTCCATACTGTTCTCCATAGTGGTTGTACCAATTTACATTCCCACCCACAGTGTAGGAGGGTTCCCTTTTCTCCACACCCTCTCCAGCATTTACTGTTTGTAGACTTTTTGATGATGGCCATTCTGACTGGTGTGAGGTGATACGTCATTGCAGTTTTGATTTGCATTTCTCTGATACACAGAGATGTTGATCATCTTTTCATGTGCTTTTTACCCATCTGTATGTCTTCTTTGGAGAAATGTCTATTTAGATCTTCTGCCCATTTTTTGATAGGGTTGTTTGTTTTTTTGATATTGAGCTGCATGAGCTGTCTGTATATTTTGGAGATTAATCTCCTGTTTGTTGCTTCCTTTGCAAATATTTTCTCCCATTCTATGGGTTGTCTTTTCATTTTGTTTATGGTTTCCTTTGCTGTGCAAAAGCTTTTAAGTTTACTTAGGTCCCATTTGTTTAGTTTTGTTTTTATTTTCATTACTCTAGGAGGTGGATCCAAAAAGATATTGCTGCAATTTATGTCAAAGAGTGTTCTGCCTATGTTTTCTGCTAAGAGTTCTATAGTACCCATTCTTACATTTAGGTCTTTAATCCATTTTGAGTTTACTTTTGCTAGAGAATGTTCTAATTTCATTCTTTTACATGTAGCTGTCTAGTTTTTCCAGCACCACTTATTGAAGAGACTATCTTTTCTCCATTGTATAGTCTTGACCTTTTTTTTTTTTTTTACACCTTTATTGGAGTATAATTGCTTTACAATGGTGTGTTAGTTTCTGCTTTATAACAAAGTGAATCAGCTATACATATACATATATCACCATATCTCTTCCCTCTTACAACTCCCTCCCTCCCACCCTCCCTATCCCACCCCTCTAGGTGGTCACAAAGCACCGAGCTGATCTCCCTGTGCTATGCAACTGCTTCCCACTAGCTATCAGTTTTACATTTGGTAGTGTATATATGTCCATGCCACTCTCTCACTTTGTCCCAGCTTACCTTTCCCCCTCCCCGTATCCTCAAGTCAATTCTCCAGTAGGTCTGCGTCTTTATTCCCATCCTGCCCCTAGGTTCTTCATGACCTTTTAATTTTTTTTTAGATGCCATATATAGGTGTTAGCATATGGTATTTGTTTTTCTCTTTCTGACTTACTTCACTCTGTATGACAGAGTCTAGGTACATCCACCTCACTACAAAAAATTCAATTTTGGGTTTTTTTTATGGCTGAGTAATATTCCATTGTATATATGTGTCACATCTTCTTTATCCATTCATCTGTTAATGGACACTTAGGTTGCTTCCATGTCCTGGCTATTGTAAATAGAGCTGCAATGAACACTGTGGTACATAGCTCTTTCAGAATTATGGTTTTGCCAGGGTATATGCTCAGTAGCGGGATTCCTGGGTCGTATGGTAGTTCTATTTTTAGTTTTTAAAGGAACCTCCATACTGTTTTCCATAACGGTTGTATCAATTTACATTCCCACCAACATTGTAGGAGGGTTCCCTTTCACCACACCCTTTCCAGCATTTACTGTTTCTAGCTTTTTTGATAATGGCCATTCTGACTGGTGTGAGGTGATATCTCATTGTAGTTTTGATTTGCATTTCTCTAATGATTAATGATGTTGAGCATTCTTTCATGTGTTTGTTGGCAATCTGTACATCTTCTTTGGAGAAATGTCTATTTAGGTTTTCTGCCCATTTTTGGATTGGGTTGTTTGTTTTTTTGACATTGAGCTGCGTGAGCTGCTTGTAAATTTTGGAGATTAATCCTTTGTCTGTTGGTTCATTTGCAAATATTTTCTCTCATTCTGAGGGTTGTCTTTTCATCTTGATTAGGGTTTCCTTTGCTGTGCAAAAGGTTTTAAGTTTCATAAGGTCCCATTTGTTTATTTTTGTTTTTTTTCCCATTTCTCTAGGAGGTGGGTCAAAAAGGATCTTGCTGTGATTGATGTCATAGAGTGTTCTGCCTATGTTTTCCTCTAAGAGTTTTATAGTGTCTGGCCTTACATTTAGGCCTTTAGTCCATTTTGAGTTTATTTTTGTGTATGGTGTTAGGGAGTGTTCTAATTTCATTCTTTTACATGTAGCTGTCCAGTTTTCCCAGCACCACTTATTGAAGAGGCTGTCTTTTCTCGATTGTATATTCTTGCCTCCTTTATCAAAAATAAGGTGACCATAGGTGCGTCTGTTTATCTCTGGGCTTTGTATCCTGTTCCATTGATCTATATTTCTGTTTTTGTGCCAGTATCATACTGTCTTGATTACTGTAACTTTGTAGTATAGTCTGAAGTCAGGGAGCCTGATTCCTCCAGCTCCATTTTTCTTTCTCAGGATTGCTTTTGCTATTCAGGGTCTTTTGTGTTTCTATAAAAATTGTGAAATTTTTTGTTCTAGTTCTGTGAAAAATGCGAGTGGTAGTTTGATAGGGATTGTGTTGAATTTGTAGATTGCTTTGGGTAGTATAGTCATTTTCACAATGTTGATTCTTCCAATCCAAGAACATGGTATATCTCTCCATCTGTTCCTATCATCTTTAATTTCTTTCATCAGTGTCTTATTGTTTTCTGCATACAGGTCTTTTGTCTCCTTAGGTAGGTTTATTCCTAGGTATTTTATTCTTTTTGTTGCAATGGTAAATGGGAGTGTTTCCTTAATTTCACTTTCAGATTTTTCATCATTATTGTATAGGAATGCAAGAGATTTCTGTGCATTAATTTTGTCTCCTGCTACTTTACCAAATTCATTGATTAGCTATAGTAGGTTTCTGGTAGCATCTTTAGGATTCTCTATGTATAGTATAATGTCATCTGCAAAGAGTGACAGCTTTACTTCTTTTCCGATTTGGATTCCTTTTCTTTTTCTTCTCTGATTGCTGTGGCTAAAACTTCCAAAACTATGTTGAATAATAGTGGTGAGAGTGGACAACCTTGTCTTGTTCCTGATCTTAGTGGAAATGGTTTCAGTTTTTCACCACTGAGGATGATGTTGGCTGTGCGTTTGTCATATATGGCCTTTATCATGCTGAGG
Source organism: Balaenoptera ricei (assembly GCF_028023285.1). NCBI lineage: Eukaryota > Metazoa > Chordata > Mammalia > Artiodactyla > Balaenopteridae > Balaenoptera > Balaenoptera ricei. The sequence continues at coordinate 106,285,591 of NC_082641.1, forward strand.
TAAATTCCCTCTATGCCTACATTCTGAAGGGTTTTTATCATAAATGGGTGTTGAATTTTGTCGAAAGCATTTTCTGCATCTATTGAGATTATCATATGGTTTTTATTCTTCAATTTGTTAATATGATGTATCACATTGATTGATTTGCATATATTGAAGAATCCTTGCATTCCTGGGATAAACCCCACTTGATTATGGTGTATGCTCCTTTTAATGTGCTGTTGGTTTCTCTTTGCTAGTAATTTGTTTAGGATTTTTGCATCTATGTTCATCAGTGATATTGGACTGTAGTTTTCTCTCTTTGTCACATCTTTGTCTGGTTTTGGTATCAGAGTAATTGTGGCCTTGTAGAATGAGTTTCGGAGTGTTCCTCCCTCTGCTATATTTTGGAAGAGTTTGAGAAGGATAGGTGCTAGCTCTTCTCTAAATGTTTGATAGAATTCGCCTATGAAGCCATCTGGTCCTGGGCTTTTGTTTGTTGGAAGGTTTTAATCACAGTTTCCATTTCAGTGCTTGTGATTGGTCTGTTTATATTTTCTATTTCTTCCTGGTTTGTTGTTTTTCCCTTGCTGCTTTTAATATTTTTTCTTTGTATTTAATTTTTGATAGTTTGATTAATATGTGTCTTGGTGTGTTTCTCCTTGGATTTATCCTGTATGGGACTCTCTGTTCTTCCTGGGCTTGATTAGCTATTTCCTTTCCCATATTAGGGAAGTTTTCAATTATAATCTCTTCAAATATTTTCTCAGTCCCTTTCTTTTTGTCTTCTTCTTCTGGGACCCCTATAATTCGAGTGTTGGTGCATTTAATGCTGTCCCAGATGTCTCTGAGACTGTCCTCAATTCTTTTCATTCTTTTTTCTTTATTCTGCTCTGCAGTCGTTATTTCCACTATTTTATCTTCCAGGTCACTTATCCGTTCTTCTGCCTCAGTTATTCTGCTATTGATTCATTCTAGAGAATTTTTAATTTCATTTATTGTGTTCATCAGTGTTTGTTTGTTCTTTAGTTCTTCTAGGTCCTTGTTAAACGTTTCTTGTATTTTCTCCATTCTATTTCCAAGATTTTGGATCATCTTTCCTATCATTATTCTGAATTCTTTTTCAGGTAGACTGCCTATTTCCTCTTCATTTGTTTGGTCTGGTGGGTTTTTACCTTGCTCCTTCATCTGCTGTGTGTTTCTCTGTCTTCTCATTTTGCTTACCTTACCGTGTTTGGGGTCTCCTTTTCACAGGCTGCAGGTTCGTACTTCCCGTTGTTTTTAGTGTCTGCCCCCAGTGGCTAAGTTTGGTTCGGTGGGTTATATAGGCTTCCTGGTGGAGGGGACTAGTGCCTGTGTTCTGGTGGATAAGGCTGGATCTTTTCTTTCTGGTGGGAAGCTCTGCATCCGGTGGTGTGTTTTGGGGTATCTGTGACCTTATTATGATTTTAGGCAGCCTTTCTGCTAGTGCGTGGGGTTGTGTTCCTGTCTTGCTAGTTGTTTGGCATAGGATGTCCAGCACTGTAGCTTGCTGGTTGTTGAGTGGAGCTAGGTCTTGGTGTTGAGATGGAGATCTCTTGGAGATTTTTGCCGTTTGATATTACGTGGACCTGGGAGGCCTCTGGTGGAGCAATGTCCTGAGCTTGGCTCTCCCACCTCAGAGTCACAGGCCTGACACCTGGCCAGAGCACCAAGACCCTGTCATCCACATGGCTCAGAATAAAAGGGAGAAAAAAAAGAAAGAAAGAGAAAAATAAAATAAATTAAAATTAATTTAATAAAATAAATAATTATTAAAAATAAAAAAAAATTTTAAAGTAATAAAAAGAAAAGAAAGAAAGAAAGAAGAGAGCAACCAAACCAAAAAACAAATCCACCAATGTTAACAAGCGCTAAAAACTATATTTAAAAAAAAGGGACAGACAGAACCCAGGACAAATGGTAAAGCAAAGCTATACAGACAAAATCACACACAAAGGCATACACATACACACTCACAAAAAGAGAAAAAGGGAAAAAAATATGTATATCGTTGCTCCCAAAGTCCACCACCTCAATTTGGGATGATTCATTGTCTATTCAGGTATTCCACAGATGCAGGGTACATCAAGTTGATTGTGGAGATTTAATCCTCTGTTCCTGAGGCTGCTGGGAGAGATTTCCCTTTCTCTTCTTTGTTCGCACAGCTCCCGGGGTTCAGCTTTGGATTTGGCCCTGCCTCTGCGTGTAGGTCACCTGAGGGTGTCTGTTCTTCACTCAGACAGGAGGGGGTTAAAGGAGCAGCTGATTCGGGGGCTCTGGCTCACTCACGCTAGGGGGAAGGAGGGGTACGGATGCGGGGCGAGACTGTGGCGGCAGAGGCCAGTGTGACGTTGCACCAGCCTGATGCGCACCGTGCGTTCTCCCGGGGAAGCTGTCCCTGGATCACGGGACCCTGGCAGTGGCGGGCTGCACAGGCTCCCGGGAGGGGAGGTGTGGAGAGTGACCTGTGCTCGCACACAGGCTTCTTGGTGGCTGCAGCAGCAGGCTTAGCGTCTCATGCCCGTCTCTGGGGTCCGTGCTGGTATCCGCGGCTCGCGCCCGTCTCTGGAGCTCATTTAGGTGGTGCTCTGAATCCCCTCTCCTCGCGCACCAGGAAACAAAGAGGCAAGAAAAAGTCTCTTGCCTCTTCGGCAGCTCGAGACTTTTTCCCGGACTCCCTCCTGGCTAGCTGTGGTGCACTAGCCCCCTTCAGGCTGTGTTCACGCCGCCAGCCCCAGTCCTCTCCCTGGGATCCGACCTCCGAAGCCGGAGCCTCAGCTCCCAGCCCCCGCCCGCCCTGGCGGCTGAGCAGACAAGCCTCTTGGGCTGGTGAGTGCTGGTCGGCACCGAGCCTCTGTGCGGGAATCTCTCTGCTTTGCCCTCCGCACCCCTGTGGCTGTGCTCACCTCCGTGGCTCCAAAGCTCCCCCCTCCGCCACCCGCAGTCTCCGCCCGTGAAGCGGCTTCCTAGTGTGTGGAAACCTTTCCTCCTTCACAGCTCCCTCCCACTGGTGCAGGTCCCGTCCCTATTCTTTTGTCTCTGTTTTTTCTTTTTTCCTTTTGCCCTACCCAGGTACGTGGGGAGTTTCTTGCCTTTTGGGAGTTCTGAGGTCTTCTGCCAGCCTTCAGTAGGTTTTCTGTAGGGGTTGTTCCACATGTAGATGTATTTCTGATGTATTTGTGGGGAGGAAGGTGATCTCCACTTCTTACTCTTCTGCCATCTTGAAGCTCCTCCTCCAATAATCACTTTAAACATTACTGGTCTAAATGTAACACTTGAAAGATGTTATCAGAGTAGATAAAAAACAGGACTGAACTATATGTTGTCTATAAAAACAACCCACTTTAAATATAAAGACACATATAGATTAAAGCTAAATGGATGGGGAAAGACATACCATGCTAATATTAATCAAAAGAAAGTAGGATTAACTCTATTAATTTCTGAGACAGCAGACTTCAGAGCAGGGAAAATTATCAGGGATAAAGCAAGAAATCACATATGATACAAAGGTCACTTCTCCAAGAAGACATAACAATCCTTACTGTGTATGCATCTATCAACAGAGTGTCAAAATATATAAGGCAAAACTGATAGGAATTTGAGGAGAAATAAATGAATCCACTATTATAATTAGTGACTTTAGTAATTGGCAGATCCAGCAGGCAGAAAATCAGTAAGGACCTAGTTGAACTGAACAGTGCCTTCAATCAACTGGATATAATTGACATCTATGGACTGCTTCAACAACAGCAGAATACACAGTCTTCTCAAGCTCACATGGAACATATATCAAGACAGACCACATTCTAGGCCATAAAACACACCTTAACAAATTTAAAGAACAGAAATCATAAAAAGTGTGCTCTCAAACCACAGTAAAATTAGACTAGAAATCGACAACAGGCAGAAAGCTGGAAAATCCTCAAATGCTTGAGATTAAACAATACACTTCTAAGTAACACCAGGGTCAAAGAAATTTTAAGAGATATTTTTAAATATTTTGAACTAAATGAAAATAATAAAAATTATAACAGAAATCAGTGAAATTGAAAACAAGAAATTAATAGAGAAAAATCAATGAAACCAAAATCTGTTTCTTTGAAAAGATTAATAAAATGATAAATTTCTAGCAAGGCCAACTGAGAATAAAAGAAAGAAGATACGAATTACTAATATCAAAAATGGAATAGGGGCCATCACCACAATTTCATGGATATTAAAAAGGATAATAGAAAATATTATTAACAACTCTATGTCCACAACATTGATGAAATGGAATAATTTCTTGAAAGACAATCTACTGCTTAAAAATCTAACTTCTAAAATCAAGAATAAGAAACAAACAACCTGAATAAGAAAATTGCCAAAAAGATCTAAACAGACACATCACCAAAGAAGATATACAGACAGAAAATAAGCAAATGAAAGGATGCTCAACATCATATGTTATTAGGGAATTGCTAATTAAAACGATAATTAGATTCCACTATCACCCTATTAGAATGGCTAAAATCCATAACACTGACAACACCAAATACTGACAAGGACATGGAGCAAAAGGAATTCTCATTCACTGCTGGTGGGAATGCAAAATGGCACAGCCATTTTGGAAGACAGTTTGGCAGTTTCTTGCAAACCTAAACATGATTTTACCATACAATCTAGCAATCATGCTCCTGGGTATTTACCCAAATAAGTTGAAAACTTATGTCCCTACAAAAATGAATGTTTACAGTAGCATTATTCATAATTGTCAAAACTTGGAAGCAGCCAAGACATCCCTTGTTAGATGAATGGATAAACAAACTGTGGTATATCCATATAATGGGCTATTATTATACAGTGATTTTAAAAAAATGAGCCATCAGGCCATGAAAAGACATGGAGGAACCCAAAATACATATTGCAGAGTAAAAGAAACCAAGTCTGAAAAGACTATGTACTGTATGACTCCAACTTTGTAACATTCTGAAAAAGGCAAAACTATGGAGACAGAAAAAGATGAGCAGTTGCCAGGGGTTGGGTGAAGGAGGAAGGGCTGAATAGGTGGAGCATTGGGGAATTTGGGGGCAGTGAAATTATACCATCAATACTGATTCATCAATTGTAACAAATGTACTATACTAATGCAAGATGTTAATAACATGAAGAGCTCTGGTTAGGGGGCAATATATGGGAACTGTCTGTACTTTCCATTCAAATTTTCTGTAAATGTAAAACTTTTCTAAAAAATAGAGTCTATTAATTAAAAAAAAAAAGAGAGTTAGAATATGACAAGGATTTGAATCCTTTCACTTATAATTTGTGTGGGCTTCAGCTCTTACATTCTAGAGATTCATTTTTCTCATCAGAAAATAAAGATAATAATATTAACCTCCTAGTATTGTTTTGGGATTGAGTGAGCTAGCACATGAAAAGCTCCAGAGAGAGCCTGGCACACAGTAGGCATTCAGCATTTATTAACTCTTTGCCCTTTTCTTTCTTTTGTGGATATTAGTATTTAATAGTTACTAAATGTTGCAGGACAGAATGGGGCAAGAAATTCCAGGAGCAGCGCAGAATCAAAAGTACAGCTGAAGCAGAAAATCATCTAACAAGGAGATCAACCTTTGGCATTGTAAACAAGCAAAGCTCATATTTCCTTCTAATCTTCAAGTACAATATATTGAGCTTTACAACCAGAAGCAGCCTCTTTTCTTTAGATAATAGAAACTGAAACCCCATGTTCAGAACATGATCTTTGTTTCACTGACCCCCTTCACAGGCTCCAATTTCACAAATTCCATAGAGTACTTCATTTTCATGAATTTTCTCAAAAGCAAAGCCCATTTAATTTTGCTTCTCCAAACTTAATTGAAAAGCATTTCTTCCCATAATGCCTGCTTGCTCCTCTTTCCCCAAATTTCTGCAACTATAAGATCTCAGAATTGCCCACAGCCACTGGTTGCTGTACAATATTTTCCCTGCTCCAATGTTCTGCTGCATGGGCTGGGTTTCTGGCTTGTTCTAGACTCTGATTTTGCCTCTCAGATTGAGTGTAAGGGTTTGAGGTTGGAGATACAGACTGGAAGACTAGGAAGGGTCTTGGGAATTGTATTAAGCCAATAAATCAAGTAATGTGTGTGATTTAAAAATACAAAGGTAGTTACTATCAAAAATATATAATCAACTAAAAGTGGACAGTAGCAGTAAGAAAAGGCCAAGGGCTTATACTGGTTTCATCTTTATTCACAGTAGGCAGTCAATAGGTGTTACATATAGGGTCAAATATGTCACATAAATAATAATTATAAAGGTAATTATTAGAACAAAAACATAAACTCTAAATTATCAGGCATTACACACATGTACAAAACATTATAGGCAATATAATGAAAAATTATAAAAAAGAAAATCAATATAACAGAAAACATAATATGATAATATATTGGATGAAAACTAAACATTTATGTCACATAAATAAAAGTAAGTTGATTAACTCCTCATTGAAAGAAAAGAATCTCAAACTGAATCATAAAACAAAGCCTAATTATATTTTCAAATTCAGGAGATATACCTAAGATAAAATAACTCATAAAAATTGAAAATTAAAGGACGAGCAAAGGCCTATCAGGCAAATGTGAAGAAAATGATAAAGGATACAATCCACCTCGATGATCTCATCATTAGGAATACCTATTAATCAAACAACATTGTATCAAAATAATTAAAGCAAAAATTACAGGAAACAAAGAGACAATAGAGACACTTTAGTTACAGGAGATTTTAATGCCAATATCTCAGTCCATGACATAGCAAGTGAATAAGAAATGTTTGTCAATGGAATACATAAATAATATAAATAATAGGTAGTTATAAGTGTTTTGCATGGAATTAAGTTCCATGACTTCACATTCTTTTTACATACCCATAAAACATTGGAGTTAACTGGACATTTTTTAGGACACAAATAAAACCTTAGTCAATTTAAGAAAGTTAGATGATAGAAATAAATAAGAAGTATAAATATCGTACAGAACTGGTAAACAAAAGCAAATGAATTCATTGGCTGTTGGAAACAAGCCATTTCAGTAAGGTGACTGGTGACAAAATTAATATGATGAAATAAATAGGCTTCTTATATAAAAGCAGTAATCAGTTAGAAAATGCAATAGAAGAAAAGACTCTATTGAAAATGGCAAGAAAAAGATAAAATACTTAAGAAAAAATTATGAAGAAATATTTAAGTTCTATTATATATTTTTTAAAAATAAAATGTTGTCAGGGCACATAAAAAGAGTTTGGATAAGAAGACAAAACATTATAAAGATGCCAATTTTCTTTAATGCCATCTATTTGATAGGATCTCAATTAAAATGTCATCTGAGTTTTATTGTAATATAGAAGAACTGATCGTAAAGATCTAATAAATTTGATTCTAGAAAGATAAAAAAATTTCTGCATGGCAAAACTCACATACACACACAAAGTGAGAACCCAAATGACAAAGAAGGCAAAATATTTGCAATATGTATTATATATAAAGGTCTAATTTCTTTATTGTATAAAGAACTCCTATAAACTAATTTTTAAAAATCAATAATATAATGTAAGCCCAGAGATCACATCAAAAGAAATCCAAATGACTTTTACAAAAAACAACGTGCTTAATCTTACTCTTCATAAGATAAATGCAAAGGGATATATTTTCTACCTGTAAATCAGCAAAGATTCAAATATTTGATAACAAACCTTAGCTGGAGAAGAAGAGAAGCTGGCCTCATACCTTACTGGTGAGGGTATAAATCAATACATCCCCAATGAAGAGCAATTTGGCAATATCTCTCAAAATTCCAAAGATATATCACTTGATCAAGTAACTCTACTTTTGGGAATTTATTCTACAGCTGTGCTTGTACATGTGTAAAATGACATGTATCCAAATAGAATCAACATAGCATTGCTGGTATTAGCAGAAGATTGAAATGAACTACATGTTCAGGAATTGGTACAAGTTAAAGAAATTATTGGCAATCTAATCCGTTCAAGGGAAGCATATCTAGCTCTTTATAAGTGAAGTAGAGGAAATGAGTGATGTGAAAATAACTCCAAGGTGTGTGTGTGTGTGTGTGTGCGCGTGCGTGTGCCCATGCACGTGTTACCGACCAGGGTTCTTGGCCTCCTTAATCAATAGAAATTGATCAGAGACCAGACAAGAAATTCAGGCGAGGCTTTACTGGGGCCCCTGCTGCAGCAGGGAGGAGTGAGAACAAATAACAGGTTCCCTTGCTCACCTGCTCTCTTGGTGGGGGGCAAGCTGGTTCCTTATATGGGCTGAGGGTAGGGGTGTGTCCAGGGGGTCTGGCTGGAAGGGTGGCTTAGGTGGGTTTCCACACTTTTGTGGTGTTGTGTGCAGGGGGCATGCGCAGTACCCTGCTTTTGCTCCTGACCCCCCCTGCTTTTGCTCCCGGCTCTTCAGAAGTGGCAGTTGGGCTTTTGGGGCTTTTTTGTGTCTTGTTGTCCATAATTTTCCCCAGCTGCACATGCATGCAGTTATTTTTAGTCCCTTACAGTTTCTTTGTATTTTGTTGCTCGAAGAGAGATTTGTCCAGGTGCAAGCAGTGCAGCAAAGGGTCCCAGGTCCCAGACTTGTCTTATTCCCCCAAGAGACTCTACACCCTTATTTTTAAGCGGTAAGGGGCCGAAGGTCACTTCTTCTGAAACTTCTTCCTGCTGGACAGGGGCCACAGACCCTAGCCTACCCTAGAGGTGTAGAAGTCCCTCACTGACTGTTCCAAGAAACTGTAGGGACCCGGGCCACTCTCTGCTGGAATGGGTTGAATTCCTTGAGCCATCACGAGCCTTACTTCAAACTGTTGGAGCCAAGAAGACACAAACTTAACCAGAAGGTTAAACAAACAAGGGCTAAAAAGGGGAAGAGCAACAATAGCCATTAAAGGGCCCAGAAAGGGAAGGAACCAGGTTCACTTTGGGCTTCCTTACCTGTTGACCAGGCAGTGGACGTGATATCGCCCCTGCCAAAATTGTGAAGCTGCTCTGCCCCGGGCGTGTATCTCCTTCATATTAACTTCTACCCGTCCTGTCTCGTTGACTCGGCTGCAGCAGGAAGTATTAGTTATCACACAAACTATCTGTCGATGGGGCCTGTCTTTTGAATAGGTATCTCAGGTTTTCCACTGGCTCACAGATGTATTGTTCTTCTGTTGTGGCCTGTGAAGGTAAAAGCTTTAGTCTAGACAAATGTACCCAACTAGATATCCCTTGCAGTCTGACAGCAGTGAGGGTAGCTAAAATTACTTTACAGGGGCCCTTCCATCTTGGCAATAGTTGGTCTTCAGGAACCCCCTCTTTCCAGGTTTTAAGAAGAACTTGGTCCCCGGGGTTTATTTGTGAAGGAACTGCTCCTTCCTCTGTATTTTTAGTGGGAGCCAGCAGTGCCTTGTGGGCCTAGTCCTGGATTGCCTTTTGAACTTGTCCTAGATTAAGAATATATCTCAGGGCCTGGTTCACGTCCTCATCCAGTAGAACGTCAGTAGTGAGAAAAGGCCTCCCCATAGGTCATTTCAAATGGGCTAAGCCTCAGGCCACTCCTGGGGGCTACACAGACCCTGAAGAGTGCAATAGGAAGCAAGTTGGTCCAGGGTGCATGAGTTTCTTGGCAGGGCTTTGCTAAGGTTTTCTTTAAAGTATGGTTCATTTTCTCTACCTTCCCTGAAGACTGGGGGTGCCAAGAGGTGTGTGGCATGTAGTCTATCCCCAGGGCCGTTGTGAGCCCCTGTATGATTTTGTCTATAAAAGAGGGCCATTATCGCTCTGGAGGGACATTGGAAGTCCAAACTGAGGAATTCTTTCTTTTTTTAAAAAAGACTTACAGACTTCCACGGCCTTTTCAGATTGGGTGGGGAAGGCTACAGCCCATCTCGTGGGAGTATCAACAAACACCAGAAGGTACTTATATCCTGATCATGGGGGCATTTGGGGTGAAATCTAACTGCCAGTCTTCCCCCGGGCTTGTGCCCTCGGCAGGCACTGAATTGACCTGAGTAATGAAGGGAGGATTGGATGGGCCTGTGGGTTATTACGGGCACATAAATCACAGGCAAGCGTTACTTGTTTTTCTGTTCTTTTAAGCCCCATCCCCGAAAAAGCCTTTTGCGTCAAGTCCCATAATGCATCCCTCCCATAGTGGGTGGCATCATGTAAGTTCTTAGTGAGTTTCCACTGTTGGGCCTCAGGGATTAGAACCTTATCCTCCTTTTTATACCAGCCTGTGCTTCCTTTCTCATAGCCCCATTTCTCAGCATTTTCTTGTTCCTGTGGGGAATACTGGGGAAGGCTAGGGAGTTCAGGGGGGCCAGCCACTAGGGCTATAACTTGCTCAGGCTCCTGCAGTCGAGCTGCCTGTTTTGCAATTTGATCAGCTTTGCTGTTCCCTTGGCTCACAAAAGACCCATCCCTCTGACAGCCCCTACAGTGGGTTACTGCCACCTGGGTCGGGAGCTGCACTGCTTCTAAAAGAGCCAGAATCAAATCTGTGTTTTATGGGGGAATTTCTAGCGATTAACATTCTTCTTTCTTTCCAAATGGTGGCATGAGCTTATAGCATGTGGAACCCATACTTAGAGTCAGTAAAAATATTTAATTTCTTATCCTTCCCTGATTGCAAAGCTCTCATTTATGCAATTAGTTCAGCCTTCTGGGCTGATGTCTGGGGTGAAAGGACCTTGGCTTCTATGACTTCATCTAGACTAACTATGGCATACCCTGCCTTTCGGGTTCCCATTTCTACAAAACTGCTCCCATCAGTAAACCTTCGACCTCAGGGCTGTCAGGAGGTTCATCTAGAAGATCAGACCTGCTGGAATAAGTTTGTTCTATGGTCTCTATACACTGATGCACTAAGCTTCCACTCTTGGCCGCTGGAAGCAGAGTTGCTGGGTTCAGGGTTTGGCACACCTTTAAGTGAATGGTGGGGGTGTCCATTAGGAGGGCCTGCTATTTTGTTAACCGTCCTCCAGTTAACCAATGATGTCTTTTGTACCTGATGAGGGGTTAACACATCTAAGTGTTGTCCCAGGATAAGCTTGGAAGCCTCATTAACCAACAGGGCTGTGGCTGCTACTGCCCTCAGGCAGCTTGGCCATCCCAGGGACACTGAGTCTAGTTGTTTTGGAAAGTTAGCCACTGGTCCCTGATCTGTTCCCAGCTTTTGGGACCCCTAGTGCTCTCCCTGACCTCTCGTGAAGGTATAGGGTGAAGGGCTGTCCAAATTTGGAAGCTCCAGTGCTGGTGCTTTACTCAACTCAGTCTTGAGAGTCTCAAAGGCCCGTGGTGGTCCTATTCCATTGAAGGGGTTCCCTTTCTTCTCCCTTTAGAGCCTCATATAGGGGTTTTGCTATAAGGCCATAATTTGGAATCCAGATACGATAGAACCCAGCTATCCCAAGAAAGCCTCAGAGTTGCCTCTTTGTGGTTGGAGATGGTAATGCAGTAATTGCTGTTTCTCGATCTATGGCCAGGGCTGATGCCCCTGGGGTCAAAACAAATCCTAAATATTGAACCCGTTGCTGTGAGATCTGAGCCTTGGTTGGAGAGACTTCATATCCCCTTTTTGCCAGAAAACTTAGGACCCTAACAGTATTTTGATCTGAATCTTTTTGGTCTCACTACTTATCAATAAATCGTCAACATATTGGGGTTTTTTTTTTAAGATTTTTAAAAGTAAATAAATTTATTTATTTATTTTTGGCTGTGTTGGGTCTTTGTTGCTGTGCACCAGCTTTCTTTAGTTGCGGCGAGCAGGGGCTACTCTTCACTGCGGTGCACGGGCTTCTCATTGTGGTGGCTTCTTTTTTCTTGTTGTAGAGCATGGGCTCTAGGCGCGCGGGCTTCAGTAGTTGTGGCGCGCGGGCTTAGTTGCTCCGCGGCATGTGGGATCTTCCCGGCAGGGCTCGAACCCGTGTCCCCTGCATTGGCAGGAAGATTCTTAAACACTGCTCCACCAGGGAAGCCCCAAATTGTCAACATATTGTAACAGAGTTCCCTTCTCAAGGCCCAGTTCCCTCAGTTCCCTTGCTAACACATTTCCAAAAAGATGGGTGCTGTCCCAAAAGCCCTGCGGAAGCACTGTCCAGCTATATTGGGTAGCCTGCAGGGTGTCAGGGTCCCTCCATTCAAAGGCAAAAGGGTATTGAGAGTCCGGATGTAGGGGAATACAGAAAAATGCATCTTTGAGGTACAAAACAGAGAAATACTGAATGCTCCCTGGCACTTGGGTGACAAGGGTGTGTGGATTTGGCACGGATGTGTGAATAGGGACGCCTGCCTCATGCACTGCTTGTAAGTCTTGCACAGACCGATACTCCCCATCATGCTTCTGAACGGGGAGGATCGGGGGTATTGCAAGGGGATTGGCAGGGCCTAATGAGTCCGTGTTTTAGGAATTTGCTGAGCAGCAGTTGGTTCCCCTCAGGACCTCAGACTTTTAAAGGACATTGTCTTTTCCAGGGGTATTTTTCTCCAGGCCTTAACCTTACTTTTATTGAGGGAAGACGCTTTGCCCTTCTTGGCACCGAGGTATCCCAAAATGCAGGATCTACTCGTTCTCTAATTTCTTGGGGGATGTCTTGGGGAATATTTTGATGACCAGCAGGTGGGTCACCTGGGGCTATCAATCGATGCATTCTCTGTTTGCATTCTCTATCTCCTTGGACTTCACCCTGTCCTAAGAATACACTGGCTCCTAATTTATTTAGCAAATCTCTTCCAAGGAGGGGGACAGGGCATTCTGGCATATACAAAAGAGAGTGAGTAATAATAATGGACCTGATTCCACAGGCAAGGGGAGACGTAAATCGCCCTGCCTTTGGCTGTCCGTCAAATCCCTTCACAATACAGTCATGGTTGGAGAGGGGGCCAGCTGACCGAGTCAGAACAGAGCAGGTGGCCCCAGTGGCTACAAGAAATTTGGTTTTCCTACCTGCCAAATTGAGGGTGACCCGAGGCGCCACTGGAGTGATGAGGATGGATCGAGTGGGACTTGGAGCCGGGCAGGTGCTTGGGCCCCATCAGTCAGCATGCGGGCATCTCTCATCCGAGAGATTTGCAAGGAACCAGGGCCAGCCGGCATTGCCCCTCGGGTATCCCACAGGAGGGCGCTCAGGACATTCTCCCCTCCAGTGCCCCCTCGAGGGGCACTGACAAAAGGCAGATTGGTTCAGGCCCAGGCAGCTTCTTCGGTGGTCTGTCCAGCCTTCTTGGCCCTCCAGGGTCCTCTCGAGGTGGTGGGTGGATTAGAGCAGCCAAAAGCTGCGTTTTCTTTATTAGCCTCTTATCCTTATTGACCTCCTCCATTAAGTCTCAGTTGTTATAGATCTTGAAGGCCTCCTCTACCAAGGTGGACAATGGGGTTTGGAGCCCAGCCTCAAGCTTTTGTAATTTTCTCCTGATATCAGGAGTAGCCTGGGTGATAAAATGCACAGCCAATAGTGTCCTCCCCTCTGCGGACCTAGGGTCTGTATTGGTGTACTTCCTGAGTGCTTCTGTCACTCGGCTCAGGAAGACTGCCAGGTTTTCATCTTTTTCCTGTGTAACCTCTTGGACCTTGTCGTAATTTACAGGCTTCACCATGCACCTTTTCATTCCTTCTGATAGACAAGTAATATAATGTCTCATCCTAGCCTGGAGATCTTCATATTTCCAGGGCAGGTCATGTTCTGGGATTGCATCCCCACCTGCCAGATAAATTGTCGACGGTGTGGATTGGTGACCAGTAGGCCATCTGTGTGTTCCCTGGCCTTTCTCAGTATATGCTCCTTTTCATCCAGGGTGCAACAGTGGGCTAGAATAACCATGACGTCCTGCCAGGTGAGAGAAAATGTCAACCCCAGCCTGATAACTTTGTCCCTAAACTTGTCAGGGTTCTCTGTGAATCTGCCAGACTTCTCCTTACTGATTCCTAAGTCTCCCATTGAGAAGGGGACATGCACTCTAGTAATCCCTCCATTCCCATCAGCTACTTCCCGAAGTGGGTAAAGACCTTGTGGGGCAGAGATGGGGGCTAACTTTGAACCTGATCCTAGGTGACAGGAATTTCCACTACAAGTTACCCTGGAGGGACTAGTCTCTCCCTCCTGGGGCAAGAGAGGATATAAAGGGACACAGGGAGGCAGAGTTTGGGATTGGTCAGAGGGACCGGGAGAAGTAGGTGGCTCCAGGGAAGTAGGTGGGGCTTGGTTTCCCTCCTGAGAGCTGGGGAAGGTTAGAAGGGGATCACCTAAAACATCGGGGGTGTTTTATGATTCCTCAGGCTTTTGATTACAGGAGCCGCATAGAACGGGGTTTAGGTAAAGGACCATGAATGCTTGAATGTAGGGAACCTCAGTCCATTTTCCCATCTTGTGACAGTAAAGATCCAATTGCAAGATGGTATTATAATTTAGAGACCTATTTTCAGGCCATTTTTCTCCATTCCCCAACTTATATAAGGGCCAGGCAATGTTACAGTAGAGTTTAAGTTTTTCTCTTTTCAGCACATCTGTTTTGAAAAATTTCCAATTTTTAAGGATACGCTTCAGAGGTGCTTCTTCTGGCTTAGAAGCGGATCCTCCCCTGTTGAGTAACCTGCACCCGAGAAAGAGCGCTCCTAGAAGTGATGTCCGGCATCCTGGAAACATTTACCGGGAGGCTTTTGTCCTATAATGTTTCCCTATGCTGGGGGTATTTCTTGAGATTGAGCATCTATAAAACCTAGGATCTTGGCTGCTTGGAAGTGGCCAGCCCAATATGTAACCTGTAACAGGGTCTGGGCTGCCAAGGCCTGAAGTGAAGAGGGTCCTAGAGGTGCAAAAAGGAACTCCTGGAGGAATTGGAGTTGGGTGCAATGGAAAATGCCCCGGGGGTCAGGACCTGAGGGCCTAGAGGTGGGAGTATTCCCACAGGGGACTTTTTTTTTTGGACATAGAGTAAGGTGTGAGATTGGCGGTTATCCCCTATCTGTTTGGCAGCTATCATAAAATTGGGGAGAGCCTGATGATTCCATCTGACACAGGCAACAGTGAGTTTTCACAATGTGTCCCATGTAACTTAACATACCAAATGAACCCAATTAGTTTAGGATCTCTCTTTGTGATGCTCCAGGGGCCCCTTGAAGCATCCCAAAGTTAACTGGAAGTCAAAAGAACTTTAATTAGAATTTGATATTTGGGAAGCCTGTCAAAAAGTTCAGCAAGTTTTAAAACACCCTGTCAGGTAGGATCATAGGTAGCTGTGAAACAGTACTTATGCCTTGAGCTAAGGTGAAAAAAGATTTCAAAAGTAAATACAGATCACTTAAAGGCACAGGAACTCACAAGATCTGTTATAAAAAGCAGCATTCCAGGAAAACTTTGTTCTCTTATGAGAGAGAGAAACCAAATCCAGTCTTGCATCAGCCTACTCTTAATAAAAACCATTTGCTAATTAAATTAATCCAACCTTAGAAAGTCCTGACCACATACAAAATTCTTTTCCCAATATTCCTTTTCCGCAAACCTTCTGCAACTTTCTGTAGCCATATTATCCTGTCCCTTATTCTTTCGATTCAGAAATAACCAGCTCCAGGACAAAAAATCACCTTTTTCCTTTTAACAAAATATATTTCCATTCCTCATACCGTCTTTTTTGAAAACACACATCCTACTTGCCTTAAGCAACCATGAACTGTCTTTTATATTAGCATTCCCTGATTGGAATATCCCATAACCTCTAGAAACATGTATCTTCCCAAAGCACAAGTTCTTTCCTTAATGTGGCTCAAGACGTGTCAAATAAACCCAAATATCTTTAGCTTCCCTCTTACAAGAAAACAAAAGTGGTAATAGTAAATTTAGACCTGCTTAGCAGTTAATGTTCCAATATTTCGTTTTACTTGAAATGGCCTGGATACGCAATGGATTCCTATCATTTAACTTAATTTAGTTTCAAGTTACCAAAATTTGGAGAGACTATTTTAGATGGACATTTCCAAAACATAATTATTCCTGTAGAGTTAACCAAAAAGCTCTTATCCCAGTTATATTTACTTAAAAGTTTAATCATATCAGGCAATTTTCCTTGTTGACAGATTTGATAACAGAAACAATATGTACTTATTGACTTGCAGTAATCTTAGGTACAATGACTGTATTGTACTTAATGTTGATGACTCTAAAGACAGGTCTGTATTAATTAAACCCACAAAATTAAGCCAGAAAAGCCAATTTCTACAGAACTAGAGATCTCATAGTTTTCCCCCTTGAATTAAAAATGGCCCTTTTTTTCCCTCAGTCTCGGGGATTACAGATGAATCAGGTAGTTCCTGAGAGCCCAGGCAGAATAGTTAGATTGCAAAGGCAGAGGAGAGACATGCAAGCCCCTCTCCTTTCCTTTTTGTTCTTTAAAATCCCACTAAGTAAACCAAGGCTGGAGTAGCAGGCAATGTGAGCTGTGTTTGTATTTCAAGTCTTAAGTACTCCACTGTGTCCCACGATGTCAGCAGAGACTTCCAGGAGCAGCTGGACAGACAAAACTACATCACAAACAAAGATACCAATGACAAAACTTAAAGACACAAACAAGGAGTCTTCAGGATGAAGGGGATGGGAGTGTAGGGGTGAGGACCAAGGGAGAGGTAAAGGGAGAAGGGACAGAATAGACTGAAGAAGAGAAAGAGGCAGAAAGAGAGAGATTGCTGTTTCAATCCGCCCCCTGTGGGTGTCTATTCAGGCACCAACCTGTGTGCTTCCAGAAAGGGCCAGCGAAGGAGGGAACACCCTGTCCACTGCCCACTGGGGTGATCAAGCCCGTAAACCAGTCAGTTGTACATCATCTGTGGGACTCTCACCCAGGCATACACCAGTATATAGAAATCTGCCGCTTCAGCCCATTCCCACCAGGACTTCTCTTAGTGGCAGGAAAATAAAGCTGAGAATATTGGGATGATCAGACTTCCAGGCACTACATGATATGAGGTTTGAACCTCTATCACGCTCTGAAATCTCAGGTCAGGGAGAGCCTGCTGGACCAGGATCCACACGGTGTCAGGCAAGCCTCTCCCACCTCTGCTTGTCACCTGTCAAGGTGAGACCAGAGGGAGCAGGTCTCACAAGCTGAGAGGAGTGATGCTGTAACTGTCCAACATCCACTCTCTCGGAAGGATAGGAGAGAAGTAGGAGAGGACAGATAGGAGAAGTAGAGAGTTTTCAGGAGAGGGAAAGGGATGGTGAGGGAAAAAAGAACAAAGGAGAGGGAGAAAGCGTTGCCTGAATGAGGTTACTAAGGCCCTCAGGGGCCAGGTAGGCAGACAAACCAAACGTGGTGATGCTGAAACAAGAGGTTCAGGAGGCCGCTTGCTACCCCCAGGGAATCTGCGTTCAGTGGTCCTGGAGGTGCCCAGAGTCTCTCCTGGGAAGGGGACAGTTGTCCCTTCGTGGTTGCCACCAAGTATGTTAACTGACCAGTGTTCTTGGCCTCCTTAATCAGTAGAAATTGATCAGAGGCCAGACAACAAATTCAAGCAAGGCTTTATTGGGGGGAGAGAGAACAAATAACAGGTTCCCTTGCTTGCTCGCTCCCTGAGTGGGGGTGAGTTTGTTCCTTATAAGGGGTGAGGGTAGGAGTGTGTCCAGGGGTTGGGCCAGAGGGATAGATTAGATGGTTTGCCCACCCCTTTGTGGTGCTGTGTGCAGAAGGCATGCACAGTACCCTGCTTTTGCTCCCGACCCCCTGCTTTTGCTCCTGGCTCTTCAGAAGTGGCAGTTGGGCTTTTTGGTCTTTCTTGTATTTTGCTGTCCATAATTTTCCCCAGCTGCACACAGTTATTTTTAGTCCCTTATAGCTTCTTTGTATTTTGTTGCTCAACGTTTATCCAGGTGCAAGCATTGCAGCACTGCAGCAAAGGGTCCCAGGCCTGTCTCGTACACATGTGTGTGTACACTCATGTGCATGCAGTATTTACATACACACACTGAGCACTGAGGTATAATATAGTATATGTGGTGTATTTCCAGTTGTGTAAAAAACACAAGGAAAAGAGTATGCATTACATGTGCTTGTGAGATTCAGAGCAGTGGTTGTGTCTAAGGAGAAGAACAATGAGGTTAGAGTATAGACTTATGAGAGAAACTTGGCATTACACACTTTTCTATAACTTTGAATTTTGTACTGTGTGTATACATTACTAATGAAAAAAACATATTGACTCAAACTTTTAAAAAATGTTTAGCATCTGAAATAAAAATCTGAATTTATACTTGCTAAGCGAGACAGAGCTATGCTTGTAGGATCCAGTCCCTGAAAAGAGCCAACTGCTGACTTTTATAGGGACTGTATTTGATCCAGTCATTAGAAATACGATTTGACAGCTCTCCTTCCTCCACCAACCATATTCATCGGGCCCCCAAACCTGTTAAAGCTTTCTGTTGTTTTGTAGACCACAGTAAATCTCTGTGGAAAAGTATCACATAGCCTGGAGTGGAAGCAGGTGGGCCCTTAGGAAAGTAGTGAAGATTTCCAAGGCAGAGGTGATGAAGTTGGCTAAGGTGACACCAGTACAGCAGAGGGGTGGGGTCAATACTAAGAATTTGCGAAAGGATTGGATGTGGAGGGTGAGGGAAGGGAGGAGTCAAGGATATCTCTAAGGTGTTGTTGTTTTTAAATAAACTTTAGTTTTCAGAACAGTTTTAGATTCACAGAAAAATTAAGAAGATAGTACAGAGTTCTGTTATACCCCACACCCAGTTTCCTCTGTCACTAAAACATCTTACATCAGTATGGTGCCTTTGTCACAATTAATGAACCAATACTGTTATATTATTAACTAAAGTCATGCTTTTATTTGGATTTCCTTAGTTTTTACTTAATGTCCTTTTTCAGTTCCAAGATCTCATCCAGGATACTTCTGAGAGACTGAATATAAAAATGGACAATGGCCAGACCACATATAAAAATAGAACTCTGACCTGCAACCTATAGCAACCTGCCCAGGAAGCCAAATAGTAACCCCTGCAGCAATCAGCCCCGAATGGCCAAGAGTTGATTAATAACGGACAGCTTCCAATTTAGGACCAACCAGAGAAAGCCAAATATGTCCTCCTAACCAATCACATAGAATGTTGGGTTTCTAGATAGCTCACCTACAGCTTCCTCATGCCACAGCCTCTAATCAGGGCATACCTGAAGCCTTCCCTTCTTTCCCCTAAAAGCTTTCCTACCCCACTGCCTGCCTTTGAGTCTCTGCCAAACAAAAGAGGTGATGGCTGACTCCTTTGCAAGCTCTGAGTAAAGAGCCTTTTCTTGTTCTCCTTTGGGTGGCCTTTGTTTCCGCACCACATTACATTTAGCTGGCGCTGTCTCCTTAGACTCCTCTTGGCTGTAATAGTTTCTCAGACTTTCCTTACTTTTGATGAGCCTGACTGTTCTGAGGAATAGTGGTCAGGGATGTTGTAGAATATATCTTTATTCTCAGCATCCGTCAGGATTATGGGTCTTGGGGAGGAAGACTACAGAGGAAAGTGCCATTTTCATCACATCATATCGAGGGCAGATTCTATCAACATGACTTACCACTGTTGATGTTGACTCTGATCCAAGGTGTTTTTTTACTGGAGCAAATGGAAAAGCAGAATTGCCATTCACTGAGCAGGAAGAGTGTAAGTGGAGTGGGGTTATTTTGGAAACATCAAGAGTTTTAATTAGCCTCCTGATGAGACACAAAGTTAAAGCTATTAAATAGAGTTTAGGAGAGAATTTATGGTTGGACATATAAATGGGGGAATCTCTGGAATATAGATGTTGTTTAAAGCCATGGACTAGTAACTAAAAATTGGAAAATGGGGTGCAAGGAGTAAGTACTGGATCGTTTCAATAGGAAGTTTTACTGCAGATGAGAACAGTATTGGTTTTTACTTTCCCTGTTAAAAATTTTAATCTCTTTTTCCATTATTACTTACTTTAAGTAAAATCTTCTAACAGCTCACCATTAACTATGATATTTTCTGTGCTATTTTGCAGATGCCCTTTATCAGGTTAAAGATGCCTTCTAATTCTAGTTAACCAAGAGTTATCATGAATAAGAGTTGAACTTTATCAAATGCTTTTTTCCACACTATGGGTGTTATCAGATTCATTTTCTTTTAAAATTTATTAAATCATCAGTACATTCTTCTGAAATGGAACCACTCTTGCACTCCTGGGGGAAAAAACCTAGTTAATCACAATGTATATCAATATCATCATCATCATCATCATCATTGTATCCTCCTCAATTCCATCTTCTAACATTTCATCTAGACTTTTCATCTATGTTGGTAAGTACAATGTCTTATCAATTTCTTTTCTTGTGCTGTTAGGAAGCCAACCATAATTAACATACAGTACGGAAATCACTTAGCTATCCTTCACTTGTCAGGGGAAGAAATTGAAGCTCAGAGAAGGTAACTCCAGAGTTGTGTTGCTAATTAATGGCAGTATTAGATTTCTAAGCTAGTGCATTTTCCACCTTATCCTGATGACCTGCTCAGCAGCAGTTCTAAGAGAAGTGCAAGTGGGAAGACACCAAATGGCTGTGTACATGCAGTTGGGTTGGTATGTTGTATGTGAACTGGAGTCATTAATCTCCTAGGCTGTCTTCCCAAAATTTCAATTCTAAGCCTTAGAGAAAATGCTGAATTGCCAAAAGAATGAATACAAGTTCTGAGTTTTAAACATTGCTTGAAAATGAATGTGCTTGTAAGAACAACTGTGCTATATTTCCTTTTCTTTTCTAAACTATGATGTAAAACCTAGAGGGGGAAAAGTGGAGTGTTCTGTAAATCCAAAGACTTGAGAATCAATACTACAGGTATAAATATTTAGGGGTTATTATGCTTTGGGAACACTTAGTTAAAATTATGCAAACTAAACTTTGTAAGAAAAAAAAAGTCTAGAAAAAAATTAGAATTCTTTGTAATATGTTACTGCATATTATCAGTGTGTTTTTTGTTTTTGTTCTTGTTTTTGTTAGAGAACTCATTTCAGTTGCATGGTTTCCTGTTCAAAGTAAAATTTCAAATTTTCCAGAGGAAGCATATTTGCTCAGCCACCTACATGATTATTTTTAGCAAAATCATATTTAGGGGAGAAAAAAAAGATGATTATAAGTATTTTTGCAATGTGTGTAGTACACATGGATCTTCATAGAAAGTTCAAATCAATTCAAAAAAGTTCATAGAATACTCACTCTATATAAACATTTGTTTTTTAAATTAATTTTTATTGGATTATAGTTGATTTACAATGTTGTGTTAGTTGCTGCTGTACAGCAAAGTGAATCAGTTATACATATACATATATCCACTCTTTTTTAGATTCTATTCCCATATAGGTCATTAAAGAGTACTGAGTAGAGTTCCCTGTGCTATACAGTAGGTCCTTATTAGTTATCTATTTTATATATAGTAGTGTGTATATGTCAATCCCAATCTCCCAATTTATCCCTCCCCCTCTTACCATAAGTTTGTTTTCTACATCTGTAACTCTATTTCTGTTTTGTAAATAGGTTCATTTGTACCATTTTTTTAGAGTCCACACATAAGTGATATCATATGATGTTTGTCTTTCTTTGTCTGACTTACTTCACTTAGTATGATAATCTCGAGGTCCATCCATGTTGCTGCAAATGGCATTATTTCATTCTTTATTTATGGCTGAGTAATATGCCATTGTATATATGTGCCACATCTTCTTTATCCATTCATCTGTCGATGGACATTTAGGTCGCTTCCATGTCCTGGCTATTGTAAATAGTGCTGCAATGAACATTGGGGTACATGTACCTTTTCAAATTATGGTTTTCTCTGGATATATGCCCAGGAGTGGGATTGCTGGATCAGACGGTAGCTCTATTTTTAGTTTTTTAAGGAACCTCCATACTGTTCTCCACAGTGGCTGTACCAATTTACATTCCCACCAACAGTGTAGGAGGGTTCCCTTTTCTCCAAACCCTCTCCAGCATTTACTGTTTGTAGGTTTTTAAAAAAAAATTTTTATTGGAGTATAGTTGATTTACAATATTGTGTTAGTTTCTGCTGTACAGCAAAGTGAATCAGTTATATGTATCCATATACATATATCCACTCTTTTTTAGATTCTTTTCCCATATAGGCCATTACAGAGTATTGAGTAGAGTTCTCTGTGCTATACAGTATGTCTTTATTAGTTATCTATTTTATATATAGTAGTGTGTATACATCCATCCCAATCTCCCAATTTATCCCTCCCCCCCCTTACTGCCTGGTAACCATAAGTGTGTTTTCTACATCTGTAACTCTATTTTTGTTTTGTAGATAAGTTCATTTGTACCATTTTTTTTTTAGATTCCACATATAAGCGATATCATATGATATTTGTCTTTCTTGCTTGTAGATTGTTTGATGATGGCCATTCTGACTGGCATGAGGTGATACCTCATTGTAGTTTTGATTTGCATTTCTCTAATAATTAGTGATGTTGAGCATCTTTTCATGTGCTTTTTAGCCATCTGTATGTATTCTTTGGAGAAATGTCTAATTAGATCTTCCACCCATTTTTTGATAGGGTTGTTTGTTTTTTTGATATTGAGCTGCATGAGCTGTTTGTATATTTTGGAGATTAATCCCTTGTCAATTGATTTGTTTGCAAATATTTTCTCCCATTCTGAAGGTTGTCTTTTTGTCTTGTTTATGGTTTCCTCTGCTGTGCAAAAGCTTTTAGGTTTAATTAGGTCCCATTTGTTTATTTTTGTTTTTATTTTCATTACTCTAAGAGGTGGATCGAAAAAGATCTTGCTGCAATTTATGTTAAAGAGTGTTCTGCCTATGTTTTCCTCTAAAAGTGTTATAGTATCCAGCCTTACATTTAGGTCTTTAACCTATTTTGAGTTTATTTTTGTGTATGGTGTTATAGAATGTTCTGATTTCATTCTTTTACATGTAGCTGTCCAGTTTTCCCAGCACCACTTATTGAAGAGACTGTCTTTTCTCCATTGTATATTCTTGCCTCTTTTGTCATAGATTAGGTGACCATAGGTGCTTGGGTTTATCTCTGGACTTTCTATCCTGTTCCATTGATCTATATTTCTGTTTTTGTGCCAGTACCATACATACTACAAAGCTACAGTCATCAAAATAGTATAGTCTGAAGTCAGGGAGCCTGATTCCTCCAGCTCTGTTTTCCTTTCTCAAGATCGCTTTGGCTGTTGGGGGTTTAACACCTACCATTCTGAAAGTCTTCCAAAAAACTGCAGAGGAAGGAACACTTCCAAGCTCACTCTATGAGGCCACCATCACCCTGAAACCAAAACCAGACAAAGATATCACACAAAAAAAGAAAATTACAGTCCAATATCACTGATGAACATAGATACAAAAATCCTCAACAAAATACTAGCAAACCAAATCCAACAACACATTAAAAGGATCATACACCATGATTTATCCCAAGGATACAGGATTCTTGAACATAGTAAATCAATCAATGTGATACACCATATTAACAAGTGGAAGGATAAAAACCATATGATCATCTCAATAGATGCAGAAAAAGTTTTTGACAAACTTTAACACCCATTTATGATAAAAACTCTCCAGAAAGTGTACATAGAGGGAATATACCTCAACATGATAAAGGCCATATATGACAAACCCATAGCAAACATTATTTTCAATGGTGAAAAACTGAAAGCATTTCCTCTAAGGTCAGGAACAAGATAAGGATGTCCACTCTCTCCACTTTTATTCAACATAGTTTTGGAAGTCCTAGCCACAGCAATCAGAGAAGAAAAAGAAATAAAAGGAATCCAGGTTGGAAAAGAAGAAGTAAAAATGTCATTGTCTGAAGATAACATGTCACTCTATGTAAACATTTGAATATATTGGGATTTTAAAGACAAAGTTATTGCCATCAAGGAGCTTATAAATGAACGGTGACTATAGACAAAATCAACAAAAATGCAATGCATGAAGGTTTATAATGGAAGAAAACTTTGAGCTGGTCCTTGAAAAATGAGGATTCCTCATTTGGTGGAAAGGGAAAAGGCATTTCAGGCAGAGGGACTGATCAGAACAAAGGCACATGGTTTCAGGAGGGGGCATATCCTTGAGGCTGGTGCCTGGAGAATATGGAGGAAGATGCAGGAAGAGGAGAAGAGTCTAGAAAATAAGGATAAGTTGAGTTTTTAAGATTTTACCATGCAGGCAATGAGGAGTCAGAGTGTTTTTATAAATGCATATTTTAGAACGATAGGTTAGTTTTTTGAAGCAAACTGCAGTGGACTCTGGTAATGATGATTACGTGTGTTCAGGCGAGGAGCAGGTACTGACATTTCCACACTGTAACTCACATGTGCAAAGAGAGTAACTCCTTAATAGCTCTGTAACTAGGATGAGCACAAGATTTATTGTCCAAACTGGAACACTTTTGAGAGTAAAAGGTGGGTGCTTTTAATAATTATGCTGAGAATATGGCAGTAAATTGGGAGTGTCCTGGGCAAATCAAGAGGTTGAGTCACTCTGTTTAAAACTAAACTAAATTTTCTGTCATTGAAAACAAACAAAGAAGCATATAAAAACTTTATTTGGAAATTGCAACTCAGACTCACCTAAATAAAAATCTTTTTGGTTTAAAACAGTCATTGTCAGATGAATATTTAGGCAATTTAAAAGTCATAGACTATATAGAGACTATTACCTCTAACACTTATCTAGAGAATACTGTGATTTAGGCACTGTTCTAAGCACTTCACACATATTAAGTTATTCAATCCACAAGTAAAAAAACTATGAGGTAAGGGGCTTCCCTGGTGGTGCAGTGGTTAAGAATCCGCCTGCCAATGCAGGGGACACGGGTTTGGGCCCTGGTCCAGGAAGATCCCACATGCCACGGAGCAACTAAGCCTGTGAGCCACAACTACGGAGCCCGCGTGCCACAGCTACTGAAGCCCACGCACCTAGAGCCCCTGCTCCACAACAAGAGAAGCCACCACAATAAGAAGCCCTCACACCACAACGAAGAGTAGCCCCTGCGCACCACAACTAGAGAAAGCCCACGCGCAGCAATGAAGACGTACGCAGCCAAAAATAAAATAAATTAAAAAAAAACCCAAAAACCAAAAAACAACAACAACAAAACTATGAGGTAAGTATTAGTATAATTCTCATTCTATAGGCGAAAAAATCAAGACACAGTGAGTTTAAGTGACATGCCCAAGGCTAGCTGTTGACCTAGCAGGTGTAGAGTCAGGATTCAAATCCAGGGCATCTGGTACCAATATCTGTGTCATAATCTACACTACATTGCCTCTCAGACTCTCAGTCATGGATTGCTTTCCTCCTAAAGTTGAATTCCAGATAAGCAATGAATAATTTCTTAGTACAGGTATGTCCCATGCAGTGGTTGGGACAACCATCCTCCTCCTTCCTAGGTGCCAAAGAAACTTACATCTCCTCTTTGCAGGAGTTGGATGTGGGTATGAGCCCCTGATCTCTATGCATGAGCCGGTCCCCTTGACACATCTGCTGACCTGTCCTTCCTGGTTGTATCTCACGGACTGTTCTCTCAGCAGAGCCCATGGTCTCTCAATCGGATTCAGCTCCGCCTCTAGTCCCGGTGATGCTGGAGATGCTCAGAGCCTCAGCCTGGTCTCCTCTCCACCTGGAGATAAAAACATCAATATTCATATGAATAGTACAAACTTTATGGACTGTTTTAAGACTATTTAAGAATAGATCTGTTAACTACAAATTGAGCTGAAAAAAGCCTCAAGTGGGAAATAATTTTGTTTGCCTCTGGTTTTGAGCAATAAAAGCAAAATTCCACTATAGCACTGTAGATCAGAAATGAACTCTATTATGTGTTAGAAACTTCCTGTACAAAAAAATTTGATGAGTTCTGCTAGCTAAAACCAACAAACCTAAGTAGGTCTGTCATTAAGCTATAATCTTCCATTGACTCCCCTCAATGCCCTCCATCTAAGAACATATCTTCTTACCACACCACCCCAAAAGCAGGCAAGTATCTGAGGTATAGCTGAAGAATTCTGGGTTCTAATTCCAGGCCTACACACAATTCTCAGACCCTTAGTTTTCTTATTTCTTACATTGGAATAATAATAATACCTGCCACACAAAGTTGTTTTGAAGTTTAAATGAGATGTGATGAGTAAATCAATTTATAAATGCAATTCAAGGTTAACTTCAAAACCTATTTTATAATCCTGCTTATTTGGTTGACTCCTGTTTCTCATGACCCATGTAAGTGGGTAGAACAGTGTTCTTCACAAAAAGATGCGTCCACCTGGAACTTGTGAATAGGACCTTATTTAGAAATAGGGTCTAGATACTCAAGGATCTTGAGATGAGATTATTGTGGATTTAGGGTGGACCCTAAATGCAGTGACAGGCATGTTTATAAAAGAAAGGCAGAGGGAGATTTGAGACACAGAGACACAGGAGAGGAGGCCATGTGGACATAAAGGCAGAAATTGGAGTTAGGCTGGCACAAGCCAAAGAACATCTGGCTCCCCTGAAGCTAGAACAGGCAAGGAAGGATGCTGTCCTAGAACCTTCAGAGAGGCCCTGCTGACCCAAGGGTTTGGACTTCTGGTCTCTAGAACTGTGTGAGAATAAATTTCTGTTGCTTTTAGCCAACCAGTTGTGGTAATTCTTTTTGGCAGTCTTAGGAAACTAATACAGCCACACCCAATCGATCAGTAAATCATGACAGCTTAACCTTCAAAATATGTCCACACCATGTACCCGCTCTGCCCTCATCCCATTAGTTACTCTAAGGCACCATCACCTCATTATGATCACTCTGCTTTAGTCTTTGCACCTGCCTACAGTCCACACAGCAATCAGAATGATTTAAAACTGAAGTCAAGTCTTGTCCCTCCTCTGCTCAAAACCTTCCACCTGCTTCTCATTTCTCTCAGAATATAACCCAAAGGCCTTAAGATGGCCTACAAGACTGGCTACGATTTGGCCCGGCTATCTCTCTGACCTCATTTCTTACCACCCTCTCAGTCTCGATTTCCTTCTTGTTCTGCAAATGTGCCAGTCACCCTCCCTCAGAGCCTTTGCATGCTCTTCCTTCTGTTCAGAGAACCACAGGGCTGCTTCTTTATGATCTCTACTCAAATCGCACCTCCTCAGAGAAGCCTTGCACATCTGTCCTATCCAAAGTGGCCTACCCCAATTATTGTCAATAATAATCACCCTATTGACTTTCCTCAAAGTGCCCCTCACAAACAGTACTTAGTTCGTTTTTTTTCCTGCTCATAGCCTGCCTCTCCTGTGAGAAGATCTGCCTCTCCCTCAGTGTAAGGATCTTGTCTGTCTTGTTCATTGCTACATTTCCAGTACTGACGCTCAGCACATTGCAGCCACTAATAAATATTTGTTGAATGAATGAAGAAAGGAACAGTTCTTATAGCTATTAAGGGTGTAGACCAAAGAGGATAGAGATGGTAACTATTTTCAACACCAACCCAAACAGCACTTTCTGGAGAGTAACCGAGACAGCCATCTACACACATTCTCAGTGGGTGGGATAAGAGTCACTGCCAAAGGGAACAACCCACTGCAGCTGCAAATCATTTTGTCTGAAGTTAGGGCATAGTTAAATAGTATTAACACTTCAGTGAGGTATTGGTATTTTTAAATGCTTTCAGCTGTCAAGTCCGGGATATTATATTAATGCTAAATCTACAAATGAGTTCCTGAAGGAATTTGGGAACAATAAAAACAAGTTTTTCATGTGTTTACCGCTCAGTTTAAAAAGTGCTTTCATATGTCTTATTTTAACTCTGTTACCTGCTTGATTAGAGATGGCAAACAATATTATTCCTATCTTACAGATGGAATATGGAGACTTAGGGAGAATAAGTGACCTGTACAAGGTCCCATGACTGCTCAAGTGGCATTAGGGCACTCCTGGACCTAAACAGGACTTCTGATTGCAAATTCTTTATATTCCTCCATTGAACTCTATTCATTGATTTATTTAGTGTACATTATTGAGCACCGACTTTCAGGAACTGTTTTAAGTGCAGCACGTAAGGTTAAGAAAGTGGATAATCTTTGGTTTTCCATTAAAAAAAAAAAAGAATGTGTAATACATGAACTTTGGGGGGGAAATCAGCATGGTAGCTGCCACCATTATATCTCTTTTGCTTGATGCAACCGCTATTATCTGGAAATCTTTGAAAATACATAGGATAAGTCTCCTGTTTCTGGAGCGAGGTCCTTCCTGGAGGCTGGGACTGGACTGGACGACCCGGGCTGGTTCATCGTCATCCCCGCGGGCGGCCACGGCACAGAGTAAGTGAGCTACACCCGGTAGCAAGGGTTCCATTCTCGCGTACGGAGGTTGCGGCGTGGAAGGTTGGGCAGTCCTGCTAGAGAATGCTCCTAGAGCTGGGCAGCACCCAGCCCTGCGGGCAGGAGGATCTTTGGCCGCAAATACTCCAGCAGGTTTAATTTGCGGCCAAGGGTCGGGGCTCCGGGCGAGCGAGACGGGGCGGGGCGCGGGGCGGGGCGGGGCGGGGCGGGGCGGCGCGCGGCCGACGTGGCAGCGCAGGGACGTGCACCTACGGTGGCCATCTTGGAGGCGGGGGTGCGCGCGGCGAGCTCTTGCCTGTATCTTGCTCGTCTTCTCGTAGTCCTACAGCTCAGCCTTTCTAGTTCCCACTCTTCACTGCCACACAGACACTCTTTCTGGCCCGCAGGTGAGCGTCAGCCTGGCAGTAACGCGGGTGCATGCGGGCGGCCGGATGGGACGCGGGCTCCCAAACCGGCGCCCAGGGGCGCCGTGGTGCGAGGTGGGCGGGCCGGCAGGCGCCCCGAGAGCGAGGGTAGTTTGGGAGCTCTGCCGTCGTGCATTCCGGGCGCGGGCCGTGGGTGCATGCAGGGTTCAGGGTGTGCCTCGAGAGGCAAGCCGTTCTCGCCGGGGCTTACACGGTGGGTGCGGCCCGGGGGTCTTATCCGGCACTTTGCTCCAGTTCCGGGATCGACGCCGGCGCCCCGGGCTGTTTGGCTCCACCTTTCACCGCGCTGGCCGGAGGGGAGAGAACGAGGCAGGAGCCCATTGACCTTAGCTCGGCCCAGCCCTTCTTGGAGACGTGGCAGAGCTTGCGGGGAGGCCGCTACCGCCTGGGAGACTCCTAGGTCAACAAATGGGGACGGGCAATGGGATGTATCTTCCTTTCCCGTGGGTTCCGCCATCGGTGCCTAGCGCCGCTCCAGAGGGCTTTTGCACTCCGCTGTCTCTTTGTTCGTTCCTGGGAACTGCTTCGGGCAAGTTTGCCGGATAGCCCGTGCTCTAGATTGGCAGAATTTGTCCAATCCAAGGGAGTTTTTGTCATTCGAAGTAGTTATTTTAAGAGACAACATGTACATTTCTGCGAACGTGACACATTTTGGCATTCCAGTCTTTTCCCTGTACAGCTGCTATTTTGTCAGTGAACATTTATGGAAGTTATTTTGGGATAAGAAGTGGGAATGCAGAGACAAAACTCAGACCTTCCTGCAGCAGTGCTCACTAAAGGGTAGTAGAGACTATCTTTTGAACCGGTAATCAACAATAATAATCGCTTTCAACGAGCTTTTACGTTTATCAAACCTTCATTATTCCATTTCTTGTATCTTTATAAGTAGCCACCTACTTTTTAACTGAAGAACCAAGACACAAGCAAATTGGAAGATCAGGGTCGGTCCAGAGACTGAGGACTCAATTTTCCAAGCCATTTCCATCACTTTTTCTTTAATGCTGATACATTAATATACTTTTTGTGTCGAGAATGAGCACTAGAACCTTTACCAACTCTGACACTTTGCTGTTACTTTTATCACAGGAGCTTTTCTTTAGTAGAAGGTATTATGTTTATGCATCCAAAATTTACCCAATATTGTCATTAAGCCAATTCTCAAATCATATGGCTTTTAAAGACAGAAATTGACCAATTATTCCATTTTATGGGTTGTATTCATTGTACAGGTTCTTTTGCAAATGCATTCATTAATATTTATCTTTAAATATGACTTCTACTAATTACTATGAGAATTGGTAGCATCTGTAGGAGGAAGATGAATAACCAGTGGAGAAATGAGATGAAGAAAAGAGGTAGCTTTGTCAGGGAGTGATAAAGTCCCCAGAAGGCCATTCTGTCCCTGATTATCTTCGTCTGTAAGTATTGAATGAAAGGGTTTTGCTTCCCTGGATACGTGTTTTCTACTTACTGCCATAGATCTTTCCTCTACATTCACAACAAAACTTTTTGAAAGTGTTGTACATATTTGCTTCACCTCACACCTCAGTCCAGTTGAAATTGGCTTCTATCCCCACTATCCCCACTCCTTCTATGGAAACGGCTCTCACTAAGTTTTATCTCCAGTTTGGCAAATCCATTGACTTTTTCATATATTATCCTATTTGTCTTTTCTGTAGCATTTGATACTGTTGACCATTCCTACCTTGAAACACTTTGGCTTTTGGACACCACAGCCTCCTGGTTTTCTTCCTGTCTTTCTGGTCTTTCATTCTTCTCTGCAGGCTTTTTTTTTTCTCCTGGGCTCTTCTTCAAGGGTTCGTTGGGCCATCTTCTTTTTTCTCTTGGTCTTCTCAGATAATCTCTTTTCAGCACATGACTTTTAGAGACTATCAGTAAACTGATGAAGCCCACATTTATGTGGTTTCTGAGCTGCAGACCAAGTCAACGGTACTTGGACGTTTCAAGGAGCTTGAACTTAGCATGTGCAGTATTAAATACTGCATAATCCCTCCTCTCCCAAGATGTCAGACATACACCTTGACCTCCTCCAGTGTTCCCTGCCTTACTGAATGGCACCACCATCTCTCCAGTTGTGCAAGTCATGCCTCTCCCCCTCCTGGACCCCATATCCAGTCTATCACTGAGTGTTAACCACCTAAGCATTTCTTGAGTCCATCCACTCTCTCCATCTCCACTATCATCACCTTAGTCTGGGGCCAGATAACTCTTTCTTGTGGGGGCCATCCTATGCATTGTAGGATTTTTAACAGTATCCCCAGTCTTTACCTCCTAGATGCCAGTAATACCCCCTAGTTCTGACAACCAAATATGTCTCCAGACATTGCCAAAGGACCCTTGTGGGGGAGAGGGGCAGAATCACCCTCCTCCACTCCCCATTTGAGAATCACTAACCTAGGATGTTATTTGAACTACTTCTATATCTTTCTTAATGGTCTCTCTGCATCTACTCTGACTGCCCTATGGCACAAACTGCATACTGTGGTCAGAGGAGTTTTTCCAGAACACAAATATGAATTGCCAAAAGCTGGAATCAGCCTAAATGTCCTTCAACAAATAAATGGATAAGCAAACAGTGGTACAACTATAAAATGGAATACTATTCAGCAATAAAGAACCAACCATTGATATATCCAACAACTTGGATGGATCTTAAGAGCATTCTGTTGAGTGAAAAAAGCCAATCTCAAAAAGTTGTGTGCTGTATGATTCTATTTATGTAACATTCATGAAATGAGAAAATGGTAGAGAACAGTTGGTTGCCAGAGCTTATGGTTGATGAGAGGGTGTGACCAAGGAGCAGCATGTGGGAGTTTCTTTGGGGTGATGGAACAGTTCTGTGTCCTGATTGTGGTGGTAGCTACGTGAGTCAGTGCATATGATGAAACTTCATAGAACTACACATACACACACACACACACACACACACACACACACACACACACACACGTGAATGTAAAAACAGGTGAAATCCAAATGAGGTCTGTAGTTCAGTTACTCGCATTGTACCAATGTTAATTTCCTGGGTTTTATCACCGTAGTCTAGTTACGTAGGATGCCATCATTGGCAGAAACTGGGTTTAAGGTACTCATGAAGTCTGCTCTATTTTGGCATCTTCTTGTGAATCTGAAATTTCTTCAAAAAAGTGAAAAGACCCAGTATGTCATTCCCAGTTTGAATGCCCCACAGTGACTTTCTGTTCTTAAAAGACCCAACTTTTTAATTTGGCTTATACGTCTCAGCACAGTCTGAGCTCCTGTCCGTGTCTCTGGTCCTCATTATTCCTTTCTGCTTTTTGCTGCATGCGTTTTCTTGAATGTGTCAATGTCCCTCAGCCTTCCAGGGCCTTTATACCTTCTCTATATTCACTTTTTCTGGCATGTGCCCTCTTTAGCTCCTTTCCCTTGCCTAATTAAATTCTGATCGTCCCTCAGATCTCAGCTTATATGTGACTTCCTTGGGGAACCCTTTTCTGTCCGCAAGTCAAAACCGTATTCCCAGCGAGCAGAATTGTCCTTGCTCTCAGAGCACATCATTCAGGCTGTGGTTCATTGTTAGGTTGCTCTTATTGTTTGACTGCCTCCCAGACTAGACTTTAAGTATCCCGTTTGTTTTGCTTACACTGTATTTCCAGAGGCACTAGTACAGTGCTTGGCAAGTGGTTGACTGTCACTGAATATTTGTTAAATGAGTAAAAACTTCAAAAACTTATTTGGTAGGTTTAGAAGTTTTGATTTTATACTTGAGGCAGGCTTGAAAATTTGTAATTTTTAAGGAAGTTTTCCCACATTTTGTAACCCATTTTTGACTGTTAGGTCGAAATGCTATCTAGTGGCATTTTTGCTACGGTTAACTTTTCTAAAACCCGAGACATATCATTTAGCCATTATGGGGCACATTTTAGAATGTAAACTAAGAAAACCTGGGAATCGAGCACAGTAAAGAATTTTTTTTTACTGTTAACAGGAGTAGCCCGCATACACTGCTTAATGAGGAGAGAGGAAGTGTTTCAAGAATACTTTAAGTAATTTATTTTTATTTTAAAAGTAATAGTGACTGGAATCTAGATATAAATCTACCATGCATTCATGTGGCAGAAATTAAATTAGTAATTTACTGTTTGAAATATATTGGGTAATTAATTACTTAGTTAACATAAAATTATTTCTCAGTAATGGAGTAGGTGTATGAAAATGTCTCAGATTGTTTGCACATTAAATATTCTCACAGACTATTTTCTTAGGAATTTTGACAAACCCTTCACCTGGAGATAAGTGGCATTATAAACAGTAAAGACAGACATCTGTCTGTTGATTATTTTAAAAAACTATTCTCTAACTATACAAGGTTTAAAAAATACTTTTTATTACTGTGTAATATTTATTACATTTTAATATTTTTACAGTTTTACCGTAATTGAAGAAAAATGATGGAAGAGAGTGGAATAGAGACAACACCACCTGGGACTCCTCCACCAAGTTCAGCGGGACTGGCTGTCGCTGCCGCAGTGGCACAGCCGTCTTCCCCCCCAGCCCCTTTAGGTACGTGCAGTTGTCTAGCGTCAGTA
Organism: Balaenoptera ricei; assembly: GCF_028023285.1. Classification (NCBI taxonomy): domain Eukaryota; kingdom Metazoa; phylum Chordata; class Mammalia; order Artiodactyla; family Balaenopteridae; genus Balaenoptera; species Balaenoptera ricei. The sequence goes on from NC_082641.1 coordinate 106,318,978, forward strand.
TGTTTTGAGGATAGTCAAGATACTGTCATCTTGTCTCAGAGTCATTTAAAAAAGGCATAGAGGCAGACCTCAGAGATACTGTGAGTTCAGTTCCAGACCACTGCAATAAAGTGAATATTGCAATAAAGTGAGGCACATGAATTCTTTTGTTTCCCAGTGCATATAAAAATTATGGTTACACTATACTGTAGTCTATTAAGCGTGCAATATATTATGTCTAAAAAAAGAATGTACGTGCCTTAAGTAAAAACTTTGCTAAAGTATTGCTTAAAAATGCTGACCATCATCTGAGCTTTTAGCGAGTTGTAATCTTTTTGCATTAGTAACATCAAAGATCACGGATCACCGTAACAAATATAATAATAATGAAAAAGTTTGAAATGTTGTGAGAGTTACCAAAATGTCACACAGAGACACGAAGAACAAATGCTGTTGGGAAAAATGGTGCTGACAGACTTGCTTGACACAAGGGTTGCCACAACCCTTCAATTTGTAAAGCGGAGCAAAATAAAATGAGGTGTGCCTGTATATTAAAAATTCTGTAATCTTTGCCAGGATGAAGGGAGATAGCCTTTTTTAATTTAAGCCCGAAGACAGAAAACATATGTTTTGCTTTATCTTAACTTTCGTTCTTTATGTTCATACTGACTAGAAATCATCTTTGTTATGACAGAGATATCCTAAAAAGTATGTGTTAGCTTTGTCTAATGTTCTGTGACTTTGTGGTGATTAACCTTCTGACCAAAGTTTAAGCCTTTAAATTGTGAGGTTTTATGCTCATATCAGCAGGGATGAAAAACGGCTTTATTTTATTAAAAGCACATCAAAACAAACAAAAACACAAAGGTCTGCAATACCATAACTTAATTTTACATAGCTGCTGCTTTTACTGACGGGAGTTGAAAGTCATTTGCACTCAGTCATGGTCGTATATTTCAAATCACACATTTAAAAATAACTCTTGGGATAGGGTCTGTTAAATGTTAAAATTTTCCAAGAAGACAGTAATGAGACACCTGAAAACTAAGTGAAAAACATTTCACTGACGCATTTTTTTCCTGCCCTCCTTTTTCTAGCTGCAGCCAGCGCTTTCTCTTCTCCGGGCGTGTCCTCTGTGCAGCCCCTGCCGCCACACACGTACTCCACCCCTCAGCAGTCCCTGCCTCCTGTGAGGCCTTCGCCACCCTTGCCCTTTGTGCCTCCTTCAGCGGTTCCTTCTGGTCCTCCACTCATTACCTCTTCACCACCTCACGTTTCTCCACCAACTGCTGCTGCCTTCAGTAACCCTCCTTTATCCCACTTCCCACCTTCCACTTCTGCCCCAAACACTCTCTTATCTGCCCCCGCTTCGGGTCCTCCCACATCAGGATTCTCTGTCGGCTCAGCCTATGACATTACACGAGGACATGCAGGAAGAGCTCCCCAGACACCCCTGATGCCGTCTTTTTCTGCACCTCCGGTGACAGGTAATTCTCTCTCCCACTGATACTTTGAAACAAGTGGTTATGGTGAATGTTTTATTTATTTATTTTAAAACGGCTTTATTGAGGTATAATTCACATACAATTCAACCCTTTCATGTGTACAGTTTAATAGTTGTTACTGTATCTATCGAGTTGTGCAGCCATCACCAAAATCAATTTTAGAACCTTTTAATCACCCCAAAAGAAACCCCATACCTATTAGCTGTCACTCCCTACTTCCTCCCAATCCTCATGGCCCTCAGAACCACTAATCTACTTTCGGTTTCTATGAATTTGCTTATTTTGAACAGTTCATATAAATGGACTCATAATATGTGTCTTTTGTGACTTAGTGTAATATTTTCAAGATTCATCCATGTTGTAGCATGTGTCAGAACTTCCTTTTTAAGACTGAATAATATTCCATTGTATGGATATACCACGTTTTGTTTATTCATTTCATCAGTTGATACACTGTTAGGTTGTTTCCACTTTTTGCCTATTGTGAATACTGATTTTATGAACCTTTGTGTGCAGAGTTTTATGTGAACATGTTTTCATTTCTCTTGGGTTTATACCTAGGTGCAGAATTGCTGACTTTTTTTTTCCTGGAGGGTTTTTTTTTTTTTTTAATTGAAGTATAGTTGCTTTATAACATTGTGTTAGTTTCAGGTGTGCAGCATAGTTATTCAGTTATACATATATCTATATCTATTCTTTTTCAGATTCTTTTCCATTATAGGTTATTACAAGATATTGAGTAGAGTTCCGTGTGCTATACAGTAGGTCCTTGTTGTTTATGTGTTTTATATATAGTAGTGTGTATCTGTTAATCCCAAACTCCTAATTTATCCCCTCCTTCTCCTTTGATAACCATGAGGTTTTTTTGTATGTCTGTGAGTCTATTTCTGTTTTGTAAATAAGTTCATTTGCACCATTTTTTAGATTCCACATATAAGTGATACCATATGATACTTGTCTTTGTCTGATTTACTTCACTTAGTATGATAATCTCTAGGTACATCCATGTTGCTGCAAATGGCATTATTTCATTCTTTTTTATGGCTGAGTAACGTTCCATTGTATATGTATATATATATATATCCATTCATTTGTCGATGGACATTTAGGTTGCTTCCATGTCTTGGCTGTTGTAAATAGTGCTGTGCTGTGAACATTGGGGTGCATGTCAGAATTGCTGACTTTTGAACAACTACCAGACTATTTTCCAAAGCAGCTGCACCATTTTACTTTCTCACCAGCAGTGTATGAGGGGTCCGGTTACTGTGCATGAATGTTTCATTCCCTTTTCCTTGATCTCCAGAGCTTCCTATTTTCATTTAAATTATTAAAATAAAGCTGATGTTACTTAATATATGATTTTTATATGATATAAAACTTAGTACATGATTAGTATGTGGACTGGCAGACAGAATTCGAAAATTTTGTCCTAACATTTTGTGCAGTTATAGAGAAACATCAAGGTGAAGTCTGAGAGTTTTTTTAAAGCTTTACTTAAAAAATTATCAGGACTGAATGGTCCAGGGAGTAGTTTTATTTAGCCAGGTAAAAGTTCAAAAACAAATAAGTGTATGTGCCATAAGTTGGTGGAATTGGACTATTTTATTTTCTAGGTCAGTTACGCCCTATACTTTTTCGACTTCCCTGGAATGGTTATTGGAAATCAATATCAAAACTTCATCCTGTCATATTCTGCCTATTGTTTCTCATTTTAGGAAAAGAAACAATTTTGTTGTGATTTTATAATCCAACTTGGCTTGTCTACCTTAACAAATAAAATTTTTTCAAGAGTACAAGTATGACACCCATGTGTATGTATATGTGAAATTTTTTTTGAGTTAAAATAGGGTATATGGATATGTTTACTAATTTTTACATGCTTTTTGTATGATGGGCTTGAGTGCTCATATCAGTTATTTTTATGCTTTAAAGAGATTCAGACTATAGCTGTCTGCATCCGAGTGCTCATAGGGCAAACATGAAGTACTTTTGGATGTATATTTTCTGTCCATTTTCAGGGCACTTGGTGTAAGCTTATGAAGAGGGAAAGAAATTTCTTCTTTGGAATTTTGTATATTTTATATAAAGGTTTAGGTGATTCTTTGAGCTCATATCTGAGTGTTGAAATGCCTGAGTATATAGTTACATTATTAAAGCTGTTTTGAACTACTCATCTCATATGTTGTATCTTCTTTTTATAGGAAATAGTTTATGGAATAAATTACATATATTAACATTTTTGCCATTAACTAGGTATTTTGCCAACTCCCATTACTCAGCAAGCTGGTTTGACATCTCTGGCACAGGGAACTGGAACCACATCAGCCATCACTTTTCCAGAGGAGCAAGAAGATCCTAGAATTGGTAGAGGGCAGGATGAAGCATCTGCTGGTGGACTCTGGGGTTTTATTAAGGTAAGGGGTGTTTACTTTTAAAATCACATTTAATTTTTTAATTATAAAACTAACAGATATTCATTAGAGAGAATTTTGAAAATAGAAAGAGGTGTAAGGAAAAATTAAAATACCTTTTATTCTTATTACACTTTTTCTATAGTTCCTCTGTCTTTTGGATGCGCATATCTATGTAAATGTATCTCTTTTTTAGTGAAAAGCAAACTGGAGTAGTGACACGACACAATTTTGTGTCTTTTGTTTGTCTTTACCTAGTGTGTATCATGAACATCTTCCCAGCTATAAAATTCTTCAGGCTACTTTACCCAACATGTCATTGCATTTATTTCCCATGTTTTATTTCACTTATCTGTTATTGGCATTTTCTAATGGTAGTTCTTATTAATTAAATTATGATGAGCACTCTTGTATGCCAATCTTTATGTGCATCTCTGTTTTATCAGTTAATTCTTGGTAAATGTCAGTGTGAACATTTAAAAAAATTACTGATATACATATTGCTCTCCAGGAAGGTTATATACCAAGATACACTGTCATAATGTCATTCGTTTGCCAGCAGTGATTTTATTAATTGAAATATAGTATTTTCTAATTTGATAGGCAAAAAAATAATACCTTGTTTAAATTTGCATTTCTTTGTTACTCAATTTGAACTTTTTTTAATGTGATTTTTGGCCATTTGTATTTTTATTTTGTGAAGTCTATATTCATGTTCTTTGCTCAGTTTTGAATTGGGATGATTTTCTTTTATAATGAATTGATAAGAACTCTTAATATAAGAAGAATATTATATGCTGTCATATGTTGCAGTAGCCTCCATTTTTATCTTACATTTCAACTTTATTATGCTTTATTGACACAAAGCCTTCTAAATTTTGGGGAGTCATTTCTATCAATTTTTTTTTCAATTTTTTTAAATGTTAAAAGTGACATTTACCTACTACATTATATGATAATTATTTTTTTATGATTTCTTCTAATTTTCTTGTGGTTTCATTTTGTTTTACATACCAAGTTGATATAGCTGATACTTACTTTACTATATTATATGAGGTAGAAGTCAAACTTAATTTTTTTCCAGCCACTTAATTGACTGTTCCAAAATCATATCCCAGTGATTTGATATGTTACCTTTACCTTAGTTACTAAATTGTGTGTTAACCTCAGTTTCTGGGCTCTGTATTTTATTTCACTGCTCTGCCTGTCCTTGCAACAGTACCACACTATTTTAATTATTGTAACTGTTTATTTATTACACTAATATTTATTGAAAGCCTACTCTGTGCTGAGGTGGGGATGAAGAGTATTCATAGATGAGTCAGATAGAAAAGTCAGTTCTGAGTCTCTGCATTCATAAAGGCAGATCAGCATTTGGTTGTGTAAGTTTGCTGTTTTCTCTTCAAAATTTTTCTTTGCTGGTCTTTTTATTTTTCTTAATGAATTTTGGAATTGCTTTGTCAGGTTCCCCTCAATATTCTGAGGGTTTGGCTGCAATTTAATTACATATTAAACATATTTTTAAATTGGTAGCTGGTTAAACTGATTTACAGCGTTTGAGTTTTATGTATCAGAAAGATGGCATTTTTCTAAGCTTGCTTCTTTATATCATTTTGTGCTTTTTAAAGGTCTCCTTTATGTAGAGACTGTCACTTCTTTTCCTCGTTAAGAGCGTGTGTCAGCATGTCAGCTACCAGTTGTAATACTCAGTTCAACCCTACAGATCTTGTAAATAACTCTTCTAATATTCAGCATAAGATGGGTGGACAATCTTAAATATCAGTGTTATGAACTCATCTGTTTTTCTGAATCACCTTAGTTTAATGGTAGGTTGGGACAGGTGGCATCATGGCCTGTTAGCCGGATGCCATCTCTAAGTCTCTTCGACTGTGGGAGAAGCATAGATGGAAGGAAATACTCAGATCTGGTTCCTTCTGTCTAATAGTGTGGTTTTAGGGATTCAGAGGACTAGGTCTGGCTTATATTAAAAGGGAGAATTTGGGAACAAAACAAATAGGAAGTAGGAAAAAAGAAACTTTCATAGAACAGAGTATTATATATTAAGCTAATAAGGAACTGTTCTGGGAAATAAAGAGAAGAAATGTTTTTACTGTTTTTATTTTTATATTAGGGAACAAAATATGAGTCTTCAGAGACATCCAATTACAATCTTTATTTGGGACCTTGATGGACAAGTTTTGCCTAGTCTTTTATATAGATAGATAAATAAAGAGTAATGAAATGAAATAAAAATATAGGTATACATAGAAATGAAATACACATATATACATACACACATACATATATATACAATAAACCTACTTCCCAGGCCAGTGTTGCTCGAAGTGGGGTCAGTAGACTGCTGTCAATCTATGATGAGATGAGAAGAGAAATTGAGAGGAAGCATTTTGAAATTTCATAGCAATTTGACATTGCCATAACCTTAGTTTCCTTATATTTTACAAAAGTATAGGTCTGCAATGCATTGGAAACTTAAAAAAAAAATTTTTTTTTTTTTCCCCTCACCATCCGGTAATCATGGTGTTCTTTGCTTAGAATGAGTATTTACATGTGAATTTGTTCTGTGCAGGGTGTGGCCGGGAACCCTGTGGTGAAGTCTGTGCTTGATAAAACAAAACATTCAGTGGAAAGCATGATCACAACGCTGGACCCTGGCATGGCTCCATACATCAGTACGTACTTAAAGTAGAGCAGCACCTGCCGCGTGAAGTGTGCGCCGCGTCAGCCGGAGGGTAGTCCCGCAGGTCTTGTCACTAGTGAAAATCCCCCTGTATTCTTACGTTGATTGCCAGTCTTGGTTTTGGTACTTCCAATTCATCTTTTTCTTAGTCACCATTAAATAAATTTTGAAAACTTCCCAGAATGAACTTTGGAGGAGTAAAAATGATTTGAATTATTCGTATACTTAACTGATTTTAATTACGAATATGGTTAGTGTTGCTTTACATGAATTTTACCGTTCAGTGTTGACATTTGAAGCGTTGCTTTGTTCATATTTGGTTTTGGCATTTCTCCAGTTATCTATTTTAATTAAATGTGTTCATGTGTAACTCAGGAATAAAATTTTTATAGGCTGTTAATCTATTTACTAATAATATGTCATTACTAGGTTTGTTGGGAAAGCTATTTTAATCACCTTTGAACCCTCATTACCAAGAATCCTCCAGACGGTTAACTGGAGGATTAATTTTTTATGTACATATCCAGTAAGTGAAATAACATAATCTCGTAGCAGGATTTGTGACCAATTATTAGTAATTCTGTTGAAGATAACAATTTAGCGGCCAAAGCTATGCACCAGGTACTTGAACAGAGATTTTCAGTAGCAATAAAAAGTCAGTAGCTTTCATAAGTCTTGAGTCTGTTGGTAATTGTCTAGTAAATGTCAAAGGGCAAGACCTAATAATGATAAGTACCATTTATTAAATGCTTGATCTGCCAGATACTAATTCTCATAAGAGCTCTGCAAGCTAGGTGTTATTTTCCTCAAGTTTTAGATGAGGAACTTGTGTTCAGAGAGCTTTATTATTACCCTAGGTCACACAACTTGGCGGAGCTAACACTTAGCTACTTTGCTTCCCTTTAAGTGGAAAATTGAATCAAAGAATTAACTCAGCTGAATTGTTCTCTGTGTTTGTAATTGCCAGGGTTTAGAAATTGGACCCTACCATATATACTGATTTCATATATTCATAATAATCAAGTTTGACATAATTAATGCAGTATATATGTTCTTCTCTTCACAAGCTCTTATTTTTAGTGAGGAAAAGAAAGGAATTAGTATTTTTGGAGCTCTTGTTGTTTTAATGGGTACTGTGTTAGATGATGAAATCAATTACCTTATTTAATCCTTAGAGCAAGCAGGTGGCAGGAATTTTTCTGTGAGGAAACAAGCTCAGTGACTTCCCCAAGGTAACAAAGCTAGTAAGTGATAAAATCAGGACTCAAACCAAAGACTTCTCAGGCCAGTACTCTGCATGACATCCAGAAAAAGGAAAATAAAACGGGGAGAGAAAAGATACAAAATGAAATTTCTATTATTAGAAGATATAATAACATATAATCTTAATCACCTATAAAAAGCAATAATACTGAGTGTGAAAAAGCTATTGACAGGCAGCAAAAATGAGACCATTTGGATCTAACAAAACCCTAGTAAAACTTACCATGTTTTTATACAAATATTTTAGAAATCACCATAACAATTTCAAATGTATCAAGAAAGCACAAGAACTATTAGAAATGGACTTTAACACAGTTTCAACGTTTTTTTGATTAGCTCTCCCTTTATAATCATTAAAAGTGGCATGAGTCATCACAAAAAAACGGAAAGCTTTTTGAGCTGAAGCCTAATGGAACAGTACTTAGCTAGATAGGGTTAAGAGATATGTCCCACATGGATACAGTCTTCCTCTTCTTTCCTATGGTAACCCTTGCTTATAGGTTTTAATAATTTAAGAAATTCCAGTAAAGATGGGATCTGTGGAACATTGTTTCAATCAGGAAAAAAAGAAATCCATGATAAAAAGCCCAAATATTTGGAAAATATTTTCAGCTGTTCCAAAAGATACTTACTGAGGAAAAGCATTGTTTCTAGGGCAAAATATTTCACAGTACAAACAGCTTTCTTGAGAAATCTCAGAGTAAGATGCCATTAGGTGACAGGGTGAAATGTGTCTGCTTGCATCAGGCAGTGTAGTGAAAAGATACAGACCTAGATTTGAGTCCTGACATCATTGCTAAGTAGCTGTGTTACCTTGGGCGAGACCTTATGAGCCTCAGTGTCCTCAGCCAATAAAAAGGTAATCTATAGCTTGCATTGTTTTGCCAGGTTAAGAGTAATTATGTAATAAAATGTTAGTGCATGGTAGTAATTATGAGAATTTCATTATTTTAATTTGGAATTGAAACTTTCTTCTGGTCTTTGTAGAATCTGGAGGTGAACTGGACATTGTAGTGACCTCAAATAAAGAAGTAAAAGTTGCCGCTGTCCGAGATGCCTTCCAGGAGGTCTTTGGCTTAGCTGTGGTGATAGGGGAAGCTGGGCAGTCCAGCATTGCTCCACAACCAGTGGGCTATGCAGCTGGATTAAAAGTGAGTAATAGAGCATCTTTTTCAGGATATAGTAGCTGGCAGTTCATTTTTTAAAATTTCTGATGATAATCCTATGGTCTATATGGAGCTTTTGGGTTTTTACATACTGAAATATTGATTTGGTTTTTAATTAGACAATCTGTAGTGTTAGGAAGATACAGTGGAGTTTTAATTTAAAGAAACCTAAAGTAGGTTTTGATTATCGGGGGAGGGGAGGAACCACATGCCAAGAGCACAGAAAGAGAGCAGTTTTAGTCCTGAAAGAGATCTTCTTAACCCAGTATTAACGTTTAAATCCATTACTGAAATTATAATATCCCTTGAATCCCGTAAGCTTTTTATTACTATCAATATTAATAATACTTTACACTTTATGTATTTCTTCATGGTTTATGGGATTCTCATATATTTGGAAGTTTCCAGAGTAGTAATGGGGTTCTAGTAAGCAGGTTGTAAATATACCTGGCAAAGTCCCCCTTTTCCTTTGTATTCTCTGTTATGGGAAAACCCGAACGAACTTTTTGGCCAACCCAGTACTTGGTGAGGGGACTCAGCACTCATCCAGAGAGTTTTCTTAACTTACTTTCTTTGAGTCTTCCCTTTCCCTGTCCTTTTAACTACCTTGCCTTAGAGAGCCGACTAGCTGGCATGTTATAGGCACAAAGCCTGTATATAACCAGAGTGTGCCAAGGTCTCATCAGCATATAGAGACCTATTAAATTACATTACCAGTAGTAATGCACTTACCAGAGGGAGACACTGCCATAGTTTTTGGTAGTGAGGGAAGAAGACCTTGTGATTAAGTCTATAGATACCTATATAATCCCTACGTAATAGTGGCAGATAATAGAATGGCTTATTTTGAAAACAAATTTCATGCACTTGCATACTCACACCACCACTTGAATATCGTATACTTTGTCTTCTGGACTGTTACCATTAAAAAATTTGTCACATACACAAGCCAATCCCATTACCATAGTAGACCTGGCCCCCTCTTGCCTGCTAAGTGCTAAAGTTCCGAGAGTTCTATCCTCCCTCTCATACACTTTTTACCATCAGTATACAAACACGCAAAAGCGAATGAACAGTTCATCAGCATATAAACACTGCTCCCACCTTAAAAAACAAAAATAAACCAAAGAAAACCTTAACAAATTTTTTTACCTTACTTTCCCCATCACCTCCAACCTTAGGTTTTTGCTTCGTTTTGCAGCAAAACTTGCAAAGAGTTGCCAACACTTTTATCTCTAGTTCTTCTCTTCAGTCTCTTACACCTACCCCAGCCAGGCTCTCACCCTCACCCCTCCACCGAGAATGCTTTCAAGGTCGCCAATGTTGTGCATCTTGTTTGACCTGCCACTGGCTTTGAGACTCCTCTGTAGTGTCTTTTACGCTCGCCTTTGGGGATGCCACGCTTGGTTTCTTCCCCGCCTCACTAATTCCTCTGTGCTTCCTTTGCTGGCTCCTCCTTTTCTCCCCAACCTCCTGATGGTCTCCTTCCCTTCATCTACGTTCACTCTCTTGGTGACCTCAACCAGTCCCACAGCTTTGAATACCAGCTGTGTGCTGACAGTTTCGAGTTTGTATCTCCAGCAGAGACCTCTCATGTAAACTAGGTTAATATAAAAGTTGCCTTTTTAATACCTTTACTTGAGTGTCTCAAACTTATCATGTCTAGTACTCAACTGCTTTTCTTTCCTTCCAACCTGTCCCCCGCCGCAGCTTTCTCCATCTCAATTGATGACAGCTCTGTCCTTCCATTTTCTCAGATGAGAAACCTTGGAGTCATCCTTGACTTCTCTCGTTACCCATGTCCAGTTCATCAAGAAATCTTGTTCACTGTACCTTCAGAATACATCCAGCATCTGACTGCTTGTCACTGTCTCCATTGCTCCCGCCCTGGGTGAAGCCACCGCAAAGCCTTGCTGGAATCTTGGGTTCACCTCCTAACAGGTCATCCCGTTTCTACCCTTGTGGCCCTATATGTTATCCTCAACAGAGTAGCCAGGGTAATTCTTTCAACACACAAGATCAAACCATTTCACTATTCTTTTCAGAACTTTATATTTCACTGAGTGTAAAATCCAAATTCCTTACCAAGGCTTCTACAGCCCCCCATGGCCTGGCTGAACTGGCCTTCTTTTTTTTTTTTTTTTTTTTTTTTTTTAAATTGAAGTATAGTTGGTTTTCAACGTTTCAGGTGTACAGCAGAGTGATTCAGTTATACCATATATATATACATATATGTGTATATATGTATCCTTTCTCAGGTTCTTTTGCATTATAGGTTATTACAGGATACTGAGTATAGTTCCTTGTGCTATACAGTAGGTCCTTGTTGTTTATCTTTTATATGTAGTAGTGTGTATCTGTTAATCTCAAATTCCTAATTTATCGCCCCACCCTTTTTCCTTTGGTAACTATAAGTTTGTTTTCTATGTCTGTGAGTCTATTTCTGTTTTGTAAATAAGTTCATTTGTACTATCTTTTTAGATTCCACATATAAGTAATATCATATAATATTTGTCTTTCTCTGATTTACTTCACTTAGTGTGATAATCTTTAGGTCCATCCATGTTGCTGCAAATGGCATGATTTCATTCTTTTTTATGGCTGAGTAATATTCCATCATATATACACACCACATCTTCTTTATCCATTCATCTGTCGATGGACACTTAGGTTGCTTCCATGAGCTGACTATTGTAAATAGTGCTGCTATGAACGGTGGGGTGCATGTATCTTTTCGAACTAGAGTTTTCATCTTTTCCAGGTATGTGCCCAGGAGTGGGACTGCTGGATCATATGGCAGCTCTGTTTTGGTTTTTAGGAAACCTCCATGCTGTTCTCCACAGTGGCTGCACCAGCGGCCATCTGCTTTTCTCTGGCTTCGTCTCCTACTGGTCTTCCCCCTTGCTCACTCCACGCCAGCCACACTGGCCTCCTTGCAGGTCTTCGCACTTGTCTGACAGGCTGCTCTCTTCTCACAGCCTTTTCACAGCTCTCTCTGAGCCACTCTTTCCTCAGATATCTACTTGGTTGACTCCCTGACCTCCTTCAAGTCTTCACTAAAATCTTCCCTCCACAGTGGGGCCTGTCCGGACCGCCCTGTTCAGTGCTGCAGTCTGCACCTCCCTACCCTGCTCTCCTGATCCCCTAACCCTCCTCTGATCTTTCTCCTATAGCATCCAGCATCTTCTCATTTACCATATAATTTACGTTTATGTTATTTTTATTTTTTAGTGCTTTTTTCCTACTAGAATTAAGTTCTACAAGAGCAGAGATCTGTGTTTCGTTTACAGATATAAACTTTTAGAATAGTGCTTCATGTTCTTTAGAATGAATGTCTAGCAGTCCTATTGAGATATCTTGGTATAAAACCCCAAACAATAGAATTTAAAGTGCTAGGGTAAACTTTTAAAATTAATAATTTATTTCCTCAAGTAAGCAGTCTAATGCAGAAGATGTTTTCACTCTGGGATCTGTTCTGAATTTTGGTTTAACAACATGTCAGCCTTATGAGAATAGAGATTTTTTCCCTTAACAGAGCTCTAGCTGCCCACCTGTTGCTATACTTTGATAGTACCTTTACCATCAAACAAGCAGTGGTCTTCAGACTTGTGTATAAGTACCTCTGGTGACATGCAAAGATTTTACAGGGTCCAAGTAGACGCAGATAGGTTTCAGGAACTCAGCTTCTCCTTCCTCAGCTTCCATACGTATTCTTTCCTAAAATTTTCTGCCTGAATATATACTTGTAATGGAGTCAACATGCCATCTCCTTTCTCATCTCCTCTTCATAAGCTCTGACCTCTCCCATTAGAAAATAAAGATATACCGCTCACCCACTGATTGCCTCGGAACCTAAAATCCTCCTGAATGTCATATGAAGGGACAATTCAAAATAATGTTTTAGATGTTAAGAATGCAAATGACATAATGACTCGGTAAAATCTTCTTGCAAGTCCTGTGGTTTCTAATTGTTCTCAAAAAAACTGGTAAAAAAACTGATAGAGTTGTCATTCATAATTTCTGATGATAGATCACCACATGATTTTTGGAACATAACTCAGAATTTCATGGTTTTTAAAACATGAGTCTTAAATATTTTATGTTAAATATCATTGCATAAAAGATACTTCATATCGGTAGGTACTGAACTTGAAAGGCTGATGGAGATTTTTTTCTGTAAGAAAAAGCTTATTTTCTGAATATTAATAGTTCAGTTTATATTGTGATTTTATTAGTAGTTGATAGGTTTGTTTTAGTATTGTTTTTTGCCCTTCAAATTTAGAAAAGTGTTTCTTTTCCACAATCTTTAATACAAGCTTAAAATTAAAATTCATTGAAACTGATATATATAGGAAAGTGATATGTAATTTTCCCAGCTGTTTGTTTTTTTTCAGAAACAGTAGAGGGAACTAACAAAAAGAAAATAATGTAGAATATTAAAATTTCAACCCAGATTTTTTTCTCCCCATCAGATTTTATTTGAAGTGAATGTCTTTTTTGAACTAAACTTAAGTTTTCCTTTAAACATATGAAATTGTTCAAGGAAATAAATCAGCTGTAATTAAAGTTAGGAAGCTTCTGAAACTTCTCCAATGCCAAGTATTAATTTTACTGAAAAGCCAATTATATTTATGACCATTGTTTTATAGCTTATATTCAAGAAAAATGCAGTTAATATCTGTAAGAATTTATGAAGAAGCATGGAATTTTGATTATCTGAACCAAGTTGCTTAGTATAAGCTCTAGAGGCATTTCTGCATCTTACTTCAGTTCTGAGACAGTTACTTCAGTGTGGCCTCTAAACTACCTAATTTTTGATCCCCTACACTGCTGAAAAATATAGTTAAAATTCCCTTCTCAAAACATTGGTAGTGACTAATATCAAAGTGTCTCTGTGATGCCAAAAGATGCCACATTTAAGTAATGTTGTGGTCAGAGGAGGAGAGAGAGGCTGATTTACCCCCTCTTCATTTTCTCTTCTGGATTCCATAAACAAAAACAAGCATTACACTTGTCTACCTAACTCATTATCCTATCTTTTATAGGTGCTAATTAATTTCAGTTCAATATTTTGTGAACCCTATGAAGTATAAAGCCCTGTGCTGTAGGATAGTAAAAAATGAACCAACTTAGTTTCTGCTTCCTGGGAGCATAAAATCTAGGAATATTTTGTTGTAGTGTGTAGCTGAGATAGCACCTTTGAAGAGTTGCAGGTGAATCTCTAAACATCCCACTAATCCCCTAATAGTTTTTTACTGAATTAACATTTATTTAAACTTCTTTATAGTAAAAATTAGACATAACTACCTTTTGGGAGGAGGGAATTATTTTACTCCTCCCAGATTTCAGAACAGATTTACATTATCCAGTACAAAGAATTAAGTTCATCTTAGCTATTGTATTTTCTTTCAGATTCAACAGTGATTTCCTCATTCAGTATTAGATTTGGTGATGCCATATTTACACTCTTTAGATTCCTAATATTAGCCATATAGGCCTTCAGAAGCCCTTATTAGTTTTTCCGTTGTTCACTTGTTCATGTAGTAAGTTCTCACTGGCTGCCTATTAGGTTAGACACTATGCTAGGTACCAGAGATACAAGAGTAAGCAAAAATACAGCTTGATTTTATTGTAGTTTAACTCATATCTTCTTTCATCTTTCTTTCATGTTTATAAGCTAATGACAAATTGGCCTACATGTTCTCATACAGTTGTCACTTCTTTATTTTAGTTGTCTCTGAAATAAATTCAGTTGTCTCTAGAAGTATCCTAGCTTTCTTAGTTTTCATTTGAAGAAGAATTGACCCCTTAATCTCATTCACTGCTTAGCTCTGCTGTTCATGATAAAAATAGGGGTATTATCCATGACTAGTTTTATTCAGAAATAGTATTATCTTGCTTTTTGAACACATTCTCATCACATCATTCATGATCACTTTTATGAAGTGATTCAAATAAAAGTAGTAAACAACAACCTTGTCCTCATTAATCCAGCTTTTAGTTTTCTGCCGTAAGTATATATTTAATTCATGATTTTGAGTTATCTATATAGTGTTCTCAGCCCCTCAATTTTGTTTCATAAATGGTACTAATTTTCTTGAATAAGCTTTGATGTAATGCATACGTTTGTGTTAAAATAACTGTCATTTTGGTGCAAACTTTAAAGGCTATATATAAAAGGAATCAGAAGAAAGAGAAAAAACATATTTGCTATTGATATGATTGCCTGCCTAGAAAAATTCAAGAGAGAATCAACTAAAAAACTACTAGAATTGATAAATGATTTTTATTTAGTAAGATGGCCTCTTGCCAGATCAACATTAAAAAGCACATAGTTTCCTTACATTAGTAATAACCAATTAGAACATGTAATATAAAAATTATCCATTTCATGATAGCAACCAAAATAATAATGCATATAGGAATAATTTAGAAGATGCACTGCAGACTCTTAATACTGAGGAGAATACAATGGGGCTTTTTCTCTTTTTACTCTCTATGCTTCTGTATTGTTTTCATGTTTACAATGAGTATATATGTGTTTGTGTATAAATGTATACGCATATTACTTACACAATCATAAATTAGTATATTTAAAACCGAATAATTTAAAATAGTTTCTAACGTACACTGTTTCAGGGTGCCCAGGAACGGATAGATAGCTTGCGTCGAACTGGAGTGATCCATGAAAAACAGACTGCTGTGTCAGTAGAAAACTTCATTGCAGAATTGCTTCCTGACAAGTAAGAGGATTTTTTTTTTTTTTTAACATGGTTATAATTTTTTTAGAGAACTTACAAGATCTATTCTCTTAGCAACTTTCAAATGTACAAAAAGTATTATTAACTATAGTCACCATGGTGTACATTATATCCTCATGACTTACTTATTTTATAACTGGAAGTTTGTACCTTTTAATCCCCTTTATCCATTTTACTCCCCCTCCCCCTCCCACCCCTGCCTCTGCATCCACCAATCTGTCCTTTGTATCTGTGAGTTTGCTTCCCCCCGCCACATGTGAGATCATACAGTATTTGTCTTTCTCTATTTGACTTCCTTTGCTTAGCTTAATGACTTCAGTGTCCATACACGTTGCTGCAAATGGCAAGGTTTTCCTTCCTTTTCAATGGAATAATATTTCATTGTATATATACATACATATATATGTGTGAGTGTGTGTGTATAAATCACATTTTCTTTATCATCAGCAGACATTTAAGTTGCTTCCTTGCCTCGGTTGTTGGAAATAATGCTGTAGTGAACAGGGGGATGCATATGTCTTGTTGAGTTAGTATTTTCGTTTCCTTTGGATAAATACCCAGAAGTGAATTTTATGGATTATTTGGTAGTTCAGTTTGTGAGGAACCTCCATACTGTTTTCCATAGTGGTTGTACCAATTTACGGTCCCACCAACAGTGCACAAGGGTTCCCTTTTCTCCATCTCTTCGTCATCACTTGTTATTTCTTGTTTTTTGATAATAGCCATTCTAACAGTGTGAGGTGTTACCTTATTGTGGTTTTGACTAGCATTTCCCTGGAGGATTAGTGATGTTGAGCACCTTTTCATGTATGGCCATCTGTATGTCTTCTTTGGAAAAGGAGGCCATTCAGATCTTCTCCCCATTTTTTTATTGGATTGTTCGGTTTTTGCTGTTGAGTAGTATGAGTTCTTTATATATTTTGTATATTAGCCCCATATCAGATATATGATTTGCAGGTATTGTCTGCCATTTGGTAGATTTCCTTTTCATTTTGTTGATAGTTTCCTTTGCTGTGCAGAAACTTTTTAGTTTGATGTAGTCCCACTTGTTTTTTATTTTGTTGCTTTTGCTTTCGGTGTCAAATCCAAAAAGAATCATTGCCACAACAGATATCAAGGAGCTTACTGCCTATGTTTTCTTCTAGGAGTTTTTTATGGTTTCAGGTGCTATGCTCAAGTATTTAATCCATTTTGATTAATTTTTATGGCTGGTGTAAAATTGTGGTCCAGTTTTCCCAACACCATCTATTGAAGAGACTGTCCTTTCCCCATTGCATATTCTTGGCTGTTTTGTCATAAATTAATTGGCCATAAATGCATGGGTTTATTTCTGGGCTCTATTTTGTTGCATTGATCTATATTTTTGTTTTTTATGCAAGTACCATACTGTTTTGATTAACTGTTGCTATGTATTTTAATTTGACATCAGGGAGCATGTTGCCTCCAGCTTTGCTCTGCTTTCTCAAGATTGCTTTGGCTATTCAGGGTCTTGTGGTTGCATACAAATTTTAGGATTGTTTGTTCTATTTCTTTGGAAAGTATCATTGGAATTTTGACAGGGATTGCATTGAGTCTTCTGTAGCTTCCTTTGGGTAATAGGAACATTTTAACAGTGTTCATTCTGCTAGTCCATGGGCATGGAATATATTTCCATTTATTTGTGTCTTTAGTTTCTTTCATCAATGTCTTAACAGTTTTCAGAGTAGACATCTTTCACCTGCTTGGTTAAATATATTCCTAACTATTTTATTTTTTTGATGTAATTGTAAATGGTATTTAAAATTTTTTTCTTCTGGTAGTTTGCTATTAGTGTAAAGAAATACAACAAATTTTGGGATACTGAATTTGTATCCTGCAACTTTACTGTATTTACTAGTTTTAACAGTTTTTTGGTGGTAGCTTTAGGTTTTTCTATATATAATATGTCATGTGCAAATAGTGACAGTTTTACTTCTTCCTTTCTGATTTGGATGCATTTTTTTTCTTGCCTAATTACTCTGACTAGGACTTCCAATACCATGCTGAGTAAAAGTGGGAAGAGTGGGCAGTCTTGTCTTGTTCTTGATCTTAGAAGTAAAGCTTTTTAGCTTTTCACTGTTGAGTATGATATTAGCTATGGCCTTGCCATATATGACTTTGATTATGTTGAGGTATGTTCCTTCTGTATCCATTCTGTTGAGAGTTTTTGTCATTAATGGGTGTTGAATTTTGTCAAATGCTTTTTATAGCTCTGTTGACATGATCATATGATTTTATCTTTCATTTTGTTAATGTGGTGTGTCACATTGATTAATTGGCACATTTTGAACCATCCTTGCATCCCTGGAGTAAATCCCACTTGATTATGGTATAGATCTTTTTAATGCATTGTAGAATTCGGTTTGCTAGTATTTCATTGAGGATTTTTACATCTCTCTTCTTCAGGGATATTGGGCCTTTAATTTTCTTCTGTGTAGTGTCCTTGTCTGGTTTTGGTGTCAGGGTAATGCTGGCCTTGTAAAATGAGTTTGGAAGTGTGTCTTTTATCTTCTATTTTTTGGAAGAGTTTGAGAAAGATTGGTATTAATTCTTCTCTAAATCTTTGGTAGAATTCACCAGTAACACTATCTGGTTCTGGACTTTTGTATGCTGGGAGGTTTTTGATTACTGAGTCAGTCTCCTTACAAGTAATCCATTTGTTTAGATTTTCTGTTTCTTCTTGATTCAGTCTTAGTAGGTTGTGTGTTTTTAGGAATTTATGCATTTCTTCTAGGTTGTCCAGTTTATTGGTGTATAATGGTTCAGTAAGAGGCTTATTATGTTTCTCTTAGGAGCAAAATATGATTGCTTACACTGAATATCTAGTAAAAAAATGTATCCTATTTTAGAACCAGAGAGAAAATTACGTTCTGGTCTAGCTCTATCATCTAACTAACTAGCTATGTGACCTGTGTAGCTCAGCTCACATTTCTACTCTTGTTTCTCCTTTTTAATTATAAAATGGACATTGTATTGCCTGCAAGCTAAGATTGTGTTAATAATCAATTACATATGATACAGTGGTTTAGTTATTGGCTTGGAGGTTGACCTCCAGTAACAATCATTTACACAGTCATTCAGAGTAATGGAAGGTATGGCAAGAGGGCCTGGAGGTAGTCACCAGGTTTGAGTTCTGTTGAACACTACCTCTCATCCATCTATTTAGTTTGGAAAAAACCTCCAGCAACATAATTCATCATTTTTTTTAAATATCTTTTCACACTGATTGATAGGTATCACCAAACACATGTCAATAGAGGAATATATGATTTTTAAATTGTTTAAATTTTTGGCTGTGTTGGGTCTTCGTTGCTGCACGTGGGCTATACATAAAATGCTATGTGCATTTTCAATGGAAATAACTTGATGTGGAGATAGATAGTGTCAGATAAGATTCGTGAATGATTGGGACTTGAGCTGAATTTTGAAGAGTAGGTAAAATTTGGTTAAATAGAAAAGAATAGGTAGGACATTCTGCATGGAGGAAAAGTGTGAAGATGATTAAGATGTATTCTGGGGTCAGTGATTTTATCAACTTGGCTGAACACTGTTGGATAGGAAATCAAAAAGTAGTTTGGGGACAGACTGAAGAGCTTTGATTGCTAGGTTGGGAAGTTTGAACTTTCTATGTAAGCACCAAGCAACCATCCAGTGATGATGAATATTAAAAGATTAACAGAAGGGAAAAATGAAATATTCATTTAAGGGCTACCTTAGAGATTCCATTGTGTTTTCCATGTATTATGTTTTAATAAAAATTATGAATTTTGATAATACTGAACTACTTTAAATACCATTTACCCCCTTCATCTTTTGCAGTATTGTTAAGTATCTTAATTGTGTATATATTTTAAACTCCTAAGATATTAGTATAGTTCTGTACACTCTATTCACTTATATTTATTCTCTGAATTCTTTCCTGCATTTTTGGTTTTTCTGTCTGGGATCATTTTCATTCTGCCTAAAGAACATCCTTTGGTACTATATACATTGTGATGGAAGACTTTAGCCAGGAGTTCTCTCAGCTTTTGTCTGAAAGTGCCTTTAAGCACCTTTATTTTCACAGGGTGTTTTTTTCTGGATGTTAGAAGTCTGGATTGGCACATCTTTTCTTTCAGTACTTTAAAGATGCTGTTGTACTGTTTTCTGGCTTCCATCATTTCTGTTACATCAGCTATCCAGCTTGTTTCTGTGAAGAGAATGTATTGTTTAGCTGCATTTAGGATTTTTTCTGTCATTTTATTTTGGCAGTTTTATGGTATTTATGTACAGGGCTGTGTGCTTGCTTAGGTATTGAATTTTTGTGGATTCCCTGAGCTTGATTCTTTCTTTCATTGGATTTATGTCTTTCATCAGTTTTGGAAAGTTCTTGGCCATTGTATCTTCAGAATTGGCTTCGGGCCCATTTTCTCTCTCCTCTTTCTAGGACTCTAATGACATGCTTGTTCACCTTCTGACTGTGCCTCAGAGTTCTCACTTGGTCAGTCCCCTCTTTCCCCGACGTCCTCACTCTGATTTTTCTCTCTTCTTTAGTTCGAGTATCTTCTGTTTACCTGTCTTCTGCTGTGTAGCCCGTACATTGATTTTTTTTTTTTTAAAAGTAGATTTATCTATTGAATACCTATATTTTCTATTTCGACTGTCTTTTACCTCTCTTTCCTTGAATATGAGTCATATTTAAGATCCTTGTCTACTGATTCCAGAGTGTGGGCCTCTTTTAGCCTCCTTTTGGTGTGACGATAAGGTGCTGTCTTTGTGGATGCCTCATAATCTTTGAAAGCCAGGCATTGTTTTTAAGAAACTCGAGAGTCTTGAGGTAATTTTGAGAAGGTTCACTCTTCCCTCTAATAAACAGAGTAGTGAGCTGTGTGGAAGGGCTGTAGTTTGGTGCACTTTAGATAGACTGACCTGAGTCCAGGCTGGGTTGTGCTCAGGGTCAGCTGGAAGTCTTCAGCATACCTTTGGAAAGGTTGTCCCTGTCCAGAATGTTACTCCATTTTGTCTTCCTCGCTTCTCCAGCTCTTGGATGCCATTAGATATGACTTGTATACTCATCCAGCTTTTCATTGGGAGCATTGGTCTGTCATCAACTGCTCCATCATACCTAGATGTGGTATTTTTCCTACCTTTTTTTGAGCAGAAGACTAGCAAATAAGGAAGATTAGGAATGGTATTAGTAAATGGAATTAGTAAATGGTATTAGAAAGTCTGTGGATGGTTTCCAGTATGGTTTAAGGAGGAGAGAGGATGAAAAGGCTGTAATATTAAGATACAGAAGGGGATTAGAGGAAGGACATGAGAACAAACAGCAAACCCAAAACACTTGATAGTTTGCTTTGGCTACTTCTCTCTGTGGTGTTCCCATGAGAAATAAATGCACAGAAGATAAAGTCAGGGAAATACATGCTTATAACTGAGTCAAGAAAAGACCAGTGGTGTTTGGCTCCTAATAGTAAAGCCAGTATAGATCTAGCTATTTGTGATAAACTTTGCGTCAGTTCATGCTACATGAGGAAAATTAGCATGTTTTATACCAAAATGGAAAAATACCTGTGTAAGCATGAATTGTCCTTATTCTGAGATTAACCTATCAAGTTCTAAAACCAAGGGTTATGTGTGAAATGGGTTAAAATGTCCTTTTGTGAAGTGACTGACTGGTGGTAGTGGATGGTCTTTCTTTGGTAAAATACAAATTGGCATACCTGTGTCAGCTCCTCAGGTGCTATTTTGATTTTTTTCTGCTACATGAAATCTAAATGTCTTGGAACCACTATTCTTCTTAAGCCTTTTTTATTAAGTCCAAGTAGCTTCCATATAGGATTGGTCGAGTCTATCTTATTTCACCAACCGCATGGAGAGGGTGAGGAGAAGGAGAGTGTTCCTTAGCAACTGTGCTTGAGTGTGAACAGTGGAGACCACCACTCTTCCTCCTGCTGGGTGGGGAGTGGGGTGGAAGGACAGGAGGGAGGAGGGAGGAGACAACGTTTCCTCAGCCAATAGCACTAGTTAGGGAAATGGAAGAGGTCTCGGTGGGCATGACAGTTACGGCAGTTTAGATTTGAGTTGAGAAGAATGGGATATCTAGGTTGACACGCTCGGGAGCGTGACAGTAGTTTGGAGAGGAAAGGGAGTCCTTCTCATGTGTGTTCACCGGCATTGTAGGGGAGACTGCTTGTACCTTCAGGGTTGCTGCTTTTCCGGACGTCCGTGTCGTGCCTGGAAGCTTAGTCACTACAATTATTCTCTGCCATCTGCATAATACACAAATCATGTAAAATAAAATACTGATTCATCATATACCAAATAAATTATTTAAAATAATGATTCACATAATAAAATAACTAAGGTTCTTAATTTAAAGCAAAGTTTTAGGATGTGAATACTACAGACATTATAAACTGCCATTTTAACACTCAGCACAGTTATTCTACATATTGTTTTATTGTTTCTTTGAATATGTAAATAAGTTTCCTAATCATATTGTATTTCATCGCACTTAAATCTGTATATTTTAAAGTTTTCTTCCTCTGTATCTTGTCATTTAAACTCGTGATTTCCTGATTCTGGCTAGTTAAAATGCTAGTGATGTTACAGATGACCTCACCTAAGTCAGTTTTTAAATGTATCACTTTTTACGTGTATCTTTAAATTGAAGAAAGTTTTCTTGATTTCATGAGGCTGTTTTCAAAGACTGATTCATTGTGAACAATTCAGAAAGTGTGATTAGAAGGATTTATCAGGAATGAGGAGAGGATTTGTTATTTCCTGAATGAGTTTATTTTTATAGTAACTTTGTAACTTGGCTATATATTAATTATAGAGTTGGTAATATAAGTTTTCCCATATTTTAGCAAGTGACATTTTTAATTATGATAAGCTATTTGCATTTTCAAATGAGTAGATTTATCTGTTGCATATTTGAGCACCCCTAATTGCCATTCTTTTCTCCAGATCTTAGCAAGAAAAGGAACTTTCCATGATGAGTAATTTTCAATTATTTTTTCTTTGTTGTTTTTCCCCATTTTTTGTTTTTTTCCTTCTCTTGGAATTAAGCCAACAGGGTAATTTTATATGTTGTTTTATGGATTGTCCTCTTGAAAAGTTCAAGGAAATGTTTTTCTAATCAATCTGGTAATGTTTTATCTGAATGTTAGTACTTTATCTATTCACCATAATTCATTTAGCACATACACAACGTGAAACTCATACATTCTGTTGTAGATGGTTTGACATTGGCTGTCTGATAGTTGAAGACCCTGTGCATGGTATTCATCTAGAAGCATTTACACAAGCTACACCAGTACCCTTGGAATTTGTACAACAGGTTAGTTTTATCCTTTTATTTTTCATTATGCTTCAGAGAAACCTGAAATATTGTTTTCAAAATAAGGTTTTTCATTGGAAATACGGTATATTCTTGATTTTGCTTCACTCTTTTTCCTTTTAGCCTTTTCTCTTTGCTTTTCAATTTTCTATTCCTTCCATGTTGTTTCACTACCTCCCTACTTTCGTTTTCCAGCGGTCTTTGTCAAGGTAAGCCATTACATGGTTAATGCTCTTTTTCTCATTGTTTTCTCTCTTTTTACGATTGTGTTCACTACCTTGTGATCGGAAAAAAATTTACCTATTCTGGTTTTATGTTCACCTTTCATTAACTGTCTCCTTTATCTCACAATTTTATTTTCCCCTGTTACTCTAGTTCCTTTTTCTTTGTCCTCATCTTCCTCTTTAGTTTGTTCATCTTTAAAAACATGTAGAAACACATTTAGAAGTTTACAAACCTTGGATGAAAGTCACATGTCTTTTTGGTTTGTTGAAAAATGTTTACCTATCCACATAGTTTCCAGAAGAATGTTAGCATTAATATAACATGGTTTTCATTCCTTCTATATTTTTATGTACTTCTTTTAATCCTTTCTTGAATGTGAGAGTTTGTTTACATTGGAATCTTTGTACTCTTAAATGGTATTTTTCCTGTCTTCCATTTAATAGAATTTACATCAATTTTTATGTATGTACCTTGTTAAATGTCATTTCAAAACTCTCTAAAGTTATTTGGCACTTTAGGTATTTGAGAATTTGCTAAAGCTACTGGGTTTTCCCCCAAGAGCATGCATGTATGATGTATGCACTCACATATAAATTTGGCTCACATGTTTACAGAGCCCCTGAAAGCAACCTGTGGCCTTCTTAGGGGTTTACAGGTTAGATGGGAAATAAGAATTTATGCTTGGAATTTTTAAGTCTATTGAACCTTTACTTACTTACACCATAATTTTACCAAAATTTCTCTTCAGAAGTTGAAGAAAACATTTTTATACATGGCAGTATTAAACTCACTCCAATGTGAAGGTGATTAAAAGATTGTAAACAAATACTATGTACACTGTTATACCAATAATTTAGAAAAATTACAGAAAACGGTTGATTTTCTAGGAAAATATTCTTGAATCAACAATGGCAGTTTATAACCATTAGGTTGAACCATACAAAATTGCTCATTGAAGTCAAAACCAGTCAAATTTTGGCAGTTTCATATGATTTAACCTAATTATCTTAGTGAAGCCTTTTGATGCAAGAGTTTCATCTAGCTCCAAAAAAATCACTGAGTTTTAATGGTGTTGTGAGGTCTACAAGGTATTCAAAGAATACATGATTTTCATGCATAGAGGTAGAAAGTTTTCCATTTTATTCCGTGAGACTAGCTTGTAACCTAACCAAAAAATAAATTATAATATAGTATCACTTAAGAAGTAAACGGTAAAACTAATAAAAATATTTTGAAATGTATTAGAACATTAAAAAGAGTTCTGAAACGAATTCCAGTGTGTGTGGGGGTAGTTTTCCCCATGCCACCTAGCAGTTCTCCTATACCAGCTGGATATTCTATAATTCAACTCAATTCTGACACCTTTCTGCCTAGAAGTAGTGTCAGATCCCACAGGTTAAGGGCTCAGTCTTACAAGACTGCCTGCGCCCCTCCTTTCCAGACACCTATCAATCACAAGTTCAGGTTGTTACCTGAACTTGTGACTGACTGGCTGTATATCAGAGGAAATCAGAGATTCTCATAACCTGCTCTTTGGGTTTGATCAGTTTGCTAGAGTAGCTCACAGAATGCAGGAAACCCACTTCACCCTAGATCACAGGTTTATTATAAAAGGATATAAGTAAGTCAGCAGCAGCCAGATGGAAGAGATGCATAGGGCAAGCTATGGAGAAAGGAGGTGGAGCTTCCATACCCTCTCCTAGTGCTCCACTCTCTCCAAATCTCCACACCTTCACCAACCAAGAAACTGTCTAAACCCTATCCTTTTTAGGTTTTTATGGAGGCCTCATTAGATGGGCATGATTGGTTAAATCATTGGCTATTGGTGATTGATTCAAACCTCCGGTCCCCTCTTCAGAGGTGCAGGGGGCCTGGTGGGGAGGAATAAATGGGACTGAAAGTTCCAACCCTCTGATCACATAGTTGATTCCCTTGGCAACCAGCCAAGTTCCTAGGAGCTCTGTGCCAGAAACTGATGTTGAAGACCAGATAAATATTTTATAAATCAAAATATCACAATTCACTCCCTGGTCTTCGAACATGGATCCCTTATAGTAAAACAGTCATAAATGTTAAATGATACTGGCACATTACTGGCATCCCAGTTTGTCATTAATAACTATTTAGTACATTGTCATATCATGAGAATGTCTCCCAGCATGAGGGCACACAGGTTTGCAGGTTTCAGAAGCAGGAGTGGAAATTGTTTTCTTAAGTTCTCAGAAAGAGAAATTAAGGAAGAAATTAATGAAACAATCCCATTTACCATTCACATCAAAATGCATAAGATACGTAGGGATCAACCTATGTAAGGAGGCAAAAGACCTGTACTCCAAATAAGACTCTGATGAAAGAAATTGAAGATGACACAAACAAATGGAAAGATACCATGGTTTTGGATAGAAGAATCAATATTGTTAAAATGACCATACTACCTAAGGCAATCTACAGATTCAGTGCAATCCCTATCAAATTACCAGTGACGTTTTTCACAGAACTAGAACAAATAATTTTAAAATTTGGATGGAAACACAAAAGACCCCTAATAGCCAAAACAATCTTAAGAAGAATGAAGCTGGAGGAATCACACTCCCTGACTTCAGACTATGCCACAAAGCTACAGTCATCAAAACAGTATGGTACTGGCACAAAATACACACACAGATTTAATGTAACAGGATAGAAAGTCTGGAAATTAATTGACCACAGGTGTCTCGGTTTATCTACATCAAAGGAGGTAAGAATATACAATGGAGAAAGTCTCTTCAATAAGTGGTGCTGGAAAAAGTAGACAGCTACATGTAAAAGAATGAAATTAGAACATTCTCTAACACCATGTACAAAAATAAACTCAAAAGTGGATTAAAGACCTAAGTGTAACACTGGATACTATAAAACTCTTAGAGGAACACATAGGCAGAAGACTCTTTGACATAAATCACAGCAATATTTTTTTGGATCCATCTCCCAGAGTAATGGAAATAAAACCAAAAATAAACAAATGGGACCTAATTAAACTTAAAAGCTTTTGCACAGCAAAGGAAACCATGAACAAAACGAAAAGACAACCTGCAGAATGGGAGAAAATATTTGCAAAGGAAGCAACCAACAGGGATTACTCTCCAAAATATACAAACAGCTCATAAAACTCTACCACAAAAAAAAACCCAATCAAAAAATGGGCAGAAGACCCAAAGAGACATTTCTTCAAAGAAGACATACAGATGACCAACAGGCACATGAAAAGATGCTCAACATCAATAATTATTAGAGAAATGCAGATCAAAACCACAATGAGGTTATCACCTCCCACCAGTCAGAATGGCTATCATCAAGAAGCCTACAAATAATAAATGCTGGAGAGGGTGTGGAGAAAAGGGAACTCTCCTGCATTGTTGGTGGGAATGTAAATTGGTACAGCCATTATGGAGAACAGTATGGAGGGTCCATAAAAAAACTAAAAATAGAGCTACCATATGATCCTGCAATCCAACTCCTGGGCATATACCTGGAAAAGACAAAAACTCTAATTTGAAAAGATACATGCACCCCTGTGTTCACAGCAGCACTATTTACAATTGCCAGGACATGGAATCAACCTAAATGTTCATCAACAGATGACTGGATAAAGAAGATGTGGTGTACATATATACAATGGAATATTACTCAGCCATTAAGAAGAATGAAATAATGTCATTTTGCAGCAACATGGATGGACCTAGAGATTATCATACTAAGTGAAGTAAGTCAGACAGAGAAAGACAAATACATATCACTTATATGTAAAAAATATGGTACAAATGAACTTATTTAGAAAACAGAAATAGAGACATAGAAAACAAACTTTTGGTTACCAAAGGGGATAGTGGGGGGGTGGGGCAAGGAGGTAAATCAGGAGTTTGGGGTTAACAGATACACACTACTATATAAAAAGTAGCTAACAAGGACTTACAGTTTCCTGTGCTATACAGTATTCAATATCTTGTAGTAGTCTATAATGAAAAAGAATCCAAAAAAGAATAGATCTGTACATACATATGTATAAATGAATCATTTTGCTGTATACCTGAAACTAACCCAACATTGTAAACCAACTATACTTCAATTTAAAAAAACAGCAGGAGTGGTGCCAGAGATACAGTATATGGCTTCACCCTTTCAGGCATGTGGTGTAATAGAGCTAAGAGATGGTATCATCTCTTGCTCTGAGCCTTTTTTTTTTTTTTTCCTTTTCTCCATTCATACCCAAACTTTTCCACCTTTGGAAGGGACATTAGGTTCAGCCACTGTGCTGGTCTAGATTACAGACAGCAATACTAGTCTAGCAGGTGCCTCCCCCTCATCCACTTCTATTCAGATAAGTTAAGGTTACATAGGTGCAGAACAGGTGGGCTGTCTTTACCACCAGCCCATATAGCAGCAATCACTGTTAGCCCCATTTTTTCAGATGAAGTGAAGGCACACCTTGCCCTGTAGGCCCTTAGGAATTGTAACAAAGATTAAAAACAGTTACAGTAAAGGTGTTAAAAAAACAAAACAAAACATAGAGTACTGAACCAAAAACTGTAACTGAGCATTTGCCTCTACCACTGGGTAAGAAAAGCCCTGCCTAGAGTCACTGTCTCTACCTGTGAAGAACCGTTTGTAGTCCCCCAGGGCTACCAACTAACTTGCTAGCTATATGTTCAGGGCCTTCCCAACAGGAAATCTGCCACATAGCCATCTGCAGTCTCTGTCTTTTTTGCTGGTCGACAGAAGTTTTTATTGGCATTTTCTGCCTCAGAGTGTACAAGAAGAATGTGTCTAGATTCAGCCCATCTCTGCATTGCTGCACTAACCCCATATTCACTCACTTCATGGACCCAGGTGGCTGTCTTGAGAGAGAGCAAGGGGATATCTGCTTGTTGATTCCACTCACCTTCCAAGCCTGGAAAGGAGTTCTTCTGATGGGCATCAACATGTTCTACTTTAATGCATCCCTCCAATTCCCACAGTGATTTCCACAGGGTTGTGTGTCCCATATGGGCATCGTTTTAATAGGCCAGGTTTCCACTGCCCTCCTGCCTGACCATATGGCCAGGCCATTGACCACTGCCCATGACTCAGTAAAAACCAGAAGATAGGAGATTATATCACTGTTCAGTTCTTTCATCACTGCTGGGAAAAGAGCATGCAGTTCAGCCTTGCCCATCTGATTTGTTTTTACCTTCCTCAGTCAGAGCAGTGGACTTCCAAATAGTATGTTATCCATCCACCTTGGAACTGCTACCCATAAACCAAGCAGCTCTTGGTTGTTCAATTAAGAGCTGTTCATAGGGCACTCTCTACATGGGAGTCGGTTCCGGCAGCTTCTCGGGTGACTCCAAAATCTGTCCTAGAGGAAAAGAGACATCGAGCTTGTTAGTCTCCTCCCTATATTCCCCAGACAGCATAATCCTGTATAAACCGTTTCCATTATGGTGGAACTCTTCTGGGCACTGCCATCCCTATTAGGGTGTTTCTCCATCATCCCAGACATTTCGGGTATTTCACATTTCAATATCATTTTATGTCCTTTAGTCATGAGTAGCTTCAATTAATAATGTCCAGTGGCTAGGTAGTAAACACCCCTCAAATGGAAATTCTCTAGTTCGAAGTTCAAGTAGTCATTGCTGGGAGGCACTCACAGATTTTTGCCATAAGCTTCAGTCTACGTTCCACATAGGGCTGTGGCGCAGAGAATTTTGTCCCTACCAGCACTCCAACTTCTATTCCACGCTGCAGGCTCAGACAGTCTTACTGGTTCCATATAGCATGTCCAGTTAATAATGCTTGAAGGGTGGCTTTCCATCCCTTCTGTTTTACAATACTGGATAAGGGAAACGTTCTCCAGTGAGATACGGTATCCATCCCCAAAATATAATCAGGTGGAAAAAAACAGTCACTTCACATAAAACCAGTTCAAAAACACCAAGTCTCCTACAAACTTATACTGTAATTCCATCATCACTTATGTTCCTCACTGTAGCCCCCATTGAGACTTCATCAGTGGGTTTTGGTTTTGTAATACTAGGTAGGGGAAGTGTCCCCCAGCCAAATATCCATCCAGGTAAAGGAGACACACTTCCTTATGTTATACCTGCTTAAACATTCAACTTTCATAATTCTATCAACCATTACATTTTTACTTTCTTTCAGTCTAATTGTAGCACACATCAGGCCTTCACCAGTAGACTTTGGTAACACAGCTCAAGGGACTCCTGTTTCTAGTCCTGGAAACTTCTCTTCTCCACTCAACCATTTTACTCACTCTTGTACAAAAGTCTTTGGGTCCCCAGCTAGGGATTGAGCCAAGGGGTTTTGGCCCATTTGTCAGTCTTCATCTTGATTAATCTGCCTAGTCACTGCCCCAATTGACTGCTGCTTAAATTTCTCATTGTCATTTTTACCTTCAGACTTTTAAAATTTCTCCTAACTAGGATAAATAGAGCAGACTTATTTGGGGCCCTTCAATGTTGGGGAACCAGCAGGGAGTCCCACTTAACCTTTGGTAGTGCTGTGTTAAAACCTCTGTTTTAATCCCACCTACGTCTGTTTTATTCATCCTGTTTCTTAATGGCCATCTGAAGATTTCCACCCTGCTGGGATAAGTTCTGTGAATCTCCTCTGTTTCCTCTGTTTCATCCCAATCAAAATTTACTTTATTCACCTATGTCTTCACAACTTTTTAAAATTTCCACCTTGTTGGGCAACTAGAGAAAGAAGAACAACAAAAGAAAAAACACCCTAAATTAGCAAAAGGAAATAAATCATAAAGATCAGAGCAAAAATAAATATTGGGCTGGCCAAAAAGTTCATTCGGTTAGTAAATACATTGTTCAATAAAATTCTTGGTGAAAATGAAAAAATATGTCTTTTATTTTTACTTAAAACTGAACAAACTTTTTGACCAACCCAATAAAATAGAGATGAAGAAAAAAATAGAAAAGATCAACGAAACTAAAAGCTGGTTCTTTGAAAAGATAAACAAAATTGATAAATCTTTAGCCAGACTCATCAAGAAAAAACGGAGAGGGTGCAAATCAATAAAATTAGAAATGAAAAAGAAGTTGCAACAGATGCCACAGAAATATAAAGGATCATAAGAGACTACTACAAGCAACTATATGCCAATAAAATGGACAACCTAGAAAAAATGGACAGATAAGAAAGGTATAACCTTCCAAGACTGAACCATGAAGAAATAGAAAATATGACTCACAAGTACTGAAATTGAAACTGTGACTAAAAATCTAACAGCAAACAAAAGGCCAGGACCGGATGGCTTCACAGGCGAATTCTATGAAACATTCAGAGAAGAGTTGACACCTACCCTTCTGAAACTCTTCCAAAAAATTGCAGAGGAAAGAACACTCCTAAGCTCATTCTACAGGGCCACCATCACCCTGCTACCAAAACCAGACAAAGTTATCCCAAAAAAAGAAAATTACAGGCCGATATCAGTGATGAATATAGATGCAAATATCATAAACAAAATACTAGCAAACAGAATCCAACAACACATTAAAAGGATCATACACCATGATCTAGTGGGATTTATCCAGGGATGCAAGGTTTTTTCAATTTCCACAAATCAGTGTGATACACCACATTAACAAGCTGAAGAATAAAAACCATATGATCATCTCAATAGATGCAGAAAAAGCTTTTGACAAAATTCAACACCTGCTTATGATAAAAACTCCAGAAAGTGGGCATTGAGGGAACCTACCTCAACATAATAAAGGCCATATACAACAAACCCACAGCAAACATCGTTCTCAACAGTGAAAAACTGAAAGCACTTCCTCTAAGATCAGGAACAAGACGAGGATGTCCATTCTCATGACTGTTATTCAACATAGTTTTGGAAGTCCTAGCCACGGCAATCAGAGAAGAAAAAGAAATAAAAGGAATCCAAATTGGAAAAGAAGTAAAACTGTCACTGTTTGCAGATGACATGATACTATACATACAAAATCCTAAAGATGCTACCAGAAAACTACTAGAGCTAATCAATGAATTTGGTAAAGATGCAGGATACAAAATTAATACACAGAAATCGCTTGTATTCCTATACGCTAACAATGAAAGGTCAGAAAGAGAAATTAAGGAAACAACCCCATTTACCATCACATCAAAAATAATAAAATACCTAGGAATAAACCTACCTAAATGAGGTAAAAGACCTGTACTCAGAAAACTATAAGATACTGATGAAAGAAATCAAAGATTACACGAACAGGTGGAGATATACCATGTTCTTGGATTGGAAGAATCAATATTGTGAAAATGACTATACTATACAAAACAATCTACAGATTTAATGCAATCCCTATCAAATTACCAATGGCATTTTTCACAGAATTAGAAGAAAAAATTTTACAATTTGTGTGGAAACACAAAAGACCCCAAATAGCCAAAGCAATCTCGAGAAAGAAAAACGGAGCTGGAGGAATCAGGCTCTCTGACTTCAGACTATACTACAAAGCTACAGTAATCAAGACAGTATGGTACTGGCACAAAAACAGAAATATAGATCAATGGAACAGGATAGAAAGCCCAGAGATAAACCCATGCACCTATGGTCAACTAATCTATGCAAAGGAGGCAAGGATATACAATGGAGAAAAGACAGTCTCTTCAGTAAGTGGTGCTGGGAAAACTGGACAGCTACATGTACAAGAATGAAATTAGAATACTCCCTAACACCATACACAAAAAGAAACTCAAAATGGATTAGAGACCTAAATATAAGACTGGACACTATAAAACTCTTAGAGGAAAACAGGCAGAACACTCTTTGACATAAATCACAGCAAGATCTTTTTCAATCCACCTCCTAGAGTAATGGAAATAAAACCAAAAATAAACAAATGGGACCTAATTAAACTTAAAAGCTTTTGCACAGCAAAGGAAGCCATAAACAAAATGAAAAGACAGCCCTCAAAATGGGAGAAGGTATTTGCAAATGAAGTAACTGACAAGGGATTAATCTCCAAAATATACAGACAGCTCACGCAGCTCAATATAAAAAAAACACATAACCCAATCAAAAAAATGGGCAGAAGACCCAAATAGACATTTCTACAAAGAAGACATACAGATGGCTAAAAAGCACATGAAAAGATGCTCAACATCATTAATTATTAGAGAAATGCAAATCAAAACTACAGTGAGGTACCACCTCACCCTGGTCAGAATGGCCATCATCAAAAAGTCTACAAATAATAAATGCTGGAGAGGGTGTGGAGAAAAGGGAACCCTCCTACACTGTTGGTGGGAATGTAAATTGGTACAGCCACATGGAGAATAGTGTGGAGGTTCCTTAAAAAACTAAAAATAGAGCTACTATATGATCCGGCAATCCACTCTTGAGCATATATCCGGAAGCAAACCATAATTCGAAAAGATACATGCACCTCAATGTTCATTGCAGCACTATTTACAATAGCCAGGACATGGAAGCAACCTAAATGTCCATGGATAAAGAAGATGTGGTACATGTATACAATAGAATATTATGCAGCCATAAAAAAGAACAAAATAATGCCATTTGCAGCAACATGGATGGACCTAGAGATTGTCATACTAAGTGAAGTAAGACAGAGAAAGAAAAATATCATATGATATAGCTTATATGTGGAATATACAAAAAGGGTACAAATGAACTTATTTACAACAGAAACAGAGTCACAGATGTAGAAAACAAACTTATGGTTACCAAGGGGGTAGGGGGGAAGGGATAAATTGGGAGATTGAGATTGACATATAAACACTACTATATATTGAAATAGATAACTAATAAGAACCTACTGTATACCACAAGGAACTCTGTTCAGTACTCTCTAATGGCCTATAATGGAAAGGAATCTAAAAAAGAGTGGATATATGTATAACTGATTCACTTCGCTGTACACCTGAAACTTAACACAACATTGTAAATCAATTACACTCCAATAAAAATTAAAAAGAAAAAAAAAGAAATTACAACCATGCTAATAACTCTTAGCTAATTAGGATTAGAAGGGTATGTGTATACTGGAAAGTCAAAGCAAAAATCAGATCTAATGGTAAAACATTAGGAACCCTGTAATTGGAAGGCTGCTTCTATCACTGTCATTCTTACATTGCTTGAAATCAGGGACTAGCACAAAAAAAAAAAAAAAAAGAAAAAAGTCTTACAGCCAAATCTGGCCTGACCCCTGTTTTTGTAAAGAAGTGTTTTTTTGTAAAGAACATACCTGGGCCCGTTTGTTTACATACTGTTTATGGCTGCTTTTTTGCTACAGCAGGAGAATTGAGTAGTTGCTATAGCGACTGGCCCACAAAGCCTAAGATATTTACTATGTGGCCCTTTTCAGAAAATGTTGGTGACTCTTTTGCTAGATGTCTAGCAAGGACAATTTTTATTCTGTTTTTAAAAATATATATTGGAAAGAAACAGACATTATGCTCAAGGAACAAAGCATCAAAAGTATATATACTAATAAAACAAAACTGTATATACTAATATTCAAATTTGTCTATGACATTGCTAAGTGAAAATAAACTGCATGTAGTATCCATATATATACACACACATATACCCATATATACTTTAAAATGTATATAAATGAATAGGAAAAAAAGACCTGGAAAAGTACACACAAGCTCTTAATGTGGTTAACTGTGAACAGTGGTATTCAAAGAGTGTCGTTTGCTTTTTGTTTTGCCATTTCTGCTGTCATTTCATTTCTTTCACAAGGTACAAAGTTGAGATACAAAAGTATAGGTATTGCGATTCCTTCCTCTTATCCTTGCTCTTCAGTTCTGCGCTGTTTCTTGTTTTATCCACTGCAAGATGTTCAATTCCGTGTTCCCTTGTAGTTGAAATTTTTTAAGAGAATTTAAGAGACTAGAAATCAGCCCTTAAGGGGATTATAATCAGCATGTATCAATATATTAGTGAAAATCAGGAAAAATTTTTATACAGTTTATGCTGGTTAAACAAATATAAATGATCCCTCCTCCCCCAATTAAAAACCCAGTTTCTGCATGTTTGCTGTTAATGTCAAGTATTTTGATCCTTAAAAGTATGATCCTAGGCCTAGCATCATAATCATCACCTGGGAACTTGCTAAAAATGCACACTTGAGGAAGGGTGGTAGGAGAAAGGTGGTCATAAGGTACAAACTTCCAGTTACGGGAGAAATAAGTACTGAGGATATAATGTATAGGATGGTGACTGTAGTTAACACTATTGTATGATACATATGAAAGTTAAGAGAGTAGATCCTAAGAGGTCTTGTCATAAAGAAAAAAGGTTTTTTTCTTTTTTTGCTTCTTTTTATTGTATCTAAATATGGGGAGATTATCATGGTAATCATTTCACAATAAATGTAAGTGAAACCATTGTGGTGTACATCTTAAACTTAAATAGTGATATATGTCAATTTTATCTCAAAACTGGAAAAAAAGGATTTGTGCATTGCCCATTTAGTCTTAAAAAAAAAAAAAAAAGTAGACTCTTGGGCCCTAACCTAAGGCTATGGAATTAGGATCTGCAACTTTAGAAGCTGCCCAGATGCTTCATGTGCACATCGCATTTGAGAAACACAGTTCTGAGGACCATAGTGGTTCACCTACTGTCTCTCTTTGAAACATAGTAGAATACTGACAGTGCATGTACCCTGTGGAAGGGAAGACAGCAGGCTCCCCAGCTGCTGGGCTATCCACAGCAAATTTTCTCAGAAACTGTTTTATTTTTTTATTTTTTTAATTTTATTTTTATTTTTTCAGAAACTGTTTTATAAGTATTGTGCTCTTTCTCTTGGAACCATCTGTGAGTTTCCAATTCATTGGTCTTAGGTGGAGCATGAAAACTGGTTTTGTTAAAAAAAAAAAAAATGCATCTCAGGTGACTGCAGTATATAGCACCTTTGGGAATCACTGCATGGGTCCTTTCTACATATGGATATACTCCTCTGGACTATACTTACCACCCTAAAGCCAGAAAACTCTATCATTCTTGGATATCAGGCAATGAGTTTGTTTTTTCATTCCTGTGTAGGTGAATAAATGATTTCCATGGAGCAGATATAGGCTGGGTCAAGTACAAGTGATATAACAGTGGTGGATGCTCTCTCCTGGACTGGATGTTATTTGATATATATTGGTACTGACTTATTCACACATAAATGAAGTTTCCAGGAATACTCTTCTGCAAATTAATTTAACAATTCTTTTCTGATAGGGTTGAAGCCTTAATATGCAGTATTATCTCTCTTTCTGGTAGGAATTTTATTACTGTAAAAAGATAAAAGTAACATTTATATTTTAGCACTAATTTTATTATTAACCTAAAGTGACACTGAATATAGAACTGACGCTTAGGCCCTCTGACACTGAGCTCCGTTAGATAGAGTCATTAGCTTTAAGACTTAGATTGTATTTAAACAACAAAATGAGCTTAGTGTGGACATTGTAAATCAAGTCCATGTGTGCAATATTGTTTTGATTTTTTTTTTGTAGCCTTGTAACTTCATACATTTGGCAGCGTAGCTGTGTTTCTCAGGGTCTGTCATAATCTCTATGAAAAGTAACCTGAGAGACTTTGAAATGTCACTTATGATATAACTACTTCCAGTGATGTTTTTTAATGTATTAAAATATCAATTTCTTTTTTCCTTAGGCTCAAAGTCTGACTCCCCAGGACTACAGTCTGAGGTGGTCGGGCCTTTTGGTGACAGTGGGAGAAGTCCTGGAGAAGAACTTACTCAATGTCAGCCGGACTGATTGGCATGTGACTTTCACTGGCATGTCTCGTCGGCAGATGATCTACAGTGCAGCCAAAGCGGTAGCAGGCATGTATAAACAGCGCCTGTCCCCCAGGACCATGTGAGAAGACTGGCCTGGGATACTGACACTTGCTAACTTTGAGCTGCTGGTGGAGAAGAGCCAGTCCCTTCCTAAACTGGACAACTTCAGTCAGTCCAGCTGTTTTGATCATTTTCCTGTAGGCTGCAGTTTTTCTTTCTTAGAAAGGCATGGTGTCATTCCAGTAGATGAAAAGAAACAGATCCTTTTTCTGATTATATAATTGCACGTACCATAGTTCTCAAAAAATATATAAATATTTTTATAGGACAGTTTGATACACCAAATTTTTAAGGTGCAAATTCATGTGCTAAGATATTTAACTTAATGATATGTACTTGATTATTTTGTTTTTTAAGAAATAGTTGACTAAAGAACATGTTTACCGAACACTGTTTAAAAGCATTGTTTCTTTTAATTCACGATTAACCTCTTCCCTGTCCGTCTTGGAAGCTTTTCGTGTGTCCATGTGATCGCAGGTCTGATGCTAAGCCATGTGCTCAACAAGAGACTCTAAGACACCTACTTGTAGGGAGATGGTGCACTTGTCTATGCATATTTTTAACATAGGCCAGAATAACAGAATCGATCATTTTCTTTTTGGTTATCATGTTATACACTTTTAGCCTGAAAAAAAATTTTTTTTTTGTTTCAACATTTCACATTCATACTGTACGATGAACACTGGGATAATGCATTTTATTTTTTCATTGCTCTATGACAACTAAGTGGCAAATGAGTCAAGCATATTTAAATTAGAAGCATTTGGGTTTTTTGCATAATGGTATTCAGTGCTTCCAAGTAAACTCTGACAACAGCCATTATTTCTGCTTTAATTCATTACTCCAACTTTAATAGAGAAATTTTTGAGAGGAAATTACTTTGTTGTTTATGGGATCATATGACTTACTTTAAGGTTACTTATTTAGTTTGCCTTAAACACTGCTTTTCTAACTTTGTGCCATTCTGCCTTTACTTTTTATGGAAGTTTTCCAAGAAACTATTTTATAGTGAATCTGGTTTATTTAGTCCATTATGTTTGTATTTAATGAAAGCTTCTTTTTCCCCCAGATAATATATTTTACCATTTTTGGATTTATACAAATCAAAAATAAATAGTTCGTCATATACTTTTGAACTCTATGTATGAAAGTTCAAATAACTTTTTGAAGATAGTTTCTTATATAAACGTAATTTAATTTTTATTTACTCTTCTATATAATTCTTTAGATGTAAAAGAATCAGCACAATCTTATAAAATCTTTTAAGGTATTGAAGCTGTTATCCTGTGCTATCATTACATGTAATGTTTGCTTTGTATTAATATCATTTCAAGTACTTGTTTGATTTCTGCTATTTTTTTTTTACCTGAGGATGAGAAGATTAAGTACTAATTTTCCATCTGTGTTATGTGTTAATTTCTATGCACTGTATAGTTGTCATTCAGTGCAATTCAGACTTCTGTGTCATTAAAAGTAATGAGAGAAAGAAGAGAGATGTAGCCGGTTGCTATAGCATAATAGGGACAGAGGAATACTTATTTTCCCTTTTTATTGGTATTTATGGAACACTTCGTCTATGTTTTCTCCGTCTTTCATGAATAAGAGAAGCCTTTCTCTACCATTTGTTTTTATCCTTTATTTTAAAAAGCTACCCTTTATTATGGCATTGGCCTGATGACACATCCCTGTTAGGAATGAAGGAACGTATGTCCGTAGTTCGTATTTCTGCTTTTTTTCCCTCCTATTATAGGGAAATTTTACAGATCCTAAAGATAAAATTTTCTTTTTATTTTACCAAGTCTCAAATATCTTAGTTGATGTTTTTGAGGGTGGTTTTCATAGAATCATTAACATTGACATCCCATTAGAGGACAATTTTCTTCGAATCCCCAAACAGCAATGGCAGAGTTATTCTGTCGTTTGGGTACAGATGATTTTCCTGCACCTGGTAATTTGCACCCTCTGCTCTTGTGAGTGGGTGAGGACTAGGGAAGGGCAGATGGAAAAGATAAATACATGATCTCGTTCTGGCCCCTTATTCCTTTTTTGGCCCAGAGTTATCTTTGAAAGGCATCAGTACATGACTGACTCCACAGTCAACTTTCCCAGCCTCTTGTTTACTTTTTCATTCTTGGATTTCCCTCTTGTACAAGAAGCAAGAAAAGTAACTCATTACCTCTCACACACCAGGGCAGCGTGAGCCAGGAGGTCTTTTACTGTTGGTATTTTGGCATGAGATATGCTGGTCATCAACCTAAGGCCACGGCTCCCTTCACCAATCATCCAGCTGCCCTGTTCTTTTCTTGCTTGTTTCCTTATAATTCTTGACTAGCATTTTTTAGGGAGAGTTGAGCTGGGGACTTTGCTTTTTTTTACCCTCGAGCATCTTGGGACAACCTATCTTTAACACAGTACTTTGCCACTACTATTTTGGTCATGTTTGTGTTATTTTTTTTCTTTTGAAGTGCTCCCAGAACTACTTACTGAATTTGATAAGTTTGTATACTTTTTTTAATTAAGTGCTGTGAAAGAGAACAGGAAGAAATGCAGGAAGAGTAATTTTACATCAGCCTCAATTGACAGAAGGTACTCAGATTATTCAGATCAATATCATCTTGTTATTAAGTTTATCAGGTAACCCTGGACTTAGAGCTGGGCCCCAGACTTCTGGGTGGAAAAGTTTGAGCCAATACCTTTAGTTTTCTCCTCTGAGTCTCTTATTATTACTTCCCCATTCTTTGTTCTTTCTCTCAAGGATTAATGAGGTAGAAAATTGAGATGAATGGATATAGACAAAATGGTAGTATGATAGCAAATATAAGTAGATAACAGATGAAAGTGTATTATATACATTAATTCAAAATTATGCAAATTAGTAATATACTCAGGGTCAGCTAAATTAGTTTAAGATGTTGTTGAATTTACTTTGTTCCTTGGCTAGAAAAAATTCTAAACAGGAATTTGTGCTCTGTGAAGCCAAATTGGTAATATTCTGTGTTCTAAAAGATGTTAGGTTATACATAAATTAAGAAACTTGGATTTTTACTCCCAGAATATGGTATTGTTTTTTAAGATACTATGCAGGATGATATATTGGATAAAGCCAATTTTGTACGTATGTAAATATGTCATAAATAAAAAATACCTCGACTTATATCCCAAGTGATTTTTTTTTTAATGCTAATCATATTTATATTATATTAGAAGGACCCATATTCCTTTTTGTCTCAACTGACTACTGGCTGCCAAGAATTATGTAATAGCAGCTTAAAACACCATCTTTCAAGTGGAACCTGTGACATTCAAATACAGTTGACCCTTGAACAATGAGGGTTTAGGGGAGCTGACCCTCTGTACAGTCTCAAGTCCACGTACAACTTTACAGTTAGCCCTCCATATCCATAATTCCACATCAGAGATCAACCAACCACTGATTATGTAATACTGTTCTGCTTATTTATTGAAAAAAAATCTGTGTATAAGTGGACCTGCACAGTGCAAACCCATGTTGTTCAAGGGTCGACTGTGTACCTGAGTTTAACTTCAAGGTTAAGAGAACACAGAATGTTTGGGGGAGAGGATACATTGGTAGTAATAGGCAGGAAGTTAAGGCCTGTGTTCATAAGGAAACCTCTCTAGTGCCGAGTTTAATTTACCCTTGACCTGCAGGAGTATCTTCTTGTAAAAAAAAAAAAAAAAATTTACTCATTACTCTTTGCTATTCTGAGCCTATGATCCCCGGACAAGGGATTTTTCTTTTGTTTTGGTGGGGGAAGGGATACATGCCAAAAGACAGTAGGATATTGATCTGGGGATTTATTTGCCAAAAGACAAAGTATTGTTTTCAATAGACAAAAAAAACGCCATTTAGGGCCCAGGAAAAGCCCTGTTAAATTTATACTTTGTTTCAGAAGTAACTGGAAGAGGGAAAAAAATGGCAACAGAAACAAAATTGGCAAAGGTCATTATCAAGGAAATTAAGAAATTTAAGGATGAAGGAAATCTTTGGAACTATCCATAAAGTGAACTCATTTTAAGGATTTAAAGCAGTAAGAAAGGAAAGAGAAGCTAACATTTATGTGATAAGTACCTATTGTTAGTTAGGCAATGGAGTAGGC
The DNA here is from genome assembly GCF_028023285.1 of Balaenoptera ricei. NCBI lineage: Eukaryota > Metazoa > Chordata > Mammalia > Artiodactyla > Balaenopteridae > Balaenoptera > Balaenoptera ricei. The sequence goes on from NC_082641.1 coordinate 106,359,327, forward strand.
ATTTATTTTTATAGATGACATAACCAAATCAGATTAAGCTGCTTATCCAGGATCATCCTGGCAAACAAGTTACAGAGACAGAAGTCAAATGGAATGTGTAACTTGGTAAACCATTCTCTTCCAAAACGTCCTGAATATTTGCTTCAGGAAGTTATGGGTAAATCACTTATAATTATTTTTTGAATTTAACTGAATTCAAATAGTGGCATGAGGACTTTGCCCTAGTATACTTTTAATTTTACAATATTATGTTTAAGGAAAACTATTTTATGCCTTATTTTTCATTTTAGTTTGAGAGGGCTACTTTGGCTTTGCTGCTGGTATGAAAATATATTTGTGATAACTGATTATTCTAACTCCCCAAATTGAGAAGCCATAAACTAGGTTTACCTTCTAGTATCATTTTTAGGATAAAAGCCAGAGATGTCATTATTGTTAAGCTAGTCTTCAAGCAAGGTACTGACCACATACATTTTTAAATATTATAATAATACCTATGGCTGCTTCAGGGACCACACTTTGAAAACCACTGCTGTAATACAAATCCTGACTCATTCTGCATATACTAAGGTATTTTAGAGAGAGTGCTGTCACCAAGATGGCAACATAGGTTGTTCCTGACTTTGCTCCCTCACACAAGAAGGCCAGCTAACAACTATTCATGGACAAGCCACCACTGAGGGAATCCCAGGCCATGGGGATGAGGCTTAAGCATCTCCCAGTGCCACAGAGACCAAGACAGACCACGTTAGGTGGTTAAGAGGAGTGGATACACACTGACTGCACTGCCCCTCCCCCAGGCTGGAGCAGCACCTTGCTGTGAGCCTATCGTGGAAAAAAAGAGGCCGGGTGTCACCCAGCATTGTGGGAGCTGCTATTCTGGTCTCCAGTGGAGGGTGCAGGAGAATCCTCAGGGCTTGACCACTGGGAATCTGACTGTGATGGAGAAGGGGGAGAGGCTTGCAATCATCAGCATTCAGATCTTGAGAGACTGAGTTCATACCTGCAGTGCCCAAGTGCCAAGAGCAGCTTTGCTTATCTGCAGAACCAAGTCAGTGGAGCAATCTGACCAGGAACTTGGCAGGTACATGTCTGTCTGATTCAGACCCTCAAATGAAGAGCCTCAATAGTTGTGGAACCTGTTCTGCCCCAATCCAGGCAGGGGGGCTTAGCCACAGGCCAGCTGGCAGGTTGGGTGTAGCTCTTGGCCCTGCCTAACCAGAAAGGCTGGCATAAATGCCTGGAAGCTGCACAGCCCAGCCACACACGTAGAGGATCAGTAGGCAGAGTTGATAGTCTGTAGAGCAATCCAGTGGCCCTGTTCAGCCAGAGAACTTGGGGCCCAGGATGACTTGAGTCAAGACCACAAAGAGCCTTACTGGCCTTGCGGTTGGGTCTCCCACTGTGCCCCAACAGGGGAACATTTGCAGCCCCACCAATTCCTGAATCCAGCCTTCAGCCTACCCAAAGGGAACCTAACTAGAGCACACGGAAGCTGTAGAGCCCATCCAACAGCCATGCTTGCCGTGGAGCTTGACACAGAGAGCACATCCCATGGTTTTTCCCATCTGCAGAATAAAACCATTGGCCCCACCTGACCAGGGAATTCAGTACATAGTCACCTGATTCGGGTCTCCAGAAAACAAGCTGTGCAGGCCCTCGGATCAGTCCTGCCATCCTGCCAAAGCAGGGAAGCTAATTCATAGCTCCACCTTTGCTGCGTATATAGTACCCAATCCTGACTGCCTAGTAAGCCTGACCAGAGAGCCCAGGTAACTGCAGAGCCCATCCTCTAGCCTCACTTGAGCAGAGAATCAAGCCAGCAGTTTTATCCAACTGTTCAGCCAGTGGCACCCGCCCCCCGAACCTCAGAGCTTGGCAGTGGCCACACCCAAATATATACCCAGATAGCAAGCACCACCTGCCCAAGAATATCACCAGCAGACATGTCCAGCAGCCCAGACTGAACTGAGTGGTGATTAACTTTTCTCTGACAACGGGAACCTGTAAAGTCTGGAAGAGAGGATCACTTACTCAAATGCACAGATTCCAATGTAAGGAATCAAGGATCACATAAAAGGAGGTAAACATGACACCACCAAAGGAAACTAATACAGATCCAAAAGTTAACCCTAAAGAAATGAAGATCTAGGAACAATCAGACAAATAATTCAAATTAACCCTCAAAGAAGTTCAGTGAACTACAAAAACACACAGCTAAACCAAGTTAGGAAAACAATGCATGAACAAATGAGAAGTTCAACAAAGACATGTAAACCATTAAAAACAATCCAGGGCTTCCCTGGTGGCGCAGTGGTTAAGAATCTGCCTGCCATTGCAGGGGACATGGGTTTGAGCCCTGGTCTGGGAAGATCCCACATGCCGCGGAGCAGCTAAGCCCACACGCCACAACTACTGAGCCTGCGCTCTAGAGCCTGCAAGCCACAATTACTGAAGCCTGTGCACCTAGAGGCCGTGCTCCACAACAAGAGAAGCCACCGCAATGAGAAGCCCATGCACCACAACAAAGAGTAGCCCCCACTCAATGCAACTAAAGAAAGCCCGTGTGCAGCAACGAAGACCCAAGGCAGCCAAACATAAATTAAAAAAAAAAAAATCCAGAAATCTTAGAGCAGGAAAATACAATAACTGAACTGAACAATTAAATTGAGAGGTTCATAAGCAGACTTGACTATGCAGAATAATCAGTGATCTAGAAGACATTGAAATTACTGAGTCGGGAGGGAGGGAGGAATGAAAAAAACCTTCAGGAATTATGGGACGCCATCAAAAGAAACAATATCTGCATGATGGCAATTTCAGAAGGAAAAGAGAAAGGGACAGGAATTATATTTAAAGCAGTAATGGTCAAAAACTTCCCACACCTGGGGAGAGAAATGGACATCTAGATCTGTGAGTCACAAAGGACCCCAAAGAGGTTGAGCCTGTAGGCTACGCTACAACACATTATCATTAAATTGGCAGAAGTTAAAGAAAATTTTGAGAATGGCAAGAGAAAGAGAGAAGTTACATACAAGGGAATCCCCATAAGGTAACAGGCAGATTTCTCAACAGAAAAATTTCAGGCCTAGAGAGAATGGGATGGTATCTTCAAAATACTGAAATCAAAAACCTGATCAACCTAGAATCCTACACCTGATAAAACTGTCCTTCAGAAATGAAGAAGATAAAGACTTTCCCAAACAAACATAAGTGGAGGGAGTTTGTCACCACGAGACCTGCTTACAAGAAATGCTAAAGGGAGTTCCCTGAACAGAAGTAAAAGGCAGCCAATTAACATCATAAAAAAATAAGAAGGTAGTGTAAAACTAACTGAAATGGTAAGTATATAGTCAAAGTTAGATTCTGTAACAATGAAAAGGAAGTGCTTAATGCACTTAAACTCTAGTTTAAAAGTTAAAATAGTGAAAATAACCATAACTCAATAATCATAACTCAAATAACAATTACTACAATAATTTGTTATTATTAACAGAAAATTAAAAATATATAAACTGTAACATCAATAACCTAAAGTGTGGAGGGGAGGAGGAAGTGTAAAGTTTAGGAATGCTATTAAAGTTAAGTTGTTACCAGTTTAAAATAAGCTGTTATAATTTTAAGATATTTTATGTAAGACTCATTGTAACCAAAAGGGAGAAACCTATAGTAACTACACAAAGGAACATGATAAAGAGGTCAAGCATACGGATACCAAAAGACATCAGAAAAAAACAGTCAACAGAATAAGAAACCAGGAACAACGAGTCTACACAACAGCAATAAAAAATTAAAGAAATGGCAATAGTAAGTCCTTTCCAATCGATAATGACTTTAAATGTACATGGATTAAATTCTCCAATCAAAAGACATTAAACAGCTGAATGGATAAAAAACTAGGTAAAATGATATGCTGCCAATAAGAGATTTATATTTGCTTTAAAGACACACAGAGACTGTGAGGGAAGAGATGGAAAAAGATATTTCAAGCAAATGGTAACCAAAAAAAAAACCCCAAAAAGAATACAACAGCAGGAATAGCTATACATCAGCAGCTATACTGGTGAATGTTACCTAACATTTAAAGAAGACTCAATGCCAATTCTAACAACTCTTCCAAAAAATCTTAGAACGAACACTACCAAACTCATATTGTGAGACCAGCATTACACTGATACTAAAGCCAGACAGGGATGCTACTGGAAATGTACAGGCCAACATCCCCGATGAATATAGCTGAAAATTGCTTACTTAAATATGAGCAAACTGAATTTAGCAGCACGTTAAAAGGATCGTTCGCCATGATCCATTGGGATTTATCCCTGGGATGCAAGGATGGTTTAGCATACACAAAAATACGTCAATATGCTATATTACATTAATCGAATGGAAGGGGAAAAAAAGCACATGATCTAAAAAAACTGACAAAATCCAACAACTGTTCATGATTAAAAAAAAAAACTCTGGAAAATTCAGTATAGAAGGAACACACCTCAACATAAAGGCTATATATGACAAGTCCATATGTAATATCATACACAGTGGTGAAAGGATGAAAGCTTTTCTTCTAAAATCAGGCACAAGAAAAGGATGTTCCCTCACCACTTGTATTTAGCACAGTATTGGAAGTCCTAGCCAGAGAAATAAGGCTATAGACAGAAATAAAAGGCCTTGGAATTGGAAAGAAGAACAACTGTCTCTATTTGTAGATGACAGTATTTTATATATAGAAAATCTGAAAAATTCTTAGATCTAATCATCCACCTGAGTTAAATGGCAGGACACAAAATTAACAAACAAAATTCAGTAATGTGTCCATGCACTAACAATGATTATCTGAAGAAGAAATGAAGAAAATGATTCCATTCACAACAGCACCCCCATGTTCACAGCAGCATTATTCATAATAGCCAAGACAGGGAACAACTGAAGCATCCACGGATGGGTGAATGCATAAAGAAGATGTAGTGTATATACCAATGGAATTTTACTCCATTTAAAAGGAAAAAAAATCTTGCCATTTCCAACAACATGAATGGATCTTGTGGGCATTATGCTAAATTATACAAGTCAGAGAAAGAGAAATACTGTATGATCTCACTTATACATGGAACCACAAAACAACAACGGCAACTGCCAAACTCCTCATAGAAAAAGAGATGAGATTTGTGGTAACCACAGACGGGGGTTAGGGGAAGGGGGAACTTGATCAAAGTGGTCAAAAGGGACAAACTTCTGGTTATAAGATAAATATGTATTAGGGATATAATGTACAGGAAGGAGACTATAGTTAACACATTTGGGTGATATATATAAAAGTTATTAAGAAAAGTATATCCTAAAGAGTTATCATAAGAAAAAAAAACAGTATATTTTTTTCTTTTTTGCTTCCTCTTCTTAATTGTTTCTTAATGAGATGAGGGATGCTAACTAAATTTACTGCGGTGTTCATTTCACAATATAGGTAAGTCCAACCATTGTAATGGTGTACACCTTAAATGTGCATAGTGGTGTATGTCAATTTTACCTCAATAGAACTGGAAAAAAATTAACAAGTGTTGGCCAGGAGGTGGAGAGAAGGAACACTTGTGCACTGTTAATGGGAATGCAAATTGCTGTAGGCACTGTGGCAAACACTATTGAGGTTCCCCCCAAGTTTAAAAATAGAACTACCTCCTGATCATAAATGGGAGTTTAATACCCCATTCTCAACAATGCTTAGGTCATCCAGACAGTGAGTCAATAAGCAAAGAGAGCATCTGAACAACTCTAGAGACCAAAGTTACCTAGGAGACATGTATAGAACACTCTATCCAACAGCATCAGAATACACATCTTTCTCAAGCACTCATGAAACATTTTTTTGGGATAGACCATGTGTGAGGCCACATTAGCAAATTTAAGAAGAAATAAATCACACCAGCTATCTTCTCTGACTACCATGGTATGAAACTAGAGATCAATAACTGGAAGAAAATGGGAAAATTCAAATGCATGGATATGAACACTCTTCTGAGCAACCAATGGATCAAAGAAGAAATTAAAGGAGAAATAAATGTCTAGAGACAAATGGAAATAGAAACAGAACATGCCAAAATTTATGAGATAAAGCAAAAGCAGATCGAACAGAGAATTTTATAGCAATAAGTGCCTACTTTAAGAACAAAAGATCTCAAAAAAACACCCTAACTCCTGCCTTAAGGAAGTAGAAAAAGTAATACAAACTGAGCCCAAAATTAGCACGAGGAAGGACATAATAAAGATTACAGCAGAAATAAGTGAAATAGAGAATGAGAAAACAATAGAAAGAATAAACAAAACTAAGAGTTTGCTCTTTGAAAAGATAAGCAAAATTGACAAACCATTAGCTAGACTAACCAAGGAAAAAAGAGAGAGGATCCAAATCAACAAAATTAGAAATGAAAAATGAGACATTACAACTGATATCACAAAAATACAAAGGAACCTAACAGGCTACTATGAGCCACTGTATACCAACAAACTGGCCATCTGGAAGAAAAGAAGAAATTCGTAGAAACATACAACCTACCAAGACAGAATCATGAAGAAACAGAACATCTAAACAGACCAGGAAGTAGATTGAATCAGCAACGAAGAACCTCCAAATGAAGAAAAGCCCAGGACCAGATGTCTTTACTGGCGAATGTTACCTAACATTGAAAGAAGATTCAATGCCAATTCTTCTCAAACTCTTCCAAAAGATCTTAGAAGGAACACTACCAAATTCATGTTTTTAGGCCAGCATTACCCTGATACCAAAGCCAGACAGGGATGCTACTAGAAATGCACAGGCCAATATCCCCAATGAATATAGGTACAAAAATGCTTACTTAAATACTAGCAAACTGAATTCAGCAGCACATTAAAAGGACCATTCTCCATGATCCATTGGGATTAATCCCTGGGATGCAAGGATGGCTCAGCATACACAAAAATCAATCAATGTGCTACAATACATTAATAAAATGGAAGGGAAAAAAAGCACATGATCATCTAAAAAAACTGACAAAAGTCAACATCTCTTCATGATAAAAAAAAAAAAAAACCTCTGGAAAATTCAATATAGAAGGAACACACCTCAACATAAAGGCCATATATGACAAGTCCATATGTAATATCATACTCAGTGGTGAAAGTCTGAAAGCTTTTCCTCTAAAACCAGGCACAAGAAAAGGATGGTCCCTCACTACTTGTATTTAACACAGTATTGGGAGTCCTAGCCAGAGAAAAAAGGGTACAGAAAGAAATAAAAGTCCTCGGAATTGGAAAGGAAGGACAAGTGTCTCTATTTGCAGGTGACAGTATTTTACATACAGAAAATTCAAAAAATTCTTAGATCTAATCATCCACCTGAATTAAGTGGCAGGACACAAAATTAACATACAAAATTCAATAATGTGTCCATGCACTAACAATGATTATCTGAAAAAGAAATGAAAAATATTATTCTGTTTACAACAGCACCCCCATGCTCATAGAAGTATTATTTATAATAGCCAAGACATGGAACAACTGAAGCATCCATGGATGAATGAATGGATAAAGAAGATGTGGTGTATATACGCAAATAGAAAATTATTCCATTGAAATAGAAGGGGGCTTCCCTGGTGGCGCAGTGGTTGAGAATCTGCCTGCCAATGCAGGGGACACGGGTTCGAGCCCTGGTCTGGGAAGATCCCACATGCCACGGAGCAACTGGGCCCGTGAGCCACAATTACTGAGCCTGCGCATCTGGAGCCTGTGCTCCGCAACAAGAGAGGCCGCAGTAGTGACAGGCCCGTGCACCACGATGAGGAGTGGCCCCCGCTTGCCGCAACTAGAAAAAGCCCTCGCACAGAAATGAAGACCCAACACAGCCATAAATAAATAAAGAAATAAAATTTTAAAAAAATCTTAAGAAAAAAAAAAAGAAATAGAAGGAAACTCTTCCCATTTGCAGCAACATGCATGGACCTTGAGGATATTAGGCTAAATAATACAAGTCAGAGAAATAGAAATACCGTATGATCTCACTTATATATGGAACCACAAAACTACCACCACCACCACCACAACAGCAATAGTAACCACCGAACTCCTCATAGGTAAAGAGATATGATTTGTGGTTACCAAAGACAGGGGGTTGGGTGAAGGGGGAACTGGATCTAAGTGGTCAAAAGTGACAAACTTCCATTATAAGGTAAATATGTACTAGGGATATGATGTACAGGAGTATGACTGTAGTTAACACTGTGTATATATATATATATATATATATATATATATATATATATATATATATAATTTTTTCAGAAATTATATCCTAAAGAGTTATAATAAGGAAAAAGAAACAGTTTTTTTTTTCTTCTTTGCTTCCTCTTTTTACTGTTTCTTAATGAGATGAGGGATGCTAACTAAATTTACTGCGGTGTTCATTTCACAATATAGGTAAGTCCAACCACTGTAGTGGTGTACACCTTAAATGTATATAGTGCTGTATGTCAATTATACCTCAATAAAACTGGAAAAAAATTAACAAGTGTTGGCAAGGATGTGGAGAGAAGGAAATCCTTGTGCCCTTTAGATGGAATGCAAATTGCTGTAGGCATTGTGGCAAACAGTATGGAGGTTCCCCCCAAATTTAAAAATAGAACTATTTCATGGATCCATCTGTTCCACTTCTGAGCATTTATCCAAAGGAAACAAATACACTAACGTGAAATGCTGTCTGCACCCTCACATCCTTCACATCATTATTTACAATCGCCAAGACATGGAAGCAACCTAAGTGCCCATTGATGAAGAGGAAGTGGTATATATATATATACAGTGGAGTATTATTCAGTCATAAACATGAAATATTTTCATTTGCAACAATACAGATGGACCTCGAGGGTATTATGCTAAGTGAAAGTCAAATACAGGGAAATACAAATACTTTATGATCTCATTTACATGTGGAATCCAAAAAAAAAGTACCCCAAGAAGTCAAACTCATAGATGAAGAGAACTTAATGGTGGTTTCCAGTGTTGGGATGTGGGAAGCAGGTGAAATGCGTGAAGTAAAAAGTTAAAACTTCCAGTTATAATATGTAAGTACTTGGGAACTAATATACAGTATGATGACTATAGTTCACAATACTGTATTTTATATGTGCAAATTACTAAGAAAATAGATCTTTGTTCTCAGCACAAGAAGAAAATTTAGCTCTGTGGTGATGGATATTAGCTAGACTTATTGTGGTAATCATTTCACAAATATACACAAGTTTTTAATCATGATGTTGTACACCTGAAATCATATGATGTTTATTATAGTGTCAATTATACATAATATTTATATGTCAATTATATCTTAATTTTAAAAATGGTGGAGGTAGCTTGATGGAAAGAGAGGGGACTAATAAAGGGTTGAGGAGGCTGAGTTCTGGAAAAAGGACAAAATACAGAATGGTCAGGGAGAACAATGCAATGAGCTCTTCCAAATCAGAGCAAGGGTCTCATCTAAGCCAAAGAGAAAAACCTTTGCTTAAGTGGAAACCAGTGTAGTACGCTCCAGAGATTTCTTTTTTCATCTCTGTTTGTGATTTTGCATTTAGGTGCTATTGCTTATTTCCATGAACCAGTAAGACTTCTAGTTTACACAGACAACCTGGACCCATTTACCAATTTTGTTTACGCTAATTGATACAGAAATGTGGATGGTAGCAGAATAGACTGAACTTAATTTTTGCTTTGTTATCTTTAGAAATTTTAGGGGCTGAATTGCACCCCTCCAAAATCTTATGTTCTTAGAACCTGGAGGCAGAGTTAAGATGGCGGAGGAGTAGGAGGATGTGGAGTTCATCTCTCTCCACGGATGCATCAGGAATACATCTACAGATGCAACAATTCTCACAGAACACCAGCTGTACACTAGAAGAAGACCTTGGACATTGGAAAGGATTATAAAGATCCCTGGGTAACTGAGTAGGACGGAAAAAAGAAGGGAGAAGGAGGAGGAGAGGAAGCGGGACAGGACCTGTGCCCCGGGGCAGGGGAGCTGAAGCAAAGGAGAGATTCCCGAATTCGGGGAAACCCCCTCTCTGACGGGGAAATAGACTGGGACAGAAGGGAAGCATTTGATGCTGTCGGAAGTGGGTGAAGTGGCTGATCTGTGGCAGACGGGACAGAGTGAGAACAACATAGACAGTCCGTACCACGGCCCTATATGCCCCAGACTGGGAAGTGTGTTCACAGGTATGCAAGGGGGCTGGGAACTGGAGCGTGGGGATTTGAGAACAGATCCAGGATGAGAACTGCTATTGGCTGTGGGGAGATGGACTGAGGGGATGGGAGGGAGGAAATCTGTAGCAGGGAAGCAGAGCACTGTTGCTTAGTCACACACAGGGGGAGGAGCCACTATTGTAGCCTCTCTCTCCCCACACGCCGGCGCCTGCTGATGGACAATACAAGAAGCCCTCTCAGGGCTGGCCCTCATGCGTCTGCGGCTGGGCACTAGAAAAGCCCGGCCAGTACTGGCCCTCACGCGCCTTATGCCAGGCACCAGAAAAGGACCTCACTAGAGTTATATCTCTTGTGCCCGTGACCGCTGGCTTCCCTGTGCATTTGACGTTGCCAGGGCTCCTGTGATCCAAGCAGTCGTACCACCTCTGTGCCCTGTCCACAATGGGGCAGACCCAAGAGCTCCAAGGCAGCCTCAGGACCAGACTCCTGTGGGTGGACCACATGCAGAGGTGGGGGTAAAACCAAAGCTGAACCCCAGGGAAGGGGCAACGAAGGAAGAGGATCAAAAATCTTTCTATCAGCTCCACAAGCTGCAGATTAAATCCCTGCAATCAGCTAGGTAGACCCTGCATCTATGGAATATCTGAGTAGACAATGAGTGTTCCCACAAATGAAAATGGTCTAGCTCTGGCAGCTGTGGACTTTGGGGGCAGCACACGCAGGAACTGGGCAAGATCAGAGTCTGAGTTGTCCCCACAGGACTCACAGCAAGTCCAAAGACCAGCCCAGAGGCAGAGGAGGGCCTCTGGGGGAGGCAGAGGTGGGCTGTGGCTCACAGTGTGTGCAAGGACACTTACAGCTGAGACCCCAGGGAAACATAATTATTACTAATATTTTTATTATGTTTTGATTCATTCTGTTGTTGGTTCTGCCTTTTTGTTTTTGTTTGTTTGTTGTTGTTTGTTGTTTTTTTATTTAGTCTTTTGGGATCCTTCGTGTTTTATAACATTTTAAATTTTTATTATTTTATATATTTCTATTTTTACAATGCTTTTCTGTTGTTCTGTGTTCTTTTTCATTATTTGTTTCTTCTTCTTTTTCTTTAAAATATTTTTTATTTTTGTACGTTTCCATTTCTACTTTGCTTTTCAGTTGTTCTGTGTTTTTTCCCTTTTTTAAAAAATCATTTTTATTTGTTTGTTTTGTCTCTTTGCTTTATTTTTCAGCTGGCACAATGATTTGGTTTTGTTTTTAGGTTTTGTGTTTTTGTTAGTTTTGATTCTAATTGTCTGATTTTGTTTTGGGGTACTTCTGTTTGTCTGATTGTTCTCTTGCTTTTTGTTTTATTTGGTTCTGTTTTTGTTTCTTTTGTGTGTGTGCGTGTTTCCTTGTTTCTGTTTTTGTTTGTTTGATTTTCCTTTTTACCATTTGTCTGGGGTTTTGATAGTCTTTTTTTCTTTTTTAATCCCCTTCATTGCTGGACAAGCAACTTTCGGGGTCTTGGTTGCCTGACTGGAAGTAGGCCTGAGGCTCTGGGGTGGCAGCACTGAGGCCAGGACACTGGACCACTAGAGAATTCCCAGCCCCAGGGAAGATTAATCTCCTAGAGCTCTCATGGAGGCCTCTATCTGAATCTAAGGCCTAGCTCCACCCAACTGCCTGCAGCCCCCAGTGCTAGATGCCTCACACCAAACAACAAACAAGACAGGAACACAAAACCACCCATCAGCATACAGACTACCTAAAGTCATACTAAGCTCACAGACACCCCAAAACAAACCACCTGACATGGCCCTGCTCATCAGAGAGAAAAGACTCAGCTCCATTCACCAGAACGCAGGAGCCAGTCCTTTCCATCAGGAAGCCTACACAAGACACTGGACGAACCTCACCACCAGAGGCAGAGAACAGAAGCAAGAGGAATTACGACCCTGCAGCCTAGGGAAAGGAGACCTCAAATACTGTAAATTAGACAAAATGAGAAGACAGAACAATATCTTACAGAAAAAGGAGCAAGATAAAAGCCCACAAGAACAAATAAATGAAGAGGGTATAGGCAAACTACCTGAAAAAGAATTCAGAGTAATGATAGTAAAGATGATCCAAAATCTCAGAAATAGAATGGAGAAAATAAAAGAAATGTTTAACTAGGACCTAGAAGAACTAAAGAGCAATCAAACAGTAATGAACAACAAAAAAACTGAAATTAAAAATACTCTAGAAGGAATCAATAGCAGAATAACTGAGGTAGAAGAACGGATAAGTGAGCTGGAAGATAGAATGGTGGAAATAACTGCCACAGAGCAGAATAAAGAAAAAAGAATGAAAAGAATTAAGGACAGTCTCAGAGACCTCTGGGACAACATTAAACTCACCAACATTTGAATTAGAGGGGATGGGTCCCAGAAGAAGAAAAAAAAACAAAGGGTCTGAGAAAATATTTGAAGAGATTATAGTCGAAAACTTCCTCAACATGGGAAAGGAAATAGTCAATCAAGTGCAGGAAGTGCAGAGAGTTCCATACAGGATAAACCCAAGGAGAAACTTGCCGAGACACATAATAATCAAACTAACAAAAATTAAACACAAAGAAAAAATATTAAAAGCAGCAAGGGAAAAACAAATAACATACAAGGGAATCCCCATAAAGTTAACAGCTGACCTTTCAGCAGAAACTCTGCAGGCCGGAAGGGAGTGGCAGGATATATTTAAAGTGATGAAAGGGAAAAACCTGCAACCAAGATTACTCTACCCAGCAAGGATCTCATTCAGATTTGACAGAGAAGTCACAAGCTTTACAGACGAGCAAAAGCTAAGAGAATTCAGCACCACCAAACCAGCTTTACAACAAATGCTAAAGGAACTTCTCTAGGCAGGAAATACAAGAGAAGGAAAAGACCTACAAAAACAAACCCAAAACAATTAAGAAAATGGTAATAGGAACATACATATCGATAATTACCTTAAATGTAAATGGATTAAATGCTCCAACCAAAAGACATAGACTGGCTGAATGGATCCAAAAACAACACCTGTATATATGCTGTCTACAAGAGACCCACTTCAGACCTAGGAACACATACAGACTGAAAGTGAGAGGATGGAAAAATATATTACATGCAAATGGAAATCAAAAGAAAGTTGGAGGAGCAATACTCATATCAGACAAAATAGACTTTAAAATAAAGACTATTATAAGAGACAAGGAAGGACACTACATAATGATCAAGGGATCAATCCAAGAAGAAGATATAACAATTGTAAATATTTATGCATACAACTTAGGAGCACCTCAATACATAAGGCAAATGCTAACAGCCATAAAAGGGGAAATCGATAGTAACACAATGATAGTAGGGGAATTCTACACCCCACTTACACCAATGGACAGATCATCCAAACAGAAAATAAATACAGAAACACAAGCTTTAAATAACAAATTAGACCAGATGGACTTAATTGATATTTATAGGACATTCCACCCAAATACAACAGAATACAAGTTCTTCTCATGCACATGGAACATTCTGCAGGATAGATCACATCTTGGGTCACAAATCAAGCCTCAGTAAATTTATTTATTTATTTATTTTTGGCTGTGTTGGGTCTTCGGTTCGTGCGAGGGCTTTCTCTAGTTGCGGCAAGTGGGGGCCACTCTTCATCGCGGTGCGGGGACCGCTCTTCATCGCGGTGCACGGGCCTTTCACTATCGCGGCCCCTCCCGTTGCGGGGCACAGGCTCCAGACGCGCAGGCTCAGTAGTTGTGGCTCACGGGCCCAGCTGCTCCGCGGCATGTGGGATCTTCCCAGACCAGGGCTCGAACCCGTGTCCCCTGCATTAGCAGGCAGATTCTCAACCACTGCGCCACCAGGGAAGCCCAAGCCTCAGTAAATTTAAGAAAATTGAAATTGTATCAAGCAGCCTTTCCAACTACAACGTTATGAAACTGGACATCAATTACAGGAAAAAAACTGTAAAAAATACAAACACATGGAGGCTAAACAATATGCTACTAAATAACCAAGAGATCACTGAAGACATCAAAGAGGAAATCAAAACACGATGACCCAAAACCTATGGGATGCAGCAAAAGCAATTCTGAGGGAAGTTTGTAGCAATAAAATCCTACCTCAAGAAACAAGAAAAATCTCAAATAAACAACCTAACCTTATACCTAAAGCAATTAGAGAAAAAAGAAGAAGAAGAACAATAAAAAACCCAAAGTTAGCAGAAGGAAAGAAATCATAAAGATCAGATCAGAAATAAATGAAAAACAAATGAAGGAAACAATAGCAAAGATCAATAAAACTAAAAGCTGGTTCTTTGAGAAGATAAACAAAATTGATAAACCATTAGCCAGACTCATCAAGAAAAAAAGGGAGAAGACTCAAATCAACAGAATTAGAAATGATAAAGGAGAAGTAACAACTGACACAGCAGAAATACAAAGGATCATGAGAGACTACTACAAGCAAGTATATGCCAATAAAATGGATACCCTGGAAGAAATGGACAAATCTTAGAAAAGTACAAGCTTCCAAGACTGAACCAGGAAGAAATAGAAAATATGAACAGACCATTCACAAGCACTGAAATTGAAACTGATTAAAAATCTTGCAACAAATAAAAGCCCAGGCCAGATGGCTTCACAGGTGAATTCTATTAAACATTTAGAGAAGAGCTAACACCTATCTTTCTCAAACTCTTCCAAAACATAGCAGAGGGAGGAACAATCCCAAACTCATTCTATGAGGCCACCATCACCATGATACCAAAACCAGACAAAGATGTCACAAAAAAAGAAAACTACAGGCCAATATCACTGATGAACATAGATGAAAAAATCCTCAACAAAATAGTAGCAAACAGAATCCAGCAGCACATTAAAAGGATCATACACCATGATCAAGTGGAGTTCATCCCAGGAATGCAAGGATTCTTCAATATACGTAAATCAATCAATGTGATACACCATATTAACATATTGAAGGATAAACACCATCTAATAATCTCAGTAGATGCAGAAAAGGTTTTTGACAAAATTCAACACCTACTTATGATAAAAACTTCCCAGAAAATGGGCATAGAGGGACCCTACCTCAACATAATAAAAACCATATATGACAAATCCACAGCCAACATCATTCTCAATGGTGAAAAACCAAAAGCATTTCCTCTAAGATCAGGAACAAGACAAGAGTGACCACTCTCACCCCTATTATTCAACATAATTTTGGAAGTTTTAGCCACAGCAATGAGAGACGAAAAAGAAATAAAAGGAATTGAAATCAGAAAAGAAGAAGTAAAACTGTCACTGTTTTCAGCTGACATGATTCTATACATAGAAAATCCTAAAGATGCCACCAGAAAACTACTAGAGCTAATCAATGAATTTTGTAAAGTAGCAGGATACAAAATTAATGCACAGAAATCTCTTGCATTCCTATACACTAACAATGAAAAATCAGAAAGCGAAATTAAGGAAACTCTCCCATTAACCATTGCAACAAAAAGAATAAAATACCTAGGAATAAACCTACCTGTGGAGACAAAAGACCTGTACTCAGAAAACTATAAGACACTGATGAAAGAAATCAAAAACGACACAAACAGATGGAGAGACATACCATGTTCTTGGATTGGAAGAATCAACATTGTGAAAATGACTATACTACCCAAAGCAATCTACAGATTTAGTGCAATCCCTATCAAACTACCAATGGCATTTTTCACAGAACTAGAACAAAAAATTTTACAATTTGTGTGGAAACACAAAAGACCCTGACTAGCCAAAGCAATCTTGAGAAAGAAAACTGGACTGGAGGAATCAGGCTCTCTGACTTCAGACTATACTACAAAGCTACAGTAAACAAGACAGTATGGTACTGGCACAAAAACACAAATATAGATCAATGAAACGGGATAGAAAGCCCAGAGATAAACCCATGCACATATGGTCACCTTATTTTTGATAAAGGAGGCAAGAATATACTATGGAGAAAAGACAGCCTCTTCAATAAGTGGTGCTGGGAAAACTGGACAGCTACATGTAAAAGAATGAAATTAGAACACTCCCTAACACCATACACAAACATAAACTCAAATTGGATTAAAGACCTAAATGTAAGGCCAGACATGATAAAACTCTTAGAGGAAAACATAGGCAGAACATTCTATGACATAAATCACAGCAAGATCCTTTTGACCCACCTTCTAGAGTAATGGAAATAACAAAAATATACAAATGGGACCTTATGAAACTTAAAAGCTTTTGCACAGCAAAGGAAACCATAAACAAGACAAAAAGACAACCCTCAGAATGGAAGAAAATATTTGCAGATGAAGCAACTGACAAAGGATTAATCTCCAAAGTATGCAAGCAGCTCATGCAGCTCAATATCAAAAACATAAACAACCCAATCCAGAGAAGACATACAGATTGCCAACAAACACATGAAAAGATGCTTATCATCATTAATCATTAGAGAAATGTAAATCAAAACCACAATAAGCTATCACCTCACACCAGTCAGAAAGGCCATCATCAAAAAATTAGAAACAACAAATGCTGGAGAGGGTGTGGAGAAAAGGGAACCCTCCTGCACTGTTGGTGGGAAAGTAAATTGATATAGCCACTATGGAGAACAGTATGGAGGCCCCTTAAAAAACTAAAAATAGAAGTACCATATGACGCAGCAATCCCACTAGTGGGCATACACCCTGAGAAAACCATAATTCAAAAGATACATGCACCACAATGTTCATTGCAGCTCTATTTACAATAACCAGGACATGGAAGCAATCTAAATGTCCATCAACAGATGAATGGATAAAGAAGATGTGGCACATATATACAATGGAATATTACTCAGCCATGAAAAGGAACGAAACTGAGTTATCTGTAGTGAGGTGGATGGACCTAGAGTCTGTCATACAGAGTGAAGTAGGTCAGAAAGAGTAAAACAAATATTGTATGCTAATGCATATATATGGAATCTAAAAAAATGGTACTGATGACCCTAGTGGCGGTGTAGGAATAACGACACAGACGTAGAGAATGGACTTGAGGACGTAGTGGGGGAAGGGTAAGCTGGGACGAAGTGAGAGAGTGGCAAGGACATATATACACTACCAAATGTAAAATAGATAGCTAGTGGGAAGCAGCCGCATAGCACAGGGAGATCAGCTAGATGCTTTGTAACCACCTAGAGAGGTGGGATAGGGAGGGTGGGAGGGAGGCTCAAGAGGGAGAAGTTATGGGTATATATGTATACATATAGCTGATTTACTTTGTTGTACAGCAGAAAGTAACACACCATTGTAAAGCAATTATACTCCAATAAAGATGAGAAAAAAATAGAATGTTGTAGTACTTGGAAATAAGATCTTTAAAGGTAATTAAGATAAAACTAGGTCATTAAGGTGGATCCTAAGCCAGTATGACTGGTGACCTTATAAAAAGGGATTAGGACACAGACTAGTAGAGGGAAAGACCATGTGAAGACACAGGGAGAAGAAAGCCATCTCCAAGCCAAGGAGAGAGGCTTCAGAAGAAGGCAACCCTGCCGACACCTTGAACTTCTAGCCCAAACAACTGTGAGAAACTAGTTACCACTATATTAATAAGCACTTGAAAAACCATGTTAGGATTTCCCTGCTGGTCCAGTGGTTAGGACTCTGGGCTTCCACTGCAGGGGGTGCAGGTTTGATCCCTGGTTGGGGAACTAAGATCTCGCGTGCTGTGCGGCACAGTCCAAAACATAAGAAAAAGAAAAGAAAAAGAGAAAAATGATCTTAGGTATAGTCAAATGCCTGTAGGCTCAGGGAAGCAATAGAGGTGGGAAAGGTGGATGGGCTGCCTTGGCAAACACATAACCCACCCACGAGGGACAGGTGTTCTTAGCTTCATCTAATTGTTGCCCTGGGGGACTGTGGGCCTTCGTGTGCCAAGATCTGACTTTTCCCCCCCCAGAGTATCCAGATGTCTGGATTTTTATATAAATTTGCCCAATTCTTAAAACTCTGACCAAAGAAATTATGACAAAGAGGTTGGATCCAGTCTCTGGGCTCCCAGTTGTGACCTGTTGGAATCTAACAGACTGTAGAAATCTGTGTGTCAATTCCCCTGAGAGTTTTAAAATGGGGAGAGTTCTGTGACTGTTGTGTGTGGTAGGATCCCAAAGTGTGTGTTTATATTACCTGAGCTCAAGGTCTGGTTATTGCTGGAGCTGCGTGGGATGCTACATAATGTGTATTATAGATATTGAGATCGGAGTGAAATTCAAATGTCTGTCACTTAGATTACCTGTTCTCTTTTATTTCCCTATCACTGGGCTGTTTCGTCCATGCTTTCCTCCAAATAGTGTCAAGGTGAGTTTCCTTCTTTTCTGCCTTTGCAGAGTTGCTGTATCTGGGATAAATCCCAACACTTTGTGAAAAATTATGACCTAATGCATTAGCCTAAAACTCTTCCTACATTTTTCTTTTCACTACTTTATTTAACATGGGAACAACAGGTAGAAAAAAAACCAAGTGTATTGAACAAACATACCTAATTAGATTCTGAGGTCTCTTCTGTAATATAAAAACTGAAATACTTTTGAAGCTGAAGCACCAATTAGCAGGGCTTGTCATGGAAATAACACTTATAAAGAAAAACTTAGTACCAAATTTTTAGGTTTGCGTAATGGCTTTTTGGCAAGCCGGGTCTTTTTCGCCTGTTTCTTTGCCTATGCTTAATACTTTAAAAGGGTGTAGTCAAGTATTCTTGTCAGCAGGGACTTGGCATTAATGTCTCCTTCCTGGACCCCCTGTGACTTGCTTCAGCCTCCTGACAGTGAGGTAGCCAGCCACCCAGGCGATGTTTTAGGAATCTGATGCTAATAAAAGGAGGGCAGTAAATTAGGGAGCTGGAGTCTCTTTCTTTCAGAACACCCCACTTTGGGTATATGAAATGTGTGTTGTCAGCAGGAGTTTCTGAGACAAGATAATGAAGTAGAGGTCTGCTTATATGATTTTGTTTTTTCAGCTGACTTGGCCCTAGTGGATATATAGGAGGTGAGGGAGAGAAAAAAAAAAGGTTAAATTGCCTAGTAGTAAAAACATACCTTCCCCTTGCTTCTTAGTGTGAAACTAAGGAATGGTAGATAAATATTTCCATGAAGTAATAATTGCCCCTTGAATAAGCTTCCATTAGTTTAAAAAAAAAAATCAGTCTATGCCAAATTCAAGTTTGAGTGAAAATGTGCATGGAATCATGGTGGAAAGAATAGAAATATTCGGCATGAGATCAGAGAGACAATTAAGTAGATATTCTGAGTTTCAGCTGTTGCAACAGGAAGAAAAAATCCACTTAATCATATACCATGTATATTACATAACAGATGGAGTGATTAAATTTCGTTCAATGAGTGCCTAGTTCCAGGTGTTCCTAGGCACTTCACATGCATTACCTAATTTAGCCTTCACTTTGCACGGAAGGTACTATTATCTCCATTCTATAAGTGAGGTTCAACACTTGCCTAAGGACACACAGCTAGTAAGAAGTGGCAGAAGGACTCCAACACTGTCCTGTCAGGGCTGAATTTCATGCTCCTTCCATTTTGACTGGTGAGATATAGATAAAATGAAGCTGACCTTCAAAATTGTATAAAACTATATCTGTCTCGTGTGTGTGCTGCTAGATGCCAGGCAACTCCGGGCCATATGAAATAAATAAGCCTGATTAAGCTAAGTGAAATAAGTCAGAGAAAGACAAATACCATATAAATTCACCTGTATGTGGAATCTTAAAAAAAAAAAAAAAAGAATTCATAGATACAGAGAACAGATTGGTGGCTGCCAGAGGTGGCGGGTGGGGAAGTAGATGAAATGGGTCAAGGTTATCAAAAGGTACAAACTTCCGGTTATAAAATAAATAAGTCATGAGAATATAATGTACAGCAGGTCGCTATAGTTCTTCATTGTATACTCATGTATAGGTAATATACATATATTAAATAACAATATACATAATTGTATATGTGAAAGTTGCTTACAGAAGTTTAGCTAGATTTATTTTGATTATTTTGCAATATATACAAATACCAAATCATTATGTTATACATTGGTAACTAGCGTTATATGTCAATTATATCTCAATAAAAATATAAACAAGCATGTTCAGTTATCCCTTTAGTTTTAGCAAATTTTTGTGTGCAGTATTTGTGTATAGTATTTTATAGTATAAAAGAACATAAAATATTTTAGAAAATGAAATAAAAGAATAAGTCTTGTAGGTGGGAAGATGGCGGAAGAGTAAGACAGGGAGATCACCTTCCTTCCCACAGATACATTAGAAATACATCTACACGTGGAACTGCTCCTACAGAACACCCACTGAACACTGGCAGAAGACGTCAGACCTCCCAAAAGGCAAGAAACTCCCCACGTACTTGGGTAGGGCAAAAGAAAAAACAGAGACAAAAGAATAGGGACGGGACCTGCACCAGTGGGAGGGAGCTGTGAAGGAGGAAAAGTTTCCACACACTAGGAAGCCCCCTCGTGGGTGGAGACTGCGGGTGGCGGAGGCGGGGAAGCTTCAGAACCACGGAGGAGAGCACAGCAACAGGGGTGCGGAGGGCAAAGCGGAGAGATTTCCGCACGGAGGCGCGGCACCGAGCAGCACTCACCAGCCCGAGAGGCTTGTCTGCTCACCCGCCGGGGCGGGCGGGGGCTGGGAGCTGAGGCACGGGCTTCGGTCGGATGCAGGGAGAGGACTGGGGTTGGCGGCGTGAACACAGCCTGAAGGGGTTAGCGCACCACAGCTAGCCGGGAGGGAGTCCGGGAAAAGGTCTGGAAGTGCCTAAGAGGCAAGAGACTTTTTCTTGCCTCTTTGTTTCATGGCGCGCAAGGAGAGGGGATTCAGAGCGCCGCCTAAACAAACTCCAGAGACGGGCGCGAGCCGCGGCTAACAGCGTGGACCCCAGAGACAGGCGTGAGACGCTAAGGCTGCTGCTGCCACCACCAAGAAGCCTGTGTGCGAGCACAGGTCACTCTCCACAACGCCCCTCCCAGGAGCCGGTGCAGCCCGCCAGGGCCAGGCTCCCGTGATCCGGGGACAACTTCCCCGGGAGAACGCACGGCGCATCTCAGGCTGGTGCAACGTCACGCTGGCCTCTGCCGCCGCAGGCTCACCCTGCCTCCTCCGTACCCCTCCCTCCCCCCGGCCTGAGTGAGCCAGAGCCCCCGAAGCAGCTGCTCCTTTAACCCCATTCTGTCTGGACGGGGAACAGACACCCTCAGGCGACCTACATGCAGAGGCGGGTCCAAATCCAAAGCTGAACCCCAGGAGCTGTGCGAACAAAGAAGAGAAAGGGAAATCTCTCTCAGCAGCCTCAGAAGCAGTGGATTAAAACTCCACAAACAACTTGATGTGCCTGCATCTGTTGAATACCTGAATAGACAACGAATCATTCCAAATTCAGGAGGTGGACTTTGGGAGCAGGATATATTAATTTTTCCCCTTTTCCTTTTTTTGTGAGTGTATATGTATATGCTTCTGGGTGAGATTTTGTCTGTATAGCTTTGCTTTATAATAGCTTTATTTTATTTCATTTTATTTTATCCTCTTTCTTTCTTTCTATTTTTTCTCCCTTTAACTCTGAGCCATGTGGATGAAAGGCTCTTGGTGCTCCAGCCAGGCATCAGGGCTGTGCCTCTGAGGTGGGAGAGCCAACTTCAGGACACTGGTCCACAAGAGACCTCCCAGCACCACGTAATACCAAACGGTGAAAATCTCTCAGAGATCTCCATCTCAACATCAAGACCCAGCTTCACTCAATGACCAGCAAGCTACAGTGCTGGACACCCTATGCCAAACAACTAGCAAGACAGGAACACAGTCCCATCCATTAGCAGAGAGGCTGCCTAAAATCATAATAAGGCCACAGACACCCCAAAACACCCCACCAGACGTGGACCTGCCCAACAGAAAGACAAGATCCAACCTCATCCACCAGAACACAGGCACTAGTTCCCTCCACCAGGAAGCCTACACAACCCACTGAACCAACCTTAGCCACTGGGGACAGATACCAAAAACAATGGGAACTACGAACCTGCAGCCTCTGAAAAGGAGACCCCAAACACAGTAAGTTAAGCAAAATGAGAAGACAGAGAAACAGCAGATGAAGGAGCAGGGTCAAAACACACCAGACCTAAAAAATGAAGAGGAAATAGGTAGTCTGCCTAAAAAAGAATTCAGAATAATGATAGTAAGGATGATCCAAAATCTTGGAAATAGAATAGACAAAACGCAAGAAACATTTAACAAGGACGTAGAAGAACTAAAGAGGAATCAAGCAATGATGAAAAACACAATAAATGAAGTTAAAAATACTCTAGATGGGATCAATAGCAGAATAACTGAGGCAGAAGAACGGATAAGTGACCTGGAAGATAAAATGGTGGAAATAACTACTGCAGAGCAGAATAAAGAAAAAAGAATGAAAAGAACTGAGGACAGTCTCAGAGACCTCTGGGACAACATTAAACGCACCAACATTTGAATGATAGGGGTCCCAGAAGAAGAAGAGAAAAAGAAAGGGACTGAGAAAATATTTGAAGAGATTATAGTTGAAAACTTCCCTAATATGGGAAAGGAAATAGTTAATCAAGTCCTGGAAGCACAGAGAGTTCCATACAGGATAAATCCAAGGAGAAACATGCCAAGACACATATTAATCAAACTATCAAAAATTAAATATAAAGAAAACATATTAAAAGCAGCAAGGGAAAAAAAACAAATAACACACAAGGGAATCCCCATAAGGTTAACAGCTGATCTCTCAGCAGAAACTCTGCAAGCCAGAAGGAAGTGGCAGGATATACTTAAAGTGATGAAGGAGAAAAACCTACAACCAAGATTACTCTACCCAGCAAGGATTTCATTCAGATTTGATGGAGAAATTAAAACCTTTACAGACAAGCAAAAGCTGAGAGAGTTCAGCACCACCAAACCAGCTTTACAACAAATGCTAAAGTAACTTCTCTAGGCAAGAAACACAAGAGAAGGAAAACACCTACAATAACAAACCCAAAACATTTAAGAAAATGGGAATAGGAACATACATATCGATAATTACCTTAAATGTAAATGGATTAAATGCTCCCACCAAAAGACACAGACTGGCTGAATGGATACAAAAACAAGACCCATATATATGCTGTCTACAAGAGACCCACTTCAGACCTAGAGACACATACAGACTGAAAGTGAGGGGATGGAAAAAGATATTCCATGCAAATGGAAATCAAAAGAAAGCTGGAGTAGCAATTCTCATATCAGACAAAATAGACTTTAAAATAAAGACTATTACAAGAGACAAAGAAGGACACTATATAATGATCAAGGGATCGATCCAAGAGGAAGGTATAACAATTGTAAATATTTATGCACCCAACATAGGAGCATCTCAATACATAAGGCAATTACTAACAGCCATAAAAGGGGAAATCGACAGCAACACAATCATAGTAGGGGACTTTAACACCCCACTTTCACCAATGGACAGGTCATCCAAAATGAAAATAAATAAGGAAACACAAGCTTTAAATGATACATTAAACAAGATGGACTTAATTGATATTTATAGGACATTCCACCCAAAAACAACAGAATACACATTTTTCTCAAGTGCTCATGAAACATTCTCCAGGATAGATCATATCTTGGGTCACAAATCAAGCCTTGGTAAATTTAAGAAAATTGAAATCGTATCAAGTATCTTTTCTGACCACAACGCTATGAGACTAGATATCAATTACAGGAAAAGATCTGTAAAAAATACAAACACATGGAGGCTACACAATACACTACTTAATAACGAAGTGATCACTGAAGAAATCAAAGGGGAAATCAAAAAATACCTAGAAACAAATGATAATGGAGACACGATGACCCAAAACCTATGGGATGCAACAAAAGCAGTGCTAAGAGGGAAGTTTATAGCAATACAAGCCTACCTCAAGAGACAGGAAACATCTCGAATAAACAACCTAACCTTGCACCTAAAGCAATTAGAGAAAGAAGAACAAGAAACCCCAAAGCTAGCAGAAGGAAAGAAATCATAAAGATCAGATCAGAAATAAATGAAAAAGAAATGAAGGAGACAATAGCGAAGATCAATAAAACTAAAAGCTTGTTCTTTGAGAAGAGAAACAAAATTGATAAACCATTAGCCAGACTCATCAAGAAAAAAAGGGAAAAGACTCAAATCAATAGAATTAGAAATGAAAAAGGAGAAGTAACCACTGACACTGCAGAAATACAAACGATCACGAGAGACTACTACAAGCAACTCTATGCCAATAAAATGGACAACCTGGAAGAAATGGACAGATTCTTAGAAATTCACAACCTGCCGTGACTGAACCAGGAAGAAATAGAAAATATGAACAGACCAGTCACAAGCACTGAAATTGAAACTGTGATTAAAAACCTTCCAACAAACAAAAGCCCAGGACCAGATGGCTTCACTGGCGAATTCTATCAAACATTTAGAGAAGAGCTAACACCTACCCTTCTCAAACTCTTCCAAAATATTGCAGAGGGAGGAACACTCCCAAACTCATTCTACGAGGCCACCATCACCCTGATACCAAAACCAGGCAAAGATGTCACAAAGAAAGAAAACTACAGGCCAATATCACTGATGAACATAGATGCAAAAATCCTCAACAAAATACTAGCAAACAGAATGCAACAGCACATTAAAAGGATCATACACCATGATCAAGTGGGGTTTATTCCAGGAATGCAAGGATTCTTCAATATACGCAAATCAATCAACGTGATACATCATATTAACAAATTGAAGGAGAAAAACCATATGATCATCTCAGTAGATGCAGAGAAAGCTTTCGACAAAATTCAACACCCATTTATGATAAAAGCCCTGCAGAAAGTAGGCATAGAGGGAACTTTCCTCAACATAATAAAGGCCATATATGACAAACCCACAGCCAACATTGTCCTCAATGGTGAAAAAGTGAAACCATTTCCACTAAGATCAGGAACAAGACAAGGCTGCCCACTCTCACCACTATTATTCAACATAGTTTTGGAAGTGTTAGCCACAGCAATCAGAGAAGACAAAGAAATAAAAGGAATCCAAATCGGAAAAGAAGTAAAGCTGTCACTGTTTGCAGATGACATGATACTATACATAGAGAATCCTAAAGATGTTACCAGAAAACTACTAGAGCTAATTAATGAATTTGGTAAAATAGCAGGATACAAAATTAATGCACAGAAATCCCTTGCATTTCTATACACTAATGATGAAAAATCTGAAAGTGAAATTAAGAAAACACTCCCGTTTACCATTGCAACAAAAAGAGTAAAATATCTAGGAATAAACCTACCTAAGGAGACAAAAGACCTGTATGCAGAAAATTATAAGACACTGATGAAAGAAATTAAAGATGCTACAAATAGATGGAGAGATATACCATGTTCTTGGATAGGAAGAATCAACATTGTGAAAATGACTCTACTACCCAAAGCAATCTACAGATTCAATGCAATCCCTATCAAACTACCACTGGCATTTTTCACAGAACTAGAACAAAAAATTTCACAGTTTGTATGGAGACACAAAAGACCCCGAATAGCCAAAGCAATCTTGAGAACGAAAAATGGAGCTGGAGGAATCAGGCTCCCTGACTTCAGACTATATTACAAAGCTACAGTAATCAAGACAGTTTGGTACTGGCACAAAAACAGAAATATAGATTAATGGAACAGGAGAGAAAGCCCAGAGATAAACCCACGCACATATGGTCACCTTATCTTTGATAAAGGAGGCAAGCATATACAGTGGAGAAAAGACAGCCTCTTCAATAAGTGGTGCTGGGAAAATTGTACAGATACATGTAAAAGTATGAAATTAGAACACTCCCTGACACCATACACAAAAATAAACTCAAAATGGATTAAAGACCTAAGTGTAAGGCCAGACACATCAAACTCTTAGAGGAAAACATAGGCAGAACACTCTATGACATAAATCACAGCAAGATCCTTTTTGACCCACCTCCTAGAGAAATGGAAATAAAAACACAAATAAACAAATGGGACCTAATGAAACTTAAAAGCTTTTGCACAGCAAAGGAAACCATAGACAAGACCAAAAGACAACCCTCAGAATGGGAGAAAATATTTGCAAATGAAGCAACTGACAAAGGATTAATCTCCAAGATTTCCAAGCAGCTCATGCAGCTCAATAACAAAAAAACAAACAACCCAATCCAAAAATGGGCAGAAGACCTAAATAGACATTTCTCCAAAGAAGATATACAGATTGCCGACAGACACATGAAAGAATGCTCAACATCATTAATCATTAGAGAAATGCAAATCAAAACTACAATGAGATATCATCTCACACCGGTCAGGATGGCCATCATCAAAAAATCTAGAAACAATAAATGCTGGAGAGGGTGTGGAGAAAAGGGAACCCTCTTGCACTGTTGGTGGGAATGTAAATTGATACAGCCACTATGGAGAACAGTATGGAGGTTCCTTAAAAAACTAAAAATAGAACTACCATATGACCCAGCAATCCCACTACTGGGCATATACCCTGAGAAAACCATAATTCAAAAAGAGTCATGTACCAAAATGTTCATTGCAGCTCTATTTACAATAGCCAGGACATGGAAGCAACCTAAGTGTCCATCAACAGATGAATGGATAAAGAAGATGCGGCACATATATACAATGGAATATTACTCAGCCATAAAAAGAAATGAAATGGAGGTATTTGTAATGAGGTGGATGGAGTTAGAGTCTGTCATACAGAGTGAAGTAAGTCAGAAAGAGAAAAACAAATACAGTATGCTAACACATATATACGGAATCTAAGGAAAAAAAAAAAAAAAAGGCCATGAAGAACCTAGTGGCAAGACGGGAATAAAGACACAGACCTACTAGAGAATGGACTTGAGGATATGGGGAGAGGTAGGGGTGAGATGTGACAGGGTGAGAGATTGTCATGGACATATATACACTACCAAATGTGAAATAGATAGCTAGTGGGAAGCAGCCGCATAGCACAGGGAGATCAGCTCAGTGCTTTGTGACCACCTAGAGGGGTGGGATAGGGAGGGTGGGAGGGAGGGAGATGCAAGAGGGAAGGGATATGGGAACATATGTATATGTATAACTGATTCACTTTGTTATAAAGCAGAAGCTAACACACCATTGTAAAGCAATTATACTCCAATAAAGATGTTTAAAAAAAAAGAATAAGCCTTGCGTTTTGTTCGGAGGAGGTCAAAGTGGAGACAAAGGCATAAGCAAGTGATACCAAGACTCCAGGAGCAACGCTGCTGTCAAAGCAGCTGTGGGATCACGGGTGGGAGACACTAGGCTGTGGAGGATGCTTCCTAGAGGAGATGACACTTGCAGGTCAGGAAGGATGGCCAGGGGGGAGGGGGTAGAAGTTCTGCATAGAGGGCAAAGCAGGAAGATGAACATGTGGTATGTTCAGTGAAGGACAGCATGTTCTGTGTCTGGGGAAAGGGGAGAAGGGGCTGAAGAAGTGGGTTGGGGTCATTTCATGTTACCGTAGTTTCCCATAAGATCACCAGATCCTTTTTTTTTTTTTTAAATAGAAACAGCTAGTGGCAGTGTAAAAGATGCATTCATTAGTGAGGGAGAGAGAAGCCAACTTGGAAGATATAAAAACAGTCTCAGCTGGAAATGAGCAAGGCCTGGATTACAGCAGCAGCGCCCAGGACAGATGAAAGCAAGATGTCCCACAGCCAGGTGATGACGCCAGCTCAGAGCAAGGCTTGTCTCTGCCCCCAGACAATGGCGGTACCATCCGTGAGGATGGTCTTCCAGGCCAAGGATCTGTTTCCATAGCAAGAAAGGCTTTGGACAGTGGATACATACGTAGGATACATCTTTGGTCCTCTGCTGGCTCTAAAGGATTTCAGCTCATGAGAGGTCCATGTTCTGTTCTGGCTACGGATTGTGGAACATTTGCGTTCTGCCTCATTATTCCAGGGTCTCAAGCCAAGAGGAATTGTGTAATTTTTGGAGTGTATCTGACTTATCGGAGGCAGGCTGGAAAAACTCAGGTCCCATACTAGGGAGGCTCTCAGAGATCCCTCTCTGAAGAACGTCCTCTTCTCTGAAATGTCCTCATACCCTCTCCAGGCATGTAAGACCCCTACTGTGTAAACTGCAGATGGCTGCTGGGATTTGCCTTCTGAGTTACAAACGTACTCCAAAGCACCTTCTTGCCTCCCAGCTTCTCCTCTTCTCTCCCTTCCCTGTAAATTTGGCTAAGGATACTTTATGCAGAGTGGAATTCTTTGGCTTTCAAATGAGACAACACACGGCCAGAGCCTGCTCCCCTGTCGCTAGAGGGCACCAGTTGAACGTAAAATGTCGACATAACTGCCCATGAACTTCAAACACAGCAAAATCTCACAGAAGTGGTTTGCAATAACGTAGCGTCCGCACTACCCTGTCCTTATTAACTCCATTTCTGCAACTGAGTAAAACAAACATGCTAACTTTGACTTTTTAATGTTTTCAGACTTCTATTTTTTTTTTTTTTTTTTGAAAATCTCAGAGTTCTAGCTGAAATATGGAAAGGCCCTTTACAATTACATGTCGTAGTTATAGAGGCCACTTTTGTTCTATTTGGAATTTTTTTTTTTTAACATCTTTATTGGAGTATAATTGCTTTACAATGGTGTGTTAGTTTCTGCTTTATAACAAAGTGAATTAGTTATACATATACATATGTTCCCATATCTCTTCCCTCTTGCATCTCCCTCCCTCCCACCCCTCCCTATCCCACCCCTCTATGTGATCACAAAGCACCGAGCTGATCTCCCTGTGCTATGCGGTTGCTTCCCACTAGCTATCTATTTTACGTTTGGTAGTGTATATATGTCCATGCCACTCTCTCACTTTGTCACAGCTTACCCTTCCCCCTCCCCGTATCCTCAAGTCCATTCTCTAGTAGGTCGGTGTCTTTATTCCTGTATTGCCACTAGGTTCTTCATGACCTTTTATTTTTTTCCTTAGATTCCATATATATGTGTTAGCATACTGTATTTGTTTTTCTCTTTCTGACTTACTTCACTCTGTATGACAGACTCTAACTCCATCCACCTCACTACAAATACCTCCATTTCGTTTCTTTTTATGGCTGAGTAATATTCCATTGTATATATGTGCCACATCTTCTTTATCCATTCATCCGATGATGGACACTTAGGTTGCTTCCATGTCCTGGCTATTGTAAATAGAGCTGCAATGAACATTTTGGTACATGACTCTTTTTGAATTATGGTTTTCTCAGGGTATATGCCCAGTAGTGGGATTGCTGGGTCACTTTTGCACAGCAAAGGAAACCATAAACAAGACCAAAAGACAACTCTCAGAATGGGAGAAAATATTTGCAAATGAAGCAACTGACAAAGGATTAATCTCCAAGATTTACAAGCAGCTCATGCAGCTCAATAACAAAAAAACAAACAACCCAATCCAAAAATGGGCAGAGACCTAAATAGACATTTCTCCAAAGAAGATATACAGATTGCCAACAAACACATGAAAGAATGCTCAACATCACTAATCATTAGAGAAATGCAAATCAAAACTACATTGAGGTATCACCTCACACCTATCAGAATGGCCATCATCAGAAAATCTACAAACAATAAATGCTGGAGCGGGTGTGGAGAAAAGGGAACCCTCTCGCACTGTTGGTGGGAATGTAAATTGATACAGTCACTATGGAGAACAGTATGGAGGTTCCTTAAAAAACTAAAAATAGAACTACCATACGACCCAGAATTCTCTTTTAATTCATAGATTAGTAAGTTGGAGACATGGAGAACATGTTTTTAACAAAACTACATGGTTACATAGTCTTTGCTGCCGCTTTTCTGGCTCTTACCACGTGTTGGTTCCTGTGTAAAACCTTATATGAACTTTGCACACGGTTTAATTTCTGATCCTGCAACAAATGAAAATGGTTGGTATGGGCAGAATGTCTGCCCCGGATAGCAAAACTGCAAGAAAAAACTCGCCAAATCTCTACCCTGTAGTGTATAGTTGTTTCCATAAGACCTAGTCGTGATGTTCCATTGAAAGTTAAGAAAAACTGCTCAGATGCTGGTTTATGCAACCCTGCATGGGACTGCACAGAAACAAAGCCGTAAAGAAACTGCCAACCATCCAGTTTCCACTGCTTGGCCTCAGGGTCCCAACCCCCTGTGCCAAGACCTTGCTGAAGTTCATACAAGCAAAACTGGGCTGATTCTCTCGCATCTGCTATGTTTTCCCTATTCCATAATCTTGCGCTTTGAAAGAAGAACAAAAAGAGGACAGTGAGTATTCACCACGGAACTATTTGGTTCCGTGGAGTGCTGACAGGTACTCTGTACCGAGGGGAACGACAGGGACTCTGCCTACCCCAGGCAGACCCAGTGTCAGGTGAGCTATAATTGGCACCTGGTAGGGGACACGGAACACGGGCTGTAGAAGCAGGTGCGTTAGGGGCTCCGTGACAGCAGCTGCCGTGCATTTCTGAGTGCTGCCAGGCAGCATCTTCAATCACAGGGCTTTGTGCTGTGCCCTCTAAAAATGGAAATTAAACCACCAGCTCCTCACCAGGTTGTGAGGCTTGATGGATGAGCTTAATGAACCCAGGATAAAGGAATTAGCCTAAGTAGAAGGCCGAAAAAGGATTAAGCAGTGCGAGGTTTTCATGCCCTTGGAATCTCCATCTTCTCCAGGACTGAGGCAAGCGGGGTGAAGCGGGAGCTCCCTGTGTGAGGGCTGGGCCAGCCGGAGGACAAGTTCACATCACATACTGAGAAGCCACTGAATACCTGGCTCCAGGCTAGGTTTTGTTTTGTTTGTTTGTTTGTTTTAAATAGTATCAATTCTTTTTTTTTTTTCTTTCTATTTCTTTATTTTTTTGGGCTGCGTTGGATCTTCGTTGCTGCGCGCGGGCTTTCTCTAGTTGCAGCGAGCGGGGGCTACTCTTCGTTGCGGTGCACGGGCTTCTCATTGCGGTGGCTTCTCTTGTTGCGGAGCACGGGCTCTAGAGCGCAGGCTCAGTAGTTGTGGCTCACGGGCTTAGTTGCTCCGCGGCATGTGGGATCTTCCCGGAACACGGCACGAACCCGTGTCCCCTGCACTGGCAGGCGGATTCTTAACCACTGCGCCACCAGGGAAGCCCCAGGCTAGGTTTTATATTAGTTCAACTGTCTTAGGAACATTTACCCCTGTTTTATGGAGGAAGAAATGGGGCTTACACTTATTTTTAAAACTTGCCCACGATGACACTGC